>NC_140594.1:1136179892-1136849892 GCF_964204655.1 Triturus cristatus | reverse complement strand
TGTCTAAAGGTCCTATGGAAAAATGCATGGGAAAAATGCGTTTTGGGACCCCCCTTTTATCTCAGCCCCCGCTTGACGAATCCCCCCGAGACTTTCAGGGTAGGAGCGGAGCGTAGCGCCCCACCTATTTTGAAAAATTTGTGAGGATTTGTCGACCGGCGCCAAAGTTATTCAAAATAGAATGTTGCGGATTTCCTATGGAAACGTGGTCCTAACTATAACTACCTACTGGCGACCGCCAGTAGGTAATATATATATATATATATATATATATATATATATATATATATATATATAAAAATTGAAGGAAAACAGCAATGTCATTATCAATAAATCAGATAAAGGAGGTAGCGTAGTCCTATGGGGTAAAAAAGAATATAAGGAGGAAGCATACCGTCACCTCAACAACTCGGAATGCTATCGTAGGATACCCAGAGCATTGGTTGAGAGTACTAATAAACAGTACAAAGATGAATTATATATCTGGCATAAAGAAGGGCTGCTTACGAAGGAAGAACTACAATTTTTGAATAAGGAGTATCCGATTCTTCCGAGTATATATTTCATCCCCAAGGTGCATAAGGGAGTCAAACCGATTCCAGGACGCCCTATAGTATCGGCAATCAATGGTACATTTGAGAATACCTCGAAATACATAGACTTTTTCCTCCAGGAACTAGTGATCAACTTGCCTAGCTATATAAGAGATACCATGGACTTTTTACATAAATTGAATAATCTAAACTTGCCTTCTGATGCTGTTCTTATGACTATGGACATCACAGCACTATACACTAGTATAGCTCACGAAGATGGGTTGAAGGCTGTGGCTCATTTTTTGGGTGAAAGAGACATTGAGTTTTACAACCACAACAACATGTTATTGAAAATGATTCGTATTTGTCTTAATAATAATATGTTTCAGTTTAATGGTGAGTTGTTTCAACAATTGAGAGGCGTGGCGATGGGGGCATGCTTCTCTCCTAGCTATGCATGTTTACATGTAGGCTGGTGGGAGAAGCATGTCCTCAGGACCCGCTTTGTGAAACAGTGGTCGAACAACATTCTGGCATGGTGGCGTTACATAGATGACGTGTTTGTCATTTGGAAGGGCACGGAAAATGAAGCATTTGAATTTGCCAAAAACATCAATGATAATGAACTGAATCTGGAATTCACAGTAGATGTGGGCACCAGCGTGGTCAACTTTCTTGATGTAACGGTACATGTTCATGACGGGGTATTAGAGACTAGTTTGTTTCGTAAAAAGACATCAGGAGATACGGTACTGCACGCAGAGAGTTTCCACCCACAACACACTATAAAAAGTATTCCATATGGGGAATTCCTGCGTATCCACAGAGCGTGTAGCACTATTGCAGCGCGCGACCAACATCATTTGGATGCTAAGAATAGGCTGTTAGCGCGTGGATATGAGGAACTTAGTCTAAATAAAGCTATGACTAAAGCAAATCTCAGAAATAGGGATGATCTTTTGGTAGTCAAAAATACTGCGAATCAGGAAACTCCAGCAGTCACCAGTACTGCTCCTGATAACGATTCGAGCAAAAGTGAAATGAGATTGATCACAACCTACAGCAGACAGGCCAGGAAAATTAAAAAAATAATCTGTAAAGAGTGGCCCATTGTGTTGACTGACCCCACTCTAAAGACAGTACTTCCCAATACTCCTACCATCACATATAGACGTGCGTTCTCTATGAGGGACGAACTGGTCTCCAGTAGTCCGGAAGTATCAGTAGGAGGCACCTGGCTTACTCCCACAAAAGGATTTTTTAAATGCTCCTCGTGCAGAGCTTGTAAGTTTGGAACCAACACCTACCACTATATGACACCTTTTAGCGACAAGCCCAAATATTTGAAGGGTCATTATACCTGTCGCACTGATCATGTGGTTTATATATTGCAATGTACATGCAAACTTCAATATGTCGGCAGTACAAAGCTACAAGCTTACAATAGAATTCTGCAGCACTTACGTGCTATAGTCAACTCTGATCCTGCGTACCCAGTAGCCAGACATTTTAAAGCTTGCCATAACAACAATCTGAGCTGTCTGAGCTACTTTATTATAGATTCGGTACCTAAGCAAAAGAGAGGGGGCAATCGTGAAAAAACCCTTAGGCAATTGGAGTGTAAATATATACTGGAGCTAGACACCCGTATACCAGGAGGTTTGAACAATGGGGAAGATTTGCACCATTTTTTATGAGATTTTAAGATCAGTATTGAGTATTGCAAATTTGTGGGTTCATCAGCATAATGTGCACATATGGGTCCTCTCTCTGTTTCCCTTTGGTCTACCAATATTTGTATGTACAGTTACATCACTATGAGTTTTCTATAGTCATGAAGATGTGAGAGGTGTAACTTTGACATCTCATATCTTTCCCGTGCACCGGAGTTTAGTTTTATGAGTAGATATCACGGGTATTTTAATCTATAAGCTTCCTCGCGGCCTACACATATTCACACATTATGTGTTTTTAGTTGTGCTTTTACAGTATTATCTGTGTGCCATCTTTTTGTGACTCTACTAGACATTAAGTATAAGAGTATAGGGTTTTTTTCCTATTTTTCCAGACTTATTTTAGAATTGTTCCATGTATAATGCATTTAGGATATAATGTTGGTTTATAATATATGCTTTGCATATTCTGCACATCATATGGGGGTTATGTATATTGAGCCGTATTTGCACATTCAAATATATAGATTGCCAGATTTGCACATTTTCTTTAGCAGATTTGCACATCTTGTTGTCTTTGCACATATACTTCCATCTAGCGTATTTTTGCACATATATTGCGTATTTTGCACATTATTGGAAATTGAAGTTTTTCCTATGTCCATCTCCCCATTCAGCTTAGTATACCAACTAGTATTGCGCATTTGAGCAAACTACCTTGTTTTTACCTTTTTTCATTGTATATGGATACATTCATTGTAATAGTACATTTCTGGAAATTGTCATTTATAATAGTGTACAGGATTTATCCTGGTATATTCCTATGAGAGAGAATCTCAACAAAGCGATAGTATTTTTTCTATGCCTATACGTAAAGTATTTTTTTCATGTCTATACGTAAGGTGTCACACATTTGATTTAAAAGCACCACGTTCTGTTCGTGTAAACCATGTGATCAAGACCGCTGTGTCGTTCGAAACGCGTCAGAACCGGATTGAAGTTTGAGTGGAAATAAACTGAGCAAAATACTTGTACCAGCATACCTGCGTCCGTGTCTTGCAGCAACACCGGCTGGTGTTGCGAAAGGAGGAATTGATATATATATATATATATATATACACAATTAAATGCAAAAATCCAGTATGCTCTCAGTAAAGTAAGACAAAATCCCAGAAGAAGTGAATGGTCTAGTGATTTATTTCACACAGCGCGTTTCGGCACGAAGCCTTGTTCACGTGTGAAAACAAATGAAATCAACATAGGACTAACTCAGCAGGACAGATAGACGAACCGCAATCGGCGGCCATCTTGGACTGTGCAAGAACAATGCCTAATCAAAAGAAAATATAACAGTCATAATCTGTATTGCTTAAGGCAATAATCAAAATTCATAGTGTACATAGAAGAGATGAGTAAAATGAATGAGGTTGCACATTGTCAGCAGTACTTTTAATAGTCTTAGGTGTGACACCTTAATAATTATCTTCCTGACAGTGATTTGTGTATGTAATTACCTAACCTTTTACTGTGGAAGCATTATCCTGCTGACAGTAGAGACACTTAGTAGAGGATACCATTCGTGTTCTATGCCCACTTGGGCAACAAGATTATCCTACGGTGCACTAGCCTTACACAACTAATACTATTGTTTTGTGTCTAGTTGCAGAATTTATACGCCCACTACGTTTTATGGTAGTTGCACTCTAGTCTTCACTTTGGTTATAACCTTGACCACACGAACCCATTGGTTATGCAGGAACTATGATCACTGCCACATACGCGCTCGTACTATAACATTAGAGAGCTTCAATATTTAAATATTTACTTTCATCTGTAACTGTTTCACACCATTGACTCTTATGTTGTCGAAAGCGGTCTACTTTGATAAAGTTTTATGCATCATTTTAGATATTCATGAATTTATTCAGTGCAGCGACTTTTATCCACTACGGATTATACATGACAATGTGCAACCTCATTCATTTTACTCATCTCTTCTATGTACACTATGAATTTTGATTATCCCTGAACTTTTTGAAGTGGCGATCAGTTGTAGAACTGCGACACTAAACTGTGCATTGCGGAGCAGTGTAAGGATGTTATCAAAGCACATAAATGTTAATTTTTGATAATGTGCTCCAAAATGTACTTTTCTTTGCTTTTTGTTAAACAGCTCATTTGCTGTTTTCAATCTTCTTTTGCTTACAAAAAAATCAAAAACACACAAAAAAAATACAAAACAAATTTAAAATTGTTAAAAAAAACAGTTCTTACAGAACCACATCTATTGGTTAAAAAATGAAAAATTTCCTGAATTTTTAAAGATTACAGGGATCTGTTAGCATGAGCTGAAAGCCATTTTGTACTTGGCAGCCATTCTAGTTAGCTATGTGCTAGTAATTTGCTTACTCCCTCTTCCAGAGCCTTGCACATGCTCAGAAGGGCCTAGCTAGTAGAATGCACCTGCTCCTAGTATAGAACTGTCAGGCTGTTCTACTTATTACTCCTCCTACTTGTTGACTGTGCATTTTCTGTATGACCATCTATGTGTGTAACTCTTCTCATGTGTACTTGTACCGCCTTCTTTTGAGCCCCTGTGTGGGTACATAAGGCCCATGTTCTCTGTACTCCTTAGAATGCCTCCTACAGTGACTTGAGATTACTGTGTGACGCAATCTCCCTCATCTGAGGTTAATAGAAAGATCTCTTTTATATTACAGCTTCTGTGCCAATCTCTTCTTTGTTGGTTTAAAAGGACCAGGTGTATCAGTGAAACCCCTGAGAAGTTTTTGATTTCTTCAGAATGATTGCATGAGAGCAGGGACAATGTGTGGGTGATTGGAGAAGTGGAAAGGTACTGCATGTGTGATTGCATCAGTGCATGGGTAATGCTTGGGTTATTGCTTGAGTACATGGGTAGTGCTCAGGTGATTGGGAGAGTGCATGGGTAGTGCCTGGGCGATGTCATAAGTGCTTGAGTGGTGACGGGGTGATTTCATGAGTGCTTGGATACTAACTGGGTGATTGCAGAATTGCATGGGTACTGCATGTGTGATTGGGACAGGGCATAGTTAGTGTTTGGGTCATTGCATGAGTACATGAATACTGACTGGATGATTAGAGTACTGCAAGGATAGTGCATGGTGAATTTACAAGTGCTTGGGTATTGGCGTATTGATTGGATAAGCACATTGTACTGGCTGGGTGATCGGAGGAGTGCATGGGTAGTGACAGGGTGATTGCTGGAGTGCATGGGTAGTACCTGGGTAATTGAAGGAGTAAATGAGTAGTGTCTAGGTGATTAGAGAACTGCATGGGTAGTGCACGGGTGATTGTAGGAATGCATGGTTAGTTGTTAGTGCCTGGGTGATTGCATGAGTACATGGGTACTGACTGGATGATTAGAGTACTGCAAGGATAGTGCATGGTGAATTTATAAGTGCATGGGTATTGGTGGAGTGATTGGATAAGTAAATGGCACTGGCTGAGTGATTGGAGGAGTGCATGGGTAGTGACAGGGTGATTGCTGGAGTGCATGGGTAGTTCCTGGGTAATTGAAGGAGTGAATGAGATGTGTCTAGGTGATTAGAGGACTGCATGGGTAGTACAGAGGTGATTGTAGCAATGCATGGTTAGTGGTAAGTGCATGGGTGATTGCATGAGTACATGGATACTGACTGGATGATTAGAGTACTGCAAGGATAGTGAATGGTGAATTTACATGTGCTTGGGTATTGGTGGAGTGATTGGATAAGTACATGGTACTGGCTGGGTGATTGGAGGAGTGCATGGGTAGTGACAGGGTGATTGCTGGTAGGTAGTACCTGGGTAATTGAAGGAGTGAATGAGTAGCGTATGGGTGATTATAGAACTGCATGTATAGTGCACTGGTGATTGTAGCAATGAATGGTTAGTCCCTGGGTGAATGTATGAGTACATGAGTACTGACTGGATGGTTAGAGTACTGCAAGGATAGTGCATGGTGAATGTATAAGTGCTCGGGTATTGGCGGAGTGATTGGATTAGTACATGGTACTGGCTGGGTGATTGGAGGAGTGCATGGGTAGTGACAGGGAGATTGCTGGAGTGCATGGGTAGTACCTGGGTAATTAAAGGAGTGAATGAGTAGTGTCTAGGTGATTAGTGTCTAGGTGATTAGAGGACTGCATGGGTAGTGCAGAGGTGATTGCAGCAATGCATGGTTAGTGTCTGGGTCATTGCATCAGTACATGGGTACTGACTGGATAATTACAGTACTGCAGGGATAGTGCATGGTGAATTTATAAGTGCTTGGGTATTGGTGGAGTGATTGGATTAGTACATGGCCCTGGCTGGGTGATTGGAAGTATGCAAGGGTAGTGACAGGGAGATTGTTGGAGTGCATGGGTAGTGTCTGGGTGATTCCATAAGTGCTTGAGTAGTGGCAGATGGATTTCATGAGTGCTTGGATACTAACTAGGTGATTGTAGAATTGTATGGGTACTGCATGTGTGATTGCATCAGTGCATGGGTAATGCTTGGGTTATTGCATGAGTACATGGGTAGTACTTGGGTGATTGGGACAGCGCTTGGTTAATGCCTGGGTCATTGCATGAGTACATGGGTACTGACTGGATGATTAGAGTACTGCAAGAATAGTGCATGGTGAATTTGTAAGTGCTTGGGTAATGGCGGAGTGATTGGATAAGTACAGGGTACTGGCTGGGTGATTGAATGAGTGCATGGGTAATGACAGGGTGATTGCTGGAGTGCATGGGTAGTACCTGGGTAATTGAAGGAGTGAATGAGTAGTGTCTAGGTGCTTAGAGGAATGCATGGTTAGTGCAGAGGTGATTGTAGCCATGCATGGTTAGTGCCTGAGTCATTGCATGAGTACAGATGTACTGACTGGATGATTAGAGTACTGCAAGGATAGTGCATTGTGAATTTACAAGTGCTTGGGTATTGTCAGAGTGATTGAATAAGTACATGGTACTGGCTGGGTGATTGGAGGAGTGCATGGGTAGTGACAGGGTGATTGCTGGAGTGCATGGGCAGTACCTGTGTAATTGAAGGAGTGAATGAGTAGTGTCTAAGTGATTAGAGAACTGCACGGGTAGTGCACGGGTGATTGTACCAATGCATGGTTAGTGCCTGGGTGATTGCATGAGTACATGGGCACTGACTGGATGATTAGAGTACTGCAAGGATAGTGCATGGTGAATTTATAAGTGCTTGGGTATTGGTGGTGTGATTGGATTAGTACATGGTACTGGCTGGGTGATTGGAGGAGTGCATGGGTAGTGCACAAGTCATTGTATCAGTTCATGGGTAGTCCTTGGGTTACTTAATCTTACCTTTTTTGAAGAAGATATGAAAGTCATTGAAACATTTTTTTCAGTTTCATTATAATCTAAATGTAAAATATTTCCAAACTTTACAATTAGTGTCTGCAAAAGAGAAGAAAAATACTGGTATTACACATAATATTATAGTTTGAAGAATACAACATAATTTTACAATTACATATTTTGTTTGCCTTTTTTGCTGTTTTCAGATGCTATTGAATTTCACCATACATAACATATCATGTATATCTGTAAAGCCCACGTTCACCCCAGCAACAGGTCATCTTGTTGCTGAATAACAGATGTATATTGTTACCCAACAGTACTCATTTTATCAACCTCAAATGGATGAAAGCCAGAGTGGACCCGCTGGGATATGAACCTGTGATCATGAGGTCAAACACAGGCCCCTGCAGTGTATGCATTAGTCCACTGAGCCACCAGACCCAGCATACTCCGTGATTTCAATGTTGAACATCATAAAACAGCCGGCAAAAAAATACAATCAATAAGATTATAAAAAAAACAACAAGTCTCTGTTCAAAATATTCACAACAACTTCAACTATCTGATTACATTTTCAAAAATAAACACTTTCATTTACGTTGCATAAAACACAAAGACCAAATATATGAACTACTTTTTTCTATCACAATTTTCCAAATGGTATATCAATGAACCAAAATCAAAATAAAAACAGTAATTGGTCACATGTTCCCAATTGGCCAACTGATGTTTCCCAAACTGTTTCCATTGAAAATATCCCAAAATAACTCATTAATTCATTTTGATATCTTCCCAATAGGCCACATGATATTTGTGAATTTATTTGCATTGACAATATTTGTAATAAACTGGTTAATACATAGTTACATCTTCCCAGTAGGCCGAATGATGTTTTCAGAACTTTGGCATAAAAAATATTAGATATGAATTTGGTAATTCATAGGGCAAACAAAATTTGAATTCTAAATGGGCATCATTACAAAGTGTCCATCCTTTATTACATCTTAAATGCACAGTATAGTGTTCAGATGTTGAACTAGCACCATCATGGAAAATAATAGCCGCTGCATTAAAAGTTCTTCCTGAAATTGACACTTGACTTGCCACAAAAGTTTTAATTTTTGTTTCCAATTTTCTTCCATCTGCTCTACAACATTGTAGCATTAAAATGATATATTGTCCAAATCTTTCTATAAATAATGTTGATAACATTTTCGATTTGCAGTGAGTACTTATCATATCTTGATTAGCTGATTTCACTAATTTGTTAAAAGACACTGTTTTGCAATCTGGTATTGTCAAATATATGAATCGTTAATTGTATATTTCAGTGGTAGATGAAAAAGAACAGTCTTCACATTTATGATCCCATCTGTAACATACTCCAAACAGATTTTCAATTTGTATTCCTTCACCTTCCACTACAGCAAGCATAAGAAATTCTTGAGCATCTTGCTGTACATTAAGTGTAAATTGTGAAGAACCAGAACATATATCCAAAAGATGCCGAATGCAGTAGCAGATTGGATTTTAGATTTATCAGTTGTCAATTTTTCAAAAATATTATGTAACAAAGAACAAAAACCTTTTTTCTCAATTCTCCATAATTTGATGATGTAGATTTTCTAGAAAAAACCCGATGTTCACAATTACATTATCATAGCAGTTGATTCCTGAACAATTTTTTAACTAGTACCCTACAATATCATCAACAGAGTCCAGTTTTATTTTCTTCGAAAACTCAACATTCTCTTGATTCTTTTTCTTCTTTCCAACCTCACTACAGTGTTTCTCATATGTTCGTTTTGCACATACTACACGCTTTTCATATACTGGATATTCACCTAAGTTGGGCGCATACAGTCATCTTAACCGATTATTAGGGGTGGGCGGAATTTGCGTAATTGCGTTACGCAAATCTCCGCGAAACGGTAAAAAAACTCCGCGAACACGCAGAAATTCCGCGAACACGCGAAATTGCTTGTTCGCGATGCTTTTTTCCTGTTCACAATTGCTGTTTGCGTGCTCGGGGAGAAATATCTCGCGAACACGCATTTTGAGAATGCGAACAAGTAAAAATTTCGCGAAATCGCGGAAAGCAGACTTTTAAGCAATTTCGCGTTCTCCGCGGAACGCGAAATTACGCGAATTCCGCAAATTCCGCGAGCGGAACGGAATTTACCGCCCAGGCCTACCGATTATACTCTCTTACACAATTTGCATCTGCACTAATCTTTCTCTCATCAAAACCAATCAAATACAATCCAGATAATATTCTTACTCGAGACAATGCAACATATGCCATACCCTCTTTAAATACTGAACTTCCAATATTTACCAAAGCACTGTCTACACTTAAACTTTGAGATTTATGAATGGTCACTGCATATGCTAAACAAAGAGCAAACTGTTTTCTACGAACATACAAATCTTTTACAAGCAAGAAATGAACAGCACAACGTCCAATCTGTTTAACCTCTTCAATCTGATCAAATTTAATTTTCAAAAATTCAATTCTATCTCTGTTCTGATAATTAACAAAATCAACAACTTTTCCCTTTGCTCCATTCACTAACCCTTTATCAACATCTAAATTACGCCGTAATATTACCCGACAGATTGGACATGCATATAAGGTATTTTCCAAACCAGGAGTCTTAGATATAGATTTTTCCAAAGAGTCTAATTTTAACTATAATTTCACTGACAGAAGAATGGTAACTCCTTCATGCTCAATTTTATCAATGGCTTCCATTTTCAATATCGGTTGTTTCTCCAGTTTCAACAGCTCTTCATTGAATGTAGAACATTCTTTCAGTGTTGGCAAAAGGCAAATTATAGACTTCTTCTTTTCTGCAATTTTTTGGTATATTGTTCCAGGTGCAATATTTTCATTTGGAAATAAGTTTGTTAGTAGCCGACTTTGTAAAGCTTCTTTGCCATCCTTTGTCAAGACACCAATTCTAATATCTTGAAGAATCTTTCCATAATGTTCGTCACTTGATTGTCGCATATTCTTAATCAGTTCTTTATATTCAAAATGAGACCAAATGTTCACTTTTCCAATACTTTCCAATGATGTTTTAGTGTCTTCATGAACAAGGGTCTTAAAAACTGGTTGGCCTTTCACAGGAGTAAGTTGTAATAGATCGCCAAATACAATTCTATGATTTCCCCCAAATAAAACATCATAGTCTGTTTTTAAAATCTGTTGCATTCTTAAATGTACAGAGGCAAGCATTAAGTTTGAGAACATGCTTACCTCATCAATTTCATTTTCTTTACAACTTTAGGCACTTCATAACAAGCTTCTCTAGATAGCTTGTGATATTCTAACGTATTTTCATGTTCTGATAACATGAGTAAACAATGTAATGTAATCCCTTTAATATTGTGTGCTGCTAACCTAGTTGGAGCTGTTACAACACAAGATAAATGTGAGTCAGTGATTTTCTGAAGATAACCTCTCAAACCTTTAATCAAGAAACTTTTCCCTGTTCCCGCCTGACCACTGATGTACATTCAAATAGGTTTAAATGATGTGCATTGGCATTCTTTCTTTTCATGCAGTAAACCATTTTGTATCTGTGTGTAAATTCCTGATATATATCTTTCTGTTCAATATTCAGTTGTTCTTCCAAGTTTTTCAAATCAACAGTCTCTTGTTGTGCTTGTTGCATAGCCGTATGCTCATTGCTATTGCTGCTTCATTTTCAACAATGGGTTCTCCTAATGGATCTTGACTTAGTGCAGCAAAACTCTGACTATCTTGAGAATTGTCTCTAGCTATTTCAGCTGCAATCGCAGTTTCTTGAATAATCTCATCATTCAACATTTAGCAATAATTTGGAAAAACTGAACATTCAATGCTATCTTTGCATGCATTGAAGGAATCTTCATAACACTCAGAATCTCCAAGTAATTCCAGTATCGCAACTGAGTTTCCTGTGATTAATCAGATGTCCCTTGGCATGTTTTACCAAACATCCATCACATTCAATCACTGCATATTTTCCTTCATTTATATTTTCGGTTACTTCTCTTAAAGGTGTAATGTTTCAGTACTTCATAGTGACATATGTTTTCCAGATGTGGACTTCTTTTAGGATAGTATGTATCCAATATATTTGTTTTAAGAATATCTGTACTTTCCGGTTCATTCAGTGCCAAGTATTCAATTTCTTGTACAGATTTCAATACACGATTTCGTGTTGCAGCAAGACCTAAACTTACCCAAACGATTCTTCTGGATTTTGAATATAAACTTGCAGATGTCAACCGATCTGAACATTCATAGGATCCAATCTCTCGATGTGAAAGCAGCTTCAAACTAAAGCTGTACATTTTCTTACTAAGACTCTTCTCTTGTGAAATATCTTCCCACATTTCAATAACAACATTTTCAAATGTTGTTATATAAGATGTAACGTAGGGAGCAACAGCAATGGCATTATCTCCAATATACTGATATCCATATTAGCATTCCACAGTGACAAAATTACTGGATTGTAGTAATTAATATATTTTGATTCTTCACTTCTCTTTATATTGGAAGTATTCTTTGGAGATTGTTGAGTGATAGTATGTCTCAGTGCTGACATAAAACTGTTGACTCTTCCTTTGGAAATTACTGGGAGTGCAAAATCAAATCGACATTTTATATAAAAAATGTCCTTAGACTTGTATTTCCGTCTGCAATACTTTCCACATCGATGATTTTGAAACCTTAAAACTTGCTGTTTTAAGGTATTTTCTTCTCCTGTTTTTGGAATACCACATGTAACAGTCTTCAATAAAAGATAAAACAGTCTCACCAGAATCGATTCCAAATTTAGGAGCATCCATAATCCATAATAACATATGTATATGTGGAGCACCTCTAGCTTGATACTTCTTTCTCCAAAAGAAATCAATAATTTCTCCAAGAGGTGGATTCTTTTTATTTCAGATAAAAGTCATCATTCCTTGAAACCTATGATTAAAATATCTGCACACATTGACTGGATCCAAGGAACACAGTTCTCCAGGTGTCTTGAATTAACTGTTTTTAACGTTTGAATTCGTTTCTCGTAGAAAATCAAGTAAATCTTCCCAATGCGTATTCTGCACAGCTTAGCGTAACAAACCACGTAGGGGTTCCTAAATTCCTTAGCATACATTTCAGTTCTCCATGATGACGATACCAATACTCATTAGTACCACATTGACATACCATCAAATTAATCAACTGAGGTTCTAAATGATCTTCTCTTTGTTCCACTTTTTTCATGAATTCCTTTGCAGAAAGATCTGTAAGATGAGCTCCTGACTTTAATACGTGGTTCACTGCATATGAAAGTGCAGACAGGTCACTTTCAAACAAAAGATGAAATATGTATGGAATACATTGTTGAAATCTTGGATCTTTTGAGTATAATCTTGTTGTACGATATTCTGAATCTGGAATCTGCACAGGTCGTTCTTCATATCGTCCACCTTTTCCAGTGGGGAACAGCTGTGGAAAACAATGCGCTTCTAAACTTCTTTCCCAAACACTCATGGGAGTTCCCTTTGCTTTCTTCATTTGGAATAATTCAACAGCAGTTCCAATCTCTACTTTTGAATGTAAAGGATGAATACTGTAATGTTCATAAATTTCTTCAGTCCTGGAGACATCGACTTTTTCAATTTGGCCAGTTGAAATTTCTGTGTCATCTCCTAAAGATATTTCTTGTTCGTCCACAGGTATATTTTTATAATAAATATTGTTCTGTGTGAGAGCGCTAGGTGGCGCCAACCACGATGGCCGCACCGAGGTGAGGCTCCTGGATGCTTGCCCCTCGCATCCGTCCTGTCTCCTGCGGAGCCGTCCTAGGGTCGATCTAATGCCCGCTGACCACTGAAGACTTGCTGCCCCGCCTCCGGTGAAGATTTCGGCCGCCTACAGGCCTCCGGAGCCGAGATACGCGGCCCGGGAGAAGCACCGGTGACTGGAACGCACTCGGCCGGTTCCTCGGCCGGCAGTGCACATTAGGAGAGCCCGCGGCGTGCCTACGAGGGATGTAGGCCGCGACACGGCCTGAGGCTGACCGGGAGGCGGAGGAGAGTGACGGGAGCGGGCAGGAGACCTCAAGTAAGCTGGGGGGGGACTGCGAGTGGTGCACACCCCCGGAGCTGTTGCGGGATTGAGGCCCACGAGGGGTGATGGCGGGGCCCTGTCCGGCGGGCGGATCGGCCCGAGCGGGGCTGGGCTGTGCTAGGAGTGTCTGATCTTGCTAAAGCTGATGCCCGCTTCCCCCCCTGGATGCTAAAACTGGGCTGCTGCCGTCTGAGGAAGCTGGCTCCTCCCGGCCCCCCATCTACCTGCCTGGGCTGCCCGCGGGGGGGATTCGGACCCCTACCATTGTCCCCGCGTGCAGAGTTGTAGAGTTTCCCTGGAGCCTGCAGCGCCGGGGTGTGGAATCGCTGTGCCAGACCTTCTGCGTTGCGCCACTGCCTGGGCGCCATCGTCGTCAGCGGGGAGGCCCCCCCCGCCACACCTCATATCCCTTGCCCGGTGCCGCACCTGGACTGACGGTCGCGGAACTCCGTGCTGTGTGGGCCGTACGAGTGACCTGGAGCGGGGGACGGTGCTTCGGAGGCCCGTGGGCGGCGTGCTGCGGGACGAACTTTGCGGGCAAGGGCGTCAAGGCGGGACCTGGGGTGCGATGAGGGCGGCTCGGCCCTGACCTGGCTGGAGGGGGTGCGTGCCCAACGGACTTGGGACGCTCCCTTGCTGGGGCCGGGAGGCTTTGCCCCCCCTTCCTTCTCCGCGACATCTCTGTTCTTGGCCCGGAGTGAGGAGCTGTTTCACTTGGTGGGGGGAGCAGTCGGCTGGTCCACTACACAGGCCTGCGCGTCCGGCGCACGCCCCGGGGAGCCCACCATGGGCAAAGAAAGGGGCCCCAGGCCGCCGGCGGCATCCCACCAGACGAAGATCGACCAGTTCGCGAGCTCGGAACCACCGGGTGCGGGCGGAGGGGGGGTGCCGGCCCCGAGCAAGGACCTGGCCACCATCCTACAGGCCATTGACGCCTCTCGCACATCCTTGGAGGGGATGGTTGGAGAGGTGAAGGTGGACATTGCGCTCTTGCGGCAGGACCTCCGCAATGCCACGGCCCGCATCACCGAAACGGAATCCCGGATCTCCACGGCGGAGGACGACATTCGCCATCTGCAGGACCAGGTCCGGGAGCTCACTACCCATTCCAAGGAGCTGCACCGACGGGCGGAGGATGCCGAAAATCGTGCCCGTCGCAACAATCTCTGCCTGGTGGGCTTTCCGGAGGGGGTCGAATCAGGCCGTGCCGACGATTTCCTGGAAGCCTGGTTTAGGTCTTGGATGCCGGCGGCCAATCTGTCAAATTGGTTCGTGGTGGAGAGGGCACACCGGTCACTCACAGCCAAGCCTCCTGTGGGAGCCACCCCGCGCCCCTTTATTCCTAAAATCCTCAATTTCAGGGACAGAGACGCTATCCTGCGGGAGGCGCGGGTGAGCGGCCCTTTGACCTTCAACAACCATACTATCATGGTCTTCCCGGACTACACCCGGGAGGTCCAGGAACAACGCCGCTCTTACACAGAGGTAAAGCAGAAACTGCGCTCCCTGGGCCTCCAATATCAGCTTCAATTCCCGGCTCGCCTGCGCGTGGTTTTCCAGGGCAAGACTCTGTTCTTTGATACTCCCAGAGCGGCTTGGACTTGGCTCACCGAGGAGAGACCTCTGCGTCAGCCCGGAGGGGGTCGCCCACCACTGTGCCCCGGGCCCACGGTGCAGCTGCGCCCCCACAACAGCGGCGTAGGAAGCGCACGCACTCCCGGCAGAGACGGGGCGCGGCGTTGGCCCGGACCCGGTCTGCGAGCCTCTCTGGAAGGACAGTGAGGGACTCCTCCGTCTCATCTGGAACATCATCTCAGGCAGCTGGGGGGTCCCGGCGCCGTCTGTCATCTCGGCCGAGCGAGCCTCTTACCCCCCACAACGCGCAGATTGATTTGTCGGACTTATCCCGCAGCCCTGCTATATGATTCCATATTTGTATCCCGTGTCTGCCTGGGGAGGCGACGACCTTGCCCGAAGGCGGGGGTGGGGAGGCTCAGCAGTCTCTCACTTTCTCCCGTAACAACCTAGGACGCTTCAGTGAAATCCGTGCCTCAGGATGGGTCCACCACGCTCTCTATACCCGAACGTCCACGTTTGGGGTTCTGTGACTACTGGTTTCCGTTAGGGCGGCAGATGCTTCCGTTCTTGAAGTGTAGGGTGGGGGGTGGGGGGTTGGTGTTGGGGTTTTGTTGGTTGTTCCTCCTTGGGGGATTGTTTTGTTGGGTTTGGGTTTGCTTTCCATTGAGCCTCTTATGCAACACTGCGCATCGCATGTCACCACTGTGCCCCACGCAGCCGCCCCTGCGCGCTCCACCGCCGCTCGCACTGAACCTCTTGTACAACGCCGCGCTTCGCACGCCACCACACTGCCCCATGCAGCCGCCCCTGGGCGCTCCAACGCCGCTCGCTTCCCCGTGCTGTCCGCTGGCTTCCCATAGAGCGGGGGCCGTAACTCCGACGTCCCCTGGCAGCTTCACTCCCGGCGCGCTCTCCTCCTGTCGTTACCGTGGATGACATAGCTCCCAAGGCCCAGCTGCGTATCTTGTCCTGGAACGTGAATGGCCTACTGGACCGGCTCAAGCGCACCGCCGTCCTTAAATATGCCCAGCGCGCGGAGGCAGACGTGCTCCTGATTCAGGAAACCCACCTGCTCGGCGAGAACTGTCCCTTTCTGGCGCGCTATGGGTTTGATCGGGTGTGGCACTCGGGGTTCGCATGCGGATCGCGGGGGGTCGCAATCCTGCTGTGCCGCTCCCTCCCTTTTGTGTATGCTCGGGTCATCCAGGACCCCCTTGGCATGGGGATTGCCGTCTGCGGCGCGCTTGAGGGCCGGCCGCTCAGCCTCATCTCCCTCTACGCGCCGCCTTCCGGGCTGTCCCAATCCTTGTCGCAGGCCTCATCTCTGCTGGCGACAATGCCGCCGGGTACTGTTGTTCTTGGGGGAGACTTCAACGCCGTCATGGCCCCACAACTCGACTCCTCGGGTATGGTTTTGCCGCCCCGAACCGCGCGGGCAAGGCAGCTGGCAGACTGGGCGGAGGCTCAGGGTTTATGCGATGCTTGGCGGACCTGGCACCCGCGCGCGCGGCAGTACACTCATACCTTGGCCGCCCACCACCCCCACGCGCGCATTGATGCGATCTTTGTCCCCCCCACTGATTGTGTGAGTATTCAGGACGTCCGCATCCTCCCCAGGGGAATATCCGATCACTCTCCGGTCTTTCTCGGCCTGGGACCCCCACCCCGAGTGGCTCGTCAGATGTGGCGCTTCAACGCTTGGTTCCTCCAAAACAAGACGCTCCATAAGGAGGTGGGGTCCGCGTTGGCGCACTACTTCAGCGACAACGATGGTTCGGTCTCCTCTGCGGGCACCCTTTGGGAGGCCTGCAAAGCCACCATTCGGGGGGCAGCCAAAGCCCATGTGGTACGGCACCGACAGAAGCAACTCCAGTGCCTCACCGCTTGTGAGGCCCGAGCGCTGCGACTTGAGCGCTCTCTCTCTGAGTCCGACGACCCGGCTGGGACCCGGCAACTGCGACTTCTGCGTGAAGAGATTCAGCAACGGTCGCTTGATGCGGCTAAGCTCCTTTGGCAGTCCTCGGTGGCGAGGGTATACGGGTGGGGCGATAAGAATGGGGCGCTGCTGCATCGGCTGGCTACTTACCCCAGAACATCGCGCATCATCCCGGCGGTGGCCGACTCGGCCGGAGTGCTTCACTCCTCTTCTGTGGCAATAGCGGACGCTTTCGCGCAGTATTATTCGCAGCTTTATCGGGCTCGGGCGCCGGATCTCTCCCTGGTCTCCTTGCTTGCCGCTAGTGACCTGCAGCTCCCCCGCCTTCGGTCGGACGAGTGGGAGAGTCTGGAGGTGCCCATTTCTCCCGAGGAGATTGGGGAAGCGATAGGGTGTACATCCGCCGGGAAGACCCCGGGACCGGACGGCTTCCCCCAGGAGTTTTACGCCACCTACCGAGAGCACCTGGTCCCGCGGCTGGGTGCTCGCTACGCGGAGACGGTCGCCAAGGGTTCCTTCCCTCCAGAAGCCGACATAGCCACTATTGTGGTCCTGCCTAAGTCTACGCCGCCTCCGTGTGATCGGTCGGCCTATCAGCCGATCTCCCTTATCAACACTGACATCAAGCTTTACGCAGCGGTCCTGGCCCAGAGGCTCCGGCCCCTCTTGTCGTCCTTGGTGCATCCGGACCAATGCGGCTTTTTGCCAGACCGGAGCACTCGTCATTGCCTCCGTCGCCTTCACGTCGCCCTGGCCCATCATCAGTGTATATCTCCCTATCTTACCCTTCTGCTCGCCGATTTTGAGAAAGCGTTCGACTCGGTTGGGTGGCCCTACTTGTTCGATGTCCTGGCTCACATGGGTTTCGGCCCCAAGTTTGTGGGAATGATACGGGTCCTTTACGCGCACCCCCGCGCCAGAGTGCTTGTTAACGGGGCATTGTCGAGACCGTTTCGGATCGGCAGAGGAACACGGCAGGGGTGTCCGCTTTCGCCCCTCCTGGAGCCCCTTGCCGCCTTGATCCGAGCGGACCCTCTCCTCCGGGGCTGGGAATGGCCGGGTCTGGAGCCGGACAGAATAGCCCTCTACGCGGATGATGTTCTGCTGTATCTCAGTGATCCGGCGAGCTCGGGACCGCGCGCACTCCAAATCTTGGGCCGCTTTGGCCTCGCGTCTGGTCTCTACTTAAAACCGCGTAAATCGGTCCTTGTACCTTTGCACCCCTCCCGGGAGTGTTTTGACTGGCAGGACTCTATTCCCCTCCGCCGGTTGTCCTTCAGGTACCTGGGCATCTGGGTTTCTCTTCTCCCAGAACTGAGCTGGGCTCTCAATGTGACCCCCCTGGTCAAGAAAGCCAAGATAGATCTGGCGCAATGGCAATCGCTCCCGCTCAATCCGCTGGGGCGGGTGGCGTTATACAAAATGTTGATTCTCCCCCGGTTCCTTTATGTGTTGCAGAATGTCCCCGTTTCCTTCCCGCGGCCTTGGTTTTGCGAGCTCGATAGGTTGGCGACCAGATTTCTTTGGGGTGGCGGGAGACCGCGGCTAGCCCTGTCGGTCTGTCGCATGCCTACCTTTGATGGAGGGCTAGGCATGACCAATCTTTACCTCTACTACCTGGCCACCCGCCTCCTGGTCGTCCATGACTGGTTCAGGGGGGGGTGGTCCGATCCGGCCTACAGAGTGGAGTTGGATGCCCTGGGTTTTTCCCGTCTACAAGACCGCCTGTACGGCGCCCCTATCCCCACCTCCTGCCCCGACATCACTAAGGCGGTCTTTCTGGCTTGGCGAGCGGCGCTCCTCCATACCCGGTGGACCGGGAGGCTGACCCGCGCCACCCCGCTCTGGCATGGGGCGTGGATGCGGGAGGTCGCGGAGCTGGAGGGTTTTAAACCTTGGGATTTACTCGGCATCTCCCAGCTGGGAGATGTCTGGCGGGGAGGGCGCATGTGCTCATTTGCGGAGCTACAGGCACGCTTCTCCCTCCACTCGTCTCAATTTTACAGATACCTGCAACTGCGACACGCTATACGCACCTACACCCCACTGGACGTTAGATTGCCGGACCATAGCCCCCCGGAGGCACAGGTCCTGCTGGGCAACCTGGGGAGGGGGGGGTATCTCCAGGATACACCGTTCCCTTGTCAACAATACCCCGCGCCCCGGGAGGGCCTAAGGGAAACCTGGGAGGAGTGGGTGGGTCCCCTGGACGAGGTCGACTGGCGAGATGCCCTCATGGCCCCCAGGCTGGTTACGGCCTCGGCTAAACTGAGGCTCATTCAAATCTATTACCTCCACACTGCATATCTCACACCGGCTCGTCTGCACCAAGCGGGCCTCTCAGTTAACGCAGCTTGCCCCCGTTGCGGCTTCGCCCCGGCGGACTTTATCCATATGGTGTGGTCTTGCCCGGACTTGGGGGGCTATTGGAGTGGCATAGAGGCTGACCTCACGGACGTTTTGGGGTGGGTGGTGCCACATAACCCCCGTCACAGCCTACTGGGTATCACGGATGGCCTAGACGGCACGCACGCAGAGAAATTATTTCTTATGACGGCACTCATGGTGGCGAAGCGAGACATTGCAGCAGCCTGGAAGAGCCCACAGCCGCCTAGCTTGGCCAAATGGAGTGCTGGAGTGGACTGGTGCGCGGCGCAAGAACGGGCTCTCTACCAGGCGAGGGGCTGTCTTAAGAAGTATCGTAGGGTCTGGGGGAAATGGCTGGGCAATGTATTATGATTATGCTGTTCGGGGGAAGGCGGGGGAGTGCTCGGGGGGTGGGGGAGGAGAAGGAGTAGACTTGGGCTGTGTGGTTGTACGCTGGTGGTTCGACAGGCTCACTGTGGTTTTTTCTGTTGTATCAATTAAAACAATAAAACTTGTTTATCAAAAAAAATATTGTTCTGTGTAAGATATAATGTAGCTTTTGTAAGTTGCTAACATCTACTAACTCTTGCCATATTTTCGAGTCTTTGTTGGTAATCCATTAACTAGAATAACTACAGGTTCAATTTCCTCTTTATCTACACCAACTGTTTCAATATTTTTTTTGAATTCCAACTGTAAATATACAACTCTTCCTTTTAAACCTCTTAGTCAATCTGTAGGAGGCAGCTTACCTGTTTTAGGCTCCATACGAACAATAGCCTGAAACGGGTGCACAGACTGAATTAGACTATATTCATATGTATTTAAATCTTCTAGTTCTGAAGGAATACCTTCCAACTCTAGGTACTTATGTACAGCTCTATCTGGCAATTTATTTTCTTCTAGTTTGCTGTAACAATATTTACAAATACATTGATCAGTACCCAACTCAAAACGACCTTCCACCATCAAATAAGCACCAAATTGCTCCCACTTATCATTGTTTTCCTTTTCACTTTTTAAATACACATCAAGATTCCTAGTTTAGTTTTTATAGTGAGTACGTCTACAACAGATACAAACATAATTTGGTTTTTCACTACTTTAAACTTTGTAATTTCTTCAGCAAACTTTTCAGTAGTACTATCTTCCACCTCTTGTTCAACAACTACATTAATGACACTCCCACCTTCTCTACACTCCTCTTCAGGACCGAAAAAACGAAACAGTATATCATCACAAACCTGTTTTACATCTGATTCTGAACCATGCAAAAGAGCAGTGTTTATTTCAGCTAAAGATAATGCTGGACTCTTTACATAGTACAATCTTTTTGCTAACTTTCGCATTTCTGAGTGATATACTGCTAACATTCTTAAATGATGAAAAATACTTCGACACACTTTTCTCGAAAGACAAGCTAGAGAATGACCCTGCAAACCAGTATATTTTCTGTCTTTACAAGGACCTAATCCTTGCAACATCTTAATCTTCCGTTTCACACTTTTTTTACTGTATTCTCGTAAATAAATTACAACAATATCAATAGATTTCTGTTGTATACTACAAATGCTACTACAATCCCATTTATATACACTGGAGCTTGAGAACGTCTCCCTTGAACGTCTTCCGTTATTACTTCTTCTACATTTCTAGGAACCATCTTTTCTTTTTCACATGGAAACCATTTTTAACCTCATAGGAACGACCATTGGCATAAACTGCGTGAACTAATGTATATTGTTTAAAATAGCTCTCTTCATTAAAAAAAGGTTCACTACTAGAAGTCTGTGTCCATTCCCCCCAAACAAATTTGCAAAAGTTAGTTCTATTGATCAGTTGTTTTCTTTTACTTTTCTCCTTTGTAAAGTCCATTATTTTATTGAGTGTCCACATTCTGTTTAAAACTGATACAAACAATTTTCTTTTTAACTCAAATGCCTTTTGGACTACACTTTCAATCTTTTTTTTAATAAAATGCAGAATGATTCTTTTATTTTTTGAAATGTTTCATAACATTTTGTAGTACTCTACATTTAAACACGCGTTTCCTTATATCTTTATACTAATTCATCCTTCTTTCATCATAGATTTTTTTTACCAAAACTTGATCTTCTATCAGTATCTTTTTTTTGCTTTTCCTTCTGAATGATTGAACAAGTTTTCTTTTTATTTTGTCTATTTTCTGAATTCATAATCTTCTTTAAAACTCTTTTAACAAATTCATTAGTTCTCTTACCAGAAGCCTTTTTCTTCACTGTCACATGTTCTTCTTTGTATGATTTCTTCTTTTTAGCTAATGCATTGGTTAACACCTGGCTGATTGCATGACTACAGGGGTAATATCTGAAGATTTACATGACTAAATAGGAAATAACCATTAAAGATAATGGGGTAACCCAATAGCCCTCAGAACCTGGGCACTATAGTGAAAGCAAAAAACAATGGTTCTGTCGGGAAACATACAGACTTATTTGGGTGTGTACTTAATACAATGGAGAACAATGAAGGACACACACAAAGCCAGAATAACAGAAATGAATTCGTTTTACTGGATGGAATTATGTCAAATATCATATAGAAACACCGAAGTGTTTACAGGATGGACCAACCAGGAAGCACGTACAAAATTAAACAATTAGTGATACACTGTGTACTTTAACAAACCATGGGTACTTCTTGGCTGATTGCAGGACTACTGAGGTAGCGCCTGAGTGAATAAAGGAGTGCAAAGGTAGTGCTTGAGTGAATTAATAACAGCATGACTACAGGCAGAGTGATTACATAAGTACAAGGATTCCACCTCCAAGACTGAAGGAGTGCAATGGTAGTGCCTGAGTGATTATATAAGTGCATGAGTACTGGCTACATAATTGGAAGAGTGCATGAGTAATACCTTGGTGATTGCATGAGTAGAGCCTAGATGATTGCATGACTGCAGCACTAATACCTGAATGATTACAGCAGAGTATATATAGAGGCTGGATCATTCAAAGTCTGCATGCACAATACTTGGCTATTTTTATAACTGCAAAAGTGTTAGGCCTAGACAAATATAAAGCAGCAGCTATTGCATAACTCAACCATAAGGCTCTCCATATTGTTAAAAGCGTGTATATATACGTCTCTACCTTTTCAAATCATCATCATATCTAAAAGAAAAATGCATACAATATTTCTGGAAAATAGTGTAACCAACAAATTGAG
Source organism: Triturus cristatus (assembly GCF_964204655.1). Classification (NCBI taxonomy): domain Eukaryota; kingdom Metazoa; phylum Chordata; class Amphibia; order Caudata; family Salamandridae; genus Triturus; species Triturus cristatus. The sequence continues at coordinate 1,136,827,144 of NC_140594.1, read as the reverse complement.
ACATGTAATAGATCTGCCTAAGTGATTGCATAACTCCGTGACTTGTGCTTGGATGATTTTATAAGTGCAAGGGTAGTCGCTGAGTAATTGCAGGAGAGGATAGATAGTGACTGGATAATTGCATGATTGCAGACATGGAGGTTCAGTGCATGGATAAGTGTATGAATAGGTCCTGAAGGCATAGACGAGTTATTGAGTAGTGCCTAGCTGAATAGATGAATGCAACAGTAGGGCCTGGATGATTCTATGACTGTAAGGGTAGTGTGTGGGTTATTACATGAGTGCATAGGTACAGCCTCCTGCATGACTGCATGACTGCATGACTGCATGACTGTAGGAGTAGTACATATATAGTGCCTATGTCATTGCATGACTGTAGCAGTAATATCTGGAGGATTACTGGAATACATTAAAAGTGAGTGGGTGATATTATAAGTCCATGAGTACTGTCTGGGTGATTACAGAACTACTAAGGTACTAACTGAGTGATTACAGGACTGCAAAGGTAGTGCCTGGGTGAATTTATATGTGCATGAATACTGGCTCAGTGATTACATATGTACAAGAGTAGTCCCTGCATGATTGAAAGACTGCAAACATACTGCCTGGGTAATCAAACCACTGTATAGCTAATGCATTGTTGATTGCATGAATACAAAAGTTACGTCTGGGGGATTAAAGGACTACATAGGTAACACCTGGCTGATTGCATGAATACGGGGATAATATCTGAAGATTTACATGACTATATAGGAAGTTACTGCATGATTTTATAAGTGCATGGGAATTTCTTGGCTGATTGCAGGACTACCGAGATAGTGCCTGAGTGAATAAAGAAGTGCAAAGGTAGTGCCTGTGTGATTTCATAACAGCATGAATACTGGCAGAGTGATTACATAAGTACAAGTATACCACCTCCAAGATTGAAAGAGTGCAACGGTAGTGAATGGGTGATTATATAAGTGCATGAGTACTGGCGACATAATTGGAAGAGTGCATGAGTAATAGCTTGGTGATTGCATGAGTAGTGCCTAGATGATTGCATGACTGCAGCAATAATACCTGAGTGATTACAGCAGAGCATATATAGAGGCTGGATCATTCAAAGTCTGCATGCAAAATACTTGGCTCTTTTTATAACTGGAAAAGTGTTAGGCCTAGACAAATATAAAGCAGCACACTATTGCATAACTCAACCATAAGTCTCTCCATACTGTTAAAAGCGTGCATATATACATCTCTATCTTTTCAAATCATCATCATATCTAAAAGAAATATGCATACAATATTTCTGGAAAATAGTGAAACCAACAAATTGAGACATGTAATAGATCACCGGATAATTGGAGGAGAGGATAGATAGTGAATGGCTGATTATATGATTGGAGACATAGAGGTTCAATTGCATGGATAAATGTATGAATAGGTCCTGAAGGCATAGACGAGTTATTGAGTAGTGCCTAGCTGAATAGATGAATGCAACAGTAGGGCCTGGATGATTCTGTGACTGCAAGGGTAGTGTGTGGGTTATTACATGAGTGCATAGGTACAGCCTGAATGATTGCATGACTGTGTGAGTAGTACATATATAGTGCCTGTAGCAGTAATATCTAGAGAAATACTGGAATACATTTCTACAAATATCTAAAAACTTAGTGAGCGGCTTCTGCTTTGCAATTCTATAACTACTTATAATAAAACACCTACCCGGATACAAAGTAGGAACCCTTCACATATCTTTAGTAAAACTGTCATCATATTCCTAGAACCATACAGGAATGTGTCTCTACCATACCACTATCCAAACGTTAAAAATTCAAAAAATCTACATCTAGAAGTAGAAACATAGTTCAGACAGAAGTCCATGCACACCTTAAAACTCATCACACTCCAGCTCCAAATTTGAAGCAACAGCTCAAATTGTGCGGTATACTAGAAATGTAAATATACACACACAAAAACAAACTACCACAATCACTAATCCATCTTCCAATATACACATATTACTATTCAAAAACGAAATCAAACAATATATAACTACAATTAAACAAACTACAATACACATATATTCATTTATTACTATATCTCAAACCCCACAAATTTTGAATTATTTTTAAAGTTTAAAATAAACCTAATCCATAATACACCTCACACACTTATAACTCACCTTTCAAATAGATTTGGAGATTTTCAAATATCACAAACTCAAAAAAGATTTGCTTATGCACACAATCAATGTGATGCACCAATCTCATCAAGGTATAACCAGTAATGGCAACGTTTCAGTCTCTTTCTCCACACAAATACATACGACTAACCAATCACATTCCTTCCTACATTATTTAAAATTTCAAAACACATTTCTATTGGTTATCACATATTAGCCCTTACAAACAGACTTCTAAAACTGCCCAAACCCATTCTAGAAGGTTCTAAAGTTGCGACCCCACCGCGACGGAGCCGCGTGCCCAATCAAAACTCAACTAGGGCACACTACTTCTGAAAACACTCTTGACTTGGGAAATCTTACCTTAAATTTCACTTACATATACATCACAATTTCACATTTTAAATCCACAGCTAAAATCCAACCCTTCCCCCATTCTGCTTAATGCCAGTTTCCATAGTAACAGTTCATATAACATTCAACTGAACTCACAGGTCACAAGTTCATCATATTTTCAAGTTCACCACACTATGTTGTAAATGCAAAGAGTAGGTGTGGTTGCCTTTGCAAAATATGATCTTATCCTTTCTATTGTACCTTTCAAACATTTTTTACTAACCAATAGGAAAACTGCTTTAAAAAGAAAGTAAAATGCACCCTATTTTTGAATATAGAATGTTCTTAAACAACCAATCAATTGCCTAGTTTTTAAAAAATTGCATCTTGTCCACCATTTTACATACCTCTCATTGTACCAACTGACTACCTCAGCTACAGACATCTATTCTTTACTTACAGACATCTCTTCAAGATGCGTACAGTGTGGATTGTTGGGCACAGCTATGTTTTCTGGGCCAAAAGGTATGCTGAACGCAGAGGTATTGACAAAGACCTATCTTTGCCAAATGTGGATAATTAATTTATTGTAAGGAGAGGATTTAAGTGGCACCAGTTAATGCCTTTGGTTAAAACGCTTTTGCATCTACAACCCCCTGACCTTATGATTGTGCACTGTGGTGACAATGACCTAGGCACATTGACTGGGGTAGGTCTGGAAATGCTAATGAAGGACACCTTTGCAGAATTGATGTTGCTTTTCCCCCCAAACTGTCTTAGTATACTCTAACATATGCCAAAGACAGAAATGGAAGTGGTCCAATCAATTATGTTCACAGGTTGAGAAAGCTAGAAAAAATGTCAATAAAGCTGTTTCTGCTTACCTCAGAGACCATAGGATGGGCTCCATCTTTAAAAACAATCTACGTTTCCATATGGATGGCATCTACAGAAGTGATGGAGTACACTTCACTGATCAAGAGTGTTTCTCAACAACCTGAAGCTCTGCATCCGGACTTACATGTAGCTACAACAATCGCCCAATCAAAACAAGGGCTCTTTTTAGAGACACCCAATAGCCCAACATACAACCAAGCTTTAGAAAAAAACAAATCTTAATTATTTTTGCCTGAAGTCGCGCACCCATTTCGACTTTAGAAACTGCGCACCCATCGCTTTCACACCAGGGGCCGCGCTGAGTGCCGCACACCCATCACGTTCGCACTAGGGGGCCATGCTGAGAGCCGCGCACCCATCGCGTTCACACTAGGAGGCCACGCTGACAGCCGCGCACCCATCACGTTCACACTAGGAGGCCATGCTGAGCACCGCGGTAGGGTCGCGACGTCAAACTTTGTCGGGAAAAAAAACTGCCCACTTCCATTAATTTTTATTCGCCCCTGAGACATGCCTAATTCTTTTATTATTTCTTTCAAGGGAGGGGGCTGCGTGTCCCCTCCCGGGCCATTTTTGCCCCAGGGCCTCCATCCCCCGGGGCATGCCCAAATGTTTATTTTTTTTTTAAAGGGAGACGGGCTATTTTTGGTCCCAGGGACCCCTGGGACATGGCCTCTCGTTGGGGACCGTGGGGGGAGCCCCAATGCCCCCACAGTCCCGCCAGCTCCCCGCCTCCTGCAGTAGCCGGCATTGCTTTTGAGCAAGGGGAGCTGCTAACATGCAGCTCCCCTTGCTCAAAAGCAATCTGCTTTGCTTCATTGAAGTGAGAGCAGGATTTCCTGCTCTCATTTCAATTAAACAAAGCAGTGTTTGCTATGTTTGCTATGCTCCCGCCGTGCTATAGCAAACAGCAATGTCCCAGGGGAGGGCATCCCGGAACTTTTCAGGAGCTGCCCTGGGGGGTGGCGGCCCCCCTCCCATAATTTTCAAAGCCCCGGTGAGGTGGTGGTCCCCAGGGCTTGGGGGCCGTATCGGACCCCCGAATTTCAATTTCTAGTGCCTCGGGGAGGTGGCGGTCCTGGGACTTGGGTGGTTCGAGGCCCCCCCACCCAATTACCATAAGGAGGTGGCGGTCCCTGGGGCTTGGGGGGAGCACGCGAGGGCCCCCCCTTATTTAATAACCCCACGCTCCATTTAGTTTTTCTTTTCTCGCCTGGAGCCGCACACCTAGCGCGACTTCAAATGTTATACTTTTTAATTTTTTTATTGTTTGGGGCCCTGGGGGTAATTGTTGGACCCCTGAGCAGGCCTAGGGGGTCAGGGTGTTTCTACCCTGCCCCCTTTTCTTGTTTTTCATCCTTTTTTGCACAGTTTTTATTCTGACTAGATAACCGAGTCACAAAATTGCTGCCAACAGTTCCTGGTTTGGCGTGTTGGCAGTCAATTAGAATGAAGCTCGTGCTTGGGAGGGTTTGCGAACCCTCCTCAGTGCTCAGATATCGATATTTTTCTTTTTTAAATTTATCAGGAACTACTGAACGGATTTACACCATTTAACAAAAAGGGCGCACTCTAAACCAAGACCTACCTTTTTGCCAAATTTAGTGTAATTCTGTTCAGCAGGTCGGGCTGTAGCCTGTAATAAAATTCCTATGGAAAATAACAGAGAAAACACAATTTGGACCCCCCTTTTTTCTTGCCCCCCGCTTGACGAATCACCCTGAAACTTTCAACACACAAGCTGAGCGGTAAGGCCCTGTTTCTGGGAATATTTCACAAGATCTGTCAAACGACTCCAATGATATTGGCAAATCAAAAAACGCTTTTCCGATGGAAATTAGGTTCTAACTATAACTACCTACTGGCAACCTATATATATGTGCAGCTAGCTAGAGTAAATATATATTTTAAGGACAAATGCATTTTCAAATCTTCAATAGGGATGATATTGTTATAGAACTATTTCTTAATACATGATGGTTTGCCAATTGTATAAAGAGATATACACATGCATTTAATTGATTAAATTCGTGAATTGCGTATTGCATTGTGTGGGTATATGATATTATTAATTTTTCAAAATAAATCAATTGAATTGGATAATAAACGTCCCTTTTTTGGGTAATAGGGCTGCAGGTTTACAACAAAAGTCAAGGTTATGGACATCGGCAGATGAAAAAAGCATTTATTTTTAATGTAAATGTTTTCAAAGTAAATATGAAATATACAGAAATGTAACGTCACACAAAGTCATTCAAATCACAGGTACTTAAAACTAAAAATTTCCAACATTTAACATGCGACTTTTAGATGCTGCTCATCTTTCATTCACTTTTTGATTGGTATTTGGTTACCAAACACTGTTCTCCTTTCAGACACCGCTTGCCTTTCAGACACCGCATGTATTTCAGACACAGCTTGCGGTTCAGATACCGCTAGCCTTTCAAACATTGTTTGCCCCATCAGATACCTCTTGGCTGATTTACTAATGGAACATCTAAGTCTAAAGTCACATAGTTGGCAAAAAGAGACGGCGTGGAATTTGGCCTTAGAGACTTGCCGGTAGCTCAGATAAATTCAAGCATTCTGTTCATTGCTGGTCATGGGGATCCCAGGGAAGCCTACCCCGCCCTCTTCATCCTGAGGTCAAAGAGACAAATGCCTGGTTACTCACTGGAATTCTTCATTACTCCGAGTCCTGGTCTTCCCGTCCCATTCCTTAACAGTGAGCAGCTTGTCTGTTCCCCAGAAACCTTATACCTAGCAGAGTTTTTTAACACTTCCCCCAATATGGTGCCACCTATCAGGTGCGAATATAGGGTGAAGTGCATCACACAATCAATCAATCAATCAATCAATCGACCCTTGACCCTGCTTGCAGGTTAGGCCGCTCCCCACGCCGCACAGCTATGCCTGTGTGTGCCTGCCTTCTGCGCCCGCTGCTGCCGCTCCGTGAGTTCGCCGCTCGCCCTTCGCTGTCTATAATTTGCCTTTACTATGCTGTTTCTATTCCTCAACTGTTTTGTGCCGTTTTTACTACTTGGATGCCCCTTGTGTTAACTGTTCTGTGCCGTTATTACTTGGTTGCCCCTTTTGCCTACTGTTTTGTGCCCCTTTCCCCCTTTGCTTTCTGTGTCCCCGTCTCTTCCTGCCGCTGCCTCCCTGCGGCCCTTCCCCCTCGCTCATCCATTCGCCGCCCCGTTCTCGCCTCCCAGCTGCTCCTCCCTACCTCCGCTTTACGCGCCTAAGGCAAGCCCGTCTGTGCCCGTCCGTGCCCAGCGCCAGAACACCTGGTCCCTGCGAACGCCACAATGCCCGTCTCCGCTACCACTCCAGTACCCTCCATGCACTCAACGCCGGACGATCATGCACCTGCTGCCTGGCCACCCCGAAGCGCACCCAAGGACCCTTCTGCTGCTGGAACTGCAGCTTCACCAGCATCCGGCCCACCAACCCACCTACCAAAGAACCCAACTACCTCAGATGTATCCTCCTCAACACCCGCTCCGCACGTAAACACGCCATTGAACTCTGGGACCTACTCGACTCCAGCACCGGAACACTCTCAAAGTCTCGACAAACACCGACGACACCCTCAGCACTGCAGAACACCTGCACTTCCAGATCCACAACGACCCCAACCCTCAGAGGAACCCTCGTCTAGAGACCCCCCCAGACCCTGACCACAGTTCAGCGACTCCATCGCCGACTTCATCAACACACACGCCCTCGCCTCCACGGACTACAACCTCCTCGGGGACCTGAACTTCCACCTCGAGAACAACAATGACACCAACTCCACCACCCTGATCGACAACCTCGCCAATCTCGGACTCAGACAACTTGTCACAACACCCACCCACTCCGCCTGCCACACGCTTGACCCCATCTTCTCTGCAAGCTCCCACGTCTCTTTCAACCACACCACTGAACTCCACTGGACCGACCACCGTTGCATCCACTTCACCTTCTGGAAACCCACCAAGCACCAGCGCACCCAACAGATGCTGCGCCGCTGCTGGAGCAAAGTCTCCGAACACCAGCTATCCACCACCCTTGCCCGGAACCCACCCGCAGACCCGACCGACCACGACACCGTTGCTCGCATCCTCAGACAGTGGATCAACGACTGCACCAACACCCTTGCCCGCTCAAGAAGCTCTCCAACAGCCACACCAGCAAAAAAGCCAGCAGGTTCACCTAAGACCTCCAGGCCTCCAAGCAAACCTGCCAAAAACTGGAGAAAAACTGGATCCGTGAACGAACACCGGAAAGCTGCGCAGCCCAAAAGAACGCCACCCGCAGCCAAAGGGACCTCGTTCAATGACCGCCTAGACAACAACGCACACAACAGCAAAGAGCTCTTCAACATCGTGAAGGAACTCTCCAACCCCAGCTCCAACACCAACGACATCCCACCTTCGCAAGACCTATGCGACTCGCTGGCCACCTTCTTCCACCGCAAGATCGCAGACATCCACGACAGTTTCAACACCGCGACTGCCCCGGCACCCACTGAGACCCCCGCCCCCACCAGCCGCACCAACCGCCTGCTCTCCTGGACCAACATCAAGATCATGAGCACCGTCCACTCCGGATCCCCGTCAGACCCTTGCCCACACCACATCTTCAACAAAACCAGCACCACCATCGCACCCCATCTTCAGAAAGCCATCAATATCTCCTTCGAGAAAGCGACCTTCCCAGAGAGCTGGAAGCACCCCGGGATCAACGCCTTACTCAAGAAACTCAAGGTGGACCCCAAGGACCTCAAGAACTTCCGACCCATCTCCCATCTCCCTGCTCCCGTTCCCAGCTAAGGTCACCGAGAAGGCCGCCAACAAACAACTGACCAGCTTCCTCGAGGAGAACAGCATCTTTGACCCTTCCCAGTCTGGGTTCTGCAGCAACCACAGCACCGAAACTGCCCTCATCGCCGCCACCGATGACATCAGGACCCTGCTGGACAATGGTGAAACCGCTGCCTTCATCCTCCTGGACCTGTCAGCCACCTTCGACACGGTCTGCTACCGCACACTACGGACATGTCTCTACAACGCCAGAATCCAAGAGAAGGCCCTGGACTAGGCCACCTCCTTCCTCTCCGGCAGAACACAGAGCATCCACCTCCCCCTTCTGCTCCGAAGCCACCGAGATCATCTGCGGCGTACCCCAGGGCTCATCCCTCAGCCCAACGCTGTTCAACATCGACATGGCACCACTCGCCGACGTTGCCCAACTGCACAACCTCAACATCATCTCCTACGCCGACGACACCCAGCAGATCCTCTCCCTCACCAAGGACCCCCACGCCACCAAAACCAAACTCTACCAAAGGAATGAAGGCCGTCGCCGATTGGATGAGGAACAGCCGACTGAAGCTGAACTCGGACAAGATGGAGGTCCTCGTCCTCAGATCCACACCCTCGGCCTGGGACAAATCCCGGTGGCCGACTGCGCTAGGAACAGCCCCAACACCCACCGACCACGCACGCATCCTAGGGGTCATCCTCGACTCCACCATCTCCATGACAAAGCAGATCAATGCCGTCTGTTCCTCCTGCTTCAACACCCTCCGCATGCTCCGCAGAATCTACACGTGGATCCCCACCGAAACAAGAAGGACGGTCACCCAGGCCCTCGTCAGCAGCAGACTGGACTACGGAAACTCTCTCTACTCAGGAGCCTCGGCCAAACACCTGAAACGGCTCCAAAGCATCCAGAACGCCTCCACATGCCTGATCCTCAACATCCCTCGCCGCAGCCACATCACACCCCACCTAAGAGACCTGCACTGGCTCGCTGTCAACAAGAGGATAACCTTCAAGCTCCTCACCCACGCACACATGGCACTCCACAACAACGGACCAGCGTACCTCAGCAGCCGACTCAGCTTCTACACCCCCACCCGCCAGCTCCGCTCCGCAGACCGCGCCCTCGCTAGTGTCCCCCGCATCCGAAGAGTGACCGGCGGCGGCAGATCATTTTCCCACCTCGCCGCCAAGATATGGAACACCCTCCCCATCCGCCTACGGCAGACCCAAGACCTACTGACCTTCAGAAGACTCCTCAAGACCTAGCTCTTCGAACAGTAGTAGCATTCCGCCCCCCCTCAGCGCCTTGAGACCCTCATGGGTATGTAGCGTGCTTTACAAATGCTCTGATTGATTCATTGAAGACGGTAATGGGAAACAAAGGTATGGGTAGAGGCCCACGTGGCAGCATTACAAATGTCACGCAAGGAGGCACCTTTGAACATGGCCCAGGAGGAGGAGCCACCCCGGGTGGACCTACCCTGGACAGAAGAAGGGAGAGGACGATGACTCATAAGCCAAAACAACAGCACACTTCAACCAACGAGTCAAGGTGGACATAGAAGGACGAAGCCCCTTCCCAGAGATCCCATTACGCAACATACAAGGAATCAACTTTCCGAAAAGCACTGGTCCGATTCAAATAGATGCAGAGAGCCCTCAACACATCCAAAGAAAGCAGAACCACTTCCTCCGGGGACGAGGGGTCTGGAAAAAAGACAGGGAGGACAATAGCCTCCTGACCGTGGAAAGAAGACAAAACCTTGGGCAGAAAAAACTGACTAGGACGAAGAATCACCTCGTCAGAGCAAAAACGTAAAAAAGGGCAGGAAACCATCAAAGTACCAAGCTCACCAACCCGCCGCCCAGGAGAAATGGCCACCAAAAAAAGAACCTTAGCCGTAAGGAGCTTAAGGACCACAGAGAGCAAAGGCTCAACAGGGGGCCCAGTCAAGGCCTGCAGAACCAGGGGGTGATCCCAGGCCGGGACAGGAGAGTGAGAGACAGGACACTGAATCAAAAAACTCCGCAAAAGGCGAGCTACCAAAGGGGGGACAGAAGACACAGAAGAACCCCTAAAAGCAAGAACAGCAGCCCACTGAGCACGGAGAGTGGAGACAGCAAGCCCCAGCACAAACCCATCTCGCAAGAAGTCCAGTGCCCGCACATCCGCACAGGAGGAGGAAGACAGACCTTTACCTAGGCACCAGAAGGAGAAGTTCTTCCAATGTCAGTCATAAGACTTCAGAGTGGAAGGCCGTCGAGACAATTGGATGCTCTGGGCCACCTCGACAGAACAACCCTGGTCCAAAAAACTTGACCTCTCAAGTGCCAAACCCCCAGCCGGAAACGGCGCAAAGAGGACATGCAGAGAAGAGGAGCCCACAGAGGGGAGGGACACAGGGGAAACTGCCAATGGGGGCACACTGACAAGGCCAGAAGAAGGGGAAACCAAGGCGGACAGAACCACTCCGGCACCACCAGATGAACCTCCGCCCGATCCAACCGAATCCTCCGGAGGACCCAGGGGATCAAGGCAATGGGCAGGAAGGCAAACAGGAGACCCAGCGACCACGGAATGGAGAAAGCATTGATCGCCCAGGCCAGCCGAGAAAGAAAGAGGCTGCAAAAATGAGGAAGAAGGGCAGAATCCTCCGAGGCAAACAGATTCAGCCAAGGAAGGCCAAACCGGAGGAGGATCTGATCGAGGGGACAGACACATGGCCATCGCGGTGAGGAAATATGAATTTTGTGATCAGTTATGTCCCCTATCGTAGACCCCAACGGCTCCATGTACATGCTATAAGTACATGTATGTTCCCTCCTGCTCCAGTTTTGAAGACGCAAATATATGTGTGTCCACCGTCAACATGTCCTCTTTCAGATCCACTATGAATGGGTCAGATATTCCTTTCCTAAGTATGAAAGGCCACCGACTTTATGTGGTTCACTTTCCCCATTTTACAGATTCAGGCGAGTAGGCCCGAATTCTGTCATCAAGCCTTTTCCTGTCTTTCTGCCTCTGAAAGCTCCAGTCTGAGCCTGCATCTGTGACCATGAACTTTGCCTTACTCCCTGCGCGGCTAACGGTGCCTGATCCAGCCCGTCGCCTGCCAAAAAACTGTATTTCACCTTCAAGATTATCTCCTCCGCCCCTCATCCGATGCATTCCTGTCTAGCAGTTTAGGTAAACATTCCTCCAGCTACCGTGCAAAGGGGCCAGGCCTCGCTGTCCTCATGCAAGTAATTCATAGCCCTGTTACCATGGAATATTCCTACCCCCTCGCATTTAGTGTAGACACTTAGACGCTTGTACACGCACTAGTCAGTATAGTCAGTATAGAATAAGATTCTATCCTAAGAGACCTCTCTTTTTGGATAACACAGTTCTTTAAACATAGGATATTAGATATGATTTGGGATTAGGTTGACATAACCCCAGACTTTTGTCTCCACATGTAGAGCTAAATGTCAAGTCCCTTTCTCCTTCTAGTTGCACGTCAATCACACGTCATGCGGCTGCGCACGCATCTCTGCCAAATATTTCTGCTGACATTGCAGGATTCTCTTATGGATCCACCCACTCATGACACCATGTATAATGACGTTGTCTAGTTACGCCTATTCTAGTTACGCATGCATAGTTTATTTTTCTTATCAGTTGATACGCCTACTGCATCTGTTTTACTGTAATGCCTTTTCTATAAAAATGATTACCTGTCAATAATATATGCCCTTCCTTCCTGAACTTTCGTGGTGATGGAATAGAACGCCAACAATTCGAATTGTGTTCCTTTGTATAGGAATAAAGCCTTTTTAAACCTCTAATACCACGGATTCTGCCTCTCATTTTACTGAGTTATTCTTAATAGACTTTACCGCATAAAAAATAGTACCGGTAACGAAATATTTACCACATAAATTGGCGCCCGAACAGGGACACTTTCTCATCTCACGCGCCGGCGGTGCGTTGCAGGCCCGGTCTCCTGCCACAGCTGAACGGACAAAAACGCGTATCTGCAGGATTTCCTGTGTCTCCTTCCGGCCAAGCGGGGACGACTGAGGCTGCGATCAACACCCAGACGAGGCGGTGAGAAGTGCGAAGTATCCCGACCAGAGCCTAGCTGAGAGAGCAAGATCCGAGGTATACAGAGACCCGCCAGGTTCCGAAGTTCCGAGTCCAGTCCGGTCCAGTCCAGTTTCAGTTCCGTTCCGAGGCCTTCCGTTCCGAGCTACCCGGTGAGTACCATTACTGGGGAGGCATTTAACATGCACATAGTCTGTGCCGGTCAAGACGGGTTTGGGTACACAAATCCGGCCTGCACTGTTTTAGCAGTGTATCTGTACTGTTTAGCAGTATATATAGTATGTTTTGCATATAAATAAGATAAATAAGTATTATCTAGTATCAGTATAATGTCAGTAACTAGTTTTCTATTAATTATCATTGTTCGTAAAACTGTTAAGTGTTAAATGTTTCAAATACGTTCTATATACTGTGGTGTGAATGACTGTTCATTATTGTGTTTTTGTAAAGTGTGTTCTAGTAATAAGGTCTAAAAATGCCGCTCTTTTCGAAACTAAGACAGATCAAAACTAGAAAAGGTGTACTCGAAGAAGCCGTTCCCATCCCACCTAGGGACACTCCAGGGTACTTTATGTATCATAAGCATGGCCTAGATGCCGTATTATTTCTTGATTTATGGGTGGACTACACCAAAGAATTGCCAGAGAGTCAGAGATGGCCCGCAGCGGGGACCTGGGATGCAGATTGCATCATGAGAGTAGAAGAAGAATTATGGAAAAAGAAAGCCAGACAGTCACAGAAAGATGCCATTGAATTATGGCGTAAAGAATCATATAGACGTACAGAAAAAGCACTCAGACAGGAAGATAAGGGTAAGGAGAATTCAAATAAAGTCCGAGAAAATCTATTACTTGAGGAAGGTACCCGAGTAAAATCAGAACAAGTAGACAGACAAAGAAACGCCCTTATGAACGGTATGTATCCACTTCTGGCCGAAGGGTTACCTAAGGCTACTCCGGAAATACCAAAAGACTTGCCACCTCCATTGTTTCCGATAAAAGCACATCCCAAGGGGCATCCTAGAACCGCACAAGATGTTTTCCTTTCCTCTTATTTAGATGACGCAGCTCCTGAGTATGCTAATACCGCACCACATAGACCGCTTGCCGATGATGCTCATCGCCAAGACTCTCCGTCTGTACCTCCACAACAACAAGCTTCGACACACATTCCGACAAGCACATCTGTTTCTACAGCTTTTCCCGCAACGACGGTTGCTGTCTCACCTTCCACAAATCCTTTCACGTCCAGCACCCCAGATGGTGCTACAGGAGGTACGACAGACATTTTTTCTACGCCACCCAGAGGAGATAAATTTTCCCTTAGAGAATTAGCACACCAACGTACGCCCAAACTAGCAACCCCCGACATGCTCAAGGAACTTCTAGTAGATTGTAGATATGATCCTGTACCCGGTAAACGGGACGAAATGCTGCTGTCATCATTACGTATTCGACGAGCTGCAATATATTTAACGAAGCTACCAGGAATGGCTACACATTTAGAAAATATATATCACTTTGTCCAGTCAGGACGAGGTCCTGAAAGTATTAGCAGAGCCATGGAGTACCAGAAAGCGGAGGTACAGGGACAACTGTTACGTTTCCTCATAAACTGTGTAATCAGAAATCAAGACCGGCCTGGGGTAAATCCGGAAGAAATGCAAAAACTTGTCACTTGGGGTAAGAATATATCAGAAGGGAGACATGATAAACTGTTATGTATAGTAGCTATGTACCGAAAGATCCGCAAAGAAGTAGAACGAATACACGAAGAAAGATTAGAGGTAGACGCCGCTGACCTAAACAGAGAGGAGGAGGAGCAAGAACCAGACCAAGTAGATACAATAGCTTATGTAGGTAGAGGAAGATCCCATAATAATACCAGAGGTTTTAACGACCCAATACGTCCAATACGTCCAGAATGTAATAGACATCTTCCAAACCCTATGCTAAATACAAAATCCCCTGAACACTTATTCCAAGCCGCTGATAAATTACTCCGAGATCGAAGGGGATACCACGTGCTCGATTCCATGGACGAACAAGAATTAGCCAGGTCAGCAGTACAATGGGCTGACAGTCCGGGCGAATACAATGACGATGTACTTGCACACACGTTTCTGAATCTAGACCCATATGAACAACGTTTAGCTAGTATATACATGATTCAACACCTCCTTATATTATATAAAAACCAACACTCCGATCCAGGACCCTTACCTGACATATTGACAGAACTACTCACGAATATATGGAGAGGGTCAGGTACTGATTTGATTAAGGAAATTCTAGAATCTCGAAATCAATATTTAAATTTCGTATGCCCAGAACACGTTCCAGTTCCCATCATGGGGAGAAAAATGTATCACATAGATAGACAGAATCCGTTACGCGAAGTACACCCAATTAGAGGTGCCGATGATAATTTTACACGCGTGTTTGTATACACGCCTATAACTAAACTGGAATTATTAGAAATGAAGAAAGTAGTACCTAGTCATGACAAGGACCCAGCAGGTTTCCACCGTGAGATAAAAGACATGTTACTCATGGGAGAGTATACTTACCCCGACATTATGAAAATATTAAAGGTCCTATTACCTGCCGGTGTTTATGAGAAACTCAAAGAAAAGGAATGGGAGGTGGGAGACCAAAAGATAGATTGGACAGCATTAGAAAACGAAGAAAAGGCCCGAGCTGCAGGAGCAGGGCTTGGGGATAAGACTACAGCATTAGCAGGATTACTAATTCAGGTACTGCCACGTTTATTAACTACGAAAAAGGAAGACTGGGGTGCAATCTCAGCCTGTAAACAAAAACCAGATGAAGACACTAGTGATTTCTATTCCCGATTTGAAAAATGTTTTAGTATAAATAGTGGTATAAAAGCCAGTAGTGAGTCATATCCACATCTGTTTGTGACAAAATTAGTCGAAAATTCTCTGCTACAAGTCAAGAATAGAGTATTGAAATTCGAAAGTACCTGGCAAGGTAATACCCCATCACAGATGCTACAGATGTTACAATATCACCACAATAGAATTAGAGAAGAACAAGAACATGAACAAAGACGTATGAAAGATACGAAAATGAAAATGCTTGTTGCACAATCAGTTCCAGCCGATAGTCACCAAAAGGGTGATTCCGCAAGTCCTGCGAAAGGGACATGCAACTATTGTAAACAACCAGGTCATTATATACACGATTGTCCAGTCCTGAAACATAATATTGCCACAGGTAGAACACATGAGAGACCACGTCCACCTAGACAGGATCAGAATCAACAGCAACTGCCTCAGCAGGCACAACCTAGGTTAGCTCCGCAACAATTAGCTCCGCAACAGGCAGCTCCACAACAGATCGTAGCACTACCACAAGCGCAGCCTGTTGCTGCAACACAAGCAACAACACAACAAATGTATCAGTACGCACAAACAGATTATCCCGATTATCAACGATACTCATGAGATAGCCTAGAGAGGGAAGTTGGCTTACCCCTTATAGAAGTTCCTGTAGACCAAGAGGGACCTTATGTACATAGTGAACTATTAGGGGAAGACAGAAAGTTTTTACTTGATACAGGGGCAAGCAGAACAACTATAAGACGCAGTGAAGTTCCAGGGGCACCCCTCTCAGGCTCACAAAATATTTCCCTTGGATTCTCAGGAAAACCTATAATTAATGACGTAACACAACCTCTTCCACTTACAGTCGGTCCATTAACACGTACTACAGATTTACTGCTTACTAAATCATGTCCAGAAAACTTGTTAGGTATAAAAACATTGAAAGCTTTAGGAGCCATAATATGTTGCTCTCCGGAAGGAGTACGACTATTTTTACGTGACTTTAAAGGTCACTACGTATCCAGAGACATGGATCACCGACTGCAGAATTTACCTACACATTTATGGGCACAAGGCCCCACTGATGTTGGTTGCATGAACATTACACCATATCGAGTTACACTGAAATCAGGAGTGGTACTACCACGAATGCGACAATACAAGTTACCACCAGATGCTGTAGTGGCTTTACTGCAAATCATTGACGAGCTTATTGCCCAAGGAGTGGTTGTCGAGACCGACTCCAATGTATGTAATTCCCCGATAATTCCGATTCTTAAAAGAACGGATCCAAAAGCTCCGCCAGTATACCGATTGGTTATTGATCTGCGCGAATTAAATAAATGTATTGTACCACAATACCCTGTGGTCCCAGATATCTCCTCATTACTCACAGCTATTGACTCAGAAGCAACGTTTTTCACTGTAATTGATCTCAAGAATGCTTTCTTTAGTGTCCCAATTGATCCAGAAAGTCAATACTTATTCGGTTTTAGTTTAAATGGACGAAGTTTTAAATTCACACGCGCACCTCAAGGATTTACAGAAAGCCCCAGCATCTATAGCCAAGCACTGAAACGAGAACTTGACAGTATCCACATGCCAGTTAACACTGCCTTGCTCCAATATGTCGATGATCTGCTGATCACCGCCCGAAGCGAACATGAATGTGAAAAAGCGTCACTGACGGTTTTAAAATTTCTGGCCGACAAGGGGCACAAGGTGTCCCCTTCCAAGCTGCAATTCTGTGTCCAGCGAGTTGTTTATCTTGGGCACTCGCTGTCCAAGGAGGGAAGGCAGCTTACACCCGACCGCATCCAGTTAATTGCTAACATGCCACCACCCAAGACACAAAAGGAGGTGCGGGCTTTTATAGGCCTCACTTCATACTGTAGGCAGTGGATCCCTCAATATGCATTTCTAGCAAAACCACTCATCCAGTTGACAACACAGGAGGCAGCCACATCGACTGTCCTCCCTTGGACTCCAGAACATACACATGCCTTTGAAAGCTTAAAGAAAGCTTTATGCCAAGCACCTGTTCTAGCAACACCATGTTATAGTAAACAGTTTACACTCTTTGTTACAGAACGCGAAGGTACTGCTTTGTCAGTACTCACTCAGGAACAAGCAGGATCACACAAACCATGTGCTTATTTCTCTAGTACATTAGATCCAGTAGCGCAGGCACTTCCAGCGTGCCTGAAATCAGTGGCAGCAACAGCTTTAGCAATCAGACAAAGCGATGCCATAGTGTTAGGACATCAATTGACAGTACAAGTACCACACGCAGTAGAGGTTCTCTTGAACCGCACACAAACACAACACTTGACTATAGCAAGACTCACCGGTTACGAATTAACATTGTTTCAGCCACACATAGAAATCAGACGTTGTAATACGTTAAATCCTGCCACACTGTTACCAGTAGGCGGAACAGATCCATTGGCACATGATTGTGTCGAAGTCATTACTATCACGACGAAACCCAGACAAGACTTGACAGATATCCCTTTGACAGATCCAGACTTGACATTATATGTAGATGGGTCATGTATGAGAACAAGTACAGGAGAGTTAGTAGCCGCTTACGCAGTCACAACAGATACTGAAGTCATTGAAACAAATTGTATTAACACTTTGTCAGCTCAAGCAGCAGAGCTCATCGCTCTGACACAAGCCTGTATTCAAGCCACAAATAAAAAAGTCAACATATACACAGATTCACGTTATGCATTCGGAGTCGTACATGACTTCGGCGTACTGTGGCGAGAGAGAGGTTATTTAACTTCTCACGGTGCCCACATCCAACACGGACCCCTCATTCAAGCCCTATTAGACGCGATTCATTTACCTACTGCAATATCGATTATGAAATGCAAAGCCCACACAAAAGTTACCAATATTATTTCTCAGGGTAATGACCTAGCTGACAGAACAGCTAAACAGACTGCTCAGAATCAGACTCACACAACTGACATGACAAAGACAATAGTCCTGACACCAACACATTGCATGACAGTTAAGGATCCCGCCCTTGATGTAATTGACATACAGACACATGCTACACCAGAAGAAATAAAGAAATGGACTGAATTAGGAGGGATCCAAACAGATCAAGGATGGATGACGAAGGAAAAATCTATATGGTTTCTTCCCGACTCAATGGTCCAAGTCATCATTAACACAATACATAGTCCAGCGCGCCTAGGAGAAAAAGCTATGCTAGACAGCATTCAACACATTTGGTTCAACAAACACTTGCGAGCCGCAGCGAAACAAAAAGTTCGTACCTGTATGATATGTTGTCAGTTTAATCCAGGTAAAAGCATCCCCGTAGAACAGGGTGGATTCCAAACTCCCGATCATGCTTTTGAAGTCCTCCAGATGGATTATATCCAGATGGAACGATGTCGAGGATTCAAATATGTTCTCGTAGTTGTCTGTGCTCTTTCCCGTTGGACAGAAGCATACCCGGTTTCAGATTACACTGCCCCGACTACTGCCAAACAGTTAGTTCGAGAATTCTTCCCACGGTACGGTTTACCACGTGTTGTCTACTCAGATAACGGCCAGCCGTTCTCATCCGAACTAATGAAACACGTTTCCCTTCTATTAGGATACCAATGGAAATTTCACTGTGTCCGACATCCCGAGGCGGCAGGTCTCGTGGAACGCCATAATCAAACTCTGAAAATTAGATTGTCCAAAATATGTAGAGAGAAAGGAGTCGATTGGATAGTAGCCTTACCAGTTGCGCTCTTTTACATGAGAATGGTAGCACATTCTCAAACAGGGCTATCCCCGTATGAGGTGATCTTCGGTAGACCACCAAATATGTGGGGGACGCCTATACCTCGTAAAATAACTGACGTTGACTGTAATATGCTGACAGATTACCTGGCTTCCTTGATGTCTGCACTACAATCTTGTCGTTCACAGGTATCCGCAGCTTTTCCCGACAATACTGAGGTGAAACCCCATGACGTGGTTCCTGGGGATCTGGTGTTGGTCAGGAATTTTGACCGGAAGACCCAACTGGATCCTAGGTGGAAGTCACCGAAGTTAGTTTTACTTACCACAAGGACAGCTGTGAAAATCGAGGGAAGAAAAGGATGGTTGCACTCAAGTCATATCAAGAAATTTTATGGACTACCATCCAGCGTAGAGACTCAACCCTGTATTCCCTCACAAACAGACTCAAAGCTCCCCTTGGTTGAGCAATCGAACTCAGAACTGTATAAACTAAAATTGAGGTCCAGTAAGTCAGACAATTTGATTGTTTAAGTCCTCTCCAAGGTGAATCGGTTGAATTTGTCTCTGACATGTATCCTCTGGACCGGAATAGAGAAAGAAATAATCAAATGCTGCTCAAAAAGCATGCGTATTGTAAATCATTTCGTAGTCATTGTACAGTAACATTATTAATTTTGTTTTTTCTAAGTCTTTTGATCATCATTGTCAGCATCCTATTGCATATGTATTACCCTATTCCTAAGCATGCTTATAATATAACTGCAGAACATTCTTTTAGTGAATTACCTCCACATGAATTGTGTTATAGATTTGCGCTGCGCAATAACACTTTCATTAGTATGCTACATCATTCTCATCAAACCAGCAATGCCACAAATTGTTGGATATGTGGCCGACTCCCTCCCTATCAGAACTATAAGGGAGTTTTGCCCCTCTTTCCCTATCCGTTCACACACAATGGCTCCTGTGGAGCATGGTTTAGTTTGATTAATTCCCTAGATTCGAATTCCGCAGTTTATCAAGACAACTGGGTATGGGGAAACCTGAACTTAGTTTTGCTTAAAGTCTGCTACCCTAACAAGGAGGGACTTCCCAAAAGAACAGGAACTGATCTAGAAAATGAAGTATATGGATTAGGTAATTTTACACTTAACCTCATGATCCTGAACGTTGAATCTGAAGCTACACCAATCTTGCCCGCCATGTCCGTATTCCCAGTAAAAGGGGAACTATGTATAAGAAAGAATGGCTCCATACACATGGGCCATAGTAAATGCACCACTGTAATAAATGCTCTCCTTCCTAGGTATTGGCTTTCTCATACTATTCAGTTGCTGCTTATGTCTACAATGTGGGCCAGCGATTTGTGGTCTGTGTGCCACCTCGTGTATCCCACATCCAAGTTTTCGTTCAAGATCCCGGAAGAAGAAAGAAGAACAAATGATGTTATATGAACAGATCGATGGATTGATGAAGATCGATATCTCCTAAGGGTCCGAAGGGGACAAGGGGGGAATGAGGAAATATGAATTTTGTGATCAGTTATGTCCCCTATCGTAGACCCCAACGGCTCCATGTACATGCTATAAGTACATGTATGTTCCCTCCTGCTCCAGTTTTGAAGACGCAAATATATGTGTGTCCACCGTCAACATGTCCTCTTTCAGATCCACTATGAATGGGTCAGATATTCCTTTCCTAAGTATGAAAGGCCACCGACTTTATGTGGTTCACTTTCCCCATTTTACAGATTCAGGCGAGTAGGCCCGAATTCTGTCATCAAGCCTTTTCCTGTCTTTCTGCCTCTGAAAGCTCCAGTCTGAGCCTGCATCTGTGACCATGAACTTTGTCTTACTCCCTGCGCGGCTAACGGTGCCTGATCCAGCCCGTCGCCTGCCAAAAAACTGTATTTCACCTTCAAGATTATCTCCTCCGCCCCTCATCCGATGCATTCCTGTCTAGCAGTTTAGGTAAACATTCCTCCAGCTACCGTGCAAAGGGGCCAGGCCTCGCTGTCCTCATGCAAGTAATTCATAGCCCTGTTACCATGGAATATTCCTACCCCCTCGCATTTAGTGTAGACACTTAGACGCTTGTACACGCACTAGTCAGTATAGTCAGTATAGAATAAGATTCTATCCTAAGAGACCTCTCTTTTTGGATAACACAGTTCTTTAAACATAGGATATTAGATATGATTTGGGATTAGGTTGACATAACCCCAGACTTTTGTCTCCACATGTAGAGCTAAATGTCAAGTCCCTTTCTCCTTCTAGTTGCACGTCAATCACACGTCATGCGGCTGCGCACGCATCTCTGCCAAATATTTCTGCTGACATTGCAGGATTCTCTTATGGATCCACCCACTCATGACACCATGTATAATGACGTTGTCTAGTTACGCCTATTCTAGTTACGCATGCATAGTTTATTTTTCTTATCAGTTGATACGCCTACTGCATCTGTTTTACTGTAATGCCTTTTCTATAAAAATGATTACCTGTCAATAATATATGCCCTTCCTTCCTGAACTTTCGTGGTGATGGAATAGAACGCCAACAATTCGAATTGTGTTCCTTTGTATAGGAATAAAGCCTTTTTAAACCTCTAATACCACGGATTCTGCCTCTCATTTTACTGAGTTATTCTTAATAGACTTTACCGCATAAAAAATAGTACCGGTAACGAAATATTTACCACAGCGGAAGGAAATACCCTGTTCAGAGAGTCTGCAGGCCCATTCTCCTTCCCCAGAAGATAGACAGCCGTCAGAGACAGGAGATTCCGCTCGGCCCAAAGACCGATCCTCCTGGAATGGAGAATACCCACCAGAGGGAACAAGAGCTTCATGAAAACCCTTGCCACCGATGAAGGGCTGAAAGAAAGCACCCGGAACTGAAAGTGCAGGGAGTTGACATCAAAACTGAGAAACCGCTGATCCGCAGGATGGATAGGCACATAAAGATAGGCATCCATCAGGTCCAGTGAGGCAAGGTAATACCCCGGCAGCACCAGATGCAGTATAGACAGCAAAGTCATCATTTTGAAAGGACGACGAGGAATGTAGAGATTGACCCTCTTCAGATCCAAAACAGGGTGCAGGTCCGACGTATTCTTCTTGGAGACCAGAAAGAGGATGGAATAACAACCCTGGCCTCGCTCCAGAGGTTGAACCTCCGCAATAGCCGCCTTCTCCAAGAGAAGCTGCACGCCCTCCAGTAAGGCAGGCCGCCTCAGAGGATGACGAGGCAGAGGAGTTTCCCGGAAAACCAGAGAGGGAGGAGAGGAAAACTCGATCCGGTAACCTGCGGAAACCGTCTGCACGGCCCAGGCATCTAGAAGACTCAACCATTGATGCACCGAAGGCGACCCCCAACCGGAAAAGGCAGATAGTCATTGATTTGGAGAAGGAGCGGAGGCAGAACCACTGGCTGGGCTCAGGACTTGGCACCACCAGGGTCCCTCAGCCACGACACCTGCCATGAAAAGGCTGTGGAGCGCCCCTGTCAGAATGAAAGCCAAAGGCACGGCGGTATCCAAACCCACGCCCCCGAGAAGGAGGGCGAACAGGAGCCACAAGCATATGATTCTCCGCCGACTACTTGACCAAATCCTCCTGCTGGAGCTCAAACACCTTGGAACCCACAAAAGGCAACCTAAGCAGGACCGACTTCTGGGACGACTCAGCCTTCCAAGACCGCATCCAGATATGACGTCAATCAGCAATCGAAGCCCCAGAAGCAGCTGCTGCAGCACGCAAATTATCAAAAGAAATGTCTGACAAATAGCGTACCTGCAGCTCTATCAGAGCCAAGAGAGAGGAGGCATCTTCACCCTCCTGCAACAGAAGAGCCAGGGCCTGGAAATCCTTAAGCAGGGACTGGACCATAAAGTTGGTGTAGGTCATGGCCCTGACAGCAAAGTTGGAAGCAGCGTAGGAACGCATCACAGCCCCTTCCACCCTTTTATCAACAGTGTCAGAAGGAAGGGCATCAGCCGACAGAACCAAGCCCTGCATGGAAAGGCCAGCCATCAAATTGTAAATCATGACCGACTGAGGGAATTCAGCAGAAAACCCCTCCAACGGCTAATGCTTACTCAAAAAGCGAGGGAAAACGGACTTATCACCATCATTGCACTCATGGGTAAGCACTTTGCACACTGTCGCCATGCAAGGGCAAAGACTCAGGATCTGGATGGTGATACTGAGTAAAAAAGTCATCCTCCAGGACATCCGGCACAGGAGGAGTGAAACCCAAATTGCCCCGCACATGGCCAAAGAAATCAGAGAGCTCCGTCCCCTGAACAAAACGGCCACGCACACAAGCCTCGTCCTCGGCCCCCACATCATCAGCCGAGGGACTAGGCTGACTCAGGGACCCACGAGGTATTTTGGCAGGAGGGCCATCCACCTCCTGAGCCCGGAAAGCAGCAGCCACAGCCTCATTTACAAGGAGGGGCAGGGCATCCAATGAAGGAGCAGCAGAGCCAGATTCACCCTCATCCATGGCAGCGCAAGAACAGAGCAACAGATAAGAACAGGCACCATAAATCACCCCAGCAGAGGTCGGGGACCAACTGAAAAAGGACTCCTTTAAAAAGAAAACGAAGTCCTGAGGCACCCGACCTCTTGCGTAATCAGGAAGTGGGCAGGAGAATAAAAATGAGCCAGGCTGATGGAAAACACCCTAAGATAGGCAGGAAAACCAGGAGGACGCTCAGCGCCGGCATCTACCATCAGAGGTCCCGTGCCCGCTAAAGCAGGGCGTGAAGGCACCAGCAAACAAGAAGCGGCCGCTAGAGAAGGCCACGTATGGAAATGCCAAGTAAGTGCACACTACAACCCACCGCTGCACAGTGGTCAACACTACGTTCACCAAGACTGTAGAAATTGCCCAGGAACAAGCGCATCGTAGAAGCGAGCAAACAGGAACAAGTGGCCGCTAGAGCGGGCCACGTAAACAGAAATGTAAAATAGAGAAAACTAAAAAAAGGCGGCCGCTACAGCAGGCCACCAAAAAACAAAAAAGAAGGTAAAAACATTTACCCAACCAACCATCCTGCTAGGCAAAGAGTAACTGATGGAGTCAGAAACAAAACAAACAGGATATTGTGTGACACACTTCCCCCTATATTCTCACCTGATGGGTGGCGCCATGTTGGGGGAAGTGTTAAAAATCTCTGCTAGGTATAAGGTTTCTGGGGAGCAGACAAGCTGCTCACTGTTAAGGAATGGGACGGGAAGACGTATGAGGAGGTAAGGAGGAACTGGACCCCTGGCGCTCCACCCACCAACGCCGCTAAAATCTGAAGCGGTGGACACAGGTAGCGAGATCTGCTGTTCCAGTACAGGTCGATGCACATCCCCCCAGCCCAATGAGAGGGGCAAGGACTGGAAGACCAAAAGGGAACAATACGCATGCCTGTTGGCAGAGCCAGCCTGTGGTATGATAGCGCACTGGGAGTGGGCAGAGAGAAATGTGGTGGCCTTGCTGTTGGTAGTGAATTAAATGAGATAGCAGGGGGCCCCTTTAGTGTTCACGGGTCAATCCCTGGATAAGCAAGGACTGGTCATTGAACACAAACATCCTGTGCTCTCCCCCAGCTCACCAGCATCACCCATAGATTGAATTATGCACATGGTGGTTTGTTGATGTGTGTCAGCAGGGGTCAGAGGGTACATGGAGGGCATGGCACTGAAGGGGGCTAAAGGCACGTTCAAAACATTGACTGCTGTATGATAATGAAGGACTAAAACCAATTTAAACTGGCAAATTAGACAGAAAGGAACAGGCAGGACAAGGGTGGAGCAAGATGAGAAGGGCGCTATTGTTAGCATAACCTTAATGCACAAAACTCTGAGCGCCCCTCAGAATATTGGCACCCTGGGCCCAGCAAGCCAATGCTATAGGCTGGCCCTGCCTGTTGAGTAGAGGTAGGCAGGGGATAGAGACAGCCTGATCTTCAGTGCCTTTAGCACGGTGAAAAGAAGACGATGCTGGAGATACTGGAGAGATTCAGGTGGGTGTTGTTCAAAGTCTTTTTAATTACTACTAGGCCAGAGCACTGGCAGGTCCCGCCCCACTTAAAGGTCTAGGAAAATTCTAGTTCGCCCAGACATTTGAGACTCGCACGCATCCATTGTGTTATTCATTTGCTCACAGAAGAAACATTGCCATTCGGTTCCTGCACAAACCGTCTATCCTCCCGTATGCTAGTATTTACTTATCAGCTCAGCCTCCTTCCTACGTCCACACCCCACTCGGTCTTGCACTGCACTGCCCCCTCGGGGCCTCAAACGGAGAGTACTTCACTCACAGCCACGTCCTAGTATTGACTTACACATTATTGGCCTAGGCAACAGGCTCATCGACTCACAATGGGGCATATCAACAAGGGCTTTATCTCTGCTTTTTTGGCTTTAAAAGCCAAAAAAGCAGAGATAAAACTAGCACCCTATCAACAACAGGGTGCTAACACGCAAATTTGCATGTTAGCACCCTTTTACTCTAAGCTTCCCCTTGCATCTCTAATGAGATGCAAAGGGGGCGTTCCAGAGTAAAATAATAGGAGAAATGTCGCTAAGCGACATTTCTCCTAATATCAAGAATGACGCTAACCCTGTTAGAGACACAAAAAGCAGCGCTAACCGCGGTTAACGCTGCTTTTTTACGTCTGCTAATTTTCAGACTTAGCCATGATATCCTATGGAAGGAGGATATCATGGCTAAGTTTGCCTGTCCCTATCAACAAGGTAACGTGAGATTAACGCTGGGTTTCCAGCGATAATCTCACGTTAGCCTGTTAGTGTGTAGATTTTTATCGCTATTGAGATAAGCGTTGCTAATAGCACGCTATCTCAGCGATAAAAATTCACGCTAGCCGGCGATAATTATCCTCACGCTAAGAGCGCTGAGCGATAATTATCGCCGGTTGTTGTTGATATGCCCCTTGGTACGTAGAGACCCTTGGACCGAATGATATAGCATTGATAGCACTTTACCTTAAATTTGCAGGTGCTACTTTAGCTGACTTGCTGGACTTTCAACAAGTCACCAGATGCTCATGTTTTTTGCATCAGAAAATAGTATTGAACTGTTACGTATCCCCCATTGCATGCGGACTACTTCTAGCGCTAGTATCACGCGCCTACCTATTAGGGCTACTAGCTCGCGGCCGTATTCCATACTTCGGCATCACACTGATCAATAGCTGAACAACTCAGACTGGACTACAGCAGCCCAGGATTCGCATGATGCTCTCACACACTTGCACGCACATTTATTTATTTAATGCGTTTTTATATAGCACAAACTTTACTCTAAGGTGTCAGAGTGCTTTACAATAGGACCAGTAACATTACATAAGGACTTCAGAGTACATGGATAACGTAAAAGATACAAACAGATAAGCTCTAATCTCACATAAGAATAGTAGTAAGTACAAAAATCTACTACAGATACTAGTGGTTACAGTTAAATGTATACAAGTTGCAAATTCACTCCAGATTACATTTTAAGAAGCAATTAGGGTTGGACAATTATATATTACATATTTACAGAGCATGGTCTTCTTGCCATCCTTCAGCCAGGCCTTCAAGGTGCTATTGCACTCATGGGTCTCGGGCGGTGGTCGTGGGCCTAAAGGGATCCCCAAGATGGTGATGGCCGTTGGGGTAGAAGGCCAGGTGGTGGTGGGTAGAGGCAGCATAATCTTGAGCTTGTGCTGGACTCCAGCTGTGGGAAGGGGAGGACCCTCAGGGCAGACCGATCCGTGCCACAAAGTCAGGTCTCTCACAGGGCTCAAGCATCCACAGAGGCACTGGGTCCCGACCTCCAGGCCGCAGGGTCTGTCCTCGAGGCATCCCTGGGGTGGCGGGGACTCTCACTACTCAATCGCTCCTGCCGCTAGTCTCAGGCTCCAGGCCTATCTTGGTGCCGATGGGTCTGGCTCGGCCGAGAGTCGCAGCCCTCCTTCGATATCTTGAGGGCTGAACTTGTCTCCGTGGCCATCAGCCGCTGACTGCCAAAATCAGTGCTGTTCGTTGCTCTGGACATGGCACTCAGCACTGGGGGGTCCAGAGGGTTTCCATCGGAGCTCACCGGGGCTCCCTGGGCCCTTATCGCCTGCAGGATGGCATAGGAACGGGGACTCGGGCAATAGCTCACCCTGTGAATATATAAACAGCCGGTGTGCCAACCCTCCAAGCTGCCTCAGCAACTTTGCGCAGTGAAATACTCAGTGACTAGCTAGCCACACTGCAATATCTGTGGTGGGTTAGAAAACAATAGGAGGAGTGGTTTCCTTGGAGAAAGGCAAGCCTAGCAGCGCATGACTCAGTCTTGACCCACCAACACACCCTACCTCTGCCCATGGCGATGGTTGCACACAGAGCCTGAGCTTTAATGTTGAAAGTGGCTGCACACACGGTGTTGTGAAGTCACCAGTGCACAAAGGCCTCCACAACCTCTGGGCCAGACTGGCAACCAAAAGCAGCGCTGGCAAACTACAGCGAGCGAGCCTGACTACTGCAACTGGGGGCGTTGGGGCAGAAATTGTGCTTTCTACAAAACATTTGTATTATATATGCAATTGAATTAGCTTTTAAAACCTAGTAAATGATGACCTTACAGTGCCCCAGAATACGCAATCTTTATTGGGGCTCTTCATTGATTCCCTCACTATCACCCTCCAACAGTGTCTCTCATCTCTCCATAACCCCTCTCTCACATGCATTTCATTTGTTTTATAGAACCTCTCATTCCAATGTAGGGTGTCTGAGAGAGAATGAATTAATAGGTGTGTAAATCAGTGTATAGAAAATGTTACATAAGGTAAAGGACATTTTTTAAGAGTGTTTTCTCTGGAGAAGCGTAAACTCAGGATTCAGAACATAACACAGTGGTTAGGGTTGACATTAACAATAAGAATTATTTTTTACCCAAACAAATATTTTTAGCAACATCAGAATAACGAAAGACTGGGGAAAAAACATAACTTGCTATTCTGTACCATGTAGTTTGCATGCAGCTCTTTGATTCCAGTTCATAGCTCACTGGGCTAGATTATGATTGTAATTTATGAACTGCACAGTAACAAAAAAAAATCTGTGACAAAAGCTGTAACCCACTGACCTATACACATAAAATATTATTCTTTGATATGCATGGTACACGTTTGTTGCGTGCTACCTTGGATGAGTGACACTATATAAAACTCCCATCTCTCTCCAACAGGTACGTTAATCACCAGTGTTATCTTGACACTTTTATTGTTGCCTGAAAACTGCTGAATATACAAAGAACTTTGCAGTGCTTATACAACTGCTGCACTGCTACAAAATCAGCCCCCATTTAACAGGGCGGCTCCTCTGTTTGAGCGGAGAATGCTCGCCCAACAATCCCCAGAGCTGAAAAATAAAACGGCAATAAAGTAAATGTATTACCATTTTATTTTTAAGTAACCGCCCCTCCTGAATTAGGTGTCAGGATGGGCCGGGGCCAGCACTGCCCAGTGGCAGGAGCAGAAGATGTGGGCTTTAAAACTGACCATGTCTCTTTGTCCTGCCGTCTTGGGCTGGCCAGCCAGACATGCACATTTTAAAGTTCTCTAACCTAGCTGTCAGTAGCCAGTACACCCTTTGCCATATTTAGAACTGAAAAAAACAGTGCACTTTTGTAAATGGGAGCAATCTGAAGTAACAAATATTTTTTCTATGAAACATTAAGGGCCCGATCACGATGCCGTATAAACTGCACTGACCCTCGGTCTGAGCCGTTCCTACTGCATTGTAATCAGCTGTTCGGATTCCTTTCCGACCAACCCATTTTGATGAGGTCTGTCGGAAAGTAATCCGAACCAGATTTCCAAATGGCCTCCGACGGGCTCGGAGAGCCCGTTTGCCATTTGGAAACCCTCCAGTAATCCCTTGGACTGCTCTTTCCACCCAAGGGATGACGATGGCAGATTCCAACAGCCTTCCTGTGCCGGCCTTTTCGACACAGAAAGGCTGTAGGAATCCGACATTGGTGGCCTCCAGCAGGGCCCCCATAGGTGCAAGGCCTCCGGATGGCGGCCTAGGGTGCACCTATGGTGCCCCACTGTTGATCGTCACACCAGGTGGCAGGCACCTTGAGGTGCCTGCCACGGGGTGCAGGGATGAACTACACCTCAGCTCCTTACGATGACAGCATGCTTTATGGTCGGAATGCATTCTCCATTTGTAAGGAATAGGATTGTGACCGAAAAGTGGACCGACGACAGGAGGTAGATCTGTCCCAGTTGCAAAACGATGTTGGATGGGCTCAGGTCCGTCCGACATCATAATCGGGCCCTAATTCTTAATGTTTCCTCCACTTTCAATTAAGCCAATAATGTTTTAATGTTATATGAAGCATGTTTCTTCACTTTAAATTCCTCCCATTCAAACAAATGGCTGTATTTTTTTTGTTATAAATGTGGCACCTTGTCTACAGGCCACCTGGAGCAAGATGCCTGGTGTTTGTAAATGTAACACTCGGAAATGGGAGAACATGCAAATGATGAGTTTTATGGAATCCATATAAACGTAAAGTTAACTCTTCAGTTTAATTTTCTCCCATTTCAAAGTGTCACCTTTAAACACAGTAGACATCTTGCTCCCAGTGGCTGGTAGACACTGTGCCATATTTATAATTGAAAAATACAGCCATTATTTTGTGCGGAGAAATTTAAAGTGCAGAAAAATGTTCCATATCATGAACATTTTTGCAAAAAGTTTTCTAGACTTTAAATTTCTCTCATTTAAAAAAATGGTTATATATTTGTATTATACATGTTGTAACGGTGCCACATATAAAGAATACGACATATGCTTTCAGTCACCCATACACATTTATCCCATTAATAGGCACACATGTTCATACATCCCCAAAACTACACTTTCACCGACACAAATGGCAGTTCTGTTATAGTGCTCCTAGTCAAAGTATTTTGGTCTAACCATCGTATCTGGCTCTATGGACATTAGACTAATAGTAAATGGAGCTGGGCGTGAGTGTGTCTGGTAAAAATGCACAAGATGCTTCGCCTTCAATAGCTCACAGTGATTTTCACTGATCAGAAGTAGCTGTCACTACAGAAAAGATCTAGTCAAATGTGCATGTAAATTAAAAAAAACACACTCAATGTGATGGGAGAAATGCTTGCAAACAGTCAAACCACAAGCAATCGCTTGTAGTAGCATTTGCCCACTATCCTACTTTAGATTAGACCCAGCCTAATGCAAATCCGACATGGTCCTTTTTTACAATGGGAACAGTGTCCAGGCTGGACTGCCAGACTAAGGCTCTCAGAAGCAGAGCACAGCTCAACCCAAGACTGATTTTGACCCATTTGCGCTTTTCAGTCGGGTGCAGCTTGGTTTCATTGGCACAGTAAGCAAGGAACCCAGGCCTGGGCAGATCCTTGGCCACCTTCGGAATGCCCACCAATTGCCAATTTTATGTGTGTTCCTAACCCTTGTGGACATCCCCACCTTGGAACACCCATTCTAATTACCTACAAGAAAATCCACTCATGCCTAATACTGCATCACAGTGGGGTAATAATATGCATGAGTAAATCCGTTTATGAGTTAAAATCCACATTTATGAATTTCAGAAGTGAATTTGTACCCATACGTCCAGCCACTAGGGTGTGTAAATTCAGTTTACACATGCACAAATGACTGTGAATCGGGCCCAAAGAGTACATCTCCTTCGTTTGTAGTTCATGTGCTTCTCAGATCTTGGAAAACACTTCTGAAGTTTAGTTTGGAAATCAAACAAATGGTTTTATTTACATGATTGTTTGCAAACCTTCCTCGTGCTCTAGCCTTCTCCTTTCACAGAAAGGAAAAAAACCACAGTTTTTCCAAAAGAAGTGGCCTGATATTTTCCAGTCTTTCTTTGAAAACACAACAAAGGCTCATTCTCCATTTGAACTCTTTTCTGGGAGCATCACAGCACCTTCTGCTCACCTGATTCTAGCACCACTGACATGGAGAGTCACCCTGCATGCTCTCAGTGGCAACTCTATGTGTAGGCTACCGCTTTGTGTACCCCAGTGCTTCACTGTCTTAGATCTTGGAACACAGTGAGTAAGTACTGCAGAGGGTGTGACACCAAGGTGGCAATGGATAGTGGGTGGGAGGGTATGGTGCAACAAGCTGACAATGGAGGATGGGCAGAACAAATGCTGGGGTAGCAAGCTTACAATGGAGGGTGGGCAGGAGGGATGCGGCAGACGTTGACTATAGAGCATGGCCAGCAGGGGCAAGCTGACAACGAAGGTGGGTGGGGGAAGCAAGCTGACAACAGAGGGTCATCAGGTGGAGCTAGGAAAAGGTACTGGCAATGAAGGGTCTGGGGAAGCAAGCTAACAATGGAGGGTGGGCAGGAGGGATGCGGCGGACGTTGACTATAGAGCATGGCAAGCAGGGGAAAGCTGACAGCGGAGGTGGGTGGGGGAAGCAAGCTGACAATTGTTAGAAATGAGGGGGCTCTGGTTGATGCAGGTGTGAACCCACAACAAGCAGGGACCCTTTACTTCTTGTCAGGGCGAAGGATGACTCCCCAGAATAACCCCTGCTCACCCTCTAGGTGCGTGGCGCGAGCAGTCTAGGCTAAGTCTCAGGCGTACACGGTTAAGCAAGTGCAATAATACATACAGTAAACCCCTTGCATGCACCAATCAGGAAGTATATAAAAATAAGCTTTTATGTAGATTCAGCAGATTCAATACAAGGCCCAGTAACGTTAAACTGATGAGGCCACAATTCTTGGAAATACGGTAAAGTTCTCTTTGTTACGGAAAGTTCTCTAGGCGGGCACAAGGTAACTGTAGGCCTCAGCGCACTTCGTGCTGAGGCGGCGCCCGGGAAGCACGCGGCAGATGACAGGGAAATCAGAACGTTGCGGACCCTGGATCCGATGCGAGCTCGCGGTCGAGTTCGTAAGTACAGTACCTTGTTTCTTGATGCGAAGGCGGGTGCGGGATTTCAGCGGCTCTTCGACAGAAGGGCGAGGCGGCGTCCGAGGCTCCCACACTTCACGATGGGTGTCTGATCTTCAGGCTCACGACAAGAGCGGGGTGTTGCAGGTGGCGGGTGAACAAAGCGGGGCAGCCGGGCACGCAGATACGTCCGGGCCGTCGAGGCTTGGAGATGCTCACAAACGGCGATTCCGGCGGGAGGGTGAAGGTACACAGCGAGCCTCCAGCGAGCCTCCAACGAGCGAGGTGACAGGGGCAGCCCAGCACAGCGTAGGGGGAGCGGCTCCGATCGAGCGAGGCTCTTCCCAAGGCGGGGCGGCTAAGCAGTCCTGGTCACGGCTCAGGGAGGGACTGGGGCACGAGGGTCACAGCTCCGGCGAGGGAAAGGACACCACAGTCCAGCGGCAGGCGAGTGAAGATCAGGTAGAGCCCAATGGTCCTGGGGCTCAGTTCAGGGGGCAAGCTCAGTTCCAAGCCCTTGGAGATCGTTTGGGAAAAGCACAAGTCTTGAAAGTAAAAATAAAGCAAAGTCTTCAGCAACAGTTTCTCTTCTCCCCTTTGGCAGCAAGGTCACCACTGCAGGCCAATCCCCCAGGATAGGGACAGTCTTCCTCCTACAGCTTTCCCGGTGCCTCCTCCTCAGGCAGAGATTCTTCTTGGTCAAAAGCGGATCTAGTTTCTTAGGAGCAGGGCTCCTACATTTATACAGCAAATCTTTTGTTCTCCCAGGCCAGGGGGGCCCCTGCCTAGTCCAGTCCGGTTTCTGAGCACTTTGTTTACGCGATGCAGGCTTCTTCTTTCAGAGTGCAGGGCAGAGTCATCAGACGCTCCACAGGGGGCGGAGCCGGCATTGAGGTGGCAGAGCACTGTCCTATTCAGAGCCTAGGAGCACTCCTCCCACCCATTTACCTGTCGATCGTCCTATTCACCACCAGGCTACCTAGCCCTTCCCATCTGGGTTCCCCCAGCCCTGTCACTCACACCAGCCAGACATCAGATACACATCACGCAGAGGCGGGCTGAAATGTTTAGGCAAGCAAAGGCCAGCTTTCTAAAAGCGGCATTTGCAAACCCGGAATATTAAAATAAACCTTACGAAAAGATGTACCTTATTATTCCGAGTTCAGGCATACTAAACTCGATCTTCTACCATGTTCCCTGGGTCGGTTAGGATCATAGGGTGTAATAATCCAGGCCGCCCATACTGGCCTATGAGAACAGGGTAGCCTTGCAGTAGTGAACAACAAGATGGCGGTAATTCACTACTAGGACATGCCACGCATCTAGGCTTGTCCTACTTTATGCTCACAACGCACCCTGCCCGTGGGCCTACCAGAGGGGTGACTAACATGTAGCTAAGGGAAGGTTTCAGGGGCCGGCAAGTGTGGGCACTTGCCAGTCAGCATGTCAGTACCAGACTGCACGCAGGTTCTGTGATGGCAGACCTTAGACATATTTTACCGGCCGCTTCTGTGGGTGGCACAACCCGTGCTGCAAGCCCACCAGCGGTGTTTGCATTTACATGCCCTGGCGCCCCTGGCGCACTTTACTGGGGTCTGATAGTAAACCAAACAATCCAATCATAGAATCCAACCAACATATACAATTTACATAGGGAGCACTCGCACCGCGACACTGGTTGGCAGTGGCACAGCGCGCTGAGCAGCCAACACCATAAAATCACATGAGGCACAGCGACAAAAAGAGGAAGGGAGACTCACGCCAAGGTGCCAGGTCTAACAACAATGAAGTGTGATCAGGTGGAGCTAGGAGAAGGTACTGGCAATGAAGGATCTGAAGAAGCAAGCTTACATTGGAGGGTGGGCAGGAGGGATGCGGCGGACGTTGACAATAGAGCATGGCCAGCAGGGGTGGGGGCAGCAAGCTGACAACGGAGGGTCATCAGGTGGAGCTAGGAGAAGGTACTGGCAATGAAGGGTCTGGGGAAGCAAGCTAGCAATGGAGGGTGGACGGGAGGAGGTTGGGTCGGCAAGCTTACAATGGAGGGTGGGCCGGAGGGATGCGGCGGATGTTGACTATAGAGCATGGCCAGCAGGGGTGGGGGCAGCAAGCTGACAACAGAGGGTCATTAGGCAGAGCTAGGAGAAGGTACTGGCAATGAAGGGTCTGGGGAAGCAAGCTAACAATGGAGGGTGGACGGGAGGAGGTTGGATCAGCAAGCTTACAATGGAGGATTTGAATCACTAAATAGAATCGAAAAATTGACTTTCTGTTTAAAATGTCTTTGAAAATAGGATCGTAAGACTTACTTTTGATGTTCCCGCAGAGATGATTATAACAAGAATGAGTGCTGCATGTAATTGATACATCGGCTCCGTCACACACGTGAGCACGCCGTTCGTTTACCCACGTCATTCTGCTTTAAATAAACCGTGAACGACAGTCACATTCAAGACTGTCTCCACGGAGGACATGCAATTAGGTGAGTCGGTTTGGCCATGAATTTATACAACACGGCAGGCCTAGGTTAGCGCCTTTGTAAATGCAATTGAAAGATTGACTTTTTAAGCGCCTTTGTAAACAGAATCAAAAGACTTCCTTTCGATTTTCCCGCAGAGATAATTGCAACTAGGATGAGCGCTCCGTTTAAATGTAATTGAATCACTAAATTGATACCTTTTATAAAAACCTTACGGTTTCTCTAAGTTAAGTGCCACCCTTGGTCCTGCTTATAAATTAGGCGCCATTAACCTCACGCAAGACGCGGGCATCACTAGTATCGGCAATTACTGTTACCGATCAAGCGGGAACGGTCTTGTGTTAAAGACGGCCATTATAAAGGGACGCGCCGCGATTAGATTTTAGACCACCACTGTGTACACTCATTCTATCGCACTTTGCTCACACAGATGAGTGACTGTCCACTTCGCTTAATTTCAGAATTAGCATGCCTTTGAAACAATCAAAGAAAAGAATAATTGAGTTCCCAGTCTTCCATCATAAATCGCACAAGGATTATTCTGGTCCCTGATTCATATCAGGTAAGACCTAATTGTGTATTCCACAGTAATTACCAAAGGACGCTTGATGAATGGGTAGATTAATTCTTCACTGTTCATTTTAGACTCAAGAAGAAGAGTTCATCTGAGAAAGTTAGACCTCAGACTCTGGTGAGTGGCTCACCTTGACGGTGACACGAAATATTTGACACCATATTTTGAACACAATTCTCTTATTTCTAGGCTGTCCACATCCATTCCATAGCCTTGAGGAAGACCCGCCATGACACCTATGAAAATAAGCTTCTTTCAGGGTCGAAACGTCGGCGTAACTTGCTGGCTCAGTATTATCGAGTCTCCTGGCTTTGAACATAGTCTATTTTTGCCCACTATCGGAGACATTGATTAGACTTGTACTGAACCCTTCTATGATCAAATTGTATTTTCTATTGTGAATACCTGTACATATTTTACCTGCACTTGTATATATTGCATTCACTCTATCACAGTCGCTGAGCACTTATTTCACATGTCACTGTTTTATTGTTGACAGCCTGAAAAATCAAAAAAATCTAGTTAAAATAAATATTCTGATTGAATTCAGTATACATGAAGTGGTTTTTGCATGTGTTCCTGTTAGATACTATTAAAATTATATGGTACTATTGAAATTTTTTAAAATTACATAATGCTGTGAAGTAATTATTCTCATACCCGACAGAACCATTGTAGCTTTGTTGTTTGATACTCAGGTTCTGAGGGACACAGGGTTTACCCATTGTTTTTGTGAAATTACAATGGAGGATAGGCAGGAGCAGCTGGGCCACAAAGCTGACAATCAAGCCGGGGGGACAGGAGGGATGGCGCAGCATGTTGACTATAGAGGATGGGGAGCAGGGGCAGCAAGCTGAAAAAAGAGGTGGGCAAAAGTAGTTGAGGAAGCAAGAAGGGCATGGGAGGGTGGGCAGGTAGGAACTAAGAATGGCAACTGAGGAAGGGCAAGAAGGAGCAAAATGGAGGGGACAGAAGTACACGAGGTGGACAGCTGGATAACACACGCACTCCCATAAAGTGCTTAAAACAAAAAAGAAAAAGTAGAGTGTGAAAAATGAGTAGTGGAAGGACAGAAGTAATACATCCAAGCTCTAGGGGAGGAAGGAAAGCCTACAGAAGCTGACAAAGAAGAAATAAGTAAATTAGAGTGACAATGAAGCCAACCAATAGTAGGAAATGGAAGAGCTCTAGCCAACTGTAAGCTAATAATTTGTTTTGAAATAGACAGCACTAGCACTATCTTAGTAACTGTTTTATTTTGCATTTCACAACTCTGCCAAGTGGCACTATGGTATATGGTACGATCAGCCATCCATGGCTTTTCAGCCAACAGCATGTTTCACTGTGGAGCTCAGAACTTTGCTTTTAACACTTTCTTTATGGATTCAGAACACTAGATGGCAAACTGATGTGGGCTAAAACTTCTGAACTGGCCGAAGATGTTATACATGTGATGGAGCCACTTGTCAGCTGCATTTTTAAATAGCACAAAGTATTGTAGTCTGTTTAAAATTGCTTGTTTTACATCTAAAACCAAATGTTCTCTCATATTTTTTGAAGGTTCACTCTTCGATCCACTTCATGCATTATAGCAAGTATTAGCAATGCAGATCATTTCGTCGTTTGTGTAGTAGAACGTTTTATGCTGAGCTTCGCAGCAAAAATATAGTATGGACAGCTGCAGTGAAACCTTCTCTAAAACAAAGAATAAGTAAAAGACAGGTAGTGTTAGACCTGGCACCTTGGCGTGAGTTTCCCTTCCACTTTTTGATGGTGTGCCTCGATTGTTTTGCTGGTGTTGTCCGCTCAGGGCACTGCGCCACGGCTAATCCGTGCCGCAGTGCAAGTGCTCCGTAGGTAAAGTGTACCTGTAATTGATGTTCATGATTGGTTTATTGGATTCACTGTCAGTCCCCAGTAAAGTGCACCAGGGGTGCCAGGGCTTGTGAATGCCAATGCTGCTGGTGGGCTTGCAGCGCTGGTTGCGCCACCCACAGAAGCGGCCTTGTAAAATGTGTCTAGGGTCTGCCACCGCAGACCCTGCGTGCAGTCTGGTACTGTCGCGCTGACTGCGCAAGTGCCCCCCACTTGCCAGTCCCTAAACCTTCCCTTAACTACATATTAGCCACCCCTCTGGTAGGCCCAAGGGCAGGGTGCATTGTAGGTATAAGGTAGGACATGCCCTGATGTGTGTGGCATGTCTTAGTAGTGAATTACAGCCATTTTCGTTTTTCACTATTGAAGGCTACCTGCTCTCCATAGGCCAGCATGGGCTGCTGGAGTCACTACACGCTGTGACCCCAGTGGACTCAGAGAGCAGGGTAGAATGTCAAGTTTAGTATGCCTGAACTCAGAATAATAAAATACTTCTTGTAGTCAAGTTTATTTTAATATCCTGGGTTTGTAAATACTACTTTTAGAAAGTTAGTATTTACTGACCTGGCCATTTCAGTCCGCCTCTGCTGTGTGTGTGTGTTCTGCCTAGCAACAGTAAGGAGCAGGGTTGGGGAATCCCCAGAGACAGGTTGGCTGCCAGGTGGTGGGTAGAGAGATGACACCAGGATGGGTGGGAGGAGTACACCTTGACTCTTGAATAGACCTGTGCTCTGCCACCACAAAGCCGGCGCCGCCCCCGGTGGAGCGGCTGATGTCTCTGCCCTGCTGCTGAAAGGAAAGAGCAGAGTCACCATAACAAAGTGCTCCAGAACTGGACTGAGCCAGGCCCAGGCCCCCTGGCGCTAAAGAACAAAAGAATCATGGTATAAAAGTAGGAGCCTGGCTCCTAAGAAATCAGAATCCTGTTTTACCACAAAGAACCTCTGCCCGACTAGAAGGAGAAGAAGACGCTGGAGGAGCTGGCCTGCTGCTTGCCTTGCTGAGAAAGGAGAGGAAGAGACTACTGAAAAGACTTTGCTACTTTGTGCTTTAAACATTCTCCAAGGGCTTGATCTGAGCTTGCCCCCTGAACTGAACCCCAGGACCAGTGGGTTCTCTGTGCTTTTGCTCGTCCTCCGTTCGAGCCGTGTGTGCATCCCGCTGGAAAGAGACTGCACCCCTCATCGCCCCTCCTAGGGCCGTGACACTCAGGAGCTTGCCTGCCTCAACCCCGTGAGAGCCCCGCTCCGTCCGGAGCCGCTCTCTGTCCCCGGGCCAGGCCGCCTGCCCCCCTGTCACCGCCTGCCACTGGAGCGCGCTGAACGCGCTATCACCCCTCCGGCCGGAAACCGTTCGACGACTGTGATCTACGCCGGGTCATCCAGCTGCACTGACCGTGCCCTGTGACCCCGCTTCGCTATCCCTGGACATCTCAGGCCGCGCCGCCCCTGCTGTGGAGACTCCCCCCTGCACCGCCGTGCTGAGGGTCGCTGGCCGCGCCTGCCTACCTGCCCACACCCGCTGATCGAGGACCCAAGACCACTTCCCAAGCTGAGAGTCGCACCGACCTGTGCCGACTCTCCACATCACGAAAGAAGTTCCAGTATCGGGCTCGGGGCCCGCAACGCCTTATTTCCCCGTTCGCAGGAGCCGATCTCTGTAAGTACTGGAACCACAAGTAACATTTGCAAGAGACTACAAAGTATCCATTTAAAGCTACGAACAAAGAACATTTGCCTGCTTGACAACCTGGTGGCATAGCGAAAACGTTATTGGTCTTGTTATAAGTCTGCTGAGAGATATATACTTATTTTTACATAAAGAAGCGTATTTTTCTATATATCCAAGTCTGGTGTCCGTTTCTGGGGGGATTGATGTATTTACTGTGTGTGTGATTGTAAGTGCTTAACCAACAACGCCTGAGGAATCGCCTTGGCTGCTCACGCCACGCACCTAGAGGGTGAGCAAGGGTCATTCACAAGGGGTTATCCTGCGCCCTGACATAGAGGAGAGGGTTCCTGCTTGACACAAGGGCAACCTTGCGCCAACCAGAGATCCCCAACTCTAACATTGTTGGCAGCGGCTTGGGTTTCGGATTTGCATTTAAAATTTGCATACAGTGAATTATTAATCACCAGATAGTGAGAGCAGACCAAGTAACGCAGCCACAGGTTTTCATTTTTGAACTTTGTTGAGACATCTGCCATTTTTGCAACCATGCCTGGCTCACTCTCCGCGGGAAGAGCACACTCTGTGATTTCTGGAATGGATGAGGTGGATTGGGAGGGACTGGAAGGCTACACGGTAGAGCAATTGAGAGGCTACAGTGTAAAATTCAGAGTTCCCCATGCTGGATTCAAGAGGAGGGTCCAGTACACCAAGGCGTTGAGAGCCTGGAAGGAGTCAAGAGATCCACGGAATGCGGGGGACATCGTTCCACCCGACAACCTTGAGGAGCCCAGCAGAGTCCGGTCGCCAGAGGAGCTGGCAGACAGGGCAGCAGACAGGGCGCATGCAATGGAGATGGCAAAGTTGGCAGGACAAATGGAAATGGAGAAGCAGAAGTTGGCCCTGGAGGCACAACAACGCCAAATGGATCATGATGTAAGATTGAAGGAGTTGGAGCTGAAGGCGAAAAGTTTGGACACCGCTCCTTCTGGTGGCAGCACTCCACCGGTGCAGGTAGAGTCCAAGGTGTACATCCCCAAAGATGTAGTGAAGGAGTATTTTAGAAAGAATGACATAGGGCAGTGATTTAGAGCCTATGAGGTGGCCATGTCTTCACACCGGGTCCCTGAGAAAGACTGGGGAGCGGGGTTGTGGGGAAGGTTTCTTGCTGAAGGGCGTGACACACTGTTAGATTTACCCCTAGATCTCCAAGCCTCATACCCCCATATAAAGGAAGCTTTAATGACCAGGTATGGGTTAACTCCTGAGCTATATCGACAGAGGTTCAGGGAGACTAAGAAGATCCCTGAGAGTACGTATGTGGAGTATGTAACTTTTTTCTGCAGAGCACTGGATGGTTGGGTGAAGGGTAGCAAAGTGAATGATTATCAAGGGCTGCTTGATTTAATTGCATGGGAGCACTTGTCCAGTCAATGTTTTCCTGAGCTACGCCAGCACCTGATTGATAGCAAGCTGTCCAACCCGAGGAAGCTTGCTGAGGAGGCGGACCGCTGGCTCAGCACCAGGGTCCACAAGGGTCAAGTGAGAGACTCCGCCAAAGGTGGGCAGGGTCCCCAGCAGAAGAGTGGGGGGGACAGGGGTAAACAGAAGGGGTTCCAAAAAGGCCCCCAAAGTAATCCCCAAGGGAACCAGCAGAAGGGTTCTCAGCCTCCCCCACCCCCGCAGCAGAACGGGGCCCCGACATGGTAGACCTGTTCCAAAGGGGCCCTTCAATTGTTACAGGTGTGGTGACCCGGGTCACATTGCCTCTGATCCTAAGTGTCGCCTGTTTGGTAAGACCGCACCCACTGGTGCTCCACCCGGCAAGTAGCTAATATTAACTTTGGGGAGGAGGTAGCAGTCCAGGAGGGTGGGGGTCCCGGGCAGATGACCCTAGTCTCGCTAGGAGACAGTGAGATGGTCCCTGAAACCTACTTACCCTCTAACACTAAGAAATATGGGCAAGTAGTGACCATCAATGGAAAGAAGGTTGAGGCTCTTAGAGATACAGGAGCCAGCGTGACCTCGGTGAGGCAACACCTGGTGTCTCAAGAGCAGATTGTACCCAATGCCTACTGTAGGGTTGTCAACGCTGACAACATAGAGAGTCGTTGTCCAATGGCTCAAGTTCCCTTTGAGTGGGGGGAGGTCTCTGGTACTCTACAAGTCGCTGTGAGAACTGACATGCCTGTAGACTGTCTGCTGGGGAACGACCTGGAGAGCTCCCCTTGGGAAAAGGTGGAGAAGACCACGCATCTGAGGATGGTGGGTCTGCCCGACTGGGCGTGCGTGACCACCCGGTCCATGGCAGCCAGTAGGGGTGTTGAGAGGGTCCTGGAGCCTGAGGGAGAGGTCCAGGAACCGGCCTTAGGGAGAAGGCGCAGGAGGCGCGGGAAACCGGCCCCCGAAGTTCCCACGGCCCAGGAGGAAGTAGACCCTGAGGGGGACGCTCTGGAGCCTACCGGGGAACAGATTGCCGAACTGGGAGACCTGCCTGAGCTGACCCATTGGCAGCAAGAAGGAGGTCCCTCCAGGGAGGAATTCTGCAGGGAGCAGAAAGAATGCCCTTCTCTCGTGGGTATGCGGCAACAGGCTGCAGACCAGGCCAATGATGTTCAGGCCAAAACACACTACGTGTACTGGGAGAGTGACCTCCTGTATTCCGAGCCTAAGGCTGCTGAACCTGGGTCAGCCCGTGTGCTGGTGGTACCCCAGAGGTTCAGAACCTTCCTACTGGGGCTGGCTCATGATGTGCCTTTAGCAGGACATTTGGGGATGGACAAGACCTATGACAGGCTTGTCACCCACTTTTACTGGCCCCAAATGCACAAGAATTCAGATTCCTACTGCAGAACCTGTCAGACTTGCCAGGCAAGTGGTAAGAGCGGAGGGAAGCACAAGGCTCCTCTGCAGCCCTTCCCCGTGGTCGGTACGCCATTCCAGCGAGTGGGTATTGATATTGTGGGGCCTCTGGACCCCAAGACAGCCCTGGGCAACAGGTTCATCCTGGTCTTGGTGGACCATGCCACCCGGTACCCTGAAGCCATCCCTCTGAGGACAGTGACGGCCCCCGTGGTGGGACGAGCACTGATGGGAATTTTCTCCCGAGTGGGATTCCCTCTAGAGGTGGTGAGCGACAGGGGGACCAATTTCATATCCACATATATGAAATCCCTGTGGAAGGAGTGTGGGGTTACTTACAAGTTCACCACTCCTTACCACCCCCAAGGAAATGGGTTGGTTGAGAGATTCAACCGAACCCTCAAAGGCATGATCATGGGCCTGGACGGTCCAATGAGGCGTAAGTGGGACGTCCTCTTGCCATGCCTGCTCTTCGCTTACCGAGAGGTGCCACAGAAGTCTCTAGGGTTCAGCCCCTTTGAGCTTCTGTATGGTCACCCGGTAAGAGGACCTCTGAGTTTGGTAAAGGAAGGCTGGGAGCAATCTCCCAGGAAACCCCCCCAGAATGTATACAGTTACATGCTGGCCTTCCGAAACCAGACTAGGCGTTTCAGGCAACTTGCTGAGGCAAATCTGGAAGCCAGCCAGGAGGAGATGAAGCGGTGGAACGACCAGAATGCCACTCTGGTAGAGCTTCAACCTGGACAAAAGGTGTGGGTCTTGGCCCCAGTGGAGCCTTGTGCACTTCAGGATAAGTGGACAGGTCCATTTGAGGTTGTGGAGCGCAAAAGTCCTATCACCTACTTGGTGGACATGCAGTCTCCCAGGAACCCTTTGAGGGTCCTACATGTTAACCGCCTTAAGCCCCACTTAGAGAGGACCGAAGTGGGCATGCTGCTGGCCACTGATGATGGAATGGAAGAGGAGACCGAGCCTCTTCCTGACCTCTTAGTAGCCTCTGAGAAAGATGGGTCAGTGGATGGAGTTAACCTCTCACCCACCCTGACGCCCGAACAACAGGAAGATTGCCGCCACTTTGAGGAAATATGAATTTTGTGATCAGTTATGTCCCCTATCGTA
The DNA here is from genome assembly GCF_964204655.1 of Triturus cristatus. Lineage (NCBI taxonomy): Eukaryota > Metazoa > Chordata > Amphibia > Caudata > Salamandridae > Triturus > Triturus cristatus. Next base: position 1,136,784,690 of record NC_140594.1, on the reverse strand, counting down.
GACCCCAACGGCTCCATGTGCATGCTATAAGTACATGTATGTTCCCTCCAGTTCCAGTTTTGAAGACGCAAATATATGTGCGTCCACCGTCAACATGTCCTCTTTCAGATCCGCCATGAATGGGTCAGATATTCCATTCCTAAGTATGAAAGGCCACCGACTTTATGTGGTTCACTTTCTACATTTTTACAGATTCAGGCGAGTAGGCCCAGAATTCTGTCATCAAGCCTTTTCCTGCCTTCTGCCTCTGAAAGCTCCAGTCTGAGCCTGCATCTGTATCCATGAACTTTGTCCTACTCCCTGCGCGGCTAACGGTGCCTGATCCAGCCTGTTGCCTGCCAAAAACTGTATTTCACCTTCAAGATTATCTGCTCCGCTCCTCATCCGATGCATTCCTGTCTAGTAGTTTAGGTAAACATTCCTCCAGCTACCGTGCAAAGGGCCAGGCCTCGCTGTCCTCATGCAAGTAATTCATAGCCCCGTTACCATGGAATATTCCTACCCCCTCGCATCTCATGTAGACACTTAGACGCTTGTACACGCACTAACAGTCAGTATAGAATAGATTCTATCCTAGAAACCTTTCCTTTTGGATAACACAGTTCTTTAAACATAGGATATTAGATATGATTTGGGATTAGGTTGACATGACCCCCAGACTTCTGTCTCCACATGTAGAGCTAAATGTCAAGTCCCCTTCACCCTCTAGTTGTACGTCAATCACACGTCATGCGGCTGCGCGCGCATCTCTGCCAAATATTTCTGCTGACATTACAGGATTCTCTTATGGATCCACCCACTTGTGACATCATGTATAATGACGTTTATTAAATTACGCCCATATGTCCGCCTCTATTAGTTACGTATGCACATTTTATCTGTATTATCAGCTGTTACGCCTCTTGCATCTGTTTCACTGTAATGCATTTTCTATAAAACTGCTTATCTGTCAATAATGTATGCCCTTCCTTCCTGAACTTTCGTGGTGATGGAATAGAAGCCTGCAATTCGAATTGTATTCCTTTGTATAGGAATAAAGCCTTTTTAGAACCTCTAATACCACGGATTCTGCCTCTTATATTTACTGAGTTATTCTTACTAGACTTTACCGCATAAAAAATAGTACCGGTAATGAAATATTTACCACATAAATTGGCGCCCGAACAGGGACACTTTCTCATCTCACGCGCCGGCGGTGCGTTGCAGGCCCGGTCTCCTGCCACAGCTGAACGGACAAAAACGCGTACCTGCAGGATTTCCTGTATCTCCCTCCGGCCAAGCGGAGGCGACTGAGGCTGCGATCAACACCCAGACGAGGCGGTGAGAAGTGCGAAGTATCCCGACCAGAGCCTAGCTGAGAGAGCAAGATCCGAGGTATACAGAGGCCCACCAGGTTCCGAAGTTCCGAGTCCAGTCGAGTCGAGTCCAGTCCGGTCCAGTTTCAGTTCCGTTCCGAGGCCTTCCGTTCCGAGCTACCCGGTGAGTACCATTACCGGGGAGGCATTTTACGTGCACATAGTCTGTGCCGGTCAAGACGGGTTTGGGTACACAAATCCGGTCTGCACTGTTTCAGCAGTGTATCTGTACTGTTTAGCAGTATATATAGTATGTCTTGCATATAAATAAGTATTATCTAGTGTCAGTATTATGTCAGTAACTAGTTTTCTATTAGTTATCATCGTTCGTTAAAACTGTTAAGTGTTAAATGTTTTAATACGTTCTATATATTGTGGTGTGAATGACTGTTCATTATTGTGTTTATTGTATAAAGTGTGTTCTAGTAATAAGGTCTAAAAATGCCGCTCTTTTCGAAATTAAGACAGATCAAAACCAGAAAAGGGGTACTCGAAGAAGCTGTTCCCATTCCACCTAGGGACACTCCAGGGTACTTCATGTATCATAAGCATGGCCTAGATGCCGTATTATTTCTTGATTTATGGGTGGACTACACCAAGGATTTGCCAGAAAGTCAGAGATGGCCCGCAGCGGGGACCTGGGATGCAGATTGCATCATGAGAGTAGAAGAAGAATTATGGAAAAAGAAAGCCAGACAGTCACAGAAAGATGCCATTGAATTATGGCGTAAAGAATCATATAGGCGTACAGAAAAAGCGCTCAGACAGGAAGAGAAAGGTAGAGAGAATTCAAATAAAACTCGAGAAAATCTATTACTTGAGGAAGGTACCCGAGTAAACTCAGAACAAGTAGATAGACAAAGAAACACTCTTATGAATGGTATGTATCCTCTTCTGGCCGAAGGGTTACCTAAGGCTACCCCGGAAATACCAAAAGATTTAACTCCTCCATTGCTCCCGATAAAAGCACATCCCAAAACACATCCCAAAACAGCAAAGGACGTTTTCCTTTCCTCCTATTTAGATGACGTAGCTCCCGAGTATGCTAATGCCATACCACACACACCGCTTGCCGATGGTGTTCAACACCAAGAGCATCCGTCTGTATCCCCGCAACTACAAACTCCTACACAAGTTCCCACAGGTCCGTCCGTTTCTACAGTTTTTCCCGCATCTACAATCTCTATCTTACGTCCAACGAATCCTTTCGTGCCTAGCACCTCAGATGGTGCTACAGGAGGTACGACAGACATGTTTGCCACACCGCCGCGAAATAAACAGACCCTTAGAGATTTAGCACTCCAACGTACACCCCAATTAGCGACATCCGACATGTTTAAAGAACAGCTTGTGGATTGTAGATACGACCCAGTACCAGGTAGACAGGACAAATTGCTCATATCATCACTACGTATACGACGAGCTACATTATATTTAACGACGATACCAGGAATGGGTGAACACCTAGACGAAATATATCGCTTTGTCCAAACAGGGCGAGGTCCAGAAAGTATTAACGAAGCTATGGAATACCAGAAAGTGGATGTCCAAAGACAACTACTACGTTTTTTCATAAATTGCGTAATTAGGAATCAAGACAGGCCTGGGGCAGATCACGATACCATGCAAAGACTTGCCAAATGGGGTCAGAACATATCAGAAGAGAAACATGATAGACAGGCGTGTATAATCGCCATGTGTCGAAAGATCCGCAAGGAAGTAGAACGAATACATAAAGAAAGACGAGAAACAGACAGAGTAGAATCAGAAGAAGAGGAGGAGCAAGAATCAGAACAATTAGATACGATAGCTTATGTAGGTAGAGGAAGACCCCATAATAATACTAGAGGCTTCAATGATCCGATACGTCCGATACGTCCAGAACATAATAGACGTTTTCAAACCCCTATGTTAAATACAAGATCCCCTGAACACCTATTCCAAGCCGCTGATAAATTACTCCGAGATCGAAGGGGGTACCATATGCTCGATTCCATGGACGAACAAGAATTAGCCAGGTCAGCAGTACAATGGGCTGACAGTCCCAGCGAATACAATGATGATGTACTTGCACACACTTTTCTGAATCTTGACCCATACGAACAGCGGTTAGCTAGTATATACATGATTCAACACCTCCTTATATTATATAAAAGCCAACACTCCGATCCAGGACCCTTACCTGACATATTGACAGAACTACTCACGAATATATGGAGAGGGTCAGGTACTGATTTGATTAAAGAAATTCTAGAATTTCGAAACCAATATTTAACTTTCGTATGCCCAGAACACGTTCCAGTTCCCATTATGGGAAGAAAAATGTATCACATAGATAGACAGAACCCGTTACGCGAAGTACACCCAATCAGAGGTGACGGTAATAACTTTACACGCGTGTTTGTGTACACGCTAAGGGTGGGCGTAGTTCGCGAAGTAGCACTTCGCGAAGCTACGCAAAGTGAAGTTCGCACTACGCGAGCTACGCGTAGCACTTCGCGAACTGCGAAGTAACATGTTCGCACTGTGCAAGATGTTGTTTTCAATGATTGCACAGTGCGGACAAGCAACCGGCACTGTGCAATCATTGAAAATGGCATCTTGCACAGTGCGAGCTGTAGTTTTCTGCTGCTCGAGTAGATTTTTCCTCGAGCTGCAGCTTTCTCAACGCGAACTGGTAGTTTCTCATCGCGAGCGGTCGCGAGCATACGCGACCCCTCGCAATGAGAAACCTGACCTTCTTGCGTTGTGAATCTCGCCGGGAGGTTTATTTTCCATGCTCGCGATCGCGAACAAGGAAAAAGTCTCGCCAGGATGTCATTTTGCTTGCTCGCGGTCGCCAACTTGACGTTGAGGACCGCGAGCAAGCAAAAAATGACCGCAGCACTACGCAACACTACGCTACGCATGTTCGCACTGTGCTACGTGCAGTTCGCGTAGTGCGAAGTAGCGCGAACTTCGCAAACTACGCGAGCGTAGCGTAGTGCTTCGCCCAGGCCTAGTACACGCCTATAACTAAACTGGAATTATTAGAAATGAAGAAAGTAGTACCCAGCCATGACAAGGATCCAGCAGGTTTCCACCGTGAAATAAAAGACATGTTACTCATGGGAGAGTATACCTACCCCGACATTATGAAAATATTAAAAGTCCTATTACCCGCCGGTGTTTATGAGAAACTAAAAGAAAAGGAATGGGAGGTGGGAGACCAAAAGATAGATTGGACAGCATTAGAAAACGAAGAAAGGGCCCGAGCTGCAGGAGCAGGGCTTGGGGAAAAGACTACAGCACTAGCAGGGCTACTAGTGCAGGTACTGCCACGTTTATTAACTACGAAAAAGGAAGACTGGGGTGCAATCTCAGCCTGTAAACAAAAGCCAGATGAAGACACTAGTGATTTCTATTCCCGATTTGAAAAATGTTTTGGTATAAATAGTGGCATAAAAGCCAGTAGTGAATCATATCCACATCTGTTTGTGACAAAATTAGTTGAAAATTCTCTGCTGCAAGTCAAGAATAGAGTATTGAAATTCGAAAGTACCTGGCAAGGTAATACCCCGTCACAGATGTTACAGATGTTACAATATCACCACAATAGAATTAGAGAAGAACAAGAACACGAACAAAGACGTATGAAAGATACGAAAATGAAAATGCTTGTTGCTCAGTCAGTCCCAGCTGATGGTCATCTTAAGGGTGATTCCGCAGGTCCTACGAAAGGGACATGCAACTATTGTAAACAACAAGGTCATTATATACACGATTGTCCAGTCCTGAAACATAATATTGCCACAGGTAGAACCCAGGAGAGACCACGTCCACCTAGACAGGATCAGAATCAACAACAAATCCCTCAGCATGCACAACCTAGGTTAGCTCCGCAACAATTAGCTCCGCAACAGGCAGCTCCACAACAGACCGTAGCACCACCACAAGCGCAGCCTATTGCTGCAACACAAGCAACAACACAACAGATGTATCAGTATGCACAAGCAGATTATCCCGATTATCAGCGATACACATGAAATAGCCTAGAGAGGGAAGTTGGCTTACCCCTTATTGAGGTTCCTGTAGACCAAGAGGGACCTTATGTACATAGTGAACTATTAGGGGAAGACAGAAAGTTTTTACTTGACACAGGGGCAAGCAGAACAACTATAAGACGCAGTGAAGTTCCAGGGGCACCCCTCTCAGGCTCACAGAATATTTCCCTTGGATTCTCAGGAAAACCTATCATTAATGAAGTAACACAACCTCTTCCACTTACGGTCGGTCCATTGACACGTACTACAGATTTATTGCTTACTAAATCATGTCCAGAAAACTTGTTAGGTATAAAAACATTGAAAGCTCTAGGAGCCATAATATGTTGTTCTCCGGAAGGAGTACGACTATTTTTACGTGACTTTAAAGGTCACTACGTGTCCAGAGACATGGATCACCGACTGCAGAAATTACCTACACATTTATGGGCACAAGGCCCCACTGATGTTGGTTGCATGAACATTACACCATATCGAGTTACACTGAAAACAGGAGTAGTACTACCACGAATGCGACAATACAAGTTACCACCAGATGCTGTAGTGGCTTTACTGCAAATCATTGACGAGCTTATTGCACAAGGAGTGGTTGTCGAAACCGACTCCAATGTATGTAATTCCCCGATAATTCCGATTCTTAAAAGAACGGATCCAAAAGCACCACCAGTATATCGATTAGTTATTGATCTGCGCGAATTAAATAAATGTATTGTACCACAATACCCTGTGGTCCCAGATATCTCTTCATTACTAACAGCTATTGACTCAGAAGCAACGTTCTTCACTGTAATTGATCTCAAAAATGCCTTCTTTAGCGTCCCAATAGATCCGGAAAGTCAATATCTGTTCGGATTCAGTTTAAATGGACGAAGTTTTAAATTCACACGCGCACCTCAAGGATTTACAGAAAGCCCCAGCATCTATAGCCAAGCACTGAAACGAGAACTTGACAGTATCCACATGCCAGTTAACACTGCCTTGCTTCAATATGTCGATGATCTGCTGATCACCGCCCGAAGCGAACCTGAATGTGAAAAAGCGTCACTGACGGTTTTAAAATTTCTGGCCGACAAGGGGCACAAGGTGTCCCCTTCTAAGCTGCAATTCTGTGTCCAGCGAGTTGTTTACCTTGGGCACTCGCTGTCCAAGGAGGGAAGGCAGCTTACACCCGACCGCATCCAGTTAATTGCTAACATGTCACCACCCAAGACACAAAAGGAGGTACGGGCTTTTATAGGCCTCACTTCATACTGTAGGCAGTGGATCCCTCAATATGCATTTCTAGCAAAACCACTCATCCAATTGACAACACAGGAGGCGGCCACATCGACTGTCCTCCCTTGGAACCAAGAACATACACACGCCTTTGAAAGCTTAAAGAAAGCTTTATGCCAAGCACCTGTCTTAGCAACACCATGTTACAGTAAACAGTTTACACTCTTTGTTTCAGAACGCGAAGGTACTGCCTTGTCAGTACTCACTCAGGAACAAGCAGGATCACACAAACCATGTGCTTATTTCTCTAGTACATTAGATCCAGTAGCTCAGGCTCTTCCTGCGTGCCTGAAATCGGTGGCAGCAACAGCTTTAGCAATCAGACAAAGCGATGCCATAGTGTTAGGACATCAATTGACAGTACAAGTACCACACGCAGTAGAGGTTCTTTTGAACCGCACACAAACACAACACTTGACTATAGCGAGACTCACTGGTTACGAATTAACATTGTTTCAGCCACACATAGAAATCAGACGTTGTAATACGTTAAATCTTGCCACACTGTTACCAGTAGGCGGAACAGACCCATTGGCACATGATTGTGTCGAAGTCATTACTATCACGACGAAACCCAGACAAGACTTGACAGATATCCCTTTGTCAGATCCAGACTTGACATTGTATGTAGATGGGTCATGTATGAGAACAAGTACAGGAGAGTTAGTGGCCGCTTACGCAGTCACAACAGACACTGAAGTCATTGAAACAAATTGTATTAACACTTTGTCAGCTCAAGCAGCAGAGCTCATCGCTCTGACACAAGCCTGTATTCAAGCCAAAAATAAGAAAGTCAACATATACACAGATTCACGTTATGCATTCGGAGTCGTCCATGACTTCGGCGTACTGTGGCGAGAGATAGGTTATTTAACTTCTCACGGTGCCCACATCCAACACGGACCCCTCATTCAAGCCCTATTAGACGCGATTCATCTACCTACTGCAATATCGATTATGAAATGCAAAGCCCATACAAAAGTTACCGATATCATTTCTCAGGGTAATGACCTAGCTGACAGAACAGCTAAACAGACTGCTCAGAATCAGACTCACACAACTGACACGACAAAGACAATAGTTCCGACACCAACACATTGCATGACAGTTAAGGATCCCGCCCTTGATGTAATTGACATACAGACACATGCTACACCAGAAGAAATAAAGAAATGGACTGAATTAGGAGGGATCCAAACGTATCAAGGATGGATGACGAAGGAAAAATCTATATGGTTTCTTCCCGACTCCATGGTTCAAGTCATCATTAACACTATACATAGTCCAGCGCACCTAGGAGAAAAAGCTATGCTAGACAGCATTCAACACATTTGGTTCAACAAACACTTGCGAGCAGCAGCTAAACAAAAAGTTCGTACCTGTATGATATGTTGTCAGTTTAATCCAGGTAAAAGCATCCCCGTAGAGCAGGGTGGATTTCAATCTCCCGATCATGCTTTTGAAGTCCTCCAGATGGATTATATCCAGATGGAACGATGTCGAGGATTCAAATATGTTCTCGTAGTTGTCTGTGCTCTTTCCCGTTGGACAGAAGCCTACCCGGTTTCAGATTACACTGCCCCGACTACTGCCAAACAGTTAGTTCAAGAATTCTTCCCACGGTACGGTTTACCACGTGTTGTCTACTCAGATAACGGCCAGCCGTTCTCATCCGAACTAATGAAACACGTTTCCCTTTTGTTAGGCTACCAATGGAAATTCCACTGTGTCCGACATCCCGAGGCAGCAGGTCTCGTGGAACGCCATAATCAAACTCTGAAAATTAGATTGTCCAAAATATGTAGAGAAAAAGGTGTCGATTGGATAGTAGCCTTACCAGTTGCGCTCTTTTACATGAGAATGGTAGCACATTCTCGAACAGGGCTATCCCCATACGAGGTGATCTTCGGTAGACCACCAAATATGTGGGGGACGCCTATACCTCGCAAAATCACTGATGTTGACTGTAATATGCTGACAGATTACCTGGCTTCCTTGATGTCTGCACTACAATCTTGTCGTTCACAGGTAGCCGCAGCTTTTCCCGATAATACTGAGGTGAAGCCCCATGACGTGGTTCCTGGTGACCTGGTTCTGGTCAGGAATTTTGACCGAAAGACCCAACTGGAGCCTAGATGGACATCGCCAAAATTGGTTCTACTAACTACAAGGACAGCCGTGAAGATTGAGGGACGTAAAGGGTGGTTGCACTTGAGTCATATCAAGAAATTTTATGGACTACCATCTAGTGTGAACGCTCAGCCCTGCATCCCCTCACAGACAGACTCAAAGCTCCCCTTGGCTGAATTAACAAACACTGAACTTTATAAACTAAAGTTAAGGTCTAGCAAGTCAGACAATTTGATTGTTTAAGTCCTCTCCAAGGTGAATCGGTTGAATTTGTCTCTGACATGTATCCTCTAGACCGGAATAGAGAAAGAAATCAACAGATGCAGCTTAAAAAGCATGCGTATTGTAAATCACTTCGTAGTCACTGCACAGTAACATTATTAATTTTGTTTTTTCTAAGTCTTCTGATCATCATTGTCAGCATACTATTGCACATGTATTACCCTATTCTTAAGCGTGCTTACAATGTAACTGCAGAACATTCTTTTAGCGAATTACCTCCGCATGAATTGTCCTATAGATTTGCGCTGCGCAATAACACATTCATTAGTATGTTACATCATTCCCATCAGACCAGCAATGCCACAAATTGTTGGATATGTGGCCGACTCCCTCCCTATCAGAACTATAAGGGAGTTTTGCCCCTCTTTCCATATCCGTTCACACACAATGGCTCCTGTGGAGCATGGTTTAGTTTGATTAATTCCCTAGATTCAAATTCCGCAGTTTATCAAGACAACTGGGTATGGGGAAACCTGAACCTAGTTTTGCTTAAAGTCTGCTACCCTAACAAGGAGGGACTTCCCAAAAGAACAGGAACTGATCTAGAAAATGAAGTATATGGATTAGGTAATTTTACACTTAACCTCATGATCCTGAACGTTGAATCTGAAGCTACACCAATTTTGCCCGCCATGTCAGTATTCCCAGTAAAAGGGGAATTATGTGTGAGAAAGAATGGTTCCATACACATGGGCCATAGTAAATGCACCACTGTAATAAAATTCAGTGATCAAGGCAAATCTACATTTAGAGCTTCTCGCCGTTCCTACTTTATATGTGGCCAGACCGCATATATACGTCTACCTCTAGATTGGGATGGTACCTGTTACATAGCATTCCTTCTACCACCTGTTTTCCTAGCTCCTCCTGATTATCATAGAAATACCCATTTAGTACACAATAGACAGCAGAGAGATCTCCCAATTGTCGATTACACTGAAACAGCATGGGAGCAATACACAGACTTCAATAAAGGTTTCTTTCCCTATATAGGTACAGTCACTAATAGTAAGCTGATACGTAGATTAACTAGAACCCTTGAAGCAGTAGTGAACGAGACTACTTCCGCCTTAGGCAATTTAACAGAAGAGCAGTCTGCTATGCGGATTGTTGTGCTTCAAAATCGTCTTGTCCTTGACGTCATCCTGGCCGATAGGGGCGGAGCTTGTAGGGTCATCGGATCAAGTTGCTGCATTTTCATACCAGAAAATTCGCCGTCAGTATATAAAGCCATAACCCGCCTTCATAAGATTATAAGCCAGATACACCAGAGTCCAGGCACCTGGACTTGGTCCGGTTGGTTTTGGGGCGTGTTGTCAGCCTGGGGATGGAGAATCCTATCCTTCCTAGGTATTGGCTTTCTCATACTATTCAGTTGCTGCTTATGTCTACAATGTGGGCCAGCGATTTGTGGTCTGTGTGCCACATCGTGTATCCCACATCCGAGTTTTCGTTCAAGATCCCGGAAGAAGAAAGAAGAACAAATGATGCTATATGAACAGATCGATGGATTGATGAAGATCGATATCTCCTGAGGGTCCGTAGGGGACAAGGAGGGAATGAGGAAATATGAATTTTGTGATCAGTTATGTCCCCTATCGTAGACCCCAACGGCTCCATGTGCATGCTATAAGTACATGTATGTTCCCTCCAGTTCCAGTTTTGAAGACGCAAATATATGTGCGTCCACCGTCAACATGTCCTCTTTCAGATCCGCCATGAATGGGTCAGATATTCCATTCCTAAGTATGAAAGGCCACCGACTTTATGTGGTTCACTTTCTACATTTTTACAGATTCAGGCGAGTAGGCCCAGAATTCTGTCATCAAGCCTTTTCCTGCCTTTTGCCTCTGAAAGCTCCAGTCTGAGCCTGCATCTGTATCCATGAACTTTGTCCTACTCCCTGCGCGGCTAACGGTGCCTGATCCAGCCTGTTGCCTGCCAAAAACTGTATTTCACCTTCAAGATTATCTGCTCCGCTCCTCATCCGATGCATTCCTGTCTAGTAGTTTAGGTAAACATTCCTCCAGCTACCGTGCAAAGGGCCAGGCCTCGCTGTCCTCATGCAAGTAATTCATAGCCCCGTTACCATGGAATATTCCTACCCCCTCGCATCTCATGTAGACACTTAGACGCTTGTACACGCACTAACAGTCAGTATAGAATAGATTCTATCCTAGAAACCTTTCCTTTTGGATAACACAGTTCTTTAAACATAGGATATTAGATATGATTTGGGATTAGGTTGACATGACCCCCAGACTTCTGTCTCCACATGTAGAGCTAAATGTCAAGTCCCCTTCACCCTCTAGTTGTACGTCAATCACACGTCATGCGGCTGCGCGCGCATCTCTGCCAAATATTTCTGCTGACATTACAGGATTCTCTTATGGATCCACCCACTTGTGACATCATGTATAATGACGTTTATTAAATTACGCCCATATGTCCGCCTCTATTAGTTACGTATGCACATTTTATCTGTATTATCAGCTGTTACGCCTCTTGCATCTGTTTCACTGTAATGCATTTTCTATAAAACTGCTTATCTGTCAATAATGTATGCCCTTCCTTCCTGAACTTTCGTGGTGATGGAATAGAAGCCTGCAATTCGAATTGTATTCCTTTGTATAGGAATAAAGCCTTTTTAGAACCTCTAATACCACGGATTCTGCCTCTTATATTTACTGAGTTATTCTTACTAGACTTTACCGCATAAAAAATAGTACCGGTAATGAAATATTTACCACAACTTGCTGGGGCAGTTTCCAGATAGGTTCTCCCTGGTTCCTGGTGTCACAGATTGGTGTGTCCATGATGTGGACACAGGAGACAGCTTACCTGTGAAGCACAAGGCTTACAGGGTAACTGACAGGGTCAGAGCTTGCATCAAGGAGGAGGTCTCCAAAATGCTTGCGCTAGGGGTGGTTGAGTCCTCCAGCAGTCCTTGGTCCAGCCCCGTGGTCTTGGTCCCCAAAGCTGCTGCGCCGGGAGCCACACCTGAACTCCGGTTCTGTGTGGACTACAGAGGACTCAATTCAGTAACTAAGACTGACGCGCACCCCATCCCCAGAGCTGATGAGCTCATTGATCGGCTGGGGGCTGCCCGGTTCCTTAGCACGTTTGATTTAACGTCTGGGTACTGGCAGATCGCCTTGACCGATGGGGCCAAAGAGAGGTCAGCATTCTCTACACCAGATGGGCACTTCCAGTTCCGAGTCATGCCATTTGGAATGAAGAATGCCCCTGCCACCTTTCAGAGGTTGGTCAACCAGGTACTGGTTGGGCTGGATGCGTTCAGTGCCGCCTACCTGGATGACATCGCAGTGTTCAGTGCCACCTGGCCCGAACACCTGCGCCACCTCTGGGAAGTGTTGATGGCTCTGCGCCAAGCAGGCCTCACGATCAAGGCAAGCAAGTGCCAGATCGGGCAGGGTTCCATGGTGTACTTGGGACACCAAGTGGGGAGTGGCAAGGTGGCACCCTTGCAACCCAAAATTGAGACCATCCTGGCTTGGGAACCCCCCAAGACGCAGACCGCAGTGAGGGCCTTCCTGGGGCTCACTGGGTACTACAGGAGGTTTGTCAAGGGCTATGGAACGATCGTTGCCCCCTTGACAGAGCTGACTTCCAAGAAGCAGCCCAGGAACGTGATCTGGACTGACACCTGTCAGAAAGCTTTCGACACCCTGAAGACTGCCATGTGCACGGCGCCCGTGCTCTTGGCCCCTGACTTCTCCATGGAATTCCTAGTGCAGACAGACGCTTCAGAGCATGATGTAGGGGCTGTTCTCTCACAGATGACTGAGGAGGGCTGGGACCAACCCGTAGCCTTCATCAGTAGGAGGTTACTTCCACGGGAAAGTAGGTGGAGTGCAATTGAGCGAGAAGCATTTGCTGTGGTCTGGGCGCTGAAGAAGCTAAGACCCTACTTGTTTGGGTCTCACTTCCGGGTTCAGACGGACCACAGGCCCCTCAGATGGTTGATGCAAATGAGGGGTGAGAACCCGAAGCTGTTGAGGTGGTCCATCTCCCTACAGGGTATGGACTTTACGGTGGAACACCGTCCTGGTACAGATCACGCCAACGCTGACGGTCTGTCCAGGTATTTCCGCCTTAGTGACGAGGAACCCCCTGGGCAAGGGTAGTTCTCCCCACATTTCAGCTGGAGGGGACACGTGTTAGACCTGGCACCTTGGCGTGAGTTTCCCTTCCACTTTTTGATGGTGTGCCTCGATTGTTTTGCTGGTGTTGTCCGCTCAGGGCACTGCGCCACGGCTAATCCGTGCCGCAGTGCAAGTGCTCCGTAGGTAAAGTGTACCTGTAATTGATGTTCATGATTGGTTTATTCGATTCACTGTCAGTCCCCAGTAAAGTGCACCAGGGGTGCCAGGGCTTGTGAATGCCAATGCTGCTGGTGGGCTTGCAGCGCTGGTTGCGCCACCCACAGAAGCGGCCTTGTAAAATGTGTCTAGGGTCTGCCACCGCAGACCCTGCGTGCAGTCTGGTACTGTCGCGCTGACTGCGCAAGTGCCCCCCACTTGCCAGTCCCTAAACCTTCCCTTAACTACATATTAGCCACCCCTCTGGTAGGCCCAAGGGCAGGGTGCATTGTAGGCATAAGGTAGGACATGCCCTGATGTGTGTGGCATGTCTTAGTAGTGAATTACAGCCATTTTCGTTTTTCACTATTGAAGGCTACCTGCTCTCCATAGGCCAGCATGGGCTGCTGGAGTCACTACACGCTGTGACCCCAGTGGACTCAGAGAGCAGGGTAGAATGTCAAGTTTAGTATGCCTGAACTCAGAATAATAAAATACTTCTTGTAGTCAAGTTTATTTTAATATCCTGGGTTTGTAAATACTACTTTTAGAAAGTTAGTATTTACTGACCTGGCCATTTCAGTCCGCCTCTGCTGTGTGTGTGTGTTCTGCCTAGCAACAGTAAGGAGCAGGGTTGGGGAATCCCCAGAGACAGGTTGGCTGCCAGGTGGTGGGTAGAGAGATGACACCAGGATGGGTGGGAGGAGTACACCTTGACTCTTGAATAGACCTGTGCTCTGCCACCACAAAGCCGGCGCCGCCCCCTGTGGAGCGGCTGATGTCTCTGCCCTGCTGCTGAAAGGAAAGAGCAGAGTCACCATAACAAAGTGCTCCAGAACTGGACTGAGCCAGGCCCAGGCCCCCTGGCGCTAAAGAACAAAAGAATCATGGTATAAAAGTAGGAGCCTGGCTCCTAAGAAATCAGAATCCTGTTTAACCACAAAGAACCTCTGCCCGACTAGAAGGAGAAGAAGACGCTGGAGGAGCTGGCCTGCTGCTTGCCTTGCTGAGAAAGGAGAGGAAGAGACTACTGAAAAGACTTTGCTACTTTGTGCTTTAAACATTCTCCAAGGGCTTGATCTGAGCTTGCCCCCTGAACTGAACCCCAGGACCAGTGGGTTCTCTGTGCTTTTGCTCGTCCTCCGTTCGAGCCGTGTGTGCATCCCGCTGGAAAGAGACTGCGCTCCTCATCGCCCCTCCTACGGCCGTGACACTCAGGAGCTTGCCTGCCTCAACCCCGTGAGAGCCCCGCTCCGTCCGGAGCCGCTCTCTGTCCCCGGGCCAGGCCGCCTGCCCCCCTGTCACCGCCTGCCACTGGAGCGCGCTGAACGCGCTATCACCCCTCCGGCCGGAAACCGTCCGATGACTGTGATCTACGCCGGGTCATCCAGCTGCACTGACCGTGCCCTGTGACCCCGCTTCGCTATCCCTGGACATCTCAGGCCGCGCCGCCCCCGCTGTGGAGACCCCCCCCTGCACCGCCGTGCTGAGGGTCGCTGGCCGCGCCTGCCTACCTGCCCACACCCGCTGATCGAGGACCCAAGACCACATCCCAAGCTGAGAGTCGCACCGACCTGTGCCGACTCTCCACATCACGAAAGAAGTTCCAGTATCGGGCTCGGGGCCCGCAACGCCTTATTTCCCCGTTCGCAGGAGCCGATCTCTGTAAGTACTGGAACCACAAGTAACATTTGCACTGCTTGACAACCTGGTGGCATAGCGAAAACGTTATTGGTCTTGTGATAAGTCTGCTGAGATATATATACTTATTTTTACATAAAGAAGCGTATTTTTCTACATATCCAAGTCTGGTGTCCGTTTCTGGGGGGATTGATGTATTTACTGTGAGTGTGATTGTAAGTGCTTAACCAACAACGCCTGAGGAATCGCCTTGGCTGCTCACGCCACGCACCTAGAGGGTGAGCAAGGGTCATTCACAAGGGGTTATCCTGCGCCCTGACATAGAGGAGAGGGTTCCTGCTTGACACAAGGGCAACCTTGCGCCAACCAGAGATCCCCAACTCTAACAGGTAGCATGGCTCTTCAAGTCCGGCCTTGCCAAGCCCAATTCCAGCTTTAGCCTTGCTTTCCTTGCTGACCTCGGAATATAAAGCACTGTTTTGTATGCTTTAGTTTGTGCCAAGTTAAGGGAGGCATGCAGTGAACTGGGGAAGGCCAGGTGACCATAGCTTATTGCTGGTAAAAGTTTCACTTTTAAAACTTTCAGTATTGGGCCAGCAGTCAGACTGATCAGGTGGTGGCTTAATTGCTTTAGTAGATGTGTGACCTTGTTAGCCTTGATGCTCTGGTGTTTCAAGTGGGCGTTCGCCTTGGCCCGTTCCATCAGCCAAACCCCTAGATAATTGTATGACGCCTCCGTCCTAATTTCCAAATTGCCCATTTGCCATTGTGCTTTCTTTTTCAGTTGGTAAGTCCCAAAAATAACAACCTTGGTCTTTCCTTGATTTACTGTCAAGTTGTTGACGTTATTAAAGCGATTTAGTGCATTTAAGGCTCTTTGTAGGCCCACCTTCATGTGGTTCATTAGGGCTGTGTCCTCGGCGTATTGGAGCACTGGCAGCCTCATTTTTCCTAGTCTTGGTGCAACTAGGCAGGCTCCTTTTAGGGCTTCCCCCTGATCCACCGTGTATTGGTGAAAAAGGATGGGAGCCAGCACACACCCTTACTTCAGCCCGTTCTCCGTGGTTATTTTGCGGGACACTGCTGGCGCTGGTTTTAACCCGTACCCAAGTGTCTTCATATAGCGATCTTATTGCCTTCAGTAGATGTGGTGGGATGCCCCAGTTTTGTAGCTTCCACCAAAGTCATCTGCCAACAACTTTGTCGAAGGCTGTGCTATAATCCACAAAGCAGCAGAAAAGTGGGGGGTGGTTCTTCAGGGTTGCCTGGGCTGATAAGTATGCCAGTGCCAGTACATTGTCCATGGTCGATTCCTGTGACCTGAAGCCGGTCTGGTAAAAAGGTATGATGCTGTTCTCTTCCACCCACGTCTCCAGGTCCTTTAGTAGTAGGCGGGCATAGGACTTAGCTTTGAGTTCGAGTAGGGCAATGAGCCTGTAATTTTATGGCTTTGAATGGTCTCCTTTTTTAAAAATTGGGACAAGGATGGAGCCCCTCCAAGAATCAGGGGTTATACCTGTCTGAAATGTGTAGGTGTATAATGGTGTTAGCATTGCTGCCCAGAAGTCGGGGGCCTTTTTGAAGACTGGTGCTGGAATCCCATTGGGCCCAGGTGCCCCATCGTTCTTCATGTTCTTGAAGGTCTTGATGACCATTTGGGGTTTTACATCAGCCGGAATTCTGTTACCCACAGACAAGTTGCCTTGGCTAGCGATTGTGTCTCCTGGCTTGGTGTTTAGTTGCCAGTCTCGGCCCATCCCACCACTGGCCCCTTCTGTGCTATCTTTGTTTGGAGGGTCAATTGTGTAGAGCTGCTTGACATGGATCTGCTAATCTTTTTCTGCTACTCCATTTTCCCTTCAGACTCCTCTACTACACAGCTAGTTTATGTGTCTCCATAGTTGCGCTGGGTTCTTCTGCTTAGTCAGGGAGAATACTTTGAGCCATTCCCTTACCATGGTGGCATTTTTATGTTCTCATATTTTCTTCCTTAGTGCTGCCCTCAATGAAGCAACCGAGAGTCCTTCCGATGGTCTGCCCCCTCTTTTCTTTTTTTGTGAGGGCCTTACGCAGGAGCCGTTTGAAATCTTGTATGTCTTTGTTTGGCCCTATACTGCCACATCTTGGTTGCCCTTTGTGCCAGGGTGGTTGTGGCTGGGGGTTCCAGAGCTTTGCTTGTAGGTCCTCCACAATATCTTCCCGGTCCTTTATGGGTTAGGGTGACTGTAGGAAGGTGGAATCTGACTATATGGTTGCCCCCACTTTTTGCCTGGTGTTTTGCTGGTTTATGACTTAGTTGGACTGGGATCCTGCTATTTAGGGCCCCAGTCTATCTGCTTTCTCTGTAAAATGGTTTCCATGTACATTAGGTACATCACTATGTACCCAAGGCATAGGTACCTCAGAGGCCTACCAGGGGCTGAAGCATGTATTATGCCACCCCTGGGAAGCACTCCAAAATTACACCACAGGTCTGCTACTGCAGCCTGGGTAAGGTGGTGCTTGCACCCCTTACAGTGGTATAGGCTACCTATATCACTACCCTTGCAAACACATATAAAACTTATAAGCCACTCCTATGGCAGGCCTTAACAATCCTGAAGGCAGAGTTCTTGGTTTTTATGTGAGAGGGTGCCCCTGCATGAGCAGAGCCCCTCTGCAGCATTCGGAGTACCTCCTCTGATGCTGTTTGTGGTGCAGCCTGACCATATACTCTCAAGTGTATTATAACCTCGTGGTAAATGCTAACTTTGGACTGGCTGCACGGAAACATGTCGTGTTTGGTGTCAAACACTTTGGAATACTACCTCCCACCAGTTCTGGTGGCGGGGGTAGCATTCCATACTTCTAGAGGGAGAGACATGTTCACACTGGTCTAACCTGGTAAAGACTTTCTACAGCCCTGGCATCACAAAATGGATGCCACTGCCCCAGACACGGGTCTGGCCTCCTGCTGCTGACCGAAACTCCGGCAGGGGAGGCCTGGACAATAGGTTTCCTGTCCCAGGGAGGGGTAACCAACTCCCCAGACAGACAGATGTGTATTGGGGCTGGGCGGGAGCACTCTCTGGTGCTTTGAAGTCCTGCACTGGGGGCACACTTGGTGTCCCTGTGCATAGTCCAGTTCAAACCGGTTGCAGGGGCTACCTGCCCCTGCTCTGGTGTGAAACTGGACAAAGGAAATGGGTGTAACCACCCCTCTTTCCAAACCATCCCATAGGTATGTCCAACCCCCAAACTTGGGGGTCCAACCCCCAAACTTTATATAAAAGTCCTTGAGACTTTAGATTACCTTGGACAAACCTCTGCAACATATATCTTGGACCTTCGATGTTCTACTTTAACTAGAAGACTAAAGAAATCTCCCTTGGGGTCAATGAGTGACTGCCCTGCTTGGCAGGCACCAAAGAAGTAACTGTCCGGTCTGCAATTCTGAAGCTCCCGCCGGACGCCGAAGACTCTGCATCCCCAGAGGTGGATTTCCAGACTTCCCCGAGGCTACCCTGAGTCCACAGCCAAGCTGAGGCCCGTGGCTATCGTGGGTGACGTGGAACCATGACCCCTGGACACCGTGATCTTTTGCTGATCCATCATCTTTCTAGTCTTCCTCGAAGTTGTGCTTTGGGCTCCGAGTAGCCCCAGCCTTGAGCCCCTCCTGCACCGAAGATTTCTGGCCTCCACGAGTGAACCATCGGCCAGTTTCCAGTGCGACCGCTGGAGGCTCCTTCGCGATCACTAGCCCGTTGGCTAGTAGGTCCCCACGAAGGCAACTGCTCTTCTGATTGGGCTTTTCTGGTTGCCCCAGACGTGCCCCGACTTACTCTCACTGGGTGAGTCCCCCAGACCTTGCTGGTCTGCACCGACGTCCTTTCTCTGTTTCCAAGTGACCTGCCGTTGCCAAGGCTTGTTGGGTCCGATCTGGTTGCCGACACCGCAGCACTTGACAGACTTTGTGGGACAGCTCAAATCCAGCTCCTGGTCATTATCGGCACCTCCTGTCAAGTCACCCGTCAACTCACCTGAAGCACCCGACATCTGTGGGCATTAGACTATCGTGCCCTTGGTCACTGGTAAGTGACCCAGACTCTGTCCTCTCTGCTGTCAGGTTCCTTCCATCCTAGAACCGGGCTTGGATCTCCGCAGACACTTCCCCTCTTCACGGCAGCAGCACTTCCTGAGCAGCTTCCATTGAAAACAGCGACGCGACCCGACACCATTTAACACCTATGCACCCGGCTTCCCTGGGTGAGGTAACTCGAGTACTCCAGTGCTCCCGTGGGTGTTGGCCCTAGACACCTCTAAGTCCAAAAGGGTTCACTTGTAGTCATCCTTTAAGTGTCCTTAAACACTTAATTTCCAACCGCGACTTTCCCCATAGAAGTAAACGGCGATTCGCGGCTGTGTTCTCACACTGAACGCGTCCCCGTGGGTCCCCTGTGTCACTGCCTTGGGTGGTTCCTTGTGGTCCAAGCACTTCTACCGGCTCTAGGCCTTGTATCTAGTTCAGTCTTGGTTCTTATACCACTTTATTGGTATATGGTTTGGTACTCCCCTAGGGCCCAAACGTGTATTTGTGCTATTACTGTTGAATACTGACTTGTAACCAAAGTACTTCTAACTCCAGCCTCATAAAGAGACTAGAGGGGTGTGTTTTATCTTAAATATATATATTTTAAATATATACCTGGTGTGGTTGTCCTTTCATTTGGTCATTCAAGAGATTATAGACTGGTAAAACAAGCTGCTTTACATTCCTTCAAGACTTAGCCTGAAGGCTGCTCTCCATAGCTACCACTAGGATAGCATTCAATAAAGGTTGTCTTTAACCTATCACCATAAGGGGTTGTTTGGACTGATACAAGGTGCCCACTATAACTAGTGGACAGCAAATATCAGGCCAACTTCTCACATTGGTGTGCAGCGTGTGGGATTCCAGCTTGCTATTGTTTTACCAGATTATCTCAATTGAATTGATCAACTGAAAACCACTAAAGGTACCTTAGGTACATATAATATCAAGTTTAGTATACAGTAAGTTCCACTGAACTTAGAGTTGTGTGTTAAGGGATAGCACACCCTTTCTACAACTCAAGAGAGTTTAGTAGGCCACACTAGTGTAGGTAGTGCAATACACCAGACCACACTAGTAATGTCTAATCAGCCAGGAACCAGTTGGTCCCTGCCAGAAGCTAGTGGGCTTCTCCCCTATAAATATGAGGATCTCTCCTTTGCACAGTTTAGGGCCTTATGTTCCATCAGGAAGCTGAAAACAGGCAAAAACCCTACCACCCAGCATCTCTTAGAGATACTCAGGCTAGATGTTCTCTCAGGGCCTAGTGGGCCTGAAGGGGTAGGCAGAGTGGGTGGGGCAGCAGTTGAGGGTGGGCCTAGGGGTGGAAACTCCCCTGACCCCACCTCTACTGCTGACCAGACTGATGACAATGATCAGGATCTGGTGAACCAAGCTCCCCTGGATTAGGATGAGGAGGATGACAACAATGCTCCCCTCTTTGTCCCTCCAGGAAGAGTTGAAAACAGGGTTAGAAGGAATAGATCTCTCTCAAGGGAGTCTGTCCAGTCTACCTCATCTGTAGGGACCTCTGTTTCTTCTCACAGAGGGAGGAAACCTCACAGGAGAGGAGAGAGAGATTGCTGAAGTATGAGCAAGATAAGTTCAACCTCAGAAAGCAGCAGATGGCCCTAGATAGGGAAGCCCTAGAGCTCTACAAAGCTAGTAAAAAGGAGGGACTAGAGTCCCTTGGTGGCAGCAATTTCCCTAGAGATAGGGAAAGGCCTTATGACCATAAAAACCTAAGCAAGATTGTCCCTCCCTACCAGAGTGGGGATGACATCCACAAATGGGTAACTGCCTTGGAAAGGGCCTGTAAAGTACAGAGGGTCTCCTAAGAGCAGTGGGCAGCAATCCCGTGGCCCTCCTTTTCAGACAAAGGTAGAGACAAGCTCCTCACTGTTAGAGAAGAGGGTGCTGATAATTACAAGGTCTTGAAGAGTGCTCTGATTGATGGGTTTGGCCTAACCACTGAACAGTATAGGTTGAAGGTCAGAGACACCCAAAAAACTCAGACTCAAGACTGGTTAGACTTTGTTGATTGTGCTACTAAGGCTCTGGAAGGTTGGATACATGGCAGCAAAATGCATGACTTTTCAGGATGGTACAATTTGATTATGAGGGAATAGATCCTTAGTAATTGTCAAAAACAGCTTTTACACCAGAACCTGGTGGACTCAGATCTGACCTCTCCCCAAGAATTGGGAAAGAAGGCAGACAAATGGGTCAGAACCAGGATAAGGCCTAATAATCAGGGGGGTGACCAGAAGAAAGATTCTACCAAGCCTCAAGAGAAAGGTGGGGATAAATCCAAAGACAAGTCAACTACAGGGCCCCAAAAGTCCTCTTCTGGGGGAGGGTCCCAAACTTCTTCTTCTCCTGAAAAGAAATCATATTGCCATGTCTGTAAAAAGCCTGGGCACTGGAAAACTGATCCCAGTTGCCCCAGGACTGGCAATAAAGAAAATGTTCCTCCCACAAATACTACCATTCCCCCTGGTACTACTAGTAGTAATCCCCCAGGTGGTAGTAATGTGCCCAAAAAGGTAGGTGCATTCTCATGGGGACCAGAGGTGGGTCCTAGTTTAGACAGGTCCCCCTCACAGGCCTCCTTAGTCTGTGATGGTGGCATGGGATTTGCCACTTTTACCATAGGTCCCAATGCTTTGGGCAGGTACAGACTGGAGCCCGTAATCAATGGTCAGAAAGCTGTGGCCTATAGGGACACTGGGGCTAGTGTCACCATGGTGACAGGGAAACTAGTTCCCCCCTCAGCAGCTTTTACCTGACTTTAGTTATCAGGTGACCAACATAGATGGTGTCAGCACAGATCACCCCATGGCCATAGTCCATCTTAGATGGGGAGGGGTCACAGGCCCAAAGAGAGTGGCAGTGTCCCCAAACTTGCCTGTAGATTGCCTAATGGGCAATGACCTGGAAATTTCAGTCTGGGATGAAGTTGAACACCAAGCCCATCTGAGAATGCTGGACATACCTGAAAAGGCTAGTGGGGCTGTGATGGCCACAGCCCAAATCCAGAAACGTTTTGGAGTGATGGAGCCTGAAAGAATGGCCCACTCTCCTCCATAAGAGAGCACAGGGGTTGAAGAACAGTCTTCATCCCCCCAGACTGTAGGTAAGGGTCAGCCTCCTCAGGGAGCTGATCCTACCCCTAGTGAAGGAACTGCCCCAGAGGTAGTCAGGCCTGGCCTAGCAACACCTCTGATGGCAGGGGACTCTTCCAAGGTGGTACCCATTCTGGAGCAGGTAACCTGCCCCTCTCTTCCCTGCCTCAGTCAGCCCAGGGCTGCAGAGGTCAGGAAGGTCAGTGGACCCCACAGGGTCCCCTTTCCAGAGGAACCCCCCCATCAGGAGCTGAGGGGCACCCAGTCTAGTAGCCCTAGCCAGGTGAGAATTCCTCAACACACTGAGGGATCCCCACTACCAGTGAGTAGGGACCTCCCGCAGAGTCTGTTGGTCAAAGACAAACCTGGGACCAAAAGGTCCCAAACCTGCCATGTTCCTCCAGTGTTCCAACCAAAGGGACCCAACCCTCAGCTGGAGGCAGCCAGAAGTTGACCCTTAGAGCAAAGTACAACTCAGTCATAGAAAGAGAGGCCTACATGATGACCAGTGATCTGAGGAAGCTGAGGCCAACTTTCTTAGGGCCTCACTTCTCTACTCAGACACCTCACCAGCCTTTTACTTTGCCAAAACACCCCACAGGTAGTAACTCCCCATGGTGGAGACCCTCATACCCTTAGGGTGAGGGATAGCTTAGTGGTCCATAAAACAGGGGGTAACCATGCTAGTGCAG
The DNA here is from genome assembly GCF_964204655.1 of Triturus cristatus. Taxonomy (NCBI): domain Eukaryota; kingdom Metazoa; phylum Chordata; class Amphibia; order Caudata; family Salamandridae; genus Triturus; species Triturus cristatus. The sequence goes on along the minus strand of NC_140594.1, from coordinate 1,136,761,756 downwards.
GTGCTTCCTTATATGGCCACTTAGTCAATAAAGGCTCAACTGGCCATGGTTAGCCTTATCTCCTTTCGTTTGGGGGGGGGGAGGGGGTTATGTAGGAAGGTGGAATCTGACTATATGGTTGGCCCCACTCTTTGCCTGGTGTTTTGCTGGTTTAGGACTTAGTTGGTCTGGGATCCTGCTATTTAGGGCCCCAGTCTATCTGCTTTCTCTATAAAATGGTTTCCATGTACATTAGGTACATCTCTAATTGGATTCTGGAGTACCTTTTAAGTCCCTAGTATATGGTATACTATGTACCCAGGGCATAGGTACCTCAGAGGCCTACCAGGGGCTGAAGCATGTATTATGCCACCCCTGGGGAGCACTCTAAAATGACACCACTGGTCTGCTACTGCAGCCTGGGTAAGGTGGTGCTTGCACCCCTTACAGTGGTATAGGCTACCTATATCACTACCATTGCACACACATAAAACATATAAGTCACTCCTATGGCAGGCCTTAACAATCCTGAAGGCAGACTGCTTGGTTTTTATGTGAGTGGGTGCCCCTGCATGAGCAGAGCCCCTCTGCAGCATTCGGAGTACCTCCTCTGATGCCGTTTGTGGTGCAGCCTGACCATATATTAAGTGCATTATAACCTCGCGGTAAATGCTAACTTTGGACTGGCTGCACGGAAACATGTCGTGTTTGGTGTCAAACGCTTTGGAATACTACCCCCACCCCACCAGTTCTGGCAGCGGGGGTAGCATTCCACCCTTCTAAAGGGAGAGACATGTTCACGCTGGTCTAACCCGGTAAAGACTTTCTACAGCCCTGGCATCACAAATTGGATGCCACTGCCACAGACACGGGTCTGGCCTCCTGCTGCTGACCGAAACCCCGGCAGGGAAGGCCTGGACAATAGGTTTCCTGTCCCAGGGAGATGTAACCACCTCCCCAGACAGGCAGATGTGTATTGGGGCTGGGCGTGAGCACTCTCTGGTGCTTTGAAGTCCTACACTGGGGGCACACTTGGTGTCCCTGTGCATAGTCCAGTTCAAACCGGTTGCAGGGGCTACCTGCCCCAGCTCTGGGACGAAACTGGACAAAGGAAATGGGTGTAACCACCCCTCTTTCCAAACCCTCCCATAGGTGGGTCCCTAGAGTATGTGCAACCCCCAAACTTTGTATAAGTATGGGAACCCAGTCCTTGAGAGTTTAGATTACCTTGTACGAACCTCTGTGTTGGAAGGCGGACCCCGAGGAGTCGGCGAGACCACCAAGGGGGGCCCTCCCACTGTACGAAGTAGCCGAGCGCTGCCGAGAAGTCTCCTGAGAGATCCTTCTCCTATCACGTACTAGCACAGTAACACCACCACACAGGACTCAAGGAGGTTGTCTTAAGACAAGCAATTCTTTATCAGCAATAAAAAGGTTACGAGGTCAATATTTACACGAAGGGATCCACCAAAAGTCTCAGTGTCTTTTTGGAAGGGTAGGGGTAGCGGGACAGTCCTCGGCAGGAGTGCGGTACGAGGGTACCTGGGGACCAGTTCTTATCCTCAAGCTGGAGGACCTCCGGATCTCGGAGGGGTCGAGCCGCGACGGCGTCAGCAGGGCTCTGGCGGACAGTTCGTGGAGAGCCGCGATCCAATCAGCAGGGCTCTCAAGATGGTTTCTGCTCAGCTCGAGCCGCGACGTCGTCAGCAGGGCTCCGAGGGAGGTTTCAGCGAGGTTGGGCCGCGACAGCGTCAGCAGGGCTCCGATGTTCCAGGTGGCTTCAAAGTGTTCACAAGAAGGAGCCGCGACGCAGTCAGCAGGGCTCGTGATGGTTCCGACAAGAGGTCTTCTCCGTGGGGTCAGCCGCGATTCAATCAGCAGGGCTCTCGACTCCGGGATACAACTGCCGATCTGTGGCGGGGTCGCCCCAGATATAGGTCTGGAGCCCTTTGATGTCCGGACCCAGGTGCCCGGTGGGGGCGGAGAGGCCGGGTGGAGGTGGCCAGACGCCCAGCAGGAGAGGCGCCAGGCCCAAGGGAGTTGCAGGGCGATCACACCTCGAGAGGGGAGGACAGTTGGGGGTCCCATCGATACTGTCCTCCGCCGGGGGCGATGAATGGTTCCTGCGGCACCCCCTGGCCAGTTCGTGGTGCCTCGATGTCGGGGCTTCGCTGGGGTCGAGGCCGGGTTGAGCGGGGTCGCGCTGGCTGGTGCACAGAGTCACGTGGGTGCCAACAAGATGGCGGAGCCACGAGGGGTATGCGACCTCGTGCCGCTCAGGAGGAAGGGCCTCGGTGCAGTTCAGAAGGGTGGCCCGTGAAGGCCGGGGCGGGGAACGGGCACAATCCACGGGGGTAAGGACCATGCCACGAGGCCAGGTCCAACAGGCATCCCCCCCAGCCGAAGGCATGGAGAGTCACCCATCTCCTTGGGGATTCTCCTCGTCAAGGCGGAAGAAGCGGGACAGGCCGTCGGCGTTGGCGTGGTCATTGCCGGGCCGGTGTTCAACGTCAAAGTCCATCCCTTGTAGCGAGATGGACCACCGCAGCAGCTTGGGGTTCTCGCCCCGCATTTGCATTAACCACCGCAGGGGCCGGTGGTCGGTCTGGACCCGGAAGTGGGTACCGAAGAGGTAGGGCCGGAGTTTCTTAAGGGCCCACACCACAGCGAAGGCCTCGCGCTCGATGGTGCTCCATCGTTGCTCCCGGGGCAGTAGCCGTCGGCTGATGAAGGCCACTGGTCGGTCGAGCCCCTTTTCATCGGCCTGGGACAGGACGGCCCGATCCCATACTCGGAGGCGTCCGTCTGCACCACAAACTCCTTATTGTAGTCAGGGGCCTGTAGCACCGGGGCAGTACACATTGCGGTCTTTAGGGTGTCGAAGGCTGCTTGGCAGCGGGGTGTCCAGTGCACCTTCTTGGGCTGCTTTTTGGACGTTAGTTCTGTGAGGGGGCCAACAATGCTCCCATAGTCCCGGATAAACCGCCGGTAGTATCCGGTGAGACCCAGGAAGGCCCGGACAGCGGTCTGGGTAGTGGGGGGTTCCCAGGCCTGGATGGCATCTATTTTCGGTTGGAGAGGGGCCACCTGCTCGCTCCCCACTTGATGGCCCAGATAGGTCACGGATCCGTGGCCGATCTGGCATTTGCTGGCCTTGATTGTGAGCCCAGCCCGCTGGAGGGCGGCCAGGACGGCTTTAATGTGAAGGAGGTGCTCTGCCCAGTGGTTGCTGTACACAGCAATGTCATCTAGGTAGGCCGCGCTGAAGGCCTCAAGCCCGGCCAAAACCTTGTTCACCAGTCTTTGAAAAGTGGCCGGGGCGTTCTTCATTCCGAAGGGCATCACCCGAAAGTGGTAATGCCCATCCGGGGTCGAAAAGGCGGATCTTTCCTGGGCGCCGGGGGTGAGCTGGATCTGCCAGTACCCGGCGGTGAGGTCCAGCGTGCTCAAGTAGCGAGCGGCCCCTAAGCGGTCAATGAGTTCGTCGGCCCTGGGTATATGGTGGGCATCCGTCTTGGTCACTGCATTCAGGGCTCGGTAGTCCACGCAGAATCGCAACTCCGGGGGGTGGCCGGGAGATGCGGCCTTTGGCACCAGGACGACAGGACTGGCCCACGGGCTGTCGGAGGGTTCGATGACCCCCAGGGCCAGCATCTTCGTTACTTCGGCCTGGATGCATGCCCGCACTCGGTCGGGTACCCGGTAGGCTCTGTGTCGCATGGGGGGGCTCCCCCCGGTGTCGACGTCGTGGACGCACCAGTGGGTCACCCCCGGGGTGAGGGAGAAGAGGGCTGCGTAGTCCTGCAGCAGTTGCTGGCAGTCGTTGCGCTGTTCCGGAGTCAGGGAAGAGGCGAGTTGGACACCCTCGATCGTTCCATCATGGACGTTGGACTGCAAGAGGTCGGGCAGGGGCTCGGAGTCGTCCTCGCCCCCCTCGTCGGGCGCCAGTAGCAGGCTCAGTTCGGTCCGGGCAAAGTGGGGTTTTAGCCTGTTAGCATGTAGGACCCGGAGGGGGTTCCGGGGGGACTCCAGGTCGACCAGGTAGGTGACGGGACTTTTCTTCTCCACTACCTTGAAGGGCCCGGTCCACTTGTCCTGGAGGGCGCCGGGTTCAACCGGGGCCATGACCCATACCTTCTGACCTGGCTCAAATTCTATGGTAGAGGAGTTCCGATCGTACCACCGCTTCATGTCCTCCTGGCTGGCCTCGAGGTTGGCTTCGGCCAGGGCTCGGAACTTGCGGGTCTGGTTTCGGAGGGTCAGGAGGTATCGGTAGACGTCAGGAGGGGTGCCTTGGGGCTTCGTCTCCCAGCTCTCTTTGACCAGGCTGAGCGGTCCGCGGACCGGGTGTCCGTACAATAGTTCAAACGGGCTGAACCCCAGGGATTTCTGCGGGACCTCCCGATAGGCAAACAGGAGGCACGGCAGCAGGACATCCCATCTCCGCCTGAGGGGCTCTTCTAGGCCCTGGATCATTCCCTTTAATGTTCTGTTGAACCGCTCAACCAGTCCGTTCCCCTGAGGGTGATAGGGGGTCGTGAACTTGTATGTGACCCCGCACTGCTGCCACAGGGACCGCATGTATCTGGAAATAAAGTTCGTGCCTCTGTCGCTCACCACTTCGCGGGGAAATCCCACTCGGGAGAGGATCCCCATTAGGGCCCGGCCTACCACGGGGGCCGTTACAGTTCTTAGCGGGACCGCCTCCGGGTATCTGGTGGCGTGGTCCACGAGGACCAGGATGATGCGGTGGCCCAGGGCGGTCTGGGGGTCCAGGGGCCCCACGATATCGATTCCGACCCGTTCGAACGGGGTGCTGACGGCTGGAAAGGGTTGGAGGGGGGCCTTGACCCGACCCCCCGTCTTCCCGCTGGCTTGGAAGGTCTGGCAGGACCGGCAGTGGTTGTCCACGTCTCTCCGCATCCGAGGCCAGTAGAAGTGGGTCACCAAACGGCTGTACGTTTTGTCTTGCCCCAAGTGTCCGGCGAGGGGCACATCATGTGCCAGGTTGAGCAGGAACTCCCGGAAGCGGAGGGGGACCACCAACACTCGGCTGGCCCCGAGTTCTGCCACTTTCTGCTCACTGTATAGCAGGCCCTCGGCCCAGTAGACCCAGTGGGTGCCGGTCTGGTCCCCGTTGGTTTGGGCGGACGCTTGTTGGCGGACCCCTTCGAGAGTGGGGCAGGACTGCTGCTCTTGTTGGAACTGCTCCCGGGTGGGGCCCCCTTCGTGTCGCCATTGTGTCAGCTCTGGTAGGGCGCACGGGGAAGCCATCTCTTCGGGGGAGGATTCACTAGGTCCAGGGTCGGTGTCCGCCTCCCCCTCGCTGCTGGCGGGAGGTGGTGCAAGCCCCTCGGGCTGGGCGGCCCCGGAGGCCGAGGATGAGCGGGGGGCCCGGGCGGTCATGGACCGGGTGATGGCACAGGCCCAGTCAGATAGTCCCAGCATTCGGAGGTGCTCTCGTCGCTCTACTTGAGCCCAGGGGGAACTCTCCAAGTCGTTCCCCAGGAGGCAGTCGACGGGGGCGTCGTCGCGTACCATCACCTTCAGCAGGCCCGTCACCCCTCCCCACTCGAAGGGGACCAGGGCCATCTGGCACAGGCTTTCGCTGTTGTCGGCCGTCCGGACGGGACACAGCACATTCGGTAGGATCTGTTCGGGGGTCACCAGGTGGCAGCGGACAGCGGTGACACTGGCGCCGGTGTCACGAAGGGCTTCGGCCCGTTGTCCATTGACCGTGACCTGCTGCCGGTACTTCTGGGTGTTGCTTGGGATGGGGGTGCAGGGTACCATTTCTCGGCTACCCAGGCAGACCAGGGACATGGCTGCCGGCTCCCATTCAGTGGTCCCTCGGTCGAGGGTCTCCTCTTCCTCTTCTCCTTCTCCCAGGGCGGCAGCCGCCAGCTGTCGGGGTGGGGGCCCGCCGGCCCCGTTTCTTCGGTTCAGGGGGCAGACCGGGTCGCTGGCATAGTGTCCGGTTTGTTGGCAGCCGTAGCACGTTACTGGTGGCCGTGGTCCAGATCTGACCGGGGGCGCCCCCCTTCGGGCTAGGCTCGGGGAGAGTTGTTGCTGCGGTGGCCCTCGAGGGGGACTCCTGGGGGCCCCGGCGGGAGGGTCTCGGTTCCTGTTCGGCCCTCCCCCTCCACCGCGTTGGCGGGGGGGTCCGGTGGGGTTCCTCTGGTACTCCCCCATTGAGTTCCGGGGGACCCGGGAGTTGACCCATCGATCGGCCTCGACGGCGAGTTTTCGCGGGTCGGTCATTTTGCTGTCGAGGAGGTGCTGTCTCAGTTCCACGAAGCAATTGTTGGAGAGATGTTCCCACACGATGAGGTCTACCAGCTGCCCGTAGGTGGTTACTTTGCTACCTCTGATCCACCCCTCTAGGGCCCGACTGAAAAAGTCCACATATTCCACCCAGGTGGTGCCCGGGATTTTCTTGCAGTCTCTGAACCGCTAGCGGTACATTCCTGCGGTTAGCCCGTAGCGGGTGAGCAGAGCCTCCTTCATGTGATCGTAGGAGGTCATCACCTCCTCCGGCAGCTGGAGCAGTGTGTCTCGACCCTCACTCAGGAACCGCCCCCACAGGCCCGCGCCCCAGTCTTTTCGGGGCACCCGATGAGAGGTCATGGCCACCTCGTAGGCCTTGAACCATTGTTGGATGTCGTCATTCTTGTAGTACTCCTTGACGACCTCTTTCGGGATATGTACCTTGGTCTCGGCAGGCGGTAGAGTGTCTCTAGTACTGGGGGCGTTGGTCCCTCCGTTCTTGGCCTTGATTTCGAGCTCCTTGAGACTGCGCTCGTGCTCAAGGGTCAGTTTCTTTTCCTCCAACTCCCGGTGTCGCCTCTTCTCCTCTATCTCCTCTTGAAGCCGTAGCTGTTCTAGGGCCAGTTTCTTTTCCGCCAGCTGGAGTTCGCCGTCCAGCCGCAGTCGTGCGAGCTCTAGCTCGTGGTTCCGGACCTTCTCCCGCTCTCGTATTTCTTCTTCGGAGAGGCCGGTTTCTAGGCTCTTTCTTCCTCCGGTTGCCGGAGTCCGTGCGGTTGATGAGGTCTCAGTCAGGAGTAAGGGACCTTCTTCCTGGGGGGGGCCTGCCCCGGCCTCCAGCCATGTCCTCAGAGCTTTCTGCATGTCCTCTTTGGTACTTAGGCCGGTGGTTGCAATGCCTTTGTCTTTGCAGAACTGTTTTAACTCTTTGTGCGTATATTCTTCCAGCCATTCGGGCTGGAACTCCATTGTCGCGTTGTTTTCCTGGCTGCTCATGATTACTGTACGTTTGGATGGGTAGCTAGTGGGTACTGGCTGGTACGTACTGCGTTCGGCTCGGATCCCGTCGCTGGCCACCAAATGTTGGAAGGCGGACCCCGAGGATTCGGCGAGACCACCAAGGGGGGCCCTCCCACTGTACGAAGTAGCCGTGCGCTGCCGAGAAGTCTCCTGAGAGATCCTTCTCCTATCACGTACTAGCACAGTAACACCACCACACAGGACTCAAGGAGGTTGTCTTAAGACAAGCAATTCTTTATCATCAATAAAAAGGTTACGAGGTCAAAATTTACACGAAGGGATCGAGGGATCCACCAAAAGTCTCAGTGTCTTTTTGGAAGGGTAGGGGTAGCGGGACAGTCCTCGGCAGGAGTGCGGTACGAGGGTACCTGGGGCCCAGTTCTTATCCTCAAGCTGGAGGACCTCCGGATCTCGGAGGGGTCGAGCCGCGACGGCGTCAGCAGGGCTCTGGCGGACAGTTCGTGGAGAGCCGCGATCCAATCAGCAGGGCTCTCAAGATGGTTTCTGCTCAGCTCGAGCCGTGACGTCGTCAGCAGGGCTCCGAGGGAGGTTTCAGCGAGGTTGGGCCGCGACAGCGTCAGCAGGGCTCCGATGTTCCAGGTGGCTTCAAAGTGTTCACAAGAAGGAGCCGCGACGCAGTCAGCAGGGCTCGTGATGGTTCCGACAAGAGTTCTTCTCCGTGGGGTCAGCCGCGATTCAATCAGCAGGGCTCTCGACTCCGGGATACAACTGCCGATCTGTGGCGGGGTCGCCCCAGATATAGGTCTGGAGCCCTTTGATGTCCGGACCCAGGTGCCCGGTGGGGGCGGAGAGGCCGGGTGGAGGTGGCCAGACGCCCAGCAGGAGAGGCGCCAGGCCCAAGGGAGTTGCAGGGCGATCACACCTCGAGAGGGGAGGACAGTTGGGGGTCCCATCGATACTGTCCTCCGCCGGGGGCGATGAATGGTTCCTGCGGCACCCCCTGGCCAGTTCGTGGTGCCTCGATGTCGGGGCTTCGCTGGGGTCGAGGCCGGGTTGAGCGGGGTCGCGCTGGCTGGTGCACAGAGTCACATGGGAGCCAACAAGATGGCGGAGCCACGAGGGGTATGCGACCTCATGCCGCTCAGGAGGAAGGGCCTCGGTGCAGTTCAGAAGGGTGGCCCGTGAAGGCCGGGGCGGAGAACGGGCACAATCCACGGGGGTAAGGACCATGCCACGAGGCCGGGTCCAACACTCTGCAACATATATCCTGGACCTTCGACGTTCTACTTTAACTAGAAGGCTGAAGAAATCTCCCTTGGGGTCAAGGAGTGACTCCCCTGCTTGGCAGGCACCAAAGAAGCAACTGTCCGGTCTGCAATCCTGAAGCTCCCACCAGATGCCAAAGTCTCTGCATCCCTAGATGTGGATTTCCAGACTTCCCTGAGGCTACCCTGAGTCCACAGCAAAGCTGAGGCCCGTGGCTATTGTGGGTGACGTGGAACCATGACCCCTGGACACCGTGATCTTTTGCTGATCCATCATCTTCCTAGTCTTCCTCGAAGTTGGGCTTTGGGCTCTGAGTAGCCACAGCCTTGAGGGCCTCCTGTACCGACGATTTCTGGCCTCCACTCCACGAGTGATCCGTGGACCAGTTTCCAGTGCGACCGCTCAAGGCTCCTTTGCGATTGCTAGCCCGTTGGCTAGTAGGTCACCACAAAGGCAACTGCTCTTTTGATTGGGCTTTCCTGGTTGCTCCAGATGTGGCCCGACTTACCCTCGCTGAGTGAGTCCCCCAGACCTTGCTGGTCTACACCGACGTCCTTTCTCTGTTTCCAAGTGACTTGCCATTGCCAAGGCTTGTTGGGTCCAATCTGGTCGCCGACACCGCAGCACTCGACAAACTTCGTGGGACAGAATTCAGCTCCTGGTCATCATCAGCGTCTCCTGGACCTCGTGGCTGAAGAGTCAAGACACCCATCAACTCACCTGAAGCACCCGACATTTGTGGGCATTGGACTATCGTGCCCTTGATCACTGGTAAGTGACCCAGACTCTGTCCCCTCTGCTCTCAGGTTACTTCCATCCTAGTTCCGGGCTTGGATCTCTCCGGACACTTCTCCTCTTCACGGCAGCAGCACTTCTTGAGCAGCTTCCATTGAAAAGAGCGACGTGACCCGACACCATGTGACACCTATGCACCCGGCTTCCCTGGATGAGGTAACTCGAGTACTCTGGTGCTCCCGTGGGTGTTGGCCCTAGACACCTCTAAGTCCAAAAGGGTTCGCTCATAGTCATCCTCTAAGTGTCCTTAAACTCTTAATGTCCAACCGCGACTTTCCCCATAGAAGTAAACGGCAATTTGCGGCTGTGTTCTCACACTGCACGCGTCCCCTGTGGGTCACCTGTGTCTCTGCCTTGGGTGGTTCCTTGGGGTCCAAGCTCTTATACCGGGTCTAGGCCTTGTGTCTAGTTCAGTCGTGGTTCTTATACCACTTTATTGGTATATGGTTTGGTACGCCCCTAGGGCCCAAATGTGTATTTGTGCTATTACTGTTGAATACTGACTTGTAACCAAAGTACTTCGAACTCCAGCCTCATAAAGAGACTAGAGGGGTGTGTTTTGTCTTAAATACATATATTTTAAATATATACCTGGTGTGGTTGTACTTTCATTTGGTCATTCAAGAGATTATAGACTGGTAAAACAAGCTGCTTTACATTCCTTCAAGACTTAGCCTGAAGGCTGCTCTCCATAGCTACCACTAGGATAGCCTTCAATAAAGGTTGTCTATAACCTACCACCATAAGGGGTTGTTTGGACTGATACAAGGTGCCCACTATAACTAGTGGACAGCATATATCAGGCCATCTTCTCACAGCGACAAAGACAGACTACCTTCCTGTTTCTCGTACAGCCATGTTTGGAGCGTATTGCCTATCTTGTTCGACCATTTGATCCTTTGAAACACTGTGTTTTTCATCCCCTCTTGACACACCAACGGTTTGGTGGCAGATAGCTGACGGAACTGTCATCTGAAAGACCGCTCTCAATGGTCTATGATCGCTTTCTGTCCTATCTTCGACTTCAAAGTCTTCCTAACTGGATGCAATCTCCTCGCTGGCCATGATGTAATCGATTCTTGAGATGTCTCTGAAGGTGGGGAGAGGAACCCCCGAGTTCGAGCGGGCGTTTTTGAGTGCGTGGGTTGACATCAGCTTACGGTTATTGAGGAAGTTGGAAAGGGGTGCTGCCCTGCCTGATCCCGGGGTGGGAGGTTTGGTTACATCCAGATCCTTCAAGTTAAAATCCCCGGCTAGGATAACCTGGTGAAGTTTGTATTTACATAAGAGGTCTTCTAATCTCCCCAGCAATCCCTCCAGCTTCTCTTTCATTGTGAACTGCGCCGGATTGATGTAACAATTAATTATTACGAGAGGCATTGGATGTGAATTAAGGTTCAGGCCTCTGATGTGCAGAGCTTGCAATCCGTGAGAGATTAAATTGATGACTGAAGCTTCGAGGGCACTTTCGTGCTTTATAAAGACTGATAGACCGACGGCTGGACGGCCGAATAGATTCTTTTTTGTAGCTGGAATAAAGTGTTCGTAGTACCCAGTCAGTGAAGTGCTAGACAAGGCCCAGGTCTCTTGAAGACAGAGTATGTCGTCAGTTTCCAGAAACTGCTTCAGATTTTCATTTCCACTGCTATATTCTATCAGATTAAAGTTAATTGCTGTTTGTGGAATATTCTTCGCCTGGCCGCTCCCCTGGATGGCTGGATTTCTCCGCAGTTAGGAATACTGGTTCCCCCTGCTTGGAATTCTGGGTGAGTTCTAAGAGAAGGGGCCTACACAAATGTCCCGATGGTTATTTTGGCATGAGATCCTGATGGCCATTGGGGCCCTGGGCGCTGTCCGAGTTTTGCCCGGGGAGCCCGATCTTTTTGTCCCGTGCAGGATTGACCATGGGGCCTTTTCCCTGTTATCCGGTTCTAAAACATGTGGGTATTTTGGATGCGGCATCGTCTGGACATCCATGCCCCACTCTGCAAGTTGTGTAGAGTTGTTCAAAATGGCGTGTTGTATTTTTATGTGATTCAGTCCCACCACTGTTGAGTTGCCATGTGTGTCCCCCTTCATGCTCAGAAATTTCACCCATTCTATATCACCCGTTTGTATCTGGTCTTGGGCGGCCAGGTGTTTGAAGAGGCGGAGTATAATACTCCTATTCAAGATGTCGTACTGTCCTGTACTGGGATACCTTGGGGTGAGGATTACCTCTTGGACCACAATCGGAGTGCCTGGGATTAGGGCCGCTTTGCCCCTTTGTGGGGTGGGCACTGACGAGGTTGTTCCTGAGCTTAGGCTTCCTTGATTTGTCAAAGGATATCCTGCTTGGGACCGCTTGCTGTGGCCTTGGGTGCCCCCAGCACCAGGCTCTCGTCCAGGTTCCAGTTGAAGTGGGACTAGGCCATTGTTTGCAACCCTATTGCGGCGGTCGCAGAATGGGGGCTTGCTTCACGAGATGACAAGCTAGTTCCGACTGTTGAAAAATTGCCAATAGGCTGGTCTGGCCATGCTAAAGGTTTTTGGTCCTTCGCGGTTAGGGTGCTCAGTGAAATTGATTGTATTTGCTCTTGCTCTTCAGCCGGCGGATGGACTGCCAGCGAGACCTTTTTGCCCCAGTTTTTAGCAACAAAAATTGGGTAGGGCTGGGATGGATTGGTGACCCCTTGCAGAGGTGGCTGATTACTCTTCGTCAGCTGCAATTGTCCCCCTCTTGGCTTTGTTTTTTTCAGTTGTTTCTTCAACTTCTTTTTTGCTCGTCTTGAAAGATTAGTCTTGTACGGCCGTTATACTGAGGGTGTGTTCCTGCAGGTCTGGTGCCGGGGCATCACTCCCCCCACTGTGCCCATGGTTTGTACTAGATGTACCTTGAGTTGTTTTAGAGCTGCCCTGTTCAACCGGAGTCTTCGATTCCGATCCGGGTCGGGGACCTACTGGCTGTCTTGCCTCCCGGAGCTTGAGGTTAGACACCGCTTTGTCAGCTGTGTTGTTTGCGCTCAGTGCCTCCCTGCGTCCCTTAGCTATCTCTACTATATCCGATAGGACTTCGGGGAGAGAGGCCCATTTCTCCATGAGGATTGAGCAACAACAAGAGCAGTCCCCAAGGTTGGGGACCAGGTACTGGGAGAATCTGTTGTCTAATTCCTCCACCCTGGAGCTTATGTTGACCAGGGGGCTAGCTATGGCTTGTAGGAGGTCTATTTGAACTTCCATTTTGGATGATTGCCACAAGAGAGCTTTATTGGTACTGCCGTTTGTCTCAGTCAGGGGAGTTTTCTCCAAATCCGCTTCTGTACTGGCATTGCAGAGTTTGTGGTCTACTTTTGAGTTGGTGCCCTATGGGGGTGTTGATGGCAGCAGGAGATTTGGGTTTAATTCTAAGGTTCTTTCGATCTTTTGGCCCAAATTATGGTGGAATGAAGCTGCGTGGCCTACTCCCGCAGGGGAATCTGGTCCCTCGGTGACAGAATGGGACCACGGGCTTTTGGATTTTACTTCAATCTCCATGCTCTGAGTGTCTGAACCGAGGGCTTTAAAATGATGGATTTGCGCTTTCGTCACTGCAGTTGGGACATCCTTGATCAAAACTATTTTGTGGGACTTGGTGATTGTGGCGTCTCGCCCTGTGTCTAGGATTTGATGAGGGGTTTGACACATGGCTAGACCATTAAGCTGCATTGGGTTGGGTTGCCCACTGGCTGGACCCGCAATTTCCTTCTGTTTCCTGGACTCCTTGCGGGGGGGTAGTCCCTTCCTGCCTATATGGGTGTGCTCGAGGGATAATCTGCCTGTCCCTTTACGACTACTGTCTTGACGCAGACTCAGGCCGTGAGTTAGTGCGCCATGGGTTGTCCCATGATCAGTGTTGGGCTGTCCGTTTTCCTGAGAAAGCGCCTTATCGATCCCCTTTGTGTAGCATCATGCAATGTTTCCTTTGGGCTATCTGTGAGTGATTTACTCCTTGTGATCCTTATGATCCCTTTATTAGGGGAGTGACTTTTGAGAGTTTCCTCCAGGGTCGTGTGCACTCAGCCTTTTATTTTGGGGCCCATTGGTTGGGTGAAGTACTGAGGGTGCTCCTCCTGCTGATTGCTCCAGGTGGTTTGGTTCCAGCTTACAGCTCTTGCCGCTCTGCGCACCTGCAAATGCTATAGGGGCAAGATGCTGGAGTGCTGCGTGGGTGTTGTGAGAGAGGGGTCTTTGTCGTGACCATGGTTTGTGTGCAATGATCCCCAGTAAATCGTTGTCCTCTCCCAGGCAGTGTGTGGAAAGGCGAGGCAGGGAGGCGGGCAGGCAGAGAGGCAGGGAGCAAAATCAAGCAAATGAAGCAGTGAGGCAGCAGGGTTGTCGGTATGCAGCAGTGCTCGCAGGGTCGATCAAAAAAGGAAAGACAACTGCACCTAGCTCTGTGGGACGCCAGGGATACCCCCTCGCCGTAGCCTGGTAGTGACCTCGCTCACCTGTGCCTTGCCTTGAGAAAAATGGTACCTCACTTGTGTGGGTAGGCCTAGTGCCCACGATAGGAAACTGCCCAAAACGCAATGTGGGCACACCACATTTTCACAGTGAAACCTGATCCTTTTTTTGTAAAGTGCCTAGCTGTAGATTTTGAACCCTAGCTCTTCAGCACCTAGGGAAACCTAGTAAACATATACATTTTTTAAAATTAGACACTCAGAGGAATCCAGGATGGTGTGACTTGTCTGGCCATCACCAGGTTCTGTTACCCAGAAACCCTTGCAAACCTCAAACTTTGTAAAAAAACAAACACATTTTCCTCCATTTCTGTGGTGAAAAGTTCTGGAATCTGCGTGGATCCACAAATTTCCTACCACCTAGTGTTCCCCCAGGTCTCCCAATAAAAATGGTACCTCACTTGCTTGGGTGGGTCAAGTACCTGCGACAGGCAAGGGCCCAAAAAATATTGAGGAGACATCAAAATTACCTGTCACAAAACAACCTGGTTTTGCAAGGGGGTCACATGGGTTTTTGGCCCAAGCCCGGCGGCCACCTTGGGAAACTACCAAACCCACACATTTCTGAAAACAAGACACCGGGGGGAGTTCAGCGAGGTATAGCTTGTGTGGATCCCTCAACGTTTTCCTACCAAGAACCCTCCACTATCCAACACTCTCCCAACTGTTGCACTCTTTGGAGTGGGAATAGTAATTTTTACCCCTCTACTATCCATCACTTACCCTGCTGTTGCACTCTTTGGAGTTGGAATAGTAATTTTTACTCCTCCGCTATCCAACATTTTCCCTACTGTTGCACTCTTTGGAGTGGGAATAGTAATTTTTACCCCTCTGTAATCCACCAGGTTCTGTTTCACAGTATCCCTTGCAAACCTCAAACTTTGTCAAAAAAACACATTTTCCTTCATTTCTGTGGTGGAAAGTTCTGGAATCTGCGTGGATCCACAAATTTCCTACCACCCAGTGTTCCCCCAGGTCTCCCAATAAAAATAGTGCCTCTCTTGCATGGGTGGGCCAAGTACCCGCGACAGGCAAGGGCCCAATAAAATTACCTATCACAAAACAATCTGTTTTTGCAAGGGGGTCATCTGGGTTTTTGGCCCTGGGCTCACCAGCGATCTTGGGAAACCTATAAAACCCACACATTTCTGAAAACTAGACACCAGGGGGAGTCTAGCGAGGTATGGCTTGCATGGACCTCCCAATGTTTTCCTACCCAGAATCACCTGCAAACCTCAACCTCAGCTGAAAAAATCTAATTTTTCTCAAATTTCTGTGTGGGAAAGTTCTGGAATCTGCATGGATTCACAAATTTCCTATCACCCAGCGTTCCCAAAGTCTCCCAATAAAAATGGTACCTCACTCGCATGGGTGGGCCAAGAACCCGCGACAGGGAAGGGCCCAAAATGTATTGAGGAGACATCAAAATTACCTATCACAAAACAACCTGGTTGTGCAAGGGGGGTCCCCTGGGTTTTTGGCCCCGGGCTCGGCGGCCACCTTGAGAAACTACCAAACCCACACATTTCTGAAAACTAGACACCCGGGGGAGTCTAGCGAGGTATGGCTTGTGTGGCTCCCCCAACGTTCTCCTACCCAGAATATCCAACACTTACCCTGCTGTTGCACTCTTTGGAGTTGGAATAGTAATTTTTTCTCCTTCGCTATCCAACACTTTCCCTACTGTTGCACTCACTGGAGTGGGAATAGTAAT
Source organism: Triturus cristatus (assembly GCF_964204655.1). Classification (NCBI taxonomy): domain Eukaryota; kingdom Metazoa; phylum Chordata; class Amphibia; order Caudata; family Salamandridae; genus Triturus; species Triturus cristatus. The sequence goes on along the minus strand of NC_140594.1, from coordinate 1,136,746,276 downwards.
TTTTTTCCTCTCCGCTATCCAGCACTTTCCCTACTGTTGCACTCTCTGAAGTGGTAATAGTAAATTTTACCCCTCCGCTATCCAACACGTATCCTACTGTTCCACTCAGTGGAGTGCAAATAGTACTTTTTACTCCGCCGCTATCCAATACTTTCCCTACTGTTGCTCTCACTGGAGTGGGAATAGTAAGTTTTACCCCTCCGCTATGAAACACTTTCCCTACTGTTGCACTCACTGGAGTGGGAATAGTAATTTGTACTCCTCCACTATCCTCCACTTTCCCTACTGTTGCACCAACCAGAGTGGGAATAATATTTTTTACCCCTCTGCCATTCAACACTTTCCCTACTGTCGCTCTCACTGGAGTGGCAATATAAATGTTTGCCTCTCCGCTATCCAACACTTTCCCTACTGTTGTGCTCATTGGAGTGGGAATAGTAATTTTTACCCCTCCACTATCCAGCACTTATCCTACTGTTCCACTAGGTGGAATGGGAATAGTAATTTCTACCCCTCCGCTATCCAACATTTTCACTACTGTTGCACTCTTTGGAGTGGGAATAGCAATTTTTACCCCTCTATCCAACACTGTCCCTACTGTTGCACTCTTTGGAGTGTGAATAGTAATTTTTGCACCTCCGCTATCAAACACTTTCCCTACTGTTGCGTTCACTGGAGTGGGAATAGTAATTTTTACCCCTCCGCTATCCAACACTTACCCTACTGTTGCACTGACTGTATTGTGAAATTGAAGTTTAAATATATTTTAATAGTTTAATGTTTTAATTTATTATAGATTTTAGTTTTGGTATATTTTAAATCGTTGACATATATTTTTATTATTTATATAATTTTAAACTTTTAACATTTATTAAAAATAATAGTTTATTAATTGTTTTAAAGAAAATATATGTATAAATAACGATGTTTGTTTATCTTTTTAATTAGGTTTGTTTGTTATATTTTAATACAATATATATTAGATGTATTTTATTTTGTCAAATTAAATTTAATATTTAATACTATTAATATGTGTTATTTTATATTTATAAAAAAGTCGATATTTCATACATCTATATTTTTTACATCAATATTTTTTAGTCAATATTTTTGTACTTTCCTGTTTAAGTATAGGAGTCGATATTTCTGTTGTCTATATTTTTTAGTCTATATTTTTTACATCGATATTTATTACATCGATGTTGTGTCAATGAACCTGTTATGGGATAATCTACCATGGGTTTGCGTGCAACGTCACTAAGACTTTGTGTCTTGAGGTCCTGGTGACAATATGAGTCTTTTGTACAGTACATGTTTGGTGCAAAGACTCTATTGTTAATTTAAAAAAACAGAATAAACACATTTAAAATTATCATTAAAATCTTTAAAGACCTATTTCTGCACAGCAGAAATTTGTAAACTATTAAATAAACTAAAAAAAAAAAAAGATGGAGTTTTTGCAGGGCGTGCCACAGTGTGGGGTCGCTGTGCTTGTCTGGCTGCACAGAAGTAGGTGGGAGAGAGGTGTTTCCTACTCCTGCCAGTACCTTAAGAGAGGAACGGAGGAATTGTTGCCTGGTGATTTTATACCCATGTTTGAAGCCTTCATCGAGAGTATGGTCATTGCCTCTCATCGAGGTGCACACTAAAGTGAGCCCTGGCCCCTATACTCATACTATCGCTACCCGTACATATAGAGAAAGCTGCTATTGTCATGCTTGCAGTTTATTTAAACTAGATTACTGAAAGAAATGTATAAGGGCCTGATTTAGATGTTGGCAGGCACACCACTAGCCGGACACGGGGCAGTTGGGAAAACGTCCACAAGCAGGCCACATCCCGTTCGTCGCATTACATCCCCGAGGGACTGGCAGTGTGTCTGCGGCGCAGTAATGGCGGCAGAATGCTGTGGCTCTAGTTAAGCAAACACAAGGCGATGATGGATGGAGCGCTGGAACTTTTAAGGCACTCGACCCCAGTCACAGATCTGGGTTGAATCCATCATCGTTCTTTAGCTCACTTCGCCACCCCAGTCCAGACACAGCTATATGCAAATCAGTCTTGACCCTGTGCCTCATGGGAACAGTCCAGCCCGAACTGCCAAGCCATGTCTTCCCTGGACTGGAAACAAGCATCCTGGGACCAGTATCAGGCTAACAGCCCTCACCAGCCAGGCTAGCTTGAATCCAGTGGCAAAGTGAGCAAGGAACCCATGTCTTGGCCTACCCTGCCAACTTAGGGTGAACAAAGCAAACACAAGGAGATGATGGACGGAGTGCTGAAACTTTTCAGACACCCACCCCCAGTCACAGATCTGGGTTGAATCCATCATCGTTCTTTAGCTCACTTCTCCATCCCAGTTCAGACACAGCTATATACAAATCAGTCTTGACCGTGTGCCTCATGGGAACAGTCCAGCCCGGACTGCCAAAGCCAAGTCTAAACTGGACCGGAAACAAGCATCCTGGGACCGGTTTTGGGCTAACAGCCATCATCAGCCAGGCTAGCTTGAATCCAGTGGCAAAGTGAGCAAGGGATCCACGTCTGGGCATACCCTGCCGACTTAGGGTGAACAAAGCAAACACAAGGATATGATGGACGGAGTGCTGTAACTTTTCAGACACTCACCCCCAGTCACAGATCTGGGTTGAATCCATCATCGTTCTTTAGCTCACTTCGCCACCCCAGTTCAGACACAGCTATATGCAAATCGGTCTTGACCCTGTGCCTCATGAGAACAGTCCAGCCCGAACTGCCAAGCCATGTCTTCCCTCGACCGGAAACAAGCATCCTGGGGCAGGATTTGGGCTAGCAGCCCTCATCAGCCAGGCTAACAGCCCTCATCAGCCAGGGTAGCTTGAATCCAGTGGTAAAGTGAGCAAGGGACCCAAGTCTGGGCATACCCTGCCAACTTAGAACGAACAAATGAAATACAAGAACCTGACCTGGCAGTTCGGGCTGGACTGTTCCCATTGGGCACAGGGTCAAGACTGATTTTCATATGGCTGGGTTCAAACTTGAATGGCATGGTGAGCAAAAAAACTAAGGATTTAGGCCCAGATGTCTGTACTGAGGTGAATGTACAACATTGTTCTGCATTCTTTCCATGAATTGTCAAATTTAGTTTTGGCTCTAGTTAAGAGCTGCAGCCAATGCCAGCTATGCTGAGAAGGCTCCAGATGGCCGAGTGCACTGTTTCCCTGCAGCACGGTCTGCAGGAGAAACAGTGTGCGCCACAAGCGCAAGTCATGGGGTGGCACACAGAGCAGCACCAGAAACATGTCTCCAGGACACACTCACCTTGGTGACATGTTTGCACCTCAAAAACCTGACTTTCTGCCGACCTGTTCATGATGGTGTCCCCACCATGAAAAGGTTGGCAGAGAGGCATGTTGTAATCCTGACGGCAGTACGCATGCCGCACTGCCACCACTGACTGCCACTGTCCCCACTGCCAGCGCCGCGGGAGCTCATATCTTGGCGATAGCCAGGAGTCAGTCGGATGGCGGTCTGACCACCCGCATCGTAAACAGGCGATCAGACCGCCAAGTATGCGGGTGGTCAGACCGCCAACATCTAAATCAGGCCCTAAGTTGTCCCGAGTGACCCGAACCGTTCAATACACATCTGTGGGAAAAAGAAAATAAACAACAAATTTGGCGAAAAGCTGAAGAAATGCTAAGATTTACTTCTTTTGCTTTTTTTCCCAATAAACGTAGCACACCATACCTGTGAGCAGGAGCATCCTGAATGAAAAACCAATTATTCTCTCCATGCTGACCCGCAGATGGATTGTTGTTCTGAAATAGAAAACTCTATGGTGTGGAAATGCGCAGTTCTGAAGGCAGTACCATGATACGTTTAGGCAGTGACCCCAACTGACAGCCATGGCTGGTGGCAAGCGAAACCTTAACTCTTAAAAACACCCCCAGGAAACCGGCTTGATTAAATGATTGCAGCAAGTCAGGTGCCACATTTATTGTCATTTACTTCAAAAGTATATACATTTTGAATCAGAAACAAGACCACAGTTTGCTACAATAAACAAACGTGTGCAGTAGGGCTCACCACAGGCAATCATTTAAAAAAAAAACAGCTTAACCTGTAGTCATTCAGTAATTGTGCGCATTTAGGGGGTGATTACGATGGTGGAGGGTCCGCCACTGCCTGCCGTTCAGTTGTGGGCCCTCCACCATCAGACAGAAATTTTCCCTCGCCACATTACGATGGCGGGGGGTATTGGTCTGGACCATGGCGGGCGCAAAGACCGGCCGCTACGGATCCACCACAGACAATCGTTGCGATTGCCTAGCAGACCATCCAGATAGAGTACAATGGTGGCGGTGCATAGCAGGCACTGTCCACCAGATTACGATGCTGGCCGCAGCCAGCTTTTCCGTGGCGGGTAAAACGCCATTTAAAGGCTGGCAGAAAATGCATTTGGGGGCCTGTTGCCGGCCCCCCTTGTTTTGGGAGGGAGTGGTGCACTGTGGGGGTATCCATGGTACCCCCTACATTTCACTGCACTAAGTGGAAGGTACCACGTGGTGCCTGCCACGTAGTGCAGTGAAATGCACGACATGCATTTTTAGCATTGCAGCGGGTGTGCAGCCAGCAGCACTCGCCGCAATGTTAAATTGCTGGATGCGACCGCCATGGTGGCGGTCGCATCGTAATGTGGAGTGCAGGACTGTCGCCTGACAGGCAAGTGGTCTCAATCCCCGCTACAATGGCGGGTGGACTCAAGTCCGCCTGCCATCGTAATGACTCCCTTAATTCCCAGGTTTAGCGCAAACCAATCATTTAAAATGTCTTGAAAGTACAAGTTTAATGCCACCACGGGGAATTTTGGTCTTTTTTCCAAGATGTTTTGGAGTCTTCTATACACAAACTACAATGAATGTATTCACAATGAAACGGCTGACACCTCCATACTAGGAGGACCAGTCATCTAAAGTGTTCTGCTGCGTTTATTGAGACTCTGCATGTTGAAATTCAAGAGCGTTTGTGGCCCAAAGTCTAGCGCGGTCGATGACGACGCTAGGGAGCCGGGTCCAAACCTCGGCAGGGATGCTCAACATCCTGGGATTCTGGGAAAATCACTTAATCTCCACATGTCAAACCTAACAAAAATTAAAGTGTCTTTGTGTAACACAACTGGTGCTCATTTAAAGCGCTCTGATACCTTAGGGCCAAGTTCTCGCTATATTAAACTCAGGGGGAATAAAAAAAAGATGGGGGCATGAGGCGGAAGCTCATGAAGGGTCGGCCGGAGCAGTCTCCCCCGTGGGACATTGCATTGGCCAGTCTCTGAGATCCCAGGTCCCCACCCCGAGAATTACTGGGGGCCAGAATTCTGAGGGGTCTGTTCTTAAAAGTGCCCTCACACACCCCGAGGGATACCATGCTTCATCATAGGGCCTTGCTCCTCGTCGAGTCGGCGCTGCACTGCCCGACGGGCACCCGAGAAGGGGCTCTTTGGTGGAGAGCTTTTGGATGAAGCCATAGGGTGAGTGTGGGCTTAGTAATGCAGTAAGTGCCCAGAGCACGGGTAGGACAGCTGTTAGTCGCACTGCCTCCCAGCCAGCAGAGCAACAAGGTGCACAAGCCCCGACACCCAGGGGTCTTTTACCTCGGGAGTGCTCAACCCAGGGCGTTCTATCTGGTTACTAACTCGGAATTCACAGAACCAGACAGGTAGTGCTACAAGTAACCATTCTTCATTTTTTTGTTCCTGATGAAGTGTCCCCAGACCCATTAGGGGCTATCTGGCATGAAACATGTCGACTAAGGGTGGGCGGAATTTGCGAAATTGACTTTCGCAAATTATCGCGAAAGTGCGCAAAATCTCCACGAGCATGCAAAACTTTCGCGGAGATTGCTTTTCCCGCCCGTTCGCGATGTGTTTTTGCGTGCTCGCGGGGAAATATACCTCCAACTTGCCCATGCGTTCTCTAATGGGCGTGGCCATCTTGCTCGCGATGCCTATTTCCTGTTCGCAATGACGTGTTCGCAATCGCAAACTCTCGCGGGATAGCGCGACCGGGTACCAACAATCCAACATCTTGTGGCGCGCGCGAACGGATAGGAAAACTCGTCGGCGAATGCAGGGACCCGGTAAGTCGCGACCGCGCACACGAGAATGCATTTTTAAAGCGCGAACAAGAAAAATACTTCCGTTGCGACATTTACCACCCAGGCCTAATGTCGACCCCATGCACCACACTAGCCCTATAGGAACATTATATCCTGTTGGGGCAGATTACTTTTAATTAGGCCAGTGCCCCCTGAGAATAAATACATATAGACTTATTTTAACCACCAACTCACTCACTGCACTACTAAGCCCAAACACCCGCACTCGCCCTACAGCTTCATCCAAAAGATCTCCGCCAAAGAGCCCCTTCGCGGGTGCCCGTCAGGCTTTGCAGCGGCGGCCCGATAAGGAGCAAGGCCCAATGAGAAAGCATGACATCCCTCGGGGTGCGTGAGGGCACATTTGAGAAAAGACCTGTCTTCCCTACCCATAGGAACTGCACACCCTTGTATTCCCTATTACTGCCTTGGAGCACGTGTGCAGGACCTGCTTAAATATAGCTCCTGGTTCCTCTTGTTCAAAATGGCCAGAATACTGTGCCAGTACTGTTCCATACTGGGTATGGAAGCACAGCTGGTGAACACCTATTTATGCACAATGTCCTTGAAGGCCCCAGTCTGGGGTCGGCTCATGATAGCCAACTGTCATCATTATCTTCAGTCCTAATATCTCCCCCCTCAACACTCTCCTTACTTCTGGCTATCTCATAATGAGAGAGCCTTTATAGGGCGAGTTAAAGTAACCGGGCAATAAACGGCACAGTGTTTGGTCTAAAATCGGCGTAAAGCTTAGTTGTCTTAACTCATGTTTATAAGGAGTTATGTATCTTCCTCCAAATATACTACAGCCAGGGCTTTAAGTGGGATGAAAAAATTGGGGGGTCTCTCAAAGGGGCGAGGCCAATGTAATTATGGGCATGGCTTAAAACACGTAAGCTAAAAATCTGTGTTTAGCATTGTGTCGCCCGACTGTCATTGCATCCAGATATATGATACAACAAGTAATGTCATACCTATAAAATGTCAGGGCTACTGGCTTCGTCAATGGTTGCTAGTTGCATAAGATAAATAAGCAGCAACTATGACTTATAAAAAAAATGGTGTAACGGTTCCACTTACAGCCCTGGGGACACCACAACAGTGTTGCTGCTCTTGAGTTTCAAAAAGAGAAGGGAAATCCAGAGAGAAAATGACTCTCTCTAAAGGATTTCTCTTCCCCTCAACGCTCACCTGGCATGACGCCATGCCGTAACTTCTCCACTAGTGAGAAGTGAGTAGTGTGAGCAGGGCACATCGATGTGCCTGCTGCCAGGGCCGGACTGGGAACCAAATCCGGCCCTGACAAAGTGCTCAGCTATGCAGCAAAAACGGCCCTGTAACAAAAACGGCCCACAGGGACCCAAAACCCGCCCCCACCCGTGCGGCGCACCGGGGGATTGCCAAGTGCCCGCTACAGCTAGTCCGGCCCTGCCTGCTGCTCTCACTGCAGTCCACAAAAAAACGGAGCGCTTGTGCCAAGGCACAAAACAGAGCCCGACAGAGACCCGTTTCGAGGCCTCCTTAAAAAAACTGCTGGTGCTCAGCACCATTGAGACTCGGCCCACTTAAAGCTCTGACTACAGCTATTTACTACTTGCCCAACACAAAGATGAGTAATGCTGGTTCCAAGTTTTTCAACCTGGCATATTGCATGTTAGTCTCCAGGCTTCAACTAGTGTCAGCATATCACAGAACATACAGGGCACTTCATACAGTGCACGTCATCGTACAGCCAGTGCTTAAAAGACCCGATATGCAAAATGAAAACATCCAGCTCAAAGCTGAGAATAATATGTATTAAATCACCACCTATGTTTTTCAGCTTATAAAAGCGAATAAATAACTACCAGGGAGATTGGAAAATTAACACTTGAAATGTACACATTGTTAAGTTCATTTGTAAGTGTGCAGTGCCCTCCAGTGGCGAATTCTATTAACACGAGGTTCTTCTCTGTAGATTTACACGCATTCAATAATCTGTTTTGCATGGCACATTTTACTCCTACTCTTGCAGAACTCCAAGGAATTTGCCGTAGTTGTCTGTGAGCTCCACCCAGGCCTAGACTGAATCAGACTGACCACAGCAATTTACCACTGCTGACCATTGCTAAAGTGCATGTGCGTTCCCCCGAAATATGGTGACATTGGTGTATACTTAATTGGCATTTTTAGTTTGCCTGTAAATCCCTTGTAAAGTGGTACCCCATGTACCCATGGCCTGTACTGTACATGCTACTAGTGGGCCAGGAGAACTGGTTGTGCCTGCCATTGCAGGGCCTGTGTGTGCAGTTTACTGCTGCTATAACTTCTTGGCATTTAAAACCAGTTGCCAAGACTTAAACTCACCTTTTATGACACATAATTCACCCCTAAGGTAGGCCCTAAGTGACCCTAAGGGCAGGGTGCTATGCAACTAAAAGGCAGGACATGCACTTTAATGCTTCACATGTCCTGACAGTGACAAACAGTTACATTCATTTGTAAGTGCTGTGAAGCCTACTCCTCCAATAGGTTAGCATTGGGAATCCCCTTATATTTCTTTTAGTAGTAATTCCTGATCAGAGAGGAATAGCTTTATTGTTTTGTATGGTTGGAATAGTAATGATAAATCCTCTTTAATGATAAAGTTGGATTTAACACTACTATTTTAGAAATACCACTTTTAGACAGTGAGCATTTCTCTGCTCTTAACTTTCCTTGGTGTGCTTGCAGCCTGTCTCCAATCCACGTCTGGCCTGGGTGACAGCTACACTTTGTGCATACTCTCCAGACAGCCACAACACAGGAAGGGATGGGTGTGACCGGGATACATCTGCATCGATCTGCACACTGATAGTCTTCCTGGGCAGGGAGAGGTGGTTCACACTTACCTCTGAATAGGTTGTGTTCTGCCCTCACACAAAGGGCTAATTTCCCTCCTACTAGTAGTCTAGAGCCATGGCTAGGCTGAAAGGGATCCTGGTGCACTTCAGAAGGCTCTTTTGAAGTCACCCCACACATCAAAGGCATTTGCTCTGGCCCTACCAAATCAGAAGACTACTGGACCTGGAAGAAACTACGCTGGAGTAAAGGCCGCTGTGCTGAAGGATTGTCATCCTGCTGTGCCTGACTGTTCCGAGGAACTGCTGACCTGCCTGAATGAGCTGCCCTGCTGTCTGCTGACCTCTGCCCTGTGGAAAGCACCAAGGAATACACCCAGAGTGACTCCAAGGGCTTGCCCCCTGTTCACGCCGATGTCAAAGGGACATCAAAGACCACATTATTGGCTTTGGTTACTCCACTCCTGCAGGAGCTTTCCTGAGGCTACTTCTGCGTCGCATCCTGGAACTCACAGCACCATGGAATAAAAAGAAAGAGGCAATGCACTAGGTATGGTTTTTTTGAAGGTGAAAATTCTTCATTGAGTGGCACGTTTTTAAATGGATAGGGGAATAGAAGAATGGTTGGGTGGATGATTGAGTGTAGGTCTAGAGGGGACTGATTAAGGACATAAATACATTTTTGTTTGAGTTCCTGGACAGAAGGAGTTTCACAGAAGCTCTGCAATTATTCACAACCATGTTCTGTGCGGTGAGTAGTCAAAATATCGAAAATTAAATATCGACCTACACTAATATCGAGTTGACAATATAGAAGGGACAGAATATCGATGTTAAGAATATCTATGGACAGAATATCGACCCTATGGTAAGTAATATCGATTTTTTTTATATCGATGTGAGTAATATCGAAGTTAGTAATATCGATATCAAATATATCGATGTTACTAATATTGATGTTACTAATATTGATATTTATATTATTATGTATTTTATTATGTATTTAATATGTATGTGTTATATGTTTTTTGTTAAGTGTTCTACTGGTTTTAAAATATATGTATACAATTTTTATATGTTAATAATGTTTTTTTAAGTCAATTTTGTGTTTTAGTACCGGAGCGGGTTGTGGGTTTATAGGAGAATAGGGTGGGAAGTAATTTAATTATATGAAATTACTTATACATTTTTAGGAATTATTAAGTAATTTTAATTAATTTTGCGTTTAAGTTCTGTAGCGGGTTGTGGGTTTATAGGGGAATAGGGTGGAAAGTAATTTAATTGTAATTAAGTAATAATTTATTTTCATTTATTGGTATTGATAATTATATTATTGTTAATTAAGTATTAATTGGTAATTAATTTGTATTAATTGGTAATTAGTTTTTATTAATTGATTAATTGATAAATATGCTAAGTGTATTATTTTATTATTGGAGTGTGTCGTGCGTTTATAGGGGAATAGTGTTGGAAGTAATTGAAATCTAATTAAATAATTATTAAATTTGTTGTTGGGTATTGATAAATAATTTCTTGGACATTAATTATTAACTTTTGGTCTTTGTCAGAGATGTGACGCGCATTCCGATAGAATTGGAACGCGCCTTGTCCGACTTTGCCGCACTCTCGGGTCTCCGGGTGAATGCCGCTAAGTCGTGCCTCTATGCGTTCCGAGCCGAGACCCGGGACCCGCACTACCATCTTGGGGGCGTGCCGGTCAAGTGGCAACAGGTTACCTTCCGTTATCTGGGTATCCAAATATATCGGCAACCAGCGGATCTTGTGGAGGGCAATCTGGGCAAAGCGGTGACAGCGGTCAGGGCTCAGATGCGGTTCTGGGGCACCCTCCCCCTCGCGGTTACCGGGCGAATCGCCTTAATCAAAATGGTGATTCTACCCCGGCTTCTGTACTATTTCGCTAATTTGCCCGTTTACATACCAGCATCCTTCTTCGCAGCCAAAGAGCGATCACTTCGGGACTTTGTATGGGGTAATGCGCGCCACAGAGTTGCGTTACTCAAGCTATACCTCCCCACTTACCAGGGGGTCTTGCGATGCTGTGCTTTGCACATTACTACCTTGCGGCGCAGCTGCAGTGGGTGGCCCGGTGGATGGCGGACAGAGGGCGGGATGACACGGCGACCACAGCGCCCCCCTCCTCCCTGGCTGATATCATTGAGCTGTTCCATCCAGCCGCAAAGGTGCTGAAGCCGGTACCCCTCCTTTTCAAGGTGGCCTTTAAATGCTATCGCCGTGCTCTCTATTTAACTCGGACCCGACCCCCTTATGCTCCAGCCATACCGATTGAGGGGTCTCCTAGTGGACGGAGTGTGCTGTGTTCTGCTGAACTCGCAGACTGGCATGCGGCGGATATCCACACATTGGGGGATCTTTACCGTGACGGTGCCCTCCTTTCGTTTGTCTCGTTGGCGGAGGAGACGGGGTTAACGTCTGGCCACTTTCTTCATCACCGTTCTTTGATAGCGACGCTGACGAGCCGATGGGGTGATCTCAGAGGGGAGCCGGAGCAGCATCTCACGATGCAATATCTCCATGTCATGGGACGTGGGAGGCACCTGATCCGGTGGTTCGCAGCCTCCTTGCGTACACATGCAGCGATTAGTCTGGCCCCGCTGCACCGTAAGTGGGAAGCGGACTTGGCCCGGCCCATGGCCGACAAGGAGTGGGACAGAGCGCTACAGGGCCCGACAAGATCCCCAGGAACATGCGCTTTCGCCAAATACAATTCTTTATTCTACATAGAGCGTATCTCACACCCGACTCCGTCAATAAATATTTCCATCGTGCGGATGCGGGCTGTCCTCGCTGTGGGGAGCTGGATGCCGGGCTGGTCCACATGTTGTGGAGCTGTCCAGCGCTGGATTTGTACTGGCGGACGGTTCATGGAGTGCTCCGCGCCTGCACGGGTCGTCAACTCCCGTTCGAATGGCCGGTCTGCTTGTTACATCTCTTTCACAGAACTCCCTCCACGAAGGTCACCTCAAGGTTTCTTGACCTGGGACTGGTGGTGGCGAAGCGTCTGCTCACCAGGCGTTGGAGGGCTGCGGACCTGCCCCACACGCGAGCATGGCGGGGTTCACTGCTGGTGTGGGCGAGGGCGGAGGGCGCGGCCCTCTCGCGGGAAGAAACACTAGGCCTCAGGCAGACACCAATAGCGAGGCAATGGGAGGCACTCTTACAGGCCCTGACGCGACTGGACGGGGACACCGCAGGGACCTGCTGGGAGCAAGACGGGGGCGCTCTCCATGTGGGGCAGGGCGACAGTCAGCCTGGGGGGGAGGCATGAAGAATTGTACTGAGGACATGGCTGTTAAGGTGGGGCACACAGGAAAGGAAATGATGTTGCTCAAACAGCTTGCACAAGGGACACGGGGATGGGGGGGAGGGTCGGAGCAGGGGACAGGTTAAGGGGTTGCTAGAGCTGAGGCCGAAATTTGCTGTTGTTGTTTTATCTGGGCATTTGATGTTCTGCCCCATTTTCCCATGGTTAGTTAGCTGTTTCTGGAAACACAAGTGGGGTGAGTGGGCCGAATACTAACGGCTTGCCTTGGTGAGGCTCCTCAGTGACAAGATAATGAAGGGGACTTTGTGTTCGTAGTTTTGGTTGAGAGGCCGGCACTGTTTATTAGAGATTAGGGGATGAGGCCGCTCCCATTCACTAATATACACCGGACTAGACATGTACCATTAAGTCTATTACAACTGTAAGTCATTCTGGTCTGAAATGTACCGTGTATTTTGTTTAAAAAAAGAAGTGCCAATAAACAGATTTCATAATTAATTGGACATTAATTATTAATTGGTAAGTATTTTAAATTATAATATGTTGGTAATGAAAAATAATTTATTTTTTATTAATCATTAATTGGTAAGTACATATGATTAAATATTATTTATTGATATTTCTAATTAATATATTAATAAGTAATTATTAATTGGTAATTAATGTTTAATTATTATTTTTGGGTATAAAAAATATTTAATTGTTCAATATTTATTATTTGGTAATTAATATGTATTAATTATTATTTATTGGTATTTATTATTCATTTATTGTTAATTAATTATTCATTGGTAGTTGTGTTTTAATAATTATTTATTGGTATTTGTAAATAATTTAGAGCTATTTAATAATCAAATCAATAATAATTTAAATAATTTTTTTATTTATAAGTATGTTATTTTTTACTTCTACGCTATCCAACACTTTCCCTTCTGTTGCACTCTCTGGAGTTGGAATAGTAATTTTTACCCCTACGCTATCCAACACTTTCCCTACTGTTGCACTCTCTGGAGTTGGAATAGTAATTTTGACCCTTACGCTATCCAACACTTTCCCTACTGTTGCACTCTCTGGAGTTGGAATAGTAATTCTTACCCCTATGCTATCCAACACTTTCCCTACTGTTGCACTCTCTGGAGTGGAAATAGTAATTTTTACCCCTACACTATCCAACACTTTCCCTACTGTTGCACTCTCTAGAGTTGGAATAGTAATTTTTACCCCTACGCTATCCAACACTTTCCCTACTGTTGAACTCTCTGGAGTGGGAATAGTAATTTTTACCCCTACGCTATCCAACACTTTCTCTACTGTTGCACTCTCTGGAGTTGGAATATGATAAGTTACTTACCTGTAATCCTAGTTCTCTTCCAGGGGTATCCTCATCAAAGTCATAAACACTGAATATTCCCGCCCATGTGCGGGGTCCCCGGAAATAATAAAATTATATATGAAAAACACGTATATATACAGCTCTGTATATGTATAAACATATATTATTTTTTCCAAGCCAATGCAGCCCCCATAATAGGCTAGACAATGTAGATATAAATATCCAATAAAACATATAGGTATAATAATACACCTAAATCTCTCTCTTTTTTTTTTTTTTTTTCTAATGAGGTAAACACTCATGAGAAAGAAAAGAAAAACACTGTGCCAAACACAGATCCACAAAACATTGTCAGCCTGCAGGCTGCATTGCAATACAATACCATAGAGACTGAAAAGCCTTGTACAGGTAAAAACTGGCACCGTGCCTTTAAGGCAGCCCTGACCTCAATATCCCATCATGCCTCAGGGGTGACAGTTGGGTCAGTTGTTCTTTGCGGGACCCGTAGTCCTAAACACAAAGATATACTTCTTCCATATTTAATAATACAGTCCTCTCATTTGCCTGGGGAGGCGGGTGGGTTGCTTATGACTTTGATGAGGATACCCCTGGAAGAGAACTAGGATTACAGGTAAGTAACTTATCCTTCTCTTCCAGGGGATCCTCATCAATAGTCATAAGCACTGAATAGAATAGCAAGCCCACCTTCCACCTGCACTATACATTGAAGATAACAACCGAAACAATCAGTTGTTGAACAGATTCCTCAAGGAGGCTTGCCCTACTTGGGTGTCTGCTCTGGTGTCCGAGTCCAGACAATAATGTCTCGTGAATGTATGGACGGATCTCCAAGTAGCTGCTTTACAGATCTCGGAGAGTGGGACATTATTGAGAAAAGCAGCAGTAGCCGCTTTCCCTCTTGTGGAATGTGCCTTAGGTAGAGGCCACAACGGTTTCTGAGCTAGTTGGTAAGCCAATTTAATGCTTGACACCATCCATCTGGCAATAGAACGTTTAGATGCTGCAAAACCTGTACGGACAGCACCATAGTTTACAAACAATTGGTCAGACTTTCTGACAGCCTTAGTTCTATCTAGGTAAAATTTGAGAACTCGCTTAATATCCAAAGAATGCAACGCCCTCTCAGCTGGCGAGGAAGGGTTGGGAAAGAAAGTTGGTAGTGAGATAGACTGATTCACATGAAAGTCGGAGACCACCTTAGGTAAAAAAAAAAGGATGAGTCCTCATCACCACCCTATTAAGGTGAAACACTGTGTAGGGTTCTTTTGAGCAGAGGGCCTGTATTTCACTCACCCTACGTGCTGAGGTGATAGCTACCAAGAAGGCTGCTTTCCACATAAGGTGCTGTAATGTAGCCTTATGTATGGGTTCGAAAGGTGGACTCATAAGTTTTGAAAGAACTAGGTTCAGCTCCCAAGGAGGCGAGGGAGGCCTTACTGGGGGGTAAACCTTTTTGAGTCCCTGCAAAAAATCTTTTACCACTTGAACCTTAAAGAAAGAATGCTGAGATGGAGAGCGCCTATAGGCCGTAATGGCCGCCAGGTGCACTTTGATGGAGGAGAATTCCAACCCCACTCTAGCTAAGTGAAGTAGATAAGGTAATATCACTTCCTCTTGACATTTCGTAGGGTTATATTGATTTTGAATACACCATAAATAAAATCTCTTCCACTTACAGAAATATGAGTGTCTCGTAGAAGGTCTCCTAGCTTCCTTCAATATGGTCATACATTCCTGGGGAAGGTTTAAATGGCCATACTGGAGGACTTCAGGAGCCATGCTGTAAGCTCAGTGAGGGAAGGTTGGGATGGTAAATCCTCCCCTGCATCTTGGTTAGCAAGTCCGGCCTGCACGGCAGATGCTTGTGCGGGCGGATCGATAGGTGAAGGAGATCTGGGTACCACCACTGCCTCGGCCAGTCCGGTGCTATTAGGATCCTCTTGGTGGTCGAGTGTTGCAGCTTGGTCACCACTTTCGGGATTAGCGGAAGAGGAGGAAAGGCGTACACAAATGTCATTGACCAGTCGATCAAAAGGGCATTCCCCAGAGACCCTGGTCGATAGTACCTTGAGGCGAAGCCTCGGCATTTTGTGTTGTTTTCGTCCGCGAAGAGATCCACTTGCAGACGGCCCCACTCCTCGCAAATTTCCTCCAGCAACTCGTCGTTGAGGACCCAGTCCTCTGGATCTTGAAAGTGCCGACTGAGTAAGTCCGCTTGAATGTTGAACTCGCCTGGCAGGTGCACTGCCGTTATGGAAATGTTCCTTGCCAGGATCCAGTGCCACAGGGATTGAGCCTCCAGCGAGAGTGTCCTGGAACGAGTACCTCCCTGCTTGTTCAGGTAGTACATCGTGGTGGTGTTGTCCGTTTGTACTAAAATGGAACTCGTCCTGATTGAGGGCAGAAAAGCCTTGAGGGCGAGATGTATTGCCCTGAGCTCTAGCATGTTGATGTGATATAGCTGCTCGCTGCTGGACCAAAGCCCCTGAGTCTGTAGAGACCCCAGATGCGCGCCCCAACCTTGTAGCGTGCGTCGGTGATCAGTGTTTGCGATGGAGGTTCCTGATGGAAAGGAATCCCCACCTGTAGGTTGCTCGGCTTCAACCACCACTTGATCGACTGTCTGGCCGTTGTCGAAAGACACACTTTGTCCTCCCACAGAAAAGTTATTTGGTCCCATTTGTCCTCTAGATCTTGTTGGAGAGGACGCATCCGCAACCTGGCGTTGGGCACTAGGAATATGCAAGATGCCATGGCCCCTAGCAGGGATGATATCTGTCGCGCTGTAGACAGCCTGTTGGTTATAATATTCCTGCCTTTGTGAGCGAGGGATAACTGTCTCTCCTCCGAAGAAAACACTTTTCCTAGTTCGGAATCTATAATCGCTCCCAGGTAATGTATCCTTTGCGTTGGTGTGAAGGTGGATTTCTTGTGATTCACCCGGAGCCCCAACCGGTGACACAGATTCAGGCAGCGTGTCAGCTGTGAACTTACAGCCTGAGGCAACGGACCTTTTAGCAACCAGTCGTCTAGATAGGGATAGACAAAGACTCCTGCGCGCCTCAGGGCAGCACCTACCACCGCCATGCACTTTGTGAACACTCTTGGTGTCGATTTCAGGCCAAATGGTAGAACCTTGAACTGGTAGTGGGAGGTTCCTACCACGAATCTTAGGTATTTCCGATGACGCTGGCAGATGGGTATATGAAAATACACGTCTTGCAGGTCCAGCGAGCACATCCAATCGCCTCGACAGAGATGTGGATATATTTGGTGAAGTGCAAGCATGCAAAACTTCTCCCTCTTGATATGTTTGTTGAGTGTTCGTAAATCCAAGATGGGTCTGAACTCTGTTTTTGTACTTCTCTTCTGAATTAGAAAATATCTGGAGTAGAATCCTCTCCCTCTCTGCGCTCTCGGAACCCTTTCTATGGTCGATTTGAGTAGAAGGGTTGCCACATCTTCTCTTAGCATCTTGAGCTGAAGAGACGAATGCACTGGGCGGATCGATTGAGGAGGACTCCGGAAACGAAGAGAGTATCCATGTTGCAGTATAGTTAGAACCCACTTGTCTCTGGTGATGTTTTGCCACTCTCGAAGATGTCGCGAAATACTTCCTCCCACCGGAGCGGTGGACGGTATTGGAGGAAGCGATTGCTCATTGCTTGCCTTGAGCCTTGTCTCCGCTGTTGGACTGGCGGTTGTTTCCTCGTCCTCTAGTCGATCTGCGGGACTGGAATTGCTGCTTTTTCTGCCCTTGCTGGTCTTGGTTCTTCTGCCAGTGAGGGGTTTGAACCCTCTGCTGGAAGGTACGCCTGTCGGTTCCTCTACGACGACGGAACTCTTTCCTTTTCTCTAGCCCCACCGCTTTCATGGTGTCAAGTTCCGACTTCATACGAGCCATCTCGTCATCGGAATGTGAACCAAAAAGCGAGCTCCCAGAAAAAGGCAGATTGAGAATTCTGGCTTGTGCCTCGGGTTTAAGAGCCGTTAATCTGAGCCAAGAAGATCTTCTGGCTGAAATACCATGGGCGTAGGAGTGAGCCGCCAGCGTTGCTCCATCTGCTGCCGCACTTATGACCTGATTAGAGACCAGACTTCCCTCCTGTAAGATCTCCTCAAAGTCCTTTCTATCCTCCTGAGGAAGTTTCTCTATGAATCTTTGAAGAGAATCTCAGAGTGATCTGTCGTAGCGCCCCAAGAGCGCTGAGGTGCTGGCAACTTTCAAACTGGAGGCAGTCGATCCGCATACTCTTCTTCCCCAAGAGTCTTGCGTCTTGCTTTCCTTGTCCGGTGGCACTGTGGATGACAAAGCCACTGAGTGGGTTTTCCTGGTGGCCGCAGTGATCACAGAGTCAGGTGGAGGGTCCGCCTTGAGAAACAGAGGATCCTCCGGAGCGGGACGATATTTCTTGAGTATTCGCGCCGGAGCTGACTTGATGGTAGCCGGCGTGAGGAAGACATCCATCACTGGTTTAAAAAACAACCGCAATGGAGCGCACACCGCTAGCTCCTCCTCCGGGTCGCCCCATGGGAAGCTGGTGCATGAAGTTCTTAAGTGGCTCACCCCAGTGGGTGCAAGTAAGTACTCGTTGATAATCTCTAGACCCGATACATGTCCCGAGTTTTAAAATATCGCCCGAGACATGGCTCGGGTTTCGGGATAACTTCCCTCCTCAGTAGAGAAAATAGTTAGGGGTGGAAGAGAGGGCCGCCAAGCAACCGTCAAGGGCCTCAGTGCCCACACAGGCACGCAGGTGCGTCGTCCAGGAGCTCGTCAGCTCAAAGCTCGAGGGAGCCATTTTCATAAACAACCGCAATGGAGCGCACACCGCTAGCTCCTCCTCCGGGTCGCCCCATGGGAAGCTGGTGCATGAAGTTCTTAAGTGGCTCACCCCAGTGGGTGCAAGTAAGTACTCGTTGATAATCTCTAGACCCGATACATGTCCCGAGTTTTAAAATATCGCCCGAGACATGGCTCGGGTTTCGGGATAACTTCCCTCCTCAGTAGAGAAAATAGTTAGGGGTGGAAGAGAGGGCCGCCAAGCAACCGTCAAGGGCCTCAGTGCCCACACAGGCACGCAGGTGCGTCGTCCAGGAGCTCGTCAGCTCAAAGCTCGAGGGAGCCATTTTCATAAACAACCGCAATGGAGCGCACACCGCTAGCTCCTCCTCCGGGTCGCCCCATGGGAAGCTGGTGCATGAAGTTCTTAAGTGGCTCACCCCAGTGGGTGCAAGTAAGTACTCGTTGATAATCTCTAGACCCGATACATGTCCCGAGTTTTAAAATATCGCCCGAGACATGGCTCGGGTTTCGGGATAACTTCCCTCCTCAGTAGAGAAAATAGTTAGGGGTGGAAGAGAGGGCCGCCAAGCAACCGTCAAGGGCCTCAGTGCCCACACAGGCACGCAGGTGCGTCGTCCAGGAGCTCGTCAGCTCAAAGCTCGAGGGAGCCATTTTCATAAACAACCGCAATGGAGCGCACACCGCTAGCTCCTCCTCCGGGTCGCCCCATGGGAAGCTGGTGCATGAAGTTCTTAAGTGGCTCACCCCAGTGGGTGCAAGTAAGTACTCGTTGATAATCTCTAGACCCGATACATGTCCCGAGTTTTAAAATATCGCCCGAGACATGGCTCGGGTTTCGGGATAACTTCCCTCCTCAGTAGAGAAAATAGTTAGGGGTGGAAGAGAGGGCCGCCAAGCAACCGTCAAGGGCCTCAGTGCCCACACAGGCACGCAGGTGCGTCGTCCAGGAGCTCGTCAGCTCAAAGCTCGAGGGAGCCATTTTCATAAACAACCGCAATGGAGCGCACACCGCTAGCTCCTCCTCCGGGTCGCCCCATGGGAAGCTGGTGCATGAAGTTCTTAAGTGGCTCACCCCAGTGGGTGCAAGTAAGTACTCGTTGATAATCTCTAGACCCGATACATGTCCCGAGTTTTAAAATATCGCCCGAGACATGGCTCGGGTTTCGGGATAACTTCCCTCCTCAGTAGAGAAAATAGTTAGGGGTGGAAGAGAGGGCCGCCAAGCAACCGTCAAGGGCCTCAGTGCCCACACAGGCACGCAGGTGCGTCGTCCAGGAGCTCGTCAGCTCAAAGCTCGAGGGAGCCATTTTCATAAACAACCGCAATGGAGCGCACACCGCTAGCTCCTCCTCCGGGTCGCCCCATGGGAAGCTGGTGCATGAAGTTCTTAAGTGGCTCACCCCAGTGGGTGCAAGTAAGTACTCGTTGATAATCTCTAGACCCGATACATGTCCCGAGTTTTAAAATATCGCCCGAGACATGGCTCGGGTTTCGGGATAACTTCCCTCCTCAGTAGAGAAAATAGTTAGGGGTGGAAGAGAGGGCCGCCAAGCAACCGTCAAGGGCCTCAGTGCCCACACAGGCACGCAGGTGCGTCGTCCAGGAGCTCGTCAGCTCAAAGCTCGAGGGAGCCATTTTCATAAACAACCGCAATGGAGCGCACACCGCTAGCTCCTCCTCCGGGTCGCCCCATGGGAAGCTGGTGCATGAAGTTCTTAAGTGGCTCACCCCAGTGGGTGCAAGTAAGTACTCGTTGATAATCTCTAGACCCGATACATGTCCCGAGTTTTAAAATATCGCCCGAGACATGGCTCGGGTTTCGGGATAACTTCCCTCCTCAGTAGAGAAAATAGTTAGGGGTGGAAGAGAGGGCCGCCAAGCAACCGTCAAGGGCCTCAGTGCCCACACAGGCACGCAGGTGCGTCGTCCAGGAGCTCGTCAGCTCAAAGCTCGAGGGAGCCATTTTCATAAACAACCGCAATGGAGCGCACACCGCTAGCTCCTCCTCCGGGTCGCCCCATGGGAAGCTGGTGCATGAAGTTCTTAAGTGGCTCACCCCAGTGGGTGCAAGTAAGTACTCGTTGATAATCTCTAGACCCGATACATGTCCCGAGTTTTAAAATATCGCCCGAGACATGGCTCGGGTTTCGGGATAACTTCCCTCCTCAGTAGAGAAAATAGTTAGGGGTGGAAGAGAGGGCCGCCAAGCAACCGTCAAGGGCCTCAGTGCCCACACAGGCACGCAGGTGCGTCGTCCAGGAGCTCGTCAGCTCAAAGCTCGAGGGAGCCATTTTCATAAACAACCGCAATGGAGCGCACACCGCTAGCTCCTCCTCCGGGTCGCCCCATGGGAAGCTGGTGCATGAAGTTCTTAAGTGGCTCACCCCAGTGGGTGCAAGTAAGTACTCGTTGATAATCTCTAGACCCGATACATGTCCCGAGTTTTAAAATATCGCCCGAGACATGGCTCGGGTTTCGGGATAACTTCCCTCCTCAGTAGAGAAAATAGTTAGGGGTGGAAGAGAGGGCCGCCAAGCAACCGTCAAGGGCCTCAGTGCCCACACAGGCACGCAGGTGCGTCGTCCAGGAGCTCGTCAGCTCAAAGCTCGAGGGAGCCATTTTCATAAACAACCGCAATGGAGCGCACACCGCTAGCTCCTCCTCCGGGTCGCCCCATGGGAAGCTGGTGCATGAAGTTCTTAAGTGGCTCACCCCAGTGGGTGCAAGTAAGTACTCGTTGATAATCTCTAGACCCGATACATGTCCCGAGTTTTAAAATATCGCCCGAGACATGGCTCGGGTTTCGGGATAACTTCCCTCCTCAGTAGAGAAAATAGTTAGGGGTGGAAGAGAGGGCCGCCAAGCAACCGTCAAGGGCCTCAGTGCCCACACAGGCACGCAGGTGCGTCGTCCAGGAGCTCGTCAGCTCAAAGCTCGAGGGAGCCATTTTCATAAACAACCGCAATGGAGCGCACACCGCTAGCTCCTCCTCCGGGTCGCCCCATGGGAAGCTGGTGCATGAAGTTCTTAAGTGGCTCACCCCAGTGGGTGCAAGTAAGTACTCGTTGATAATCTCTAGACCCGATACATGTCCCGAGTTTTAAAATATCGCCCGAGACATGGCTCGGGTTTCGGGATAACTTCCCTCCTCAGTAGAGAAAATAGTTAGGGGTGGAAGAGAGGGCCGCCAAGCAACCGTCAAGGGCCTCAGTGCCCACACAGGCACGCAGGTGCGTCGTCCAGGAGCTCGTCAGCTCAAAGCTCGAGGGAGCCATTTTCATAAACAACCGCAATGGAGCGCACACCGCTAGCTCCTCCTCCGGGTCGCCCCATGGGAAGCTGGTGCATGAAGTTCTTAAGTGGCTCACCCCAGTGGGTGCAAGTAAGTACTCGTTGATAATCTCTAGACCCGATACATGTCCCGAGTTTTAAAATATCGCCCGAGACATGGCTCGGGTTTCGGGATAACTTCCCTCCTCAGTAGAGAAAATAGTTAGGGGTGGAAGAGAGGGCCGCCAAGCAACCGTCAAGGGCCTCAGTGCCCACACAGGCACGCAGGTGCGTCGTCCAGGAGCTCGTCAGCTCAAAGCTCGAGGGAGCCATTTTCATAAACAACCGCAATGGAGCGCACACCGCTAGCTCCTCCTCCGGGTCGCCCCATGGGAAGCTGGTGCATGAAGTTCTTAAGTGGCTCACCCCAGTGGGTGCAAGTAAGTACTCGTTGATAATCTCTAGACCCGATACATGTCCCGAGTTTTAAAATATCGCCCGAGACATGGCTCGGGTTTCGGGATAACTTCCCTCCTCAGTAGAGAAAATAGTTAGGGGTGGAAGAGAGGGCCGCCAAGCAACCGTCAAGGGCCTCAGTGCCCACACAGGCACGCAGGTGCGTCGTCCAGGAGCTCGTCAGCTCAAAGCTCGAGGGAGCCATTTTCATAAACAACCGCAATGGAGCGCACACCGCTAGCTCCTCCTCCGGGTCGCCCCATGGGAAGCTGGTGCATGAAGTTCTTAAGTGGCTCACCCCAGTGGGTGCAAGTAAGTACTCGTTGATAATCTCTAGACCCGATACATGTCCCGAGTTTTAAAATATCGCCCGAGACATGGCTCGGGTTTCGGGATAACTTCCCTCCTCAGTAGAGAAAATAGTTAGGGGTGGAAGAGAGGGCCGCCAAGCAACCGTCAAGGGCCTCAGTGCCCACACAGGCACGCAGGTGCGTCGTCCAGGAGCTCGTCAGCTCAAAGCTCGAGGGAGCCATTTTCCTAAACAACCGCAATGGAGCGCACACCGCTAGCTCCTCCTCCGGGTCGCCCCATGGGAAGCTGGTGCATGAAGTTCTTAAGTGGCTCACCCCAGTGGGTGCAAGTAAGTACTCGTTGATAATCTCTAGACCCGATACATGTCCCGAGTTTTAAAATATCGCCCGAGACATGGCTCGGGTTTCGGGATAACTTCCCTCCTCAGTAGAGAAAATAGTTAGGGGTGGAAGAGAGGGCCGCCAAGCAACCGTCAAGGGCCTCAGTGCCCACACAGGCACGCAGGTGCGTCGTCCAGGAGCTCGTCAGCTCAAAGCTCGAGGGAGCCATTTTCATAAACAACCGCAATGGAGCGCACACCGCTAGCTCCTCCTCCGGGTCGCCCCATGGGAAGCTGGTGCATGAAGTTCTTAAGTGGCTCACCCCAGTGGGTGCAAGTAAGTACTCGTTGATAATCTCTAGACCCGATACATGTCCCGAGTTTTAAAATATCGCCCGAGACATGGCTCGGGTTTCGGGATAACTTCCCTCCTCAGTAGAGAAAATAGTTAGGGGTGGAAGAGAGGGCCGCCAAGCAACCGTCAAGGGCCTCAGTGCCCACACAGGCACGCAGGTGCGTCGTCCAGGAGCTCGTCAGCTCAAAGCTCGAGGGAGCCATTTTCATAAACAACCGCAATGGAGCGCACACCGCTAGCTCCTCCTCCGGGTCGCCCCATGGGAAGCTGGTGCATGAAGTTCTTAAGTGGCTCACCCCAGTGGGTGCAAGTAAGTACTCGTTGATAATCTCTAGACCCGATACATGTCCCGAGTTTTAAAATATCGCCCGAGACATGGCTCGGGTTTCGGGATAACTTCCCTCCTCAGTAGAGAAAATAGTTAGGGGTGGAAGAGAGGGCCGCCAAGCAACCGTCAAGGGCCTCAGTGCCCACACAGGCACGCAGGTGCGTCGTCCAGGAGCTCGTCAGCTCAAAGCTCGAGGGAGCCATTTTCATAAACAACCGCAATGGAGCGCACACCGCTAGCTCCTCCTCCGGGTCGCCCCATGGGAAGCTGGTGCATGAAGTTCTTAAGTGGCTCACCCCAGTGGGTGCAAGTAAGTACTCGTTGATAATCTCTAGACCCGATACATGTCCCGAGTTTTAAAATATCGCCCGAGACATGGCTCGGGTTTCGGGATAACTTCCCTCCTCAGTAGAGAAAATAGTTAGGGGTGGAAGAGAGGGCCGCCAAGCAACCGTCAAGGGCCTCAGTGCCCACACAGGCACGCAGGTGCGTCGTCCAGGAGCTCGTCAGCTCAAAGCTCGAGGGAGCCATTTTCATAAAC
Organism: Triturus cristatus; assembly: GCF_964204655.1. Taxonomy (NCBI): domain Eukaryota; kingdom Metazoa; phylum Chordata; class Amphibia; order Caudata; family Salamandridae; genus Triturus; species Triturus cristatus. Next base: position 1,136,722,276 of record NC_140594.1, on the reverse strand, counting down.
AACCGGAATGGAGCGCACACCGCTAGCTCCTCCTCCGGGTCGCCCCATGGGAAGCTGGTGCATGAAGTTCTTAAGTGGCTCACCCCAGTGGGTGCAAGTAAGTACTCGTTGATAATCTCTAGACCCGATACATGTCCCGAGTTTTAAAATATCGCCCGAGACATGGCTCGGGTTTCGGGATAACTTCCCTCCTCAGTAGAGAAAATAGTTAGGGGTGGAAGAGAGGGCCGCCAAGCAACCGTCAAGGGCCTCAGTGCCCACACAGGCACGCAGGTGCGTCGTCCAGGAGCTCGTCAGCTCAAAGCTCGAGGGAGCCATTTTCATAAACAACCGCAATGGAGCGCACACCGCTAGCTCCTCCTCCGGGTCGCCCCATGGGAAGCTGGTGCATGAAGTTCTTAAGTGGCTCACCCCAGTGGGTGCAAGTAAGTACTCGTTGATAATCTCTAGACCCGATACATGTCCCCAGTTTTAAAATATCGCCCGAGACATGGCTCGGGTTTCGGGATAACTTCCCTCCTCAGTAGAGAAAATAGTTAGGGGTGGAAGAGAGGGCCGCCAAGCAACCGTCAAGGGCCTCAGTGCCCACACAGGCACGCAGGTGCGTCGTCCAGGAGCTCGTCAGCTCAAAGCTCGAGGGAGCCATTTTCATAAACAACCGCAATGGAGCGCACACCGCTAGCTCCTCCTCCGGGTCGCCCCATGGGAAGCTGGTGCATGAAGTTCTTAAGTGGCTCACCCCAGTGGGTGCAAGTAAGTACTCGTTGATAATCTCTAGACCCGATACATGTCCCGAGTTTTAAAATATCGCCCGAGACATGGCTCGGGTTTCGGGATAACTTCCCTCCTCAGTAGAGAAAATAGTTAGGGGTGGAAGAGAGGGCCGCCAAGCAACCGTCAAGGGCCTCAGTGCCCACACAGGCACGCAGGTGCGTCGTCCAGGAGCTCGTCAGCTCAAAGCTCGAGGGAGCCATTTTCATAAACAACCGCAATGGAGCGCACACCGCTAGCTCCTCCTCCGGGTCGCCCCATGGGAAGCTGGTGCATGAAGTTCTTAAGTGGCTCACCCCAGTGGGTGCAAGTAAGTACTCGTTGATAATCTCTAGACCCGATACATGTCCCGAGTTTTAAAATATCGCCCGAGACATGGCTCGGGTTTCGGGATAACTTCCCTCCTCAGTAGAGAAAATAGTTAGGGGTGGAAGAGAGGGCCGCCAAGCAACCGTCAAGGGCCTCAGTGCCCACACAGGCACGCAGGTGCGTCGTCCAGGAGCTCGTCAGCTCAAAGCTCGAGGGAGCCATTTTCATAAACAACCGCAATGGAGCGCACACCGCTAGCTCCTCCTCCGGGTCGCCCCATGGGAAGCTGGTGCATGAAGTTCTTAAGTGGCTCACCCCAGTGGGTGCAAGTAAGTACTCGTTGATAATCTCTAGACCCGATACATGTCCCGAGTTTTAAAATATCGCCCGAGACATGGCTCGGGTTTCGGGATAACTTCCCTCCTCAGTAGAGAAAATAGTTAGGGGTGGAAGAGAGGGCCGCCAAGCAACCGTCAAGGGCCTCAGTGCCCACACAGGCACGCAGGTGCGTCGTCCAGGAGCTCGTCAGCTCAAAGCTCGAGGGAGCCATTTTCATAAACAACCGCAATGGAGCGCACACCGCTAGCTCCTCCTCCGGGTCGCCCCATGGGAAGCTGGTGCATGAAGTTCTTAAGTGGCTCACCCCAGTGGGTGCAAGTAAGTACTCGTTGATAATCTCTAGACCCGATACATGTCCCGAGTTTTAAAATATCGCCCGAGACATGGCTCGGGTTTCGGGATAACTTCCCTCCTCAGTAGAGAAAATAGTTAGGGGTGGAAGAGAGGGCCGCCAAGCAACCGTCAAGGGCCTCAGTGCCCACACAGGCACGCAGGTGCGTCGTCCAGGAGCTCGTCAGCTCAAAGCTCGAGGGAGCCATTTTCATAAACAACCGCAATGGAGCGCACACCGCTAGCTCCTCCTCCGGGTCGCCCCATGGGAAGCTGGTGCATGAAGTTCTTAAGTGGCTCACCCCAGTGGGTGCAAGTAAGTACTCGTTGATAATCTCTAGACCCGATACATGTCCCGAGTTTTAAAATATCGCCCGAGACATGGCCCACACAGGCACGCAGGCCTGTGCGGGCAACGAGGCCTTTGACGGTTGTTTGGCGGCCCTCTTTTCCACCCCTAACTATTTTCTCTACTGAGGAGGGAAGTTATCCCGAAACCCGAGCCATGTCTCGGGTGATATTCTAAAACCCGGGACATGTATCGGGTCTAGAGATCATCAATTCAACAAGTACTTACTTGCACCCACTGGGGTGAACCACTCAAGAACTCCATGTCAGAGATCATCAGTTCTACAAGTACTTACTTGCACCCATTGGGGTGAACCACTCCAGAACTCCATGTACCAGCTTCCCCAGGGGCGACCCGGAGGAGGGGCTAGCGGAGTGCGGTCCATTGTGATTGGTCTACAAATATGGCTCCCTCGAGCTTTGAGCTGACGAGCTCCTGGACGACGCACCTGCGTGCCTGTGCGGGCAACGAGGCCTTTGACGGTTGTTTGGCGGCCCTCTTTTCCACCCCTAACTATTTTCTCTACTGAGGAGGGAAGTTATCCCGAAACCCGAGCCATGTCTCGGGTGATATTCTAAAACCCGGGACATGTATCGGGTCTAGAGATCATCAATTCAACAAGTACTTACTTGCACCCACTGGGGTGAACCACTCAAGAACTCCATGTCAGAGATCATCAGTTCTACAAGTACTTACTTGCACCCATTGGGGTGAACCACTCCAGAACTCCATGTACCAGCTTCCCCAGGGGCGACCCGGAGGAGGGGCTAGCGGAGTGCGGTCCATTGTGATTGGTCTACAAATATGGCTCCCTCGAGCTTTGAGCTGACGAGCTCCTGGACGACGCACCTGCGTGCCTGTGCGGGCAACGAGGCCTTTGACGGTTGTTTGGCGGCCCTCTTTTCCACCCCTAACTATTTTCTCTACTGAGGAGGGAAGTTATCCCGAAACCCGAGCCATGTCTCGGGTGATATTCTAAAACCCGGGACATGTATCGGGTCTAGAGATCATCAATTCAACAAGTACTTACTTGCACCCACTGGGGTGAACCACTCAAGAACTCCATGTCAGAGATCATCAGTTCTACAAGTACTTACTTGCACCCATTGGGGTGAACCACTCCAGAACTCCATGTACCAGCTTCCCCAGGGGCGACCCGGAGGAGGGGCTAGCGGAGTGCGGTCCATTGTGATTGGTCTACAAATATGGCTCCCTCGAGCTTTGAGCTGACGAGCTCCTGGACGACGCACCTGCGTGCCTGTGCGGGCAACGAGGCCTTTGACGGTTGTTTGGCGGCCCTCTTTTCCACCCCTAACTATTTTCTCTACTGAGGAGGGAAGTTATCCCGAAACCCGAGCCATGTCTCGGGTGATATTCTAAAACCCGGGACATGTATCGGGTCTAGAGATCATCAATTCAACAAGTACTTACTTGCACCCACTGGGGTGAACCACTCAAGAACTCCATGTCAGAGATCATCAGTTCTACAAGTACTTACTTGCACCCATTGGGGTGAACCACTCCAGAACTCCATGTACCAGCTTCCCCAGGGGCGACCCGGAGGAGGGGCTAGCGGAGTGCGGTCCATTGTGATTGGTCTACAAATATGGCTCCCTCGAGCTTTGAGCTGACGAGCTCCTGGACGACGCACCTGCGTGCCTGTGCGGGCAACGAGGCCTTTGACGGTTGTTTGGCGGCCCTCTTTTCCACCCCTAACTATTTTCTCTACTGAGGAGGGAAGTTATCCCGAAACCCGAGCCATGTCTCGGGTGATATTCTAAAACCCGGGACATGTATCGGGTCTAGAGATCATCAATTCAACAAGTACTTACTTGCACCCACTGGGGTGAACCACTCAAGAACTCCATGTCAGAGATCATCAGTTCTACAAGTACTTACTTGCACCCATTGGGGTGAACCACTCCAGAACTCCATGTACCAGCTTCCCCAGGGGCGACCCGGAGGAGGGGCTAGCGGAGTGCGGTCCATTGTGATTGGTCTACAAATATGGCTCCCTCGAGCTTTGAGCTGACGAGCTCCTGGACGACGCACCTGCGTGCCTGTGCGGGCAACGAGGCCTTTGACGGTTGTTTGGCGGCCCTCTTTTCCACCCCTAACTATTTTCTCTACTGAGGAGGGAAGTTATCCCGAAACCCGAGCCATGTCTCGGGTGATATTCTAAAACCCGGGACATGTATCGGGTCTAGAGATCATCAATTCAACAAGTACTTACTTGCACCCACTGGGGTGAACCACTCAAGAACTCCATGTCAGAGATCATCAGTTCTACAAGTACTTACTTGCACCCATTGGGGTGAACCACTCCAGAACTCCATGTACCAGCTTCCCCAGGGGCGACCCGGAGGAGGGGCTAGCGGAGTGCGGTCCATTGTGATTGGTCTACAAATATGGCTCCCTCGAGCTTTGAGCTGACGAGCTCCTGGACGACGCACCTGCGTGCCTGTGCGGGCAACGAGGCCTTTGACGGTTGTTTGGCGGCCCTCTTTTCCACCCCTAACTATTTTCTCTACTGAGGAGGGAAGTTATCCCGAAACCCGAGCCATGTCTCGGGTGATATTCTAAAACCCGGGACATGTATCGGGTCTAGAGATCATCAATTCAACAAGTACTTACTTGCACCCACTGGGGTGAACCACTCAAGAACTCCATGTCAGAGATCATCAGTTCTACAAGTACTTACTTGCACCCATTGGGGTGAACCACTCCAGAACTCCATGTACCAGCTTCCCCAGGGGCGACCCGGAGGAGGGGCTAGCGGAGTGCGGTCCATTGTGATTGGTCTACAAATATGGCTCCCTCGAGCTTTGAGCTGACGAGCTCCTGGACGACGCACCTGCGTGCCTGTGCGGGCAACGAGGCCTTTGACGGTTGTTTGGCGGCCCTCTTTTCCACCCCTAACTATTTTCTCTACTGAGGAGGGAAGTTATCCCGAAACCCGAGCCATGTCTCGGGTGATATTCTAAAACCCGGGACATGTATCGGGTCTAGAGATCATCAATTCAACAAGTACTTACTTGCACCCACTGGGGTGAACCACTCAAGAACTCCATGTCAGAGATCATCAGTTCTACAAGTACTTACTTGCACCCATTGGGGTGAACCACTCCAGAACTCCATGTACCAGCTTCCCCAGGGGCGACCCGGAGGAGGGGCTAGCGGAGTGCGGTCCATTGTGATTGGTCTACAAATATGGCTCCCTCGAGCTTTGAGCTGACGAGCTCCTGGACGACGCACCTGCGTGCCTGTGCGGGCAACGAGGCCTTTGACGGTTGTTTGGCGGCCCTCTTTTCCACCCCTAACTATTTTCTCTACTGAGGAGGGAAGTTATCCCGAAACCCGAGCCATGTCTCGGGTGATATTCTAAAACCCGGGACATGTATCGGGTCTAGAGATCATCAATTCAACAAGTACTTACTTGCACCCACTGGGGTGAACCACTCAAGAACTCCATGTCAGAGATCATCAGTTCTACAAGTACTTACTTGCCCCCATTGGGGTGAACCACTCCAGAACTCCATGTACCAGCTTCCCCAGGGGCGACCCGGAGGAGGGGCTAGCGGAGTGCGGTCCATTGTGATTGGTCTACAAATATGGCTCCCTCGAGCTTTGAGCTGACGAGCTCCTGGACGACGCACCTGCGTGCCTGTGCGGGCAACGAGGCCTTTGACGGTTGTTTGGCGGCCCTCTTTTCCACCCCTAACTATTTTCTCTACTGAGGAGGGAAGTTATCCCGAAACCCGAGCCATGTCTCGGGTGATATTCTAAAACCCGGGACATGTATCGGGTCTAGAGATCATCAATTCAACAAGTACTTACTTGCACCCACTGGGGTGAACCACTCAAGAACTCCATGTCAGAGATCATCAGTTCTACAAGTACTTACTTGCACCCATTGGGGTGAACCACTCCAGAACTCCATGTACCAGCTTCCCCAGGGGCGACCCGGAGGAGGGGCTAGCGGAGTGCGGTCCATTGTGATTGGTCTATCCATCACTGGTTTAAGCAACCCAGGGACCAGAGGAAACAGTGGACGAGACGTTGTTCTCTCATGAAGGGTCTCAAAGATGACAGAGGAAGTTGTCTCTTGGACAGGCATTGGAATGTTCAACTTTGCCGTTCCCCTACACAAAACATGTTGAAATGTGCTGATGTCATCCACTGGGGAAACTCGAGATGGAGGCGTATCTGAAAGTGTAGGGGAGTAATCTCTCTTGGAAGAACGACTTGAAAAAGAGGATGTAGGAGACCTACGCCGTCTTCTCTCAGATCGCACCGACTCTCTTCTGCGAGAGGTAGACCTCGATCTTCTCCTGGGCGAACGTGAGCGCCGTTCATACTCTCTTCCCCGAGAGTGGGAACTTGCTGGTCTCCTAGGTTGGGTAAGATTCCTCAATCTGGCTAAGGAGATGCTTACTGCATGCGCCATAGAAGGCATACGTGGCGGTATGGCCTGAGGCATCACTCTGATGGGGCTTTGTCCCGGAGGATGATCACCCTCCTGCCTTAGTGGTGCCGGTGACGCTGTCAATGGAGGACTAGTTGGACCAGGATGCTCCACTGGTGACATAGGAGCTGGAGATGACTGTATCACTTCTGGCGATCTGGATCTTTTTAATGAGGAGATCCTGATCCTGCTGAGGTTGATGGTGAAATAGAAATGGGTGGAGAGCCAGAGGCTGAATCGTGCTCCGATGCCGCATCCGGTGTATATTTCACTCTATGCGGAGACTTGCGTCTCGACGCTGACCTGGGCGTCGATTGACGTTTCGACGTTTCCTGATACCCCACAGCGGAGGACTGTCTCGACGGTGATAGGCCTATCGCCGGAGATCTGGACTTCGAAGCCGAGTGGATAACCGGCGGTGAGTCATGCCTCGACGTCGAGAGCCTTGTCGTCGATGGAGGGCTTATCCTGGTGTGGTAAATAATTTAATTACCGGAACTTAATTTGATGCGGAAAATCTATAATAATAGCTCAGTAAAATAAGAGGCAGAATCCGTGGTATTAGAGGTTCGGAACGGGCTTTATTCCAAAATCAATTCGAATCGATGGACTCCATATTCCATCACCACGAAGGTTCAGGAAGTGAAGAACAATCTTTATTGACAAGTAATCATTTTTATACAATAGGCATTACAGTGAAACAGATGCAGGGGGCGTAACAGTTAATCACAAAGATAAGAACATACATGCGTAACTAAAATAGGTGTAACTGGGCGTAACTTAAAGAACGTCATTGGATATGATGTCATAAATGGGTGGTTCCACGAAAGAATTTCGCAATGTCAGCAGAAATACTTGGCAGAGATGCGTGCGCAGCAGCATGACGTGTGATTGACGTGCAACTAGGGGGTGAAGGGGACTTGACATTTAGCTCTACATGTGGAGACAGAAGTCTGGGGTTATGTCAACCTAATCCCAAATCATATCTAACATCCTATGTTTAAAGAACTGTGTTATCCAAAAAGAAAGGTCTCTTAGGATAGAATCTTATTCTATACTGACTATACTGACTGTTAGTGCGTGTACAAGCGTCTAAGTGTCTACACTAGATGCGAGGGCAGAAATCTTCCATAGTAACAGGGCTATGAATTACTTGCATAAAGACAGAGAAGCCGGGCCTTTTGCTCGGTAGCTGAAAGAATGTTTACTTAAACTACTAGACAGGAATGCATTGGGTGAGGAGCGGAGCAGAGCAGATAATCTTGAAGGTGAAATACAGTTTTTGGCAAGCAGACAGGTCGAGTCAGGCACCGTTAGCCGCGCAGGGAGTAGGACAAAGTTCATGGGTACAGATGCGAGCTCAGACTGGAGCTTTCAGAGGCAGAAGGCAGAAAAGGCTTGATGGCAGAATCAGGGCCTACTCGCCTGGACTGTAAAATGGGATAAATGAACCATATAAAGCCGGTGGCCTTTCATACTTAGGAATAGAATATCCGGCCCATTCATGGCGGATCTGAAAGAGGACATGTTGACGGTGGACGCACATGTGTTTGCGTCTTCATAACTGGAACTGGAGGAAACATACATGTACTTATGATTTATACATGAAACCGTTGGGGTCCAAGATAGGGGACATAACTGATCATAAAAATCCATATTTCCACACTGGACGGAGGCCTATTTCCCAACAGGGACGTCATGGACACCTGTAACGACGGAGGCGCCTGCTTCGATGTCGATCCCGACGGAGGTGCCTGCCTCGATGTCGATCCCAACGGAGGTGCCTGCCTCAACGTCGATCCCGACGGAGGCGTCCGCCTCGACGTCGATTCATGCTCCGACGACGATCTTCGCCTCGACGTCGGCAATGTCTTCGACGCGATCGTCTCTCTCTCGACGGCGATCCAAGCCTCGACGCAGATGAACGTCCGTGTTCTCTTGTCGACGATCTTCGCCTCGACGTCGGTGTAGATTTCGACGTCGACCGTCTTTCCTTCGACGTCGACTTTGGTCTTCATGTCGACTTCGACGTCGAATGATGATGTTTCTCCTTCGACGCCGAACGACATTTCCTCGACGGCGAAGTTTTCGACGACGAACGAATGCGTTTTGCAGCCGGATCTTGCATCAATGTTGATGTTCTCTTTGAAGCGTGAGTCTCCCTGGATTCCTCACCTCTGGAGTCTTCGACGCCGAGCCCGACGCCGATGGAGAACACACAGGGATCAACTGCTTCGATGTCGACCGCATTTCAGAAAGGCCATAAAGCCTAATCCTCTCTCTTTCTTTCAAAGTCCTCTTTGAAAGGTCCTTACAATGTCGACAGGAAGCAGGAGAGTGTGTGTCCGGTAGACAGAGGATACACACATCCTGAGTATCCGAAGAAGCCTTCTTTTTGCCACAGGATGGACAGGGCATGAACAAGGAAGGCATTTTCTGACAGAAAAAAGTTTTGAAATCTGTCAGCAAAATCAGGAAAATGCTTCACCAACAGGAGATAATTTAAGATGAAGCAAAAAATTCACTAGAAAACTAGCAATTCTTGACAAAGTCAAAAATGAAGAGAGCTGAATTTCAGGGTCCTGAGAGAAGGAGCCGGAAAGAACAACTGACCCAACTGTCACCCCTGAGGCATGATGGGATATTGAGGTTAGGGCTGCCTTAAAGGCACGGTGCTAGTTTTTACCTGTACAAGGTTTTTTCAGTCACTATGGTATTGTATTGCAATGCAGCCTGCAGGCTGCCAATGTTTTGTGGATCTGTGTTTGGCACAGTGTTTTTCTTTTCTTTCTCATGAGTGTTTACCTCATTAAAAAAAAAAAGAAGGAGAGAGAGAGATTTAGGTGTATTATTATACCTATATGTTTTATTGGATATTTATATCTACATTGTCTAGCCGATTATGGGGGCTGCATTGGCTTGGAACAAATAATATATGTTTATACATATACAGAGCTGTATATATATGTGTTTTTTATATATAATTTTATTATTTCCGGGGTCCCCGCACATGGGCGGGAATATTCAGTGCTTATGACTATTGATGAGGATCCCCTGGAAGAGAAGTAATTTTTAACTCTACGCTATCCAACACTTTCCCTACTGTTGCACTCTTTGGAGTGGGAATACTCATTTTTACCCCTACGCTATCCAACACTTTCCTTACTGTTGCACTCCCTGGAGTGGGAATAGTAATTTATAAGTCTACATTATCCAACACTTTCCCTACTGTTACACTCCCTGGAGTGGAAATAGTAATGTTTAGCCCTACACTATCCAACATTTTCCTTACTGTTGTTTTTGTTGGAGTTGGAGTAGTAGTTTTATTCTCTCTGCTATTTAATATTTTTTGTATTATGTTAGCTAATGTTATATCTAATTAATTTTAAAAATATTCAAATTAAATGTAATTTTTTCAATGTGTTATACGTAATTATTTATTTTTTATTCATGTTATTGTTTTATGTGTATAGATGTATTGGTAATTTATAATATTTTGTAATAATTTATAAGTTATTAAAATAATTATTAAAGCTAATTATTAAGTAAGTATATATTATATGTATATGTTTAATTAATGTTTTATTAAATTATATATATTAATTTTAAACATTATAAAATATATTTAATTATGTTTATTTTATTTATAAGTATTATTTGGTTTATTTTACATTTTTTTTTTTTTAAACGATATTTTTAATAACGATATTTTTGACATCTATATTTTATTTTCGATATTTTTGTACTTACCATGTTGTAGATAGGATTTCGATATTCTTGACATCGATATTTTTGCTCCGATATTTTTGTAGGTCGATTTTTTAACCTTCGATATTTTGTCAGTGATCCGTTCTGTGCATAGTCGTGTAACGTGATACGCAACTGTGCACAAGCCATGCAATGGGTCAATATGTGGCCACAGTCGATAGTCCAACTGAGGCTTCCACTGACACTAGGCTCTTCATGGATGTATTGCATAGGGCCTCTCACACCACCTCTACTAGGCCCACTGAAGCATGCACATTAGTTGGCAGACCCGTTGATGCATGAAGCTTTGCAGTAACTGATCTTGCAGTGCTTACAAAAAGCAACAAATGCCTAAAATAGGTCAGACCAATATGCTTTGCCGATGCTTGTTTTTGTGGGCAAGTTTCTGCACTTGCCGGACTGTGGGTTTACTTACAGGGGCGAGGGTGTCACAAGTAAGAAAGTCACAAACAGGCACCAGTTCGCTCTCATGGCTGAAGGATGTTGTTACTGGATGAGTCCAATAATCATCCACTAATAGATCCACTCAACTCACACCAGCAGGATACCTAGAAACAACGGGTGAGACAACAGCACATGCAAGATCACTGTTAGTCATGCTGTAGGCTGTCTCACAGTCGGTGCTTACAGCACAGTCCTCCATCAAAAAGCAGAGTTGAGAACCTGCTTCTGGAATGAGAATGAATTGTACAGACAAACCATAGCTGTTGAGAGATACAGTCCAGTGAAGTTAGGACTGGGAATAGAGGCTGATGCTGTGGAGAGTGGTTGAGACAGTAAAGCAATGCTGGGCTGTATCGTGATACAGGGGCTATGGTGAAATGTGATTGTAGAGAGGTGAATAACTTGTGAACAGCTACTGGGCTGAAAAGAGTTGCTGTTACAGTGGAGAAAAGGTAAGGCCAGGGTCGGACTCGCCTATAGGCAATCTGGCACTGCCAGAAGGGCTGGTCTGACACGTCAGTGTGTGACAATTATGTAGGAATAACCAGGAAAAGGGCTTCGGCTCCGCCCACATGTCAGAAGTCAGGAGTACAAGTTTTGATTGGGCAGAAGTTGTGTGCTTCCACAAAAAAGTGCTTGCGCTCCATGCAGCTGCGATGATTTAGTTTATCAAGCTGCCTCACCTTGAACTTTCAGGGGCACATACATGATATTGTAATGCTATTAAAGTTTTTTAGATAGCTAGATAATTTATGATATTTTTCTCTGGCAGCACCACAGGTGGGGGAAGTGCAAACATTACTCTATATTAAGGTCTACAAATAGGTATTTTGTCACATGGAATTTCACAGGTTACTGTAGTAGGCAAGGGTTTCGACGATGGTCACCCACTCTCACAAACCCTAGGGGGTTTCACTGTGATGCATCTTGTTAGTCTCTGTTGAGAGGGGTTGTATACTGTTTTGCAAGATGTATTTTTCCAATCATTTATACGTTTATAACTGTATTCATGATGGTTGCCAGTTTATGTGCACTTGAATAGGCTGGTGCTGAGTAAAGTGTAAAGCCAATGTTGAAGGGTAAAGGATTCATCAGCTCATTGGGAAAGGCATGCTGCATTTCATATATTTGAGCTGTCTATTATCAAAGATTATGATAAAGCCAGTAGGCCTGGCCTACTTTTTGTGAAAGGCAGGTATTAAAGACAATAGGCTTTTAAGGACGCATTGTGATTACACTGTGCTAAAATCTGTAGGCAGGTACTGTGCTCAATGGAATTTCACAGATGTCTGTAGTAGGCAAGGGTTTTGGTTTTGGTGATCTACCCGAATAAACTGTGAGGATAAAAGATATGCATTACAATTATCCTTGTTAAACACTCTTAGCAGAGATGGTATTTTGCTATGCCAACTAATTTTGTATACATTTGTACTTGTATTACAGTATGCCTGATGATTTCCTAGTGGAAAGCTTATGCTCACTATAATGGGCTTACCTTGGTTATGATGACTACCTAATGATAAAGGCTGCATACCTCATTCTTTATCATGAGCATTAATGAAAAAGGCATTAAGCTTGATACGTTGAATAGCACGTTAAAGTCAATTGGCATTTAAGAGTGGGTTATATTGGGTATGAATTAAAGACTACAGACAGGTTTTTTGTTGCATTGAATCTCATAGATTACCGTATAAGGAAAGGGTTGCCCCCTCTAGCACATGAGAATAGAAGATTTGCACTGTGAGAATCCTAGGTAAGCCCTGTTAGGAAAGATACTGTTTTGCTTTGCCAACTGTGATTTTGTATATATTTGTAGTTTTATTACTGTATGTCTGCTGGATGCCTTGTGGGAAAGCCAGTGACATAGGAAGAGGGGTAAGGTGGGTGCGGGTCTCCCCAGGTGTCAACCCTAAGGGGATGACAAAATGTCACTGAGGGGGGTGACAAAATGGCAAAAATTCTGTTCCCTCAGCTCTCACCTGCCGTCTTTAGTGTGGCATCGTCCTGGGCGGCAATCCGTGGATTCGCCAGGACCCCTCCCCACCCCGCTTTCATTGAGTCCCGCTGCTGGGCGGCAAACGCAGGTACTTCCCCGGACTGTCTCAGGTCTAGCTACACCACTGGGGAAAGCTTATTCTCAGTACACTAGGCCTGAATTTGTTGTGGTGACAAGTCAAATGATAACAGCCTTCGGCTCCATTGGTGTGCAGGGAAATGTTATACCTGATGCCATATGTCTGGCTGCTTGTTATGAAAAGATATTACAAATGCAGTAGGCCTGTCTTATTTATTGTGAAAAGCGTGTGGTAAAGCCAATAGGACTCCAACGGTGGATTGCTGCCACATGATGTCAGACAATAGAAAGGTATTTGGTTAAATGTAATCGCACAGATTACCAATGTAGGCAACGGTTATGGTGTTGGTCACCCACTCTGACAGACCCTGGGAGTGAAATTTTACTATGATTATTCTTTTTAGGCCTAATTGAGAGGGACTATTTTTTGTTTTGTCAACTCTAATTTTGTATATATTTGTAATTTCATATATTATGGTTGATGGTCTGATGGTTGTGTAGGTCTGTGGAATATATAATGTCAAGCCGTTGGTAAAGGAAAGACGCCTGGGAAAAGGTATATCAGATTTCTTAGATGTGATCTGTTTATAATGCAAAGTTGTGACAAAGAAAGTTGACCTTTCCTACTTATTGTGAAAGGTATGTGTTAAAGGCAATCAGCTTTTAATTGAAAATTGTAAATGTATTTATAAAGCACTTATGACCCCTGACCAGGCATTGAAGCGCTTTTTTTCTGAGTAACACGCAGCTGTGGAACCCAAGATTAGTAGTTAGAAGGTTAGTACGAATTATTTTCTTTCTCTTTCTTGAGCATTCCTTGTGTGGGTTTGTGCTCTTGATTTTATGTGAGTTTAGTGGAGTTTGGGGAAGGAATTAAATGATAGGAATGGACTGAAAAAGGGGAATTTGAAGTAGAGATAGAATGAAAGGAATGGATTTGAAAGGGGAAGTAATATGTTTTTTGTAAGTAGCAGTCATTCTTTTTGCTTGTTAGTTGGGTGGCATTACTAAAATGGAGTGGTGAAAGTTTGAGATGGATGTTTGAGAGTTTATAGTAGTAAGAAAGGATTAGGATGGGAGAGAGGGCGGAGGGATGGGATAGATGGCAAAAATGTTTATTTTCTTTTATTTTTAGATAGCAAAATGAAATAATTTTTACATACAGATGCGGGTCACAGATGTGTCCTCTATATAGGTAAGTGGGCTTCCGCCCTTGACACTGAGATCACTTTCTTTTTCCAGTTTATTAGACCCAACATCTTTGGCGTTGTTTCCCCAACTTTTTGCCTCCAATCCCCCTGTTTTTGCAGGCTTCAATTTTGCTTGCCTTAGAACTTGCACACTTTACCACTGCTACCCAGTGCTAAAGTGTTTGAGCTCTCATCCTAAAACATGGCAACATTGGCTTACACCCAACTGACAAAATGAATTTACTTGTAAGTCCCTAGTAATGTTGTCCTGTCTGTACCCGTGGCCTGTAAATTAAATGCTACTAGTGGGCCTGCAGCACTTATTGTGCCACTCACCTAAATAACCTTTAAACCTATCCCAAGCCTGCCATTGCAGCCTACGCGCGCAGTTTTAAAAATGCCCTTTCGACCCAGCCAAATAAACTTTTTGCCAGGCTTTAACCTTCCCTATTAAAACATCTAAGTCACCCCCAGAATTGGCCCCACACAGCCCGGAGGCCAGGGTGCCATGTATTCAAAAGCGGGGCGTGTACCTTAAAGTTTTAAATGTCCCGGTAGTGTAAAACCCTTCAATTTCGTTGTTACTACTGCAAAGCTTACCTGTCTGATAAGATAACATTAGGTTACCACATTACATAACTTTCAATTGGGAGCAGCTAGGTAAGAGTTTCGTCTCTAAAGAATTGTAATATAAAACCATCTTTAAAGGTAAAGATAGGAGCTGTCACCTACCACACTTACACATCATTTTAAGGACAGATTGTTATTACACTGTGCTAAAGCCTGTAGGTGGGCACTGTTACATGAAATCTTGTAGATTATGTTACTAGGCAAGGGCTTTGGTGCTGGTGACCTACTTGAACAAACCACGGAGAAAGGCAAGTAGCACGATGATAATTCTTATTAGCATTTATTAGTAGGGATTTTGAATTGTTTCTACAACCCTTTTATGAACATATTTGTAATTTTATTAGAGTATAATTGATGATTGCCTTGTGGGAAGTCTTATGAACCAACGAACTAGGTCCGAGTTGCTTAAGGTGACAAGCCAATGATAAAGGTGATAGGCTCAGTTATTTATAATGAAAAGTTATGACATATTGATTGTGAAAAACGTATGTTAAAGTGATTCGGCATGTAAGGGTAGAGTGTTATTATTCTGTATTGAGGCGTACAGGTAGGTATTTTGTTATACTGAAATAATCAGTGGCGGCTAGTGACATTTGAAAGTGGTAGGGCGTAAAGTTTGTGTCGGCGTGCACTGCGGCGAGCGAGAGTACCCCCGTGAAATTTTTTAAAAAAGAGTGGGCATTTTCAAGCAAATTTGAGAAAGCAGGAAGGTTAATAAAGCAATTGTGAAAGTGCAGTTATTACATTAATAAAGAGATGTCATATAACAACATAGGTAGCTGCTTATTCAGTATAACCACAGAGCTTCACAACAGACTTTGCGATAAAATGCTGCATTGACATAAGTGTGGTTACTATTACTCAGTACGATTAAAAAAAATGAGAGGGCTTTTCGATTTTATAATGTGATCAAATAGATCTTCATCATGCTTCAACCAATACCTGCCTATGCACTTCCTCTCTCTGGAACTGGACCCAAGGCAATGGTAATGGTAATGCAAAGAATTTGTACCATGCAGATCACAAACGTGCATATAATGTAGCTAGTTCAACAGGTTACTGCTTTTGTCAGAAAGATGTTTTTGTTACTTGCAGTTTAAAAGTTACAAGGCTAACATAGCAGAGAGGGCAATTAAACTGTCACCAAAGAGCTGCCTACAAATGACAAGGCCAAGGCTAAGGTAGATTCGAGCAATATGATGGTGTTCAAGACCAGATTGCAAATGCGATAAAAAGAAAGGTAGTAACACCCTGAGCCCACACCTTTTCCAAGTAACTTACCAGATAAAACACAAAAGGGACCGAGAATCAAATACCAGAGCAGTCTGCGGAGTATGCAGTGCGACTCACGGGTCTAATCTCTAAGTACGGGCTACGCGCGCCCCTTGCACTGCTCCCAAGTGCCCATAGCCTTTGCACTGATTCTCAATGTCCTCAGGCCTGGTGCTTGACCCAGATGCTGTCACTTCTCCCAGGCCCCTCTTCAAATGCTTCCGGAACCCTCCATGCCGAGCACATTAAGGCAGCAACCGCTCAGGAATTCAGCGCTGGGCTCGGCGGCTGGTTGATGCCTCGAGCTCCTAAGGTGTCTGATAAGACAAGGTACTATGGGGCAGATTTATGAGGCCCGTTGCGCCATCGGAACCTCACTTATTGTGACGTTCCGTGGCGCAGAAGCCTGCGTGATATTTATCAGGCAGCACTGAGCCACTTTTTGTGGCTTAATGCTGCCTCATAAATATCAGTCCCTTTAACGCAGTGTTCTGCGTTAAAGGGGCTTGCAATGGGTGTTGCTGGGGGCGTTCCCAGCAACATCCATGGCCTTTTGACACTGCCCCAGATTTACGAGAAATCGTAAATCTGAGGCAGCGCCAAAAGCTTCCGCCTCCCCAGGGGAGGCGTAAGGGAGGCGCAACGGGGAGAAATATCTTCATTTCTCCTCGTTTTTCCTTTTTCTATGTGTGCTGCATTCTGCAGCACCCATACAAAGAGGAAAAACCTCTTGTGATTATTTTTGTACAGAAAGGTTTCCCTTCCTGTACAAAAATATTCATCTCCGCAACGCAGGCACCCTTGCACAATGGTGCAGAGGTGCCTGCGTTGGCGCAGGCATCCCATTGTGCGCCGGCGCAGGGGAAAAGGACAGGAATGCGCCGCATTTTATAGATACGGCGCATCCCTGCCCTTTTCTTTTGCCATAGGGAAGCGCAGCAGGAAGGAACCTCATAAATCTGCCCCTATGAGTGTTGAGTGAGGCAACATACCATCAGGAGAAATGCCAACTCGCAGAGGCGACTCGTTTAAAGAAATGGCAGCGCACAATCAGCATGTTTGCACTGCTAACAACTTCTGAAAGTGGCCAATTTCCCGGTCCATTGGCCTTGTTGAAAAGTGTAACCGAAAAAGATGCGCACAAACTCAGGAACAGCTGTTGTTACGTCACCTGTCAGCCACATGCATCAGAACCCATCAGCCACATGAATTCACTTCACTCAGTAATTGCCTAATACAAACAAAACCCACTGGTACAAGGGTCTGTTTAGCTTCATTAATTCATTTGGTATTGCTCTTTTCATGACGCTAGCGTAACAAGAAATACTACTTGCAAAACATATAATATACAGAAGTTTTCATGGGTGAAGTGCGTGTAACGAGCAGCAGCAGCACTAGCTCGGGCCAAGCCATTGTTCTTTTATGCATCTGGGAACCACCCGACGTTCTTTGAGCTGAAATAATAGCAGATAAAACAACAGATGTTCAGTGGAGTGCACATAGATATTCCATACAAACAGGGACAAAGCACGTCTCAGCTGTGCACTAAACACGGCCAAGTTCTATGCCGGAACTCTATGCATATTCTGCAGGTGATGTTACCCCATTGTGTGCACAAGGTCCCCGGCCATTCGGACTTAGGTGTTGATAAAAAAAACCACCCAAAATAAAAGGAGAACGTTCTACTGCATAGTACCCCCAGGGGCACCCCGCTGTCCCCCCTCCCCCATGGTAGGTTACACAAATGACACACACAAGACAGTTGGTGTTAGGTAACAATGCTGCAGGTTTATTACATAATTCCAGAATATGTAATGGGTGGGTTATCTTACGGGCGATCCAAGGGCAGGCAACCAACTGGGTCGCCTGCCCGCCTGCCCGCCTGATGAGCCGGGCAGTGCGGGAGCGATGCCCGCTGATGCTGCCATCCATGTGATTCTTTCTACGATCACGTGCCGTTGGTAACTTCTACTCATGCCCCCCTATCGGGGCGGAGCGTCGTTTAGCAAGCCCCCGGTTGTTCAGGCCCACAACCGCCCGCAGGACTAGTGGGGCGCCGACACGGCTTCCGGGACCTTCCCATGAGGCTCCTCGGTTTTGGCTCAGGCACCCCCAACGGTGCCGCGCAGAGGTACCCTTTGTACCGGCCTGCTTCCAGATCACCCTGTAACTCCGCCACAGCCCTGGAGGCGGCTTACCGTCGCAGCCAGGGCCCCCCACCAACCCGCTATAGTCTTACCTGCAACCTCTCCTGACTAGGGCTTCCTGCAACTAGCTAGAAGGGAACCATCCCTGCAGAAAGAAGAGTTTGAAATTTTGCCACCTCATGACAGTGTGACAGCGCTAGCGGGACTCAAACCCTGTGAGATCCCTTATATCCACAGGCCCAAGACTTACCAGTGAGCTATAGCTCCTGGTGTTGTGGATGGCCCCATCTATGTCCCCAAAGCCCGAGACGCCATCCTAATCGGATAGGGTCTGCTGAAATAAAGGACCCGTTGGGCCTGCGAAGATGTGCCAAGAACTATTCGCCCCCCTGCAGGAAGGTTACTCCTCTTCACAATTCTGGGCCTGCCCTCTTTGGCTATCAAGGCGAGAAGGGTTTTACTTAACCTTTGGCCAGTCCCCTCTGATTGCTAAACCTGGAGCACCGGAGTGCTCCTAGCTGCCCGCGCGTGACCATGGGCAAGGGGCGACTCTTGCCCCTGCCCACCATCCCTTATGGGAATTATGCCCCTACAGATTCCTCAGTGATGAAACCCCCTAGGCATACCAGCTTCGGGAATCTGTCTGGCTTAAGCATTGCGCGCTGTCTGTAAAGTTAAAGCATTGAGGATTGACTAAGTCCTACTTCGCCCCTCCCATCATGCTCCCCAGTAGTAGGGTGGCAGGGGGGTGCCCCCCCCACAAACCCAGAGCATCCCCAGCGGTGCCAAATTCCTGCTCCGTTGAAATAGAGATTTAGTGCACCCTGGGCGTGACAAATGTTCTATTGACATAATGTCCCCTTGTGTTTGCCCCGCTGACACCCCAGTTATTGGGACAGCAGCACAATATGTTGGCTGGCAGCGCCCCTTGAGCGCGGTAAAAGTGTCTGTAAACCAGGATCCCAGTCTCCTGCAGCTGCAGTACGCGACCAGTGATTCAGTTGGGGGATACCCCCAACCGCAATGGTCCTCTAGACATTAAGAAACCCTATTTTACCTGGGCCTATCTCCAAATGATGGTGGTTTCACCCAGCTATGGAACCTATTTACTTGTTTTGCTACACGGCCCCCTTATGGGTAGGCCTCACAGTTAGGGCAACGCGCGTGCTCCCAGGGCACGGTGCTGCTGGAGAGCAGATGTCTGTTGCCCACACGCTGATACTTTATCTGTTGCTAATTGCCCTACAGCTGGAAGTTTCCCAAGAACCGTAGACTTCGTGTTCCCACTTAGATTGATCCCATCGCCTGGGGGGAACCCAGTGGTGGCAGGACCTGCATGGTAACTCCACCCCAGCGTAGCTGTCGCTTATTTGTGACGCCGAAGCAGGAGATGCCCCCTTAGTCTCGAGTTCTAACCCCTAGAGGATAACCTTGGGGGCAGACAAGTCTGTGGGAACCAACCGTAAACTTTGGTGCAACTACCAGCCCTATTCTGAATGTTGCGAATGCTGCATGGTCAATAATCCCCTGACGCCATGAGGCTCTACGTGGTGTTTACCAAACTTTTGAACGACCGCACCAGCGCCAGGTTGCAATCCGCTTGCGAGCGGCGCACCCGCAACCACTTGGTCAATCACGCCGGTAACCTTGTGCCGCGATTTTGGCCCTAGTGAGGCGCTATGTGGTGACCACTTATTCTTTTGCCGCTATGTCAGTGCGTCCCCGTATTCAATGCGATTGGGGCACTGAGCTACACCCATATCTACACCCATCTAGTGGCTTAATCCAGGCTTCCCTTAGCATTAGATAATAACTACCATTCTATCTCGGTTGCGTTGCCCTTCCCGACTAGGCACCCACCTGGGTGGCTAGGTTACAGTTAGATATGTGTGATTTCCCCCATATCTGTGCCACTCTGAGTGACAGGTGAAGGTGGCCTACATAAGCATGTTGGCGGGGCAGAGTTGCTGGCATAAGCATACCTCTTTTAGAATGTCGGCAGCGACCCGTGTTTAACCGTTACTAATATGGCAATGACAGTTCTACGTTAAGACTATCCCCACTCTGGTCCGCCCTGCCCAAGGACTGATGTACTTGGGAGCGCGATGCCGTAAGCAATGGGGGTGGGTGTCAAGACAACAACAACAATGACAAACGACCCAAGCCCCCTTTCAGCAAAAGGTTGGGGACGAGGGACACGTGATGCAATCTGTCAGTATAGTTCGAATTCTCTCGATGGCTCCAACAGTTAACTCCCTAATTGGGACGCACCTCCCCTTGGCATGTGTGGGGGCATCTGCGAAGCTTGAATCCTGTTGTGGCTGCTCAACACATGCAGTAAAATGTGCTGAAAACAATCTTGTGGGACTGTTGTTAACTAGACATGCTCATCTATGCATTAATGTTAGTCAACCGTGCCGCACGTGGCAGCGAAAATTAATTCCATCCTATCTCCTCCCTATACCACTAATTTCGGGCTTAGTGCTGGTACAGCATCGCCACAGTGCCAACCGGTGGCGTACCATTTGCAACATGGGCAATCCTGAAACTAGTGTCTGTCATGTGTACTAGGAGCGACACCTTCTAGATTCGACATTCAGTCCGCAAAGCATGCGGACTCGACCCGAAGGTATTGGAGAGCTGTACATGAGAACTGCCTTTACATTGCATGCTCAGGCACAGGGGGAGATTAAGTGATTTGCCCAAAATTCACAGGACACGACCTCGAGGCTCGAACCCTGGTTTCCTGCGCCAGAGTAGATGGCTGCACATGAGTACCGTATTTATAATACATATGCAGGCACGGGAAGATAAGAGATTTCCCCAGGATCACAGGACGCGACCTCGAGGCCCTAACCCTGGTTTCCTGCACTAAAGTCGGCGACTGCACATGGTCAGTAATTTCATTTCCTATCCAGGCACGGGGAGGTTAAACGATTTTCTCAAAATCACCAGACACAACCCCGAGGCTCTACCCTGGTTACCAGCACCAAAGCCGTGCTTGCTAGGCAAAGATGTGGCGGTGGCGCGAATATATAATGAATATATATTTGTTATTTTCTTGGCGCACAATCGGCCGGGATATTCCGCATAAGCACCAGTTCAAATACTCCCACATAATTATCTCCCGGCCGCCAAGCATCCTCGGGCTCTCCCTGTCCATGCCACACGAGGAGACAAGCAGGCGCGCCGCCCCGGGCCTCGAGTCGGCTGAGCGAGGGGGGGGGGGGCGAGGGCAAAATAAATAAGGACGAGGCTTAACACGTGTGCTTGCTTACTTAGTTTAGAGTGGTGGGCCTCCTGACCTGTATGTCACTGTTCCTTCCGACCTCCGGATAGAACCAGTAACATGCCTACGCGCTTTTCCCACTACCCCATTAGGCCCAACCATAGGGGGCCGGCCGCCTTGCATAATGCTGTTTCTGACATTGCATCCAGCCATATGAACAACGTAACGTCGGACCTACGTCAATTAGCACTATTGGATTGTCAATGGTTGTATGTTGCATGAGCTGAAAAGGCAGAAACTATGCATGCACACACTCACCGCGTGCAGTTCCTGTGGTGGTGGGGGGGGGGGATCGGGATGCAGGTTACAAAGCGTCACGTGTGGTCAGGATCGGACTGCGCGACCATTGTTGTGAATAGCACTTCTATATCGCGCGAACTCGACCCGAAGGTATAGCAGCGCTGTGCATGAGCACCATATTTACACACATATTCGGGCACGGGAGTGAGATCATGAGCCGCCAGGTCCGCGACCCTCGGGAACCCATGTGTGCACACCGACGATGCCTTCTTGAGACACCGGTTGAGGGGGGAAGAAGCATCTGTCTATAGCGCAACTGCGCGCCAGAGTAACTGAGCACCGGAGACGAGCACCGTACCACATTAATCAGTTCAGGTGCGGGAGATGTAGTCATGCCCGGGATCATGTAATGAGCACGCGTGCATTGGAGCGCCGGACACGAGCAACGTGTCACACATTCATGCGCGTGGAATGTCGAAATTCCTTTAAACCGTAATGCGCGCGAAAGTATTAGAGCGCTGGACACGAGCACCGACCAAATAACCCATTCAGGTGCAAGGGGTGCCGTAATGCCCAGAATCACATAATGCGCGCGAATGTGGGCACGAGCAAATTCTTGTGAATAATACATGCACTTGTATCATGTATCCGCATTATAGGAAGCCAGCCAATACATGTTGCATAATTATCTAGCGTGAACTCGACCCGAAGGTATTGGAGCAAAATCTTGTGAACAATGCCTGCACTTGTATCAAGTATCTGCCTTATAGGAAGCCAGCAGATACATGTTGCATATTTATATAGCGCGAACTCGACGCCAAAGGTATTGGAGCGCTTTACATGAGCACCGTATTTACATTACACCTGCAGGCACGGGGAGCTTAAGAGATTCGTACCATATAACGCGATCCCCGTGCCAGATCACGCGAGCACCGCACCAGATTAACCATTGAGGTGCGGGGGGTTTAGTAATGCCCGTAATCGCGTAATGTGAACAATGCATGCACTTGTATCATGTATCTGCCTTATAGGAAGCCAGCAATACATGTTGCATAATTATATAGCGCGTACTCGACCCGAAGGTATTGGAGCGCTTCACATGAGCAACCTATTCACATTACACATTCAAGCACGAGGAGCTTAAAAGATTCGTACCATACTACACGATCCCCGTACCAGATCACGCGAGCACCGCACCAGATTATCCATTGAGGTGATTATCCATTGAGGTGCGGGGTTTAGTAATGCCCGTAATCGCATAATGCGGACGCGACCTCAAGGGGCGGAACCTGAGTTCCCTAAACAGCGTCCAACTCGCAGTCGTCGGTCTACCCCACCTCTGCAGGTCATAACGTCTACCGATGCGACCGCCAACCTTTATCTCGCTGCGCCCGACGCATGGGCAGGGGGTGGTCTAGACCATTTAAATCCCGCAACTCTATTGCGCTATTTTCCGCGTACCCCCAGGGCCCCCTAATGGCGCTACGCCCCTGCTACACCGCTACTAACGCTCATTACGACGGACCGCAGCGTCGTCCTATCCAGCCGCCATGGCCCATCTTGCGCCCCCCCCCCCCGCCCGTGGCCATCCGAGCCACAGGGCCCCGTCGACCTGGTACCGCCCAGGGACAGGGCCGTGGCGGGGTGGGTGCAGCAAGACTCACTGTTGTTCCTATGATACAGCAAGATGACGGCAGGTCCGGGATCGCAGCAACGAAGGCCTGCTGTGCTTCCCTACGGCAAAACCTCATAAATCTGCCCCACAGAACTCAGTCTACAAGACTGGAGGTTGCAAAGGATCCCTTACACGGGTTTTACTTTAAGACTAGACTTGGCAAAGCCTGTGAGATCGACATTTAAATGTTTTTATTGCAAGTGCACGACACAAGATAAAAGGAAACAAACACTTGGCACTGAAACGTGACCACCATATGCGCCAATAAATGTTCTAAATTAAAAAAGAAAGTTGACTGCAGGGGCCGTTTTAGAAGTGACGTTGTTTTATATAACAGACTCAACTTCTCTCCCAACATTTAAGATGACTTGTGGGGTTCAGAGAGATCCCCGACATTGCCTCCCCTTCGTTCCTCCTTTACACGGATCCCTTGAAGTACTTGCTTTGCTCCTCGAGTCGCCCTTAAATCTGCTCTAACATGGACTACAGTCCGAGGTACCTCAAAGTGACCAGTCGCCCAAAGCAGCCTCCAGCTTTGAGGAAGTCTCTCAAACGCCACACACCGACATCAGCCACAAGCAAACTCAAGAGCTAGGCCCAGCACACCTCACATGCACATCTCTGGCTGAGGTGCAGCACTACGCTTTATGCACTGTGAGGATGTCTCTCAAGCGCCTCACACCGACATCAGCCTCAAACAACCTCAACCGCTAGCACAGTCGCGGCACGCGGGGGGGAGGATGAGGGGGTGTCGCACGGGGGTGGGGGCCGGGGGGCGTGTTAAAATCGATAAAAAAATGAAAACCCTACCTGAGGTCCCGAGCAGGTCCGCGCTGCATCGGGTCCGTTGGCGCCTACAGTCCCTCTCCAATCCTAGCGCTGCCAGCAGCGCTAGGATTGGTTTAGGGCACGGTTACTGCTCGCCTGCCTGCCCATTAGGAGACCGAGGTTTGAGCCTTTGCTCAAGCCTCGCTCTCCTAATGGGCATGCGCCAGCCAGAGCAGACACGAGTGCGCATGACTGGGCACGGTGCGAAAATTCGCCCTCCGTCCCCACTTATGCGCACTTATGCTGCTGCCTGTTGCCCCTGGTCCATCTGACAATCATGTCAGTCAACATGACGCCGGACCGCCCACCCCCTTCAGACTCTGAAGGGGGTGGGCGGTCTGACGTCATGCTGACTGACATGATTGTCAGTTCTCCCTCGGCGTCTTTGAACTTAAGTAAACTGATTCAGTTTACTTAAGTTCAAAGACGCCGAGGGAGCTGCCGGCGGGGGGGCTACGCCCCAACGCCCTAATGGACGCACCGCGACGAACTGAATCCCACAGATTACAGCAGTATGCAAGCATTTTGGTGCTGGTTAAACGTTCTGACAAGCAATGGCTATAGAAGATTTGTACCAAGAGAATCCAGGTTCGGCTCGCTTAGGATAGTATTTTGCTTTTCCAACTCTAATTTTGTATGTGTAATCTCATAATTGTATGCCTGATGGTTGCTTTGTAGGACAGCTACAGACCCGATTGGTTTACTAGGAAAAATATTTCTGATGCCATAGGTCTGATGTGCTTATTATGAAAAGCTATGACACACACATTAGGCACGATATATTGATTGTGAAACGTATATGTAAAAATCAAGGGGCATTTTAGGATGGATTGCTATAAGGCCTAGAGGTAGGTATTTTGTAACATGAAATGACACAGACTACTTTTGAAGGGAACGATTGTGGTGTTGGTTACTGCTTCTGACAAACCCTAGTGAGAAAAGATTTGCACTGTAATAATAATACTAATACTAAGATGTCCTTTCCAAGATGGCCACCAGTGCAGTTACACACATGAAGCCATCCTGTAACACAGCTATAGTTTATCATTCTGTGCCTTTCCAAGATGGCTCACGTGTTGCTTCCAAAATCGCTTGCCATCTTGGAATTGTGTTTGTGCATAAAATGCAAACCCATTTGTCCATAGGCACACACCCCTTCAAATACGAATGTACAAGATTAAGATGGCTACAATTTGGCGACAGTGGAGATACAATATCACCTTACTACCAAAGAAATAAATATTTTATAAACTTCCAATTCAGGACAGCAACAACTCCGTGCTCTAGCCTCCTCCACACCTACATTTGACCATCCTCTTGTCCTTAATCGCTCAGGCGCTGGGCAGCAGCAGAATTCCTGGGGGCCTGGCAGGGCGCGCAGGAAAAAGAAATTAAACCTCCTGCCACCGACCTTCTATTGGCATGATCGGGTTGGCTTAGTCCACGTGGGTCCCAACTAGATTGAAGTCGCCCAGGCCATTCATCATTCCACGGCAACCATAGCATTCTTCAGAATGCGGAACAAATTGAAGGAAAGATCACTGAGGGTGGCCGCACCAGTTGTTGCCCGAAAAACGGCAACAGCCAGGCGGTCTTGTGCCACCCCTGGATAATTCAATTAGTCAAACCCAGAAAGCATTGCAGGTCACTTGACAGACTACAGGGGCAGCCGTGGCGGGTCTGAGCTGCTGCTATATAGTCAGCTGAGCCCAGCCGCCACCGAACAAGCCAGAGGACAACACTGATGTGAGCAGATCTTGCAGGCTGCAAGAAATTACATTATATCAGTTGGGTGTGTTCATCATATATCAGGCACTGCAGCCTGAGTAAGAGTTAAAATAATTAAAAACAGTGCTGCAGACTTGGTTCGCAATCAGTAGCACACCGTCTTTGCAGAGCACAGTGAGACAGAAACTCGCAGCAGTCGTGGCAAACGGCTGTAAGTGCCGCAGGCCAGCTCCGGGGGCCGACTCCCGGCTCACAACATTGCTCCTGTCATCCCTTCAGAGCCGCCCTACCACAGGAGCCAGCTGTGCAGCCTTGCCACAGCACGGCTGCTCCTTAGATTCAGCAGTAAGGACTCAGACACGCGCTGCTGTCATTATAAGCAGCTGCTACAGTCGTGGCCACCCAGCTCCACCCCTCACAGTGCGCAGGAGTTCAAGGCGCTAAAATATGTGATTAATGCATTTTAATGCGGTGATGCGGGCCACCACAATAAAATGTGTTAGTGTAATACCTGATGAGTGGTGCTTGGCAGGACTGCAGCTGGTTTAGCTCTGGTCACTCTGCCTTAAAATATGTTTAACTCTTTAAAGATGTAGTGACTTTTTACTACACTTATTGCCCAAGCCTTTATTTCTTAAATATCATTTATAATTGACTGTACTATTTGCTGTCCTGCTTAACCCATTCGCTGCCAGGCCTTTTCCCCTCCTGTGCCACGCCCTTTTTTGGCTATTTGGGGTAGTGCGCGCTGAGGCCCCTGTAACTTTTTGACCACATAAGGTATCCACGCCAAATTTGCATCCTTTTCTTCCAACATCATGGGGATTCTAAAGGTACTCAGGGTTTCTGTATTCTCCTAGAGGGGTCACAGAAATGAGCCAAAATACAGCAAAAGTTTGGGGTTTTTCGGAAAAATTGGAAAAACGGGCTGCAAATGAAAGCATCTGGGTTTTTCCCTGCAAATGGTATCAAAAAAGGGTTTGTGGGGTTAAAATCACCATTTTCCCAGCTTTTCGGGGATACCATACTTTTGTCAGAAACCCAACATTTTTTACACAGTTTTGGCATTTTTCTGGGACATAGCCTAATTTTGCTATTTTTTGTGCTTTTGACCTCCTTCCAGTTAATGGCAGAAATGGGTACAAAAGCAATAATGGATCCTGGAAAGCTATACATTTTCGAGAAGAAGACAACATTCTGAATTCAGCAAGGGGTCATTTGTGTAGATCCATCAAGGTTTTTTTCTAGAAACTAACAGTTAAATATAGGATAAATTGAAAATTAGTTGAAAAAAAAAGCCTTTTGTGTCAACGTTTTCACCTGTAACTTCTTCTAATTATGACAGCTCTTTGAAAGCAATATACCATTACATCTGCTGGACATTACTGGTTGTGGGGATATATAGGACTTGTAGGTTCACCAAAAACCCGACGAACCCAGATCAAAAAACTGAGCAGCAACTTGCAATGGTTTTTTATTATGTACCGAGTATATAGTAATTATTCTGTAAAACTGTGTACATGGAAAAATCGGTATGAAAGACACCTATGTATTTCTGAAATGGGAACAAAATATAGAGTTTAGAATCAGTAGATATTTGCACATTTCTGAAATTGGGAATACTCATACTAGCATGACAATTATCAGTCATTTTTTAGAATGACTTCTTTTTTACACAATATCTTTCATTTGGAAGGCAGAAATGCATCGAAAGTCAATAGATAATAACAGTTCATTTACAAAACTAAATTACCCTAAGTCTCCCGATAAAAATGGTACCTCACTTGTGTGGGTAGGCATAGTGCCCGCGACAGGAAACGGCGCAAAACGCAACGTGGTCGCAACTCAATATCGCAGTGAAAATTTACCCTTTTTTGGCAAAGTGCCTAGCTCTAGTTTTTGAACCCTAGCTCTGCGGACACCTTGGGAAACCTAGCAAACCTATACATTTTTGAAAACTAGACACCCAGGGGAATCCAGGATGGGGTGACTTGACTGCCTCCCACCAGGGTCTGTTACCCAGAATCCCTTGCAAACCTAAAAAATGGACAAAAAAAACACATTTTCCTCACATTTCTGTGGTGGAAAGTTCCGGAATCTGCGTGGATCCACAAATTTCCACCCACCCCACGTTCCCCAAAGTCTTACGAGAAAAACGGTACCTCACTTGTGTGGGTCGGCCTAGTGCCCGCGACAGGAAACAACGCAAAACGCAACGTGGTCACACCTCAATTTCACAGTGAAAAATGACCCTTTTTTGGCAAAATGTCTAGCTGTAGTATTTTAACCCTACCTCTGCGGGCACCTTGGGAAACCTAGCAAACCTATACATTTTTAAAAACTAGACACTCAGGGGAATCCAGGATGGGGTGACTTGACTGCCTCCCACCAGGGTCTGTTACCCAGAATCCCTTGCAAACCTAAAAAATTGACAAAAAAAACACATTTTCCCCACATTTCTGTGGTGGAAACTTCCGGAATCTGCGTGGATCCACAAATTTCCACCCACCCCACGTTCCCCAAAGTCTTACGAGAAAAACAGTACCTCACTTGTGTGCGTCGGCCTAGTGCCCGCGACAGGAAACGGCGCAAAACGCAACGTGGTCACACCTCAATTTCGCAGTGAAAAATGACCCTTTTTTGGCAAAATGTCTAGCTGTAGTTTTTGAACCCTAGCTCTGCGGGCACCTTGGGAAACCTAGCAAACCTATACATTTTTGAATACTAGACACCCAGGGGAATCCAGGATGGGGTGACTTGACTGCCTCCCACCAGGGTCTGTTACCCAGAATCCCTTGCAAACCTAAACAATTGACAAAAAAAACACATTTTCCCCACATTTCTGTGGTGGAAAGTTCCTGAATCTGCGTGGATCCACAAATTTCCTACCACCCAGCGTTCCCCCGGGTCTCCCGATAAAAACGGTCCCTCACTCGTGTGGGAGGCCCAAGTACCCGCGACAGGCAAGGGCCCAAAACGTATTGAGGCGACATGAAAATTGCCTACCTCAAAACGACCTGGTTTTGCAAGGGGGGTCACCTGGGTTTTTGGCCCGGTGCTCAGCGGCCACCTAGGGGAACCTACCAAACCCACACATTTCTGAAAACTAGACACCCGGGGGATTCCAGGGAGGTATGGCTTGCGTGGATCCCCCAACGTTTCCTTACCCAGAATGCCCTGCAAACCTCAAATTTAGCTGAAAAAATCACCTTTTTCACACATTTTTGTGTGGGAAAGTTGTGGCATCACCGGGCTGACACAAATTTCCTACCACCCACCGTTCCCCCGGGTCTCCCGATAAAAACGGTGCCTCACTCGTGTGGGAGACCCAAGTACCCGCGACAGGCAAGGCCCCAAAACTTATTGAGGCAACATGAAAATTGCCTATCTCAAAACAACCTGGTTTTGCAAGGGGGGTCACCTGGGTTTTTGGCCCGGTGCTCGGCGGCCACCTAGGGGAACCTACCAAACCCACACATTTCTGAAAACTAGACACCCGGGGGATTCCAGGGAGGTATGGCTTGCATGGATCCCCCAACGTTTCCTTACCCAGAATGCCCTGCAAACCTCAAATTTAGCTGAAAAAATCGCCTTTTCCACACATTTTTGTGTGGGAAAGTTGAGGCATCACCGGGCTGACACAAATTTCCTACCACCCAGAGTTCCCCCGGGTCTCCCGATAAAAACGGTGCCTCACTCCTGTGGGAGGCCCAAGTACCCGCGACAGGCAAGGGCCCAAAACGTATTGAGGCGACATGAAAATTGCCTACCTCAAAACGACCTGGTTTTGCAAGGGGGGTCACCTGGGTTTTTGGCCCGGTGCTCAGCGGCCACCTAGCGTGTGAGACCGGCCTCGTGGCGTGGGCCCTCCCGACCAGCAAGCTACCCTGCAACCACGCCGAACCTCAATGATACAGCCTCCCGGCCCCCGTGGGCCAACATCCCGAGGGCCGGCCAGATCCCCAACACGCATGCCCGGCCGAGGGAGAGCGAAACCCCCCCAAACCAGACCGAGAGGCGCCGATTCTGTCACACCTCTGGTCTCTTCCCCGAGGGAGGTTTCGATCGACCACCAGGCTTCCGGGGAGCAGGCGCCTCGCCCGCTGGGTGTCTGGAGTCCCTCCCGGACCCACCTGAACAGATCAAAGGGCCGAGCGACAGGAAACCCTGACACACCGCCCCCAGGCACCAGACCCCTCTCCGCGAGGACTCCGGACTTCAAAGAGGAGGGGGAGTATAACAAGGGGTGCTGAAGGGACGAGAGCAGAGAAGACCTGGACTGACGAGAGCCTGCTGACTTGGTCGCGGCGCGATCGCTCCCCGAACCGAAGAACTCTGAACCATCTGAGCCCTGCTGATGCTGTCGCGGCTCCCCGAACTCTGAACCATCTGAGCCCTGCTGACGCTGTCGCGGCTCCCCGAACTCTGAACCATCTGAGCCCTGCTGACGCTGTCGCGGCTCCCCGAACTCTGAACCATCGGAGCCCTGCTGACGCCGTCGCGGCTCCCCGAACTGCGAACCTCCGGTGCCTGCTGAGTGACTCGCGGCCCGCTCCTCCAAGAGAAACGGCAGAGATTGCGAAAGAAGCAACATCCCCTCAGCTCGAGGATTGAGAGCTGTGCGCCGGATACTTCGCAGAGACACTGATTCAAAGACTGTCCCGCTACTCCTTTCCCCTCATCACGAGATCGCTGCCGCTTGTGGCATCAATTCTGCACCTGCCTTCCGGATCATAAAGATCCCTGACAACTAACGATAAAAGTCTATTGTCTTACAACGAATTACTGTGTGGTGTCCCTCTATCCGAAGAGAGTAAGCGCAGCGTGTGCGATCCTAGGTACGAGACCCTTCCAGGAAGGGCCTCCCCGCTCTTGCTCGGCCTAACTCTGGGAAAGGTGGGCCTCCGGGTGGTCAGGAACGCATTCCGTAGCCTCCCTGGGGAACGCCTTCCAACAGGGAACCTACCAAACCCACACATTTCTGAAAACTAGACACCCGGGGGATTCCAGGGAGGTATGGCTTGCGTGGATTCCCCAACGTTCCTTACCCAGAATGCCCTGCAAACCTCAAATTTAGCTGAAAAAATCACCCTTTTCACACATTTTTGTGTGGGAAAGTTGTGGCATCACCAGGCTGACACAAATTTCCTACCACCCAGCGTTCCCCCGGGTCTCCCGATAAAAACGGTGCCTCACTCGTGTGGGAGGCCCAAGTACCCGCGACAGGCAAGGCCCCAAAACGTATTCAGGCGACATGAAAATTGCCTACCTCAAAACGACCTGCTTTTGCAAGGGGGGTCACCTGGGTTTTTGGCCCGGTGCTCAGCGGCCACCTAGGGGAACCTACCAAACCCACACATTTCTGAAAACTAGACACCCGGGGGATTCCAGGGAGGTATGGCTTGCATGGATCCCCCAACGTTCCTTACCCAGAATGCCCTGCAAACCTCAAATTTAGCTGAAAAAATCACCTTTTTCACACATTTTTGTGTGGGAAAGTTGTGGCATCACCGGGCTGACACAAATTTCCTACCACCCAGCGTTCCCCCGGGTCTCCCGATAAAAACGGTGCCTCACTCATGTGGGAGGCCCAAGTACCCGCGACAGGCAAGGCCCCAAAACGTATTCAGGCGACATGAAAATTGCCTACCTCAAAACGACCTGGTTTTGCAAAGGGGGTCACCTGGGTTTTTGGCCCGGTGCTCGGCGGCCACCTAGGGGAACCTACCAAACCCACACATTTCTGAAAACTAGACACCTGGGGGATTCCAGGGAGGTATGACTTGCGTGGATCCCCCAACGTTTCCTTACCCAGAATGCCCTGCAAACCTCAAATTTAGCTGAAAAAATCACCTTTTTCACACATTTGTGTGTGGGAATGTTGTGGCATCACCGGGCTGACACAAATTTCCTACCACCCAGCGTTCCCCCGGGTCTCCCGATAAAAATGGTGCCTCACTCGTGTGGGAGGCCCAAGTACCCGCGACTGGCAAGGGCCCAAAACGTATTGAGGCGACATGAAAATTGCCTACCTCAAAACGACCTGGTTTTGCAAGGGGGACACCTGGGTTTTTGGCCCGGTGCTCGGCGGCCACCTAGGGGAACCTACCAAACCCACACATTTCTGAAAACTAGACACCCGGGGGATTCCAGGGAGGTATGGCTTGCATGGATCCCCCAACGTTTCCTTACCCAGAATGCCCTGCAAACCTCAAATTTAGCTGAAAAAATCGCCTTTTCCACACATTTTTGTGTGGGAAAGTTGAGGCATCACCGGGCTGACACAAATTTCCTACCACCCAGAGTTCCCCCGGGTCTCCCGATAAAAACGGTGCCTCACTCGTGTGGGAGGCCCAAGTACCCGCGACAGGCAAGGGCCCAAAACGTATTGAGGCGACATGAAAATTGCCTACTTCAAAACGACCTGGTTTTGCAAGGGGGGTCACCTGGGTTTTTGGCCCGGTGCTCAGCGGCCACCTAGCGTGTGAGACCGGCCTCGTGGCGTGGGCCCTCCCGACCAGCAAGCTACCCTGCAACCACGCCGAACCTCGATGATACAGCCTCCCGGCCCCCGTGGGCCAACATCCCGAGGGCCGGCCAGATCCCCAACACGCATGCCCGGCCGAGGGAGAGCGAAACCCCCCCAAACCAGACCGAGAGGCGCCGATCCTGTCACACCTCTGGTCTCTTCCCCGAGGGAGGTTTCGATCGACCACCAGGCTTCCGGGGAGCAGGCGCCTCGCCCGCTGGGTGTCTGGAGTCCCTCCCGGACCCACCTGAACAGATCAAAGGGCCGAGCGACAGGAAACCCTGACACACCGCCCCCAGGCACCAGACCCCTCTCCGCGAGGACTCCGGACTTCAAAGAGGAGGGGGAGTATAACAAGGGGTGCTGAAGGGACGAGAGCAGAGAAGACCTGGACTGACGAGAGCCTGCTGACTTGGTCGCGGCTCGATCACTCCACCAACCGAAGAACTCTGAACCATCTGAGCCCTGCTGACACTGTCGCGGCTCCCCGAACTCTGAACCATTTGAGCCCTGCTGACGCTGTCGCGGCTCCCCGAACTCTGAACCATCTGAGCCCTGCTGACGCTGTCGCGGCTCCCCGAACTCTGAACCATCGGAGCCCTGCTGACGCCGTCGCGGCTCCCCGAACTACGAACCTCCGGTGCCTGCTGAGTGACTCGCGGCCCGCTCCTCCAAGAGAAACGGCAGAGATTGCCGAGAGAAGCAACATCCCCTCAGCTCGAGGATTGAGAGCTGTGCGCCGGATACTTCGCAGAGACACTGATTCAAAGACTGTCCCGCTACCCCTTTCCCCTCATCACGAGATCGCTGCCGCTTGTGGCATCAATTCTGCACCTGCCTTCCGGATCATAAAGATCCCTGACAACTAACGATAAAAGTCTATTGTCTTACAACGAATTACTGTGTGGTGTCCCTCTATCCGAAGAGAGTAAGCGCAGCGTGTGCGATCCTAGGTACGAGACCCTTCCAGGAAGGGCCTCCCCGCTCTTGCTCGGCCTAACTCTGGGAAAGGTGGGCCTCCGGGTGGTCAGGAACGCATTCCGTAGCCTCCCCGGGGAACGCCTTCCAACATTTGGTGGCAGGCGACGGGATTCGAGCCAACACCTAGAGATCGTGCAGTAGACGGCTGACGCACTACCAATTTTGCAAAGACCTTGGAATCGCTACCACTGGAATAAGCACGAAAGAGGACTTCCAGGGAGCATTAAAAACCTGGGTCGAGGCGGGAACTCCCCAGACACAAACAGAAGGAGAGCCTCCTAACGAACCACGAAGCCCCCCGGGGAGGAACGGCGCCCCTGAGGGGGGCCTATCCCCAGAGGAACTAGAGGACCGAGAAAGAGGTCGCAACCACGAACTAGAACTAGCAAAATTAAAAATCGAAGGAGAGCTAAAACTGGCCGAAAAAAAGCTGGCGGTGGAACAGTTACGCCTACAAGGAGAACTCGAGGAAAAGAAACGACAAAGAGAACACGAAGAAAGAAAACTCCAACTGGAGCACGAACGTAGCCTGAAAGAGATCGAGCTCAAGGCTAAGAATGCGGAGGCCAGACCCTCGGAAACCCAACCCCTCTCCTCCACCGTGGAACCAAAGGTCCACATCCCCAAAGATGTGGTGAAAGAATACTATAAGAACGACGACATCCAGCAATGGTTCAAAGCCTACGAAGTCGCCATGACCTCCCACCGAGTCCCGCAGAAAGACTGGGGGGCTGGGCTGTGGGGCCGGTTCCTGGGCGAGGGGAGAGATACCCTGCTGGACCTGCCCTCCACGGTGATGAACTCCTACAGTCACATGAAAGAGGACCTAGTAGCCAGATATGGGCTCACCCCTGAAATGTACCGGCAACGGTTTAGAGACTGCAAGAAGATACCCGGTACCACCTGGGTGGAGTACGTGAACTTTTACAGCCGGGCCTTGGACGGGTGGATCAAGGGCAGCAAGGTCTCCACCTTTGAGGAGCTGTTCGACCTAATCGCATGGGAACACTTGTCCGCTAATTGCTTTGTAGAGCTGCGCCAGCACCTCCTGGACAGCAAACTCACAGACCCTCAAACTGGCCGTCGAGGCTGACCGGTGAGTAAACACCCGGGCCTCCCGGGGCCCCGTGAGAGACTACGGTCGCCACAGTCAGGGACCCCCCCGCCAGAGGGGCGGAGGGAATCAAGGCCGGCCAAGGGAACTCCCATGGGGATCCCCGCTCAGCCCCCCCAGAGGACAACCTCCGCCCTTTCCAGCTCCACCTCCGGCCAGCACCGGGCCACCGGGGAGGCTGGGGCCCCGAGTGAGGATCACCTGTTTCCGCTGCCAACAGACCGGACACTATGCCAGCGACCCTCAATGTCCCATGTACCAGCGAACCGCCACAACAACCCCGCCGGCTCGACAAATGGCCTCCGTAGCCCTGGGGGAAGAGATGGAAGACTCCGAAGAATGGGAACCAGCCGCCATGGCCTTGGTCTCCCTAGGGGACCGGGAGATGGTCCCCGGAACGTCCCTGCCCGCCAACACGAAGAAGTGTGGTAAATAAAATTCATTACCGGGACTTAATTTGATACGGAAACATAATAAAATAGCTCAGTAAAATGAGAGGCAGAATCCGTGGTATTAGAGGTTCGGAATGGGCTTTATTCCAATGATCGATTATAATCGGTTGCTCCAAGTTCCATCACCACGGAGGTTCAGGAAGTGAAGTACATACTTTATTGACAAGAAATGACTTTTATAGTACATACATTACAATGAAGCGAATGCAGTAGGCGTAACAATTGATAAGGAAAATGACGATTCATATGCGTAACCGAAAATGGGTGTAATAAGGAGTAAAAAGGAACATAATTGGTTATGATGTCATATATAGGTGGATCTATAAGATAATACTTGGCATAGATGCGCGCGCAGCAGCATGACGTGTGATTGACGTGCAACTAGGGGGTGAAGGGGACTTGACGTTTAGCTCTACATGTGGAGACGAAAAGTCTGGGGGGTCAAGTCAACCTAATCCCAAATCATATCTAACATCCTATGTTTAAAGAACTATGTTATCCACAAAAGAAGGACTCTCGGACAGAATCTATTCTATACTGACTGTGCGTGCGTGTACAAGCGTCTAAGTGTCTACACTAAATGCGAGGGGGTAGGAATATTCCATGGTAACAGGACTATGAATTACTTGCATAAAGACAGAGAAGCCGAGCCATTGCTCGGTAGCTGGAAGGAATGTTTACTTAAACTACTAGACAGGAATGCATCGGCTGAGGGGTGAAGCAGATAACTCGAAGGTGAAATACAGTTCTTGGCAGAGAATAGGCTGATGTCAGGCTTTGTGAGCCGCGCAGAGAATGAGACAAAGTTCATGGTCACAGTTGCAGGCTCAGACTGGAGCTTTCAGAGGCAGAAGGCAAGAAGAGTTTGATGACAGAATCAGGGCCTACTTGCCTGGACTGTAAAATGGCATAGGTGAACCATATAAAGCCGGTGGCTTTTCATACTTAGGAATGGAATATCCGGCCTATTCATGGCGGATCTGACAGAGGACATGTTGACGGTGGACGCACATGTGTTTGCGTCTTCATAACTGGAACTGGAGGGAACATACATGTACTTGTAACATGCACATGGAACCGTTGGGGTCCAAGATAGGGGACATAACTGACCAGAAAAATCCATATTTCCACATTCCCTCCTTGTCCCCTACTTGCCCGTTAAGAGATATCAATCTTCATCAATCCATTGATCTGTTCATATAACATCATTTGTTCTTCTTTCTTCTTACGTGACGAATGAATTCTTGGTGGTGGAATACACGATGTGGCACACAGACCACAGATCGCTGGTCCACATTGTAGACATAGACAGCAACTGAATAGTATGAGAAGGCCAATACCTAGAAAGGATAGAACTTTCCATCCAAAGGTAGATATTATACTCCAAAACCAACCGGACCAAGTCCATGTGCCTGGGTTCTGGTGTATCTGGCTTACAATCTTATGAAGGCGGGTTATGGCCTTATATACAGATGGCGAATTTTCTGGTATGAAAATGCAACAGCTTGATCCGATGACCCTACAAGCTCCGCCCCTATCAGCCAGGATGACGTCAAGGACAAGACGATTTTGAAGCACAACAATCCGCATAGCAGACTGCTCTTCTGTTAAATTGCCTAAGGCGGAAATAGTTTCATTCACTACTGCTTCAAGGGTTCTAGTTAATCTACGTATCAGCTTACTATTAGTAACAGTACCTATATAGGG
Organism: Triturus cristatus; assembly: GCF_964204655.1. NCBI lineage: Eukaryota > Metazoa > Chordata > Amphibia > Caudata > Salamandridae > Triturus > Triturus cristatus. The sequence continues at coordinate 1,136,685,645 of NC_140594.1, read as the reverse complement.
AAAGAGACCTTTATTGAAATCTGTGTATTTTTCCCATGCTGTTTCAGTGTAATCGACAATTGGGAGATCTCTCCGCTCTCTGTTGTGTACTAAATTAATATTTCTATAATAATCAGGAGGAGCTAGGAAAACAGGTGGCAAAAGGAATGCAATGTAGCAGGTACCATCCCAATCTAGAGGTAGACGCATGTATGTAGTCTGACCACATATAAAGTAGGAGTGGCGATAAGCTCTAAATGAAGATTTGCCTTGATCACTGAATTCTACTGTAGTAGTGCATTTACTATGGCCCATATGTATGGAACCAACTTTTCTTACACACAATTCACCTTTCGCTGGGAATACTGACAAGGTTGGTAAAACTAGTTCAACTTCGGATTCGACATTTAGAACCATGAGATTAGGAGTAAAGTTACCTAATCCATATACTTCATTTTCTAGATCAGTTCCTGTTCCTTTGGGGCGACCCTCCTTGTCAGGGTAACAGACTTTAAATAAAACTAGGTTCAGATTTCCCCATACCCAATGGTCTTGATAAACTGCTGTGTCTGAGTCTATGGAATTCATTAAGCTGAACCATGCTCCACAGGAGCCATTATGTGTAAACGGATGTGGAAAGAAAGGCAGGACTCCTTCATAATTCTGATAGGGAGGGAGCCGGCCACACACCCAACAATTAGTTGCATTACTAGTCTGATGGGAATGATGTAACATACTAATGAAAGTGTTATTGCGCAGCGCAAGTCTATAAGACAATTCATGTGGCGGTAGGTCACTAAAAGAATGTTCAGCAGTAACATTGTAAACATTTCTGGCAATAGGGTAATATATGTGCAACAATATACTTGCAGTAATTATTAAAAGACTTAAGAAAAACAAAATTAATAACGTCACTATGCAATGACTACGCAGTGATTTATAGTACGCCTGTCGTTTCAACATTTTTCGCAATTTTCCATGATTCAGGTCCAAGGGATACATGTCAGAGACAATTCAACCGCTTCACCTTGGAGAGAACTTAAACAATCAAATTGCTCGACTGATTGGGCCTGAGCTTTAATTTATAAAGTTCGGAGTCACTTTTTTCCACAAAAGGAAGTTTTGAGTCAATGGGTGAAGACACACAAGGTGTGGTATTCACATCTGATTTCAGTCCATGAAATTTCTTGATATGACTTGAATGAATCCATCCTTTTCTGCCTTCGATCTTCACGGCTGTCCTTGTGGTGAGCAGGACCAATTTGGGTGCTTTCCACCTGGGCTCCAGCTGAGTCTTTCGGTCGAAATTCCTCACAAGAACAAGGTCCCCCGGAACTACGTCAAGGGGTTTCACCTCAGTGTTGTCGGGAAAGGCTGCAGCTACCTGTGAACGACAAGATTGTAGTGCAGACATCAAGGAAGCCAAGTAATCTGTCAGCATATTACAGTCAATATCAGTTATTTTGCGTGGTATAGGCGTCCCCCACATATTTGGTGGTCTGCCGAAGATCACCTCATACGGGGATAGCCCTGTTCGAGAGTGTGCTACCATTCTTGTGAAAAAGAGTGCAACTGGTAGTGCTACTACCCAGTCGACACCTTTCTCCCTGCATATTTTGGACAATCTAATTTTCAGGGTCTGATTATGTCTTTCTACGAGACCTGCTGCCTCAGGGTGTCGGACACAGTGGAATTTCCACTGATAACCTAACAAAAGTGAAACATGTTTCATTAATTCGGATGAGAACGGCTGGCCGTTATCTGAGTGAACAACACGTGGTAAACCGTATCGTGGGAAGAATTCTCGAACCAACTGTTTGGCAGTAGTCGGGGCAGTGTAATCTGAAACCGGGTATGCCTCCGTCCAACGGGAAAGAGCACAAACAACTACGAGAACATATTTGAATCCTCGACATCGTTCCATCTGGATATAATCCATCTGGAGGACTTCAAAAGGGTGATTAGGAGGATGAAATCCACCTTGTTCTACGGGAACACTTTTTCCTGGGTTGAACTGGCAACAGATCATACAGGTACGGACCTTTTGTTTGGCTGCTGCTCGTAAATGTTTATTGAACCAAATGTGTTGAATGCTATCTAGCATAGCTTTTTCTCCTAGATGTGCTGGACTATGTATAGTGTTAATTATAACTTGGACCATTGAATCAGGAAGGAACCACACAGACTTTTCCTTCATCATCCATCCTTGGTCCGTTTGGATCCCTCCTAATTCAGTCCATTTCTTTATTTCATCTGGTGTAGCATGTGTCTGGATGTCAATTACGTCAAAAGTAGGATCTTTAACTGTCATACAATGTGTCGGCATCGGGACTATTGTCTTTGTCATGTCGGAGGTTTGAGCTTGAGCAGTCTGTTTAGCTGTTCTATCGGCTAGATCATTGCCTTGAGAAATGACATCAGTAATCTTCGTATGAGCCTTACATTTCATAATTGATATTGCAGTGGGTAGATGTATTGCATCTAATAAGGCATGAATGAGGGGTCCGTGCTGAATGTGGGCACCGTGGGAAGTTAAATAACCTCTCTCTCGCCACAGCACGCCGAAGTCATGTACAACTCCGAATGCATAACGTGAATCAGTGTATATGTTGACTTTTTTACTTGTGGCTTGAATACAGGCTTGTGTCAGAGCGATGAGCTCTGCGGCTTGAGCTGACAAAGTATTTATACGATTAGTTTCAATGACTTCAGTATCTGTTGTGACTGCGTAAGCAGCCACCAACTCTCCTGTATTTGTTCTCATACATGAACCATCTACATACAATGTCAGGTCTGGGTCTGACAATGGGACATCGGTTAAGTCTTGTCTAGGTTTCGTCGTTATTGTAATAACTTCAATACAGTCATGGGCTAGTGGGTCTGTTCCGGTTACTGGCAAAAGTGTGGCAGGATTCAATGTGTTACAGCGTCTGATTTCTATGTGTGGCTGAAACAATGTAAGTTCGTACCCTGTAAGTCGCGCTATAGTCAAGTGTTGTGTTTGCGTTCTATTTACAAGAACCTCTACTGCATGTGGTACTTGAACTGTCAATGGATGTCCTAACACTATGGCATCGCTCTGTCTGATTGCTAAAGCTGTCGCTGCCACTGATTTTAGGCATGCAGGCAAAGCCTGAGCTACGGGATCTAATGTACTAGAAAAATAAGCACATGGTTTGTGTGCTCCTGCTTGTTCCTGTGTGAGTACTGACAAGGCAGTACCTTCGCGTTCTGTAACAAAGAGTGTAAACTGTTTTCTGTAACATGGCGTTGCTAAAACAGGTGCTTGACATAAAGCTTTCTTTAGGCTTTCAAAAGCTTGTGTATGTTCCTGAGTCCAAGGGAGGACAGTCGATGTGGCTGCCTCCTGTGTTGTCAACTGAATGAGTGGTTTTGCTAGAAATGCGTACTGAGGGATCCACTGCCTGCAATATGACGTGAGGCCTATGAAAGCCCGCACCTCCTTTTGTGTCTTGGGTATTGGCATGTTAGCTATTAACTGTATGCGGTCGGGTGTAAGCTGCCTTCCCTCCTTGGACAGCGAGTGTCCAAGATAAATAACTCGCTGGACACAGAATTGCAGCTTAGAAGGGGACACCTTGTGCCCCTTTTCGGCTAGAAATTGTAAAACTGTCAGTGATGCTTTTTCACATTCCGGTTCACTTCTCGCGGTGATCAACAGATCATCGACGTATTGAAGTAAGGCAGTGTTAACTGGCATGTGGATACTGTCAAGTTCTCGTTTCAGTGCTTGGCTATAGATGCTGGGGCTTTCTGTAAATCCTTGAGGTGCGCGTGAGAATTTAAAGCTACGTCCATTTAAACTAAATCCGAACAAATATTGGCTTTCCGGATCTATTGGGACGCTGAAAAAGGCATTCTTGAGATCGATTACAGTAAAGAATGTCGCTTCGGAATCAATAGCTGTCAGTAATGACGAGATATCTGGGACCACAGGAAATTGTGGCACAATGCATTTGTTTAATTCGCGCAGATCAATAACCAATCGATATACTGGCGGGGCCTTTGGATCTGTTCGTTTAAGAATCGGAATTATCGGTGAATTACATACATTGGAGTCTGTTTCTACAACTACTCCTTGGGTAATGAGCTCGTCAATGATTTGTAGTAAAGCCACTACAGCATCTGGGGGTAACTTGTATTGTCGCATTCGTGGTAGTACCACTCCTGCCTTTAATGTGACTCGATATGGTGTAATATTCATGCATCCAACATCAGTAGGGCCTTGTGCCCATAGATGTGTAGGTAAAGTCTGCAGTCGGGGATCCATGTCTCTAGACACATAATGACCTTTAAAATCACGTAAAAACAACCTTACTCCTTCCGGAGAACAACATATTATAGCTCCTAGAGCTTTCAGTGTTTTTATTCCTAACAGATTTTCTGGACATGATTTAGTAAGCAATAAATCTGTAGTTCGGGTCAAAGGTCCTATCGTAAGTGGGAGAGGCTGTGATACTTCATTAACAATAGGTTTTCCTGAAAAACCAAGGGAAATATTCTGAGAGCCTGAGAGGGGTGCCCCTGGAACTTCACTACGTTTTATGGTCGTTCGACTTGCCCCTGTATCGAGTAAAAATTTTCTGTCTTGGCCTAACAATTCACTATGTACATAAGGTCCTTCTTGATCTACAGGGATCTCGATAAGGGGTAAGTCAACTTCCCTCTCTAGGCTGGTTCATGCGTATCGTTGATAATCAGGATAGTCGTACTGTGCGGTCTGGTACAGTTGTCGTGTCGTGGTGTGTGTGGCAGCAACGGGCAGCGCTGGTGCAGCTGGCACAAACTGTACAGACTGTGGTGGAGCTGGCATGGACTGTGCATGCTGCGGGGCTCCTTGTTCATTCTGGTCCTGTCTAGGTGGCCGTGGTCTTTCTTGTGTTTTACCTATGGTGATATTATGTTTCAAAACTGGACAATCGTGTACGTAATGACCTGGCTTTTTACAATAATTGCATGTCCCTTTTACAGGTCCGGCTGAATCGGAATGTGTCATACCCTTTTTATGTCCTTCAGCTGGAACTGTCTGAGAAACTAACATTTTCATTTTCGTGTCTTTCATGCGTCTGTGTTCATGTTCTTGTTCCTCTCTAATTCTATTGTGATGGTACTGTAACATTTGTAACATTTGTGATGGAGTGTTACCTTGCCAGGTACTCTCGAATTTTAATACTCTATTCTTTACTTGGGGCAGGGCATTTTCTACTAATTTTGTTACGAACAGATGCGGATATGATTCGCTACTTGCTTTTAGGCCACTATTTATACCAAAACATTTTTCAAATCGGGCATAGTAATCACTAGTGTCTTCATCTTGCTTCTGTTTACAGGCTGAAATTGTACCCCAATCTTCCTTTTTCGTAGTTAATAAACGTGGCAGTACCTGTACTAATAAACCTGGTAGTGCTTTAGTTTTATCCCCAAGTCCTGCTCCTGCAGTTCGGGCCTTTTCTTCTGCTTCTAATACTGACCATTCTATCTTTTGGTCTCCTACCTCCCACTCTTTTTCCCTGAGTTTCTCATAAATGCCAGCAGGCATCAATACCTTTAATATTGTCATAATGTCGGGATAGGTATACTCTCCCATGAGTAACATGTCTTTAATTTCTCGGTGAAAACCCGCTGGATCTTTGTCATGACTGGGTACCACTTTCTTCATTTCTAACAATTCTATTTTTGATATGGGCGTATATACAAATACGCGCTTAAAACTCGTTGTCCTCGCCCTTTATTGGGTGCACTTCTCGTAAGGGATTCTGTCTATCCATGTAATACGTGGTTCTTTCCTTGATGGGCAGTGAAACATGTTCTGAACATACAAAAAGAATGTATTGCTTTCTTGATTCTAGTATTTCTTTAATTAATTTAGTACCTGAACCTCTCCATCTATTCATGAGTAATTCAGTCAATATGTCAGGTAAGGGACCAGGGTCCGAATTCTGACTCTGATATAGTATAATGAGTTGTTGAATCATATAAATCCCAGCTAACCGCTGTTCATCTGGGGTGAGATTCAAAAATGCGCGTGCTACTGTATCATCACTATATTTTCCGGGACTGTCCACCCAATGGACAGCTGCCCTAGCTAAATCTTGTTCATCCATAGAATCGAGGAAATGATAACCCCTTCGTTCTCGGAGTAGTTTGTCGGCGGCTTGGAACGAATGCTCGTTAGACCTGATGTTAATTATAGGTATTTGGAAATTCCTGTTATTATCTGGACATATCGGACGTATCGGGTCAATAGGACATCTATTACTATTACAAGATCTTCCTTTACCTACATAGGCTATGGTGTCTGACTGTCCTGCGGGCAGTCCTGACCCTTCCTCCTCGTTTTGTTCGAACTCGTCTACCGCTAATCTTTCTTCGTGTAGGCGTTCTATTTCTTTACGGATCTTTCGGCACATGGCTATTATACAATTTTGTTTATCATGTCTACCTTCTGATATATTCTGGCTCCATCTGGTAAGAATTTGCATTGCTTCCGGGTCTACCCCCGGTCGGTCTTCATTTCTGATCACACAATTTATGAGGAAACGTAACAGTTCCCCCTGTATCTCCACTTTCTGGTATTCCATAGCTCTGTTAATACATTCTGGATCTCGCCCTGTTTGGACAAAATGGTATATTTTATCTAGGTGCGCAGTCATTCCTGGTAACTTCCCTAAGTACACTGCGGCTCGTCTGATACGTAATGATGCTAGGGTCATTTCGTCCTCTTTTCCGGGCACAGGGTCATATCTGCAATCTATAAGAAGTTCCTTAAGCGTACGGGCATTTATGAGTTTGGGGGTACGTGAATGTGCTGACTCTTGAAAGGTAAGTTTATTTATTCTGGGTGGCGTAGAAAAAAATGTTACTAGCACCTCCCGTAGCCCCATCTGGGGTGTCGGGTGTGAAAGGATTCGTTGAACGTGACACAGCAACTATAGGTGTGGACACAGCTATAGAAGCAGCTGTAGGAACAGATGTAGAAACAGATGTGCTTGTCGGAACTTGTGACACGATCTGTTGCTGTAGGGATACGGGTACTGGGTCTTGGCGTTGAACCTCCCTGATAGGCGGTCTATGTGGGGCGGAATTAGCATACTCGGGAGCTGCGTCATCTAAATATGAGGAAAGAAAAACATCTTCTGCGGTTCTAGGATGCCCCTTAGGATGTACCTTTATTGGGAATAATGGGGGCGGCAAGTCTTTCGGTGTTTCTGGAGTAGCTTTAGGTAATCCTTCGGCCAGAAGGGGATACATACCATTCATAAGGGCATTTCTTTGTCTGTCTACTTGTTCTGATTTCACTCGGATACCTTCCTCAATTAATAGATTTTCTCGAATTTTATAGGAATTCTCTTTACTCTTCTCCTCCTGTCTACGTGCTTTTTCTGTTCGTCTATGTGATTCTTTACGCCATAACTCAATGGCGTCTTTCTGTGATTGTCTAGCTTTCTTTTTCCATAATTCTTCCTCTACTTTCATGATGCACTCTGCATCCCAGGTTCCCGCTGTGGGCCACCTCTGACTTTCTGGTAATTCCTTGGTGTAGTCTACCCATAAATCAAGAAATAATATAGCGTCTAAGCCATGTTTATGATACATGAAGTACCCTGGAGTGTCCCTAGGAGGAATAGGAACGGCTTCTTCGAGTACCCCTTTTCTTGTAGTGATCTGTCTTAGTTTCGAAAAGAGCGGCATATTGAGAACTGATCTGATACTTAATCTTGAACACACTTAGTACAAAAGCACAATAATGAACAACCATTCATACCACAATATGCAGGACGTTTAACACATGAAACATTAAACATTAAACATTTTTTTTTAACCTTTAAAATAACCAACAATGATGATCGTCTGCATAACTAATCACCAAGCATAATTCTTTGACAATAACTAGATACTTCGGAATACTTGATATACTGCTAAACAGTACATATACACTGCTAAAACAGTGCAGACCGGATTTGTGTACCCAAACCCGTCTTGACCGGCACAACCTATGTGCACGTCAGAAATGCCTCCCCAGCAATGGTACTCACCGGGTAGCTTCGGAAACGGAAGGCCTCGGAAACTGGACTGAACTTGAACCGGACTGGACTCGACTCGAACACTACGGAGACTGGACTCGACTTGGGACTTCGGAAACTGGTGGGCCTCTGTATACCTCGGATCTTGCTCTCTCAGCTAGGCTCTGGTCGGGAAACTTCGCACTTCTCACCGCCTTGTCTGGGTGTTGATCGCAGCCTCAGTCGCCCCCGCTTGACCGGAGGGAGATACAGGAAATCCTGCTGGTACGCGTTATTGTCCGTCCAGCTGTGGCAGGAGACCGGGCCTGCAACTCACCGCCGGCGCGTGAGATGAGAAAGTGTCCCTGTTCGGGCGCCATTCATGTGGTAAATAAAATTCATTACCGGGACTTAATTTGATACGGAAACATAATAAAATAGCTCAGTAAAATGAGAGGCAGAATCCGTGGTATTAGAGGTTCGGAATGGGCTTTATTCCAATGATCGATTATAATCGGTTGCTCCAAGTTCCATCACCACGGAGGTTCAGGAAGTGAAGTACATACTTTATTGACAAGAAATGACTTTTATAGTACATACATTACAATGAAGCGAATGCAGTAGGCGTAACAATTGATAAGGAAAATGACGATTCATATGCGTAACCGAAAATGGGTGTAATAAGGAGTAAAAAGGAACATAATTGGTTATGATGTCATATATAGGTGGATCTATAAGATAATACTTGGCATAGATGCGCGCGCAGCAGCATGACGTGTGATTGACGTGCAACTAGGGGGTGAAGGGGACTTGACGTTTAGCTCTACATGTGGAGACGAAAAGTCTGGGGGGTCAAGTCAACCTAATCCCAAATCATATCTAACATCCTATGTTTAAAGAACTATGTTATCCACAAAAGAAGGACTCTCGGACAGAATCTATTCTATACTGACTGTGCGTGCGTGTACAAGCGTCTAAGTGTCTACACTAAATGCGAGGGGGTAGGAATATTCCATGGTAACAGGACTATGAATTACTTGCATAAAGACAGAGAAGCCGAGCCATTGCTCGGTAGCTGGAAGGAATGTTTACTTAAACTACTAGACAGGAATGCATCGGCTGAGGGGTGAAGCAGATAACTCGAAGGTGAAATACAGTTCTTGGCAGAGAATAGGCTGATGTCAGGCTTTGTGAGCCGCGCAGAGAATGAGACAAAGTTCATGGTCACAGTTGCAGGCTCAGACTGGAGCTTTCAGAGGCAGAAGGCAAGAAGAGTTTGATGACAGAATCAGGGCCTACTTGCCTGGACTGTAAAATGGCATAGGTGAACCATATAAAGCCGGTGGCTTTTCATACTTAGGAATGGAATATCCGGCCTATTCATGGCGGATCTGACAGAGGACATGTTGACGGTGGACGCACATGTGTTTGCGTCTTCATAACTGGAACTGGAGGGAACATACATGTACTTGTAACATGCACATGGAACCGTTGGGGTCCAAGATAGGGGACATAACTGACCAGAAAAATCCATATTTCCACAGAAGTACCGACAGCAGGTAACGGTCAACGGTCACCGCGTCGAGGGCCTCCGGGACACGGGGGCGAGTGTCACGGCGGTTCATTGTCACCTGGTCTCCGAAGATCAGATCCTGCCCGGCGCCTTTTGTCCCGTCATATCATCAGACAATTCCGAGAGCCTCTGCCGGATGGCCCTAGTCCCCTTCGAATGGGGGGGAGTCACCGGCAAGTTAAAGGTGGCGGTCCGAACCTCCCAGCCTGTGGACTGCCTCCTGGGCAACGACCTTGAGAATTCCCTGTGGGGACAAGTGGAACGAAGAGCCCATCTCGAGATGAAGGGCCTACCCGAATGGATATGCGCCACCACGCGCTCGATGACTCTCAGAGTGCCTTCCTCCGAGGGGGGAGAGGCCATGCCGCTAAGCACCGCCACCATCCCCGAGGTCCAGAATGCGCCACCAGGGGCCAACGACCCCCTTCCGGACGAAACGACCGTTCCCGACGAGGGGTCCGTGCCTTCCGACCCCGAACCCCTGACCGAACTCGGGGACCTGCCAGAAATGGCCCAGTGGCACTGCGAAGGAGGCCCCTCCCATGAAGAATTCTGTCAAGAACAATCCACCTGCCCGTCCCTCATTGGACCCCGACAACAGGCCGAGGCCCAAGCAGCAGGCGACCGGACCGGCACCCACTGGGTATACTGGGAAAACGGCCTCCTGTACAGCGAACAGAAGTCGGGCGAGTTGGGATCGGCCCGAGTACTAGTGGTACCCCTGCGCTTCCGAAGTCTCCTCCTGGGCCTGGCCCATGATGTACCCCTGGCCGGACACTTAGGCCAAGATAAGACCTACCAGCGACTCGTCACCCACTTCTATTGGCCCAAGATGCGAGCAAATGTGGAGGCCCACTGCAAGTCCTGCCCCACGTGCCAGGCCAGCGGAAAGAGTGGGGGGAAGCACAAGGCTCCGCTACAACCCTTCCCAGTCGTCAGTACCCCTTTTGAGCGGGTAGGAATCGACATCGTGGGACCACTAGACCCCAAGAACGCCCAGGGCCACCGGTTCATCCTCGTCCTGGTGGATCATGCCACCCGTTACCCCGAAGACATCCCTCTCCGCACCGTGACGGCCCCCGTGGTAGGCCGGGCCTTGATGGGGATCTTCTCCCGCGTGGGGTTCCCCTGCGAAGTCGTGAGTGACCGGGGTACGAACTTCATCTCCAGATACATGAGGTCCCTCTGGCAGCAGTGCGGAGTATCATACAAGTTCACCACCCCGTACCACCCCCAAGGGAATGGCCTAGTCGAGCGCTTTAACAAAACACTGAAAAGAATGATCATGGGCCTCGAGGAACCCCTACGCCGGAGGTGGGACGTCCTCCTCCCATGCCTCCTGTTCGCCTACCGGGAGGTTCCACAAAAATCCCTGGGGTTCAGCCCATTCGAACTGCTATATGGACACCCCGTCCGGGGACCCCTGAGCCTGGTCAAGGAGGGTTGGGAAACGACTCCCCGGGGGACCCCTCCGGATGTGTTCCGATACATCTTGGCGCTCCGCAACCAGACCCGGAAACTCCGAGAACTCACAGAGGCGAACCTCGATGTTAGCCAGGAAGAGATGAAGCGCTGGTATGACGAGAATGCTACGCTGGTCGAGTTTCAGCCGGGCCAACAAGTCTGGGTCATGGCCCCGGTGAAACCCTGCGCCCTCCAAGATAAATGGACTGGACCCTTCAAGGTGGTCGAGCGGAAGAGCCAAGTCACCTATCTCATCGATGTGCAGTCCCCGCGGAACCCCCTCCGGGTTCTCCACGTGAACCGCCTCAAACCCCACTTTGTAAGGACGGAATTGAGTTTACTCCTGGCCACCGACAATGGGGCCGAAGAAGACACCGAGCCCCTTCCAGACCCCCTGGGGGCGAAAGAGACCGATGGTTCCGTGGAGGGGGTGAGACTATCAACCACCCTCACAGCCCAACAGTCCGACGACTGCCGCCAGCTACTAAGGCAGTTCGTGGACCTCTTCTCCCTAACCCCTGGGGTCACCAACTGGTGTGTCCACGACGTGAACACTGGCGACAGCCCGCCAGTGAGACACCGGGCCTACCGGGTCCCTGATCGGGTCCGAACCTGCATCCAGACCGAGGTAGCGAAGATGCTGGGCCTCGGGGTGATTGAACCCTCCGACAGCCCCTGGGCCAGCCCGGTAGTCCTGGTTCCGAAAGCGGCTACCCCGGGTGTCGCCCCCGAGCTGAGGTTTTGCGTGGACTACCGAGGACTCAATGCGGTCACCCGAGCGGACGCTCACCCTATCCCCCGTGCCGACAAGCTCATTGACCGCCTCGGGGCCGCTCGCTACCTCAGCACCTTGACCTAACTAGTGGATACTGGCAGATTGCCCTCACCGAGGGAGCCAAGGAGCGCTCCGCCTTCTCCACCCCGGATGGGCACTACCGCTTTAGGGTGATGCCGTTTGGAATGAAGAATGCCCCGGCCACCTTCCAGCGGCTGGTGAACAGGGTCCTGGCCGGACTAGAGGGGTTCAGCGCAGCATACCTCGACGATATAGCGGTATTCAGCTCCCAATGGACCGAGCACCTCCAGCACCTCCGACAAGTCCTGCTGGCTCTGCGCCGGGCCGGCCTCACCATCAAAGCCAGCAAATGTCAAATTGGGCACGGCTCCTTAACCTATCTGGGGCACCAGGTGGGAAGCGGGCAGGTCGCCCCCCTCCAGCCGAAGATCGATGCCATCTTGTCCTGGGAACCCCCCACGACCCAAACGGAAGTCCGGGCCTTCCTGGGCCTCACCGGTTACTACCGAAGGTTTATTAAGAACTATGGCAGCATCGCAGGCCCCCTCACAGAACTAACCTCCAAAAAACACCCCAAGAAAGTACACTGGACTCCCTCCTGCCAGAAGGCGTTCGACACCCTAAAAGCCGCCATGTGTGCGGCTCCGGTGCTCAAAGCACCCGACTACGCCCAGGAGTTTGTGGTCCAGACGGACGCCTCGGAACACGGCATCGGGGCAGTCCTCTCCCAGTTCGACGACAAAGGCATAGATCGGCCCATAGCCTTCATCAGCCGAAGGTTGCTGCCCCGAGAACAGCGGTGGAGCACAATTGAAAGAGAGACCTTCGCAGTAGTCTGGGCCCTCAAAAAGCTACGGCCCTACCTGTTCGGAACACACTTCCGAGTACAAACGGATCACCGACCCTTGCGGTGGTTGATGCAGATGCGAGGGGAAAACCCCAAGCTGCTACGCTGGTCCATCTCCCTCCGGGGGATGGATTTCACGGTGGAACATCGCCCCGGGGCGGACCACGCCAACGCGGACGGCCTGTCCCGATTCTTCCGCTTCAGCGAGGAGAACCCCCAAGTGGATGGGTAGTTCTCCCCGCCTTTCAGCTGGGGGGGCACGTGTGAGACCGGCCTCGTGGCGTGGGCCCTCCCGACCAGCAAGCTACCCTGCAACCATGCCGAACCTCGATGATACAGCCTCCCGGCCCCCGTGGGCCAACATCCCGAGGGCCGGCCAGATCCCCAACACACATGCGCGGCCGAGGGAGAGCGAAACCCCCCCAAACCAGACCGAGAGGCGCCAATCCTGTCACACCTCTGGTCTCTTCCCCGAGGGAGGTTTCGATCGACCACCAGGCTTCCGGGGAGCAGGCGCCTCGCCCGCTGGGTGTCTGGAGTCCCTCCCGGACCCACCTGAACAGATCAAAGGGCCGAGCGACAGGAAACCCCGACACACCGCCCCGAGGCACCAGACCCCTCTCCGCGAGGACTCCGGACTTCAAAGAGGAGGGGAGTATAACACGGGGTGCTGAAGGGACGAGAGCAGAGAAGACCTGGACTGACGAGAGCCTGCTGACTTGGTCGCGGCTCGATCGCTCCCCGAACCGAAGAACTCTGAACCATCTGAGCCCTGCTGACGCTGTCGCGGCTCCCCGAACTCTGAACCATCTGAGCCCTGCTGACGCTGTCGCGGCTCCCCGAACTCTGAACCATCTGAGCCCTGCTGACGCTGTCGCGGCTCCCCGAACTCTGAACCATCGGAGCCCTGCTGACGCCGTCGCGGCTCCCCGAACTACGAACCTCCGGTGCCTGCTGAGTGACTCGCGGCCCGCTCCTCCAAGAGAAACGGCAGAGATTGCCGAGAGAAGCAACATCCCCTCAGCTCGAGGATTGAGAGCTGTGCGCCGGATACTTCGCAGAGACACTGATTCAAAGACTGTCCCGCTACCCCTTTCCCCTCATCACGAGATCGCTGCTGCTTGTGGCATCAATTCTGCACCTGCCTTCCGGATCATAAAGATCCCTGACAACTAACGATAAAAGTCTATTGTCTTACAACGAATTACTGTGTGGTGTCCCTCTATCCGAAGAGAGTAAGCGCAGCGTGTGCGATCCTAGGTACGAGACCCTTCCAGGAAGGGCCTCCCCGCTCTTGCTCGGCCTAACTCTGGGAAAGGTGGGCCTCCGGGTGGTCAGGAACGCATTCCGTAGCCTCCCCGGGGAACGCCTTCCAACAGGGAACCTACCAAACCCACACATTTCTGAAAACTAGACACCCGGGGGATTCCAGGGAGGTATGGCTTGCGTGGATCCCCCAACGTTCCTTACCCAGAATGCCCTGCAAACCTCAAATTTAGCTGAAAAAATCACCCTTTTAACACATTTTTGTGTGGGAAAGTTGTGGCATCACCGGGCTGACACAAATTTCCTACCACCCAGCGTTCCCCCGGGTCTCCCGATAAAAACGGTGCCTCACTCGTGTGGGAGGCCCAAGTACCCGCGACAGGCAAGGCCCCAAAACGTATTCAGGCGACATGAAAATTGCCTACCTCAAAACGACCTGGTTTTGCAAAGGGGGTCACCTGGGTTTTTGGCCCGGTGCTCGGCGGCCACCTAAGGGAACCTACCAAACCCACACATTTCTGAAAACTAGACACCCGGGGGATTCCAGGGAGGTATGGCTTGCGTGGATCCCCCAACGTTTCCTTACCCAGAATGCCCTGCAAACCTCAAATTTAGCTGACAAAAATCGCCTTTTTCACACATTTTTGTGTGGGAAAGTTGGGGCATCACCGGGCTGACACAAATTTCCTACCACCCAGCGTTCCCCCGGGTCTCCCAATAAAAACGGTGCCTCACTCGTGTGGGAGGCCCAAGTACCCGCGACAGGCAAGGGCCCAAAACGTATTGAGGCGACATGAAAATTGCCTACCTCAAAACGACCTGGTTTTGCAAGGGGGGTCACCTGGGTTTTTGGCCCGGTGCTCGGCGGCCACCTAGGGGAACCTACCAAACCCACACATTTCTGAAAACTAGACACCCGGGGGATTCCAGGGAGGTATGGCTTGTGTGGATCCCCCAACGTTTCCTAACCCAGAATGCCCTGCAAACCTCAAATTTAGCTGAAAAAATCGCTTTTTTCACACATTTTTGTGTGGGAAAGTTGGGGCATCACCGAGCTGACACAAATTTCCTACCACCCAGCGTTCCCCCGGGTCTCACAATAAAAACGGTGCCTCACTCGTGTGGGAGGCCCAAGTACCCGCGACAGGCAAGGGCCCAAAACGTATTGAGGCGACATGAAAATTGCCTACCTCAAAACGACCTGGTTTTGCAAGGGGGTTCACCTGGGTTTTTGGCCCGGTGCTCAGCGGCCACCTAGGGGAACCTACCAAACCCACACATTTCTGAAAACTAGACACCTGGGGGATTCCAGGGAGGTATGGCTTGCGTGGATCCCCCAACGTTTCCTTACCCAGAATGCCCTGCAAACCTCAAATTTAGCTGAAAAAATCACCTTTTTCACACATTTTTGTGTGGGAATGTTGTGGCATCATCGGGCTGAAACAAATTTCCTACCACCCAGCGTTCCCCCGGGTCACCCGATAAAAATGGTGCCTCACTCGTGTGGGAGGCCCAAGTACCCGCGACTGGCAAGGGCCCAAAACGTATTGAGGCGACATGAAAATTGCCTACCTCAAAACGACCTGGTTTTGCAAGGGGGTCACCTGGGTTTTTGGCCCGGTGCTCGGCGGCCACCTAGGGGAACCTACCAAACCCACACATTTCTGAAAACTCGACACCCGGGGGATTCCAGGGAGGTACGGCTTGTGTGGATCCCCCAACGTTTCCTTACCCAGAATTCCCTGCAAACCTCAAATTTAGCTGAAAACATCACCTTTTTCACAAATTTTTGTGTGGGAAAGTTGAGGCATCATCGGGCTGACACAAATTTCCTACCACCCAGCGTTCCCCCGGGTCTCCCGATAAAAACGGTGCCTCACTCGTGTGGGAGGCCCAAGTACCCGCGACAGGCAAGGGCCCGAAACGTATTGAGGCGACATGAAAATTGCCTACCTCAAAACGAACTTGTTTTGCAAGGGGGGTCACCTGGGTTTTGGCCCGGTGCCCAGTGGCCACGTAGGGGAACCTACCAAACCCACACATTTCTGAAAACTAGACACCCGGGGGATTCCAGGGAGGTATGGCTTGCATGGTGGATCCCCCAACGTTTCCTTACCCAGAATGCCCTGCAAACCTCAAATTTAGCTGAAAACATCACCTTTTTCACACATTTTTGTGTGGGAAAGTTGAGGCATCACCGGGCTGACACAAATTTCCTACCACCCAGCGTTCCCCCGGGTCTCCCGATAAAAACGGTGCCTCACTCGTGTGGGAGGCCCAAGTACCCGCGACAGGCAAGGCCCCAAAACGTATTGAGGCGACATGAAAATTGCCTACCTCAAAACGACCTGGTTTTGCAAGGGGGTCACCTGGGTTTTTGGCCCGGTGCTCAGCGGCCACCTAGGGGAACCTACCAAACCCACACATTTCTGAAAACTAGACACCCGGGGGATTCCAGGGAGGTATGGCTTGCGTGGATCCCCCAACGTTCCCTTACCCAGAATGCCCCGCAAACCTCAAATTTAGCTGAAAACATCACCTTTTTCACACATTTTTGTGTGGGAAAGTTGAGGCATCACCGGGCTGACACAAATTTCCTACCACCCAGCGTTCGTACAGTTGAATAAAGATGCCCCCGTGGTCTCCCCTACTGTGGCCTCTTCTCTTTCTTTGGAGGAGTTTACGGTGATATTTCAGCGCGCTTTCCAGCAACGCGCTTCTGGGGTCCCCGCATCGTCAAGTGGTCTGGTTTTCGCTGGTCTCTGCTGCGGCGGAATTCTCTTGTTTCCAAGTAATTAGATGAACCAGTATCCACCTCCAGGTCCGGGAGAAGAGAAGGCGGCGTTGGAGTTATTACTCCACTTTGGGTGGTATGGACCGCCATTCCTACCCCCGCCGGATGGATTCCTGAAACCTTGGGGGTTGATGCGGCTGGGGACCTAGGGGGACGCCTTATTTCCAGTACTTTGAAAGCAGGAAATTGGTCTTGGTGACATCGTGGTGCCCTGCATTCCGCGCAATCATTGGATTTTCCACCCCTTACCTACCTGGACAAACAACAGCATTCTGGGAACTGTGGTTCACAGGCACCGTGTGAGCTGCAGCAGGTGAGCGAAAGGCAATTGCTTTGGGGGTGGAGCGGATCACAACTAATCATCTTGTGGCAGGACATTGAAATGCACGAAGTCAATCACACCTCCTGAACACTGTTGGCGCTGAAGAAGGCTAATCCAGCCGAAATGCATTCGCCGTTGTCGTACAGTTGAATAAAGATGCCCCCGTGGTCTCCCCTACTGTGGCCTCTTCTCTTTCTTTGGAGGAGTTTACGGTGATATTTCAGCGCGCTTTCCAGCAACGCGCTTCTGGGGTCCCCGCATCGTCAAGTGGTCTGGTTTTCGCTGGTCTCTGCTGCGGCGGAATTCTCTTGTTTCCAAGTAATTGGATGAACCAGTATCCACCTCCAGGTCCGGGAGAAGAGAAGGCGGCGTTGGAGTTATTACTCCACTTTGGGTTGTATGGACCGCCATTCCTACCCCCGCCGGATGGATTCCTGAAACCTTGGGGGTTGATGCGGCTGGGGACCCAGGGGGACGCCTTATTTCCAGTACTTTGAAAGCAGGAAATTGGTCTTGGTGACATCGTGGTGCCCTGCATTCCGCGCAATCATTGGATTTTCCACCCCTTACCTACCTGGACAAACAACAGCATTCTGGGAACTGTGGTTCACAGGCACCGTGTGAGCTGCAGCAGGTGAGCGAAAGGCAATTGCTTTGGGGGTGGAGCGGATCACAACTAATCATCTTGTGGCAGGACATTGAAATGCACGAAGTCAATCACACCTCCTGAACACTGTTGGCGCTGAAGAAGGCTAATCCAGCCGAAATGCATTCGCCGTTGTCGTACAGTTGAATAAAGATGCCCCCGTGGTCTCCCCTACTGTGGCCTCTTCTCTTTCTTTGGAGGAGTTTACGGTGATAGTTTTAAAGAATGTACAGTTTTGCTAGGTTTGCCTACGTGCCAACTGCGCTAGAGCCCAAAATCCACAGGTATGCAAATTGCTAAAAAAAAATCGGAGCCCAGTGGGCTTTCTGCTGCCCTGGGGGGGAATCGGGGAAGGGGGTTTCATCCTGATATGCCCCTAAAGGGGCAGAAAGACTGTGGCTATTTTTTGTGGGGGTGGGGGCATTGGTATGACCATTTTGGGCAGCCCCCACCCCCACGCATAAAAAAAGCCTGCATACTCGCTGGCGCCTACTGGGCTTTCTGTCCCCCCAGGGGGCAGATCAGGGGCCACTGCCACCATCTGCCCTCCCGGGGGGGGGCAGAAAGACTGGAATTTCTCTGGGGGTGGGGTGGGGTATTGTCATGCCCATTTTGGGGAGCCCCTACCCCTACACTAATAAAACAAAAAAATCCATGGTTTCTAGTGGGCATTCTGCGCCCCCAGGGGGGGCCAGATTGGGGGCTACAGCTCCCATCTGCCTCCTGGGGGGCAGAAAGACTGACATTTTTGTGGGGGGGAGAATGGGGGCATTGGCGTGCCCGTTTCGGGCAGCCCACACCCTAAAAACAATTGCGCAAAAAAAATCCCTGGTGTTTAGTGAGCTTTCTGCCCCCCCAAAGGGGCAGATTAGGGGCCAATGCCCCATCTGACCCCCGGGGGGCAGAAAGACTGTAATAATTGGGGGGTGGGGTGGGGTGGGGGTATGGGCCTGCCCGTTTTGGGCAGCCCCCACCCCTATTTTTTTATTTTAACAATTCCCTGGTGTCTAGTGGGATTTTTGCCCCCCCCCGGAGGAGCATATTGGGGGCCGATGCCCCATCTGCCCCCCAGGGGGGGCAGAAAGGCTGTAATGGTGGTGGGTGGGTGGGGGCATTGGCGTGCCCGTTGCGGGCAGCCCCCACCCTAAAAATAAAAATAAAAATGAATCCCTGGTGTTTAGTGGGCATTCTGCCCCCCCGGAGGGGCAGATTAGGGGCCAATGCCCCATCTTCCCCCCGGGGGGGCAGAAAGACTGTAGTAATTGGGGGGGGCATGGGCCTGCCCGTTTTGGGCAGCCCCCACCCCTATTTTTTTTTATACAAAACTTCCCTGGTGTCTAGTGGGCTTTTTACCCCCCCGGGGGGCCAGATTGGGGGCTAATGCCCCCATCTGCCCCCCAGGGGGGGCAAAAAGACAAAATTTCCCAAAAATAAACAGGGGGGAGCAAAGGCCCTTGTCCAAGGGGCCGCTCCCTCCTCCCTGGTGGCTAGTGGGTGGATCCCTGCTTGGGGATCGCCCTCCTGTGGTGATCCCCAAGCAGGGATCCACTGGGAGTACCATTGGAAAGGGGAGATTCTCCCCTTTCATACAATACCTCCCCTGTCTTTCTACGTGCTCAGGGGGCTGAGATAGCCCCCTGAGCACGTACAAAGTGAAACCTGAAATGAGCCACTTGGCTCATTTCAGTTTCACTTTCACTGTAATGACGTCGGCGCGACGTGCGCGCCGATCGTCATTACAGTGAAAGGGGGGGGGCCTCGGGTGCTGGGGAAGCTCTTCCCCAGCTCCCGAGGCTATTTTCGCAGAAAGGGAATCCCTCTGGTGCCCGCACCAGAGGGATTTCCTAGGGTATGCCTCATCACGAGCTGGACTCGTCATGGGCACAGCGCGACTGTGCTCCATGACGAGTCCAGCTCGTCATGGGCATACAAGGGGTTAAATGTTCAGGCTTGGAATTAACCAGAGTTGTAGGTGTGTTAGGCATTTTACCAAGAGCATCCCGGCTCTTTTTTCTATCTTCAGGGCTATCTCACAAAGTACTTCTACACTGCTTAAGTGCAACGAGTTGTCTAGGTCATTTTGCTGTCACTAGATAAAGTATAAAATAAGCAAGTAGCAGCTAGAGAAGATTTATCAATATACATCAGTTGATATCACTCTGTCCAGCCAATTTGGTTGTAGATTTGCAATGTAAATCGCTAAAATCTTTTAAAATCTCTAAAGCCCTAATAAATCCTAATAAGATTATAGTTATAGATCCATAAATCAATTGACATTTGCCAATGTAAGTGACAGCCATACAGACTAACCCCATTAATGGCCACATGCATTTACAGGTGTTATTACGTCCTCCGCTCACACCTGGAAGCAGCAGAGACGTACAAGTATGACCATGATGCGCAGACTGAACATTGGGCAGGAGAACATGGAGAACCGAATACAAGAGGAGGCAGAACACATGATAGAGTTCCTCACCGCCCAGGAAGGTTGGTATATGGATCAATTAGATATGTCCATTTCAGAAATTCTTAAAATGTTCAGAATACTGATTTGCATCAAACACTTTTCTGGATCATTTAGAACAGTGGCTCTTAACCTCTGGACATCTGTGGACCCACAATTAATCATTATTATAATCCTGGGACACTATTAATGAGCCAGGGACCCCGGGCCTAACCATTTTCCATGGCTGGAACTGCAAAACAATAGACAAAAAAACCCAGAAACAAAAATTCATAAAACAAATACACAAATGATTAAATGTATTATATAATTGACTAAAAAATATAAAAACAAAAACAAAATGTTGAGTTTAATAGGAAGGTTTGAGCTTCTCTAAATTCAATTGAGGCCACTCATCGTCCATAATTCTGTTTACAGATGCACTGCTCCCACTGTCACGGGCCCGACACCTGAATTAATCTGTCTGGGTATTTTTAGGTCCACACTTCTAGGTCTTCACAGTCCTTGTTTGCCAGAGATAAGGGCAACCCCTTCCAGGAGCCATGTTGCCACCGCAGCTCTCCTTGTACAAGCCAGTCCATCGGGGGGGGCGGTGATTCACTCCCACTGTGTGCTATTTATATACTAAATAAAGCTCTGTTTGTTTATATTTACAAGCAGTACTCTCAGGGGCACAAAGTGTTGTTTGCAGTACTTAAGGACACGTATATGTAAATTAACGTAATTACGAGGTTTTCTGCTGGTGTTAAACCTCCGTACATGACTGGGCTGCCACATTACCAAAATGGGAATGACACCTTACTTAATCTCTACCCCCTCTCCATCCGCATGTCGGTCGTTTTTGTTGCTCTCTAACAGTTGATCTGTTTTTGGTTATGTCCATCCAGAATGAAATGTAAGCCTGTACCATATCTTTGTTAATATGGTGCAGTGTTATGCTTGCTAAGTTGCCGATAGAAGTGTTAAGATAATAATGGCAACGTTTACATGTGCCATTTAGTTGAGAATATCAGTCTAATTATACAGATAACCTTTTTTAAAAATAGTGTCTTAGTGTCTACAAAGTTATCTATAGTGGGTTGCAGAGGAAGTGCTCTTGGACGGTGGGGTGCGTGGGACGGTGGATTGGGGCGGGGGGAGGGGAAAAGTAGGAGGTAGTAGATTCACATATAAAATGGGAAGATGGAGGGGCATGGCTACGGGGCCAAAGATGGCAGACGCGTGAGCGGAGAGCCCTGCATCTGCCTAAGCAATTATCCTGTTGATCGTTGAATCCGCCCGGACCCAGGGGCGCTCCGCGGTGGGCCGGACACTCGGGAACCACGCGCAACTCTGATGGTGTGTCCCGAATACGCTACCGAGGCCTGCAGGAGGATTGCGACAGTGTGGAGGCGGTAATTGCAAATGGCGGCCTGAGGATCGCTGGTGGACTGGGCCTCGGCCGAAGCTGCTTGTACCGGCTGTCTAAAGAACCGGAATGCTGCACTGCTGACTCAAGGGAGCGACAGTAGGAGGAGGTCTCATCTCGCAATTTCGTCAGTGCCATGACTGAGTTTGCGGCCTGGGAGACACCTGGCCTCGAGGTACGATCCGCCCATTTGCTGCTGCGGTGAGATTACGATCGGAGCAGTGTTGGGCCCCAGATATTGATGCAGTGAACGGGGGGCACTCAGTGGGAAGCACACCGGTCCTGATCTGCAGCGGGTGCACAAATCTGCTGCAGGGGTGTACCTCTGTGGCCAGGACCTGGGATGGGTGCAAGTACCCGGAGGAGAACGGGTCAAAGGTGGATTGGTGAGCGTCAACTTTGGGTGGCACACCGCAGGTGGGGTGGTGTATCCTGGCTGCAACATACCATCATAACCCAGTCAGTGAACGGTGAATGGTGCTGGGCTCCTTACTTATATGAAGCATGGTTCACCCCGCATGAACCTCCCTGACCTGCCTGGACTAACTGGTTGCCGGGAAGTGAAGCGTGCAGAAAGGCTGTCCTTTCATGGTGCAACAACTGGTTCATCAGAGCTTGCAAGTAACAGATAGGCCACTGCTGTGAAGCACTTTGTCCTGTAATAGTGGACAGCCTCGATGACTGCGTGGAGTCCCTTATGTGCAGATGTGCCTCCAAGATAGCTGATTGTACTGTGTGGATTTGGTGCTGGGGAAGCCGCATAATGCCTTACTGCGGATAAGGGAGTACTGAAGTTGCACCTGAGAATGCCGCCGCTGGGTTTGCTGTCAGCGCCTGTCAATGCTCCATGGTGGGTAGGCGCTTCAGAGACTTTGGGGTTGGTCGATGCCTGCTTGTGCCACTCCCACAGGAATGGATAGTGACGATCGATGGTGCTCTGGCCACCCCTGTACTGCCCGAGAATAGTTACTTACTACCTAGCGGTGTAAACGGATCCTGGAGTGCACGGACCGGATAGTTGAGTGGCGGCGACTTGCGGCACTGGCGAGTACTTCGGGCCCCCCTGGGGAACAACGCCTTCAACCCCGCACAAGGGCCCGCACCGCATCACAAATGGGGAAACCTAGAGGGAAACAAGTCGGTCCACCTCAAGACCAAGAGGAGAGTGCCTCTAGTCATGTACCGACAGACGATACCAGTGACCAACAGGAAATACCCCTCCAACAACAAATCACAAAGATTCTGGATGCCATTGCCGATACTAAGGCAACCTTACATCAAGATATAAGCAAGGTTGCAATGGGCCTGGGTCTGCTAAGAGCTGAACATGCAAAATTATTGGACAGAGTGAAACAAACGGAAATGACTCTAGAAACGATCACACCGGCGCAACAAGCCCTCACTTCACTAGTAGGGGACTTATCCGCCAGAGTTAATGTACTAGAACAACGGGCGGAGGATGCGGAAGGGCGCAATCGAAGAAAAAATGTGAGAGTGCTCGGTCTGCCGGAAGAAGTTGAAGGAACGAACATGGTTCATTACCTAGAGACATGATTGCGAGACGTCGTGGCGCAAGAAGGTTTATCACAATTCTACATGCTGGAACGTGCACATCGGGAGCCGGCTAGACCCCCCGCGCCAGGGTGACCACCTCGTGCCACAGTGGCTAGATTGCTCCACTTCCGGGACAGGGATCTGCTATTGAAAAAAGCTCAAACTGACGGACCCTACATGGTGGAAAATCGTAAAGTGTCCTTGTTTCCGGACTATACAATGGAAGTGCAAAGACGCCGCACTTCCTTCCTGGAAGTGAAATGTGCACTGCGTGATGAGGGGATCCAATAAGCACGGATGGCCTGGGACTGGATTGAGGCCTACAAAACAGAAGGTGCTCTTAAATCGCACAATGGACACCAGTCGGTAGTATGCATCCAAGAGAAACACCTGCGGAGAAGACAGAGGCGGAAGACAACGACGACACCAAGCCCTTCTCAGAGAGCACTAGAGAGAGCAGAGGCACTGGCAGCTGTGTCAGCCGTGATGCGTAGCAGGGAAGCCTCATTGGACAGAGACTCGGAGGCTAAGTATGGAACTGAGAACTCTGAGACAGATACCTGCCGAGCGGTTCTGTACCTGTGGTGACTCCTAGATCTGCTGATGACCTCCTGGATAAGTGACATTTTATTTTTTCTTACTTTGTGTTGTTGCAATATTGGGGGACTCCTGGGTAGGCTTCTGGGTGGGGCCCCTGGGCGGGGCTGGAATGGCCCATTAGGCTGTGAAGCTATGTTGGATTGGTAATTGTTGGCTAAGCTTTCGTGGACCACGCTCCCCTGCAGGAACTAGTGCGAGTAGCCTTGTTCCTTGACTGTTTGTTGTGAGTAACTGTTATGCAGTATTACTTTAAGTTTGGGCAGCTGACAGTTGTCAGACCACTCTTGGGTTGGCGAGTTGCACAGTTGGGATTTGTTTTCTACAGCAGATGGTCTGCAAGGTTTGTGCGGGTGGCGGGGATGGGGGGGAGGAGGGCGTGTGTCACACAGACGGATGGCAGTACACACTGATCGGGCTGAGGAATATAAATTCCTGATGTGGAATATCAGGGGCATGGGTTCACCCTCCGAACGTTAAAGTATCCTGATTTACATTAAACGCAGGGGAGCCCACATTGCACTGTTACAAGAGACTCATCTTTCTGAGATAGATGTCACCAGACTTCGACGCAGATGGCGAGGGCAATTATATGCAACTGCTTATTCGGCCTTTGTGTGGGGAACGCTGAAATGGATTCGCCCAGGTGTCCCCTTCTCCCTTAGTTGGAAACTCATAGATGTGGAGGGGAGGTTTGTATTCATCTCCGGCGTGTTACATGGGAAGGAGATAACAGTGGGTAGTGTTTATGTCCCTAATCGGGACCAGCTTCCCTTTTTGGACCGTTTATCATGTAAGCTGGCAGGAATATCTTGTGACAACCTGATAGTGGGAGGAGATTTCAATTGTGTGTGGGACGTGGGTTGGGATAGATCCACCCCTCCACTCATGGGTACCTTGGCCGTCAATACTGCAAAGGGTGTTAGGAGTTGGGCTACTGGGTGGGAACTGCTGGATATATGGAGATTACAAAATACGCAGCTCAGAGACTACTCTTACTATTCACCTTTATATGACTTACACACTAGGTTGGATATGTTCCTCTGCTCTGCTGTACTGTCGAATATGATGGCGGGAGCTAAATACCTGGGTCGATCCCTGTCAGATCATAGCCCCCTGCTACTGCGATTCACGACCCCTACCCAGAAAAGACGCCCATACCTTTATGAGGCTTGACCTGGTGTTGATGGATGATGGTTTTTGCCAGCTTCTTTCGGCAACACTGGAACATTATTTTACAGACAACCACGGTACGGCCAGCTTTCCGTTAGTCGAATGGGAGGCCATGAAGGTGGTGACCCGAGGGCACTGCCTGTGGCAGAAGACGGGACTCAGGAAGATGGTGACACAGGAATTAGCTGATCTAGAGGGTACAATACTGACACTTGACAGGAAAATAGCAGGAGGGTCTAGATCGCACGGTAAATTGGCACAAGTGAAAAGCCTCTATAACTCTACCTTGGATAGATTGAGAGCTTTGGATTTTAAAACATATCAAACGAGACAACACATGGAGGGAGGTAAAGCTGGACGATTATTGGCCTGGTTGAATAAACCAGAGAGCAGAGGTACACCTATTCCCAGTGTAACTGATGAGCAAGACCAGATACTTTCCACTCCAAGGGCTATTAATATGGCTTTTAGAGCTTATTACGAGACTCTTTGCGGATTACCGGGAGTGATTCGGGATGGCGATCTGCCGTCATATCTCGTTGGACTGCAGCTTCCAAGAATAGAACGAGGTTCGGAAAATTCGTTAGCATCGCCAGTCACAGTGGGCGAAATCAGGAAGGCAATTAGAGAGATGGCTAGGGGGAAAACGCCGGGTCCGGATGGCCTGCCTGCTGAATTCTATGCCACATATGTGGATATTTTAGCCCCAAAGCTGAAAAAGATGTATGCAATTGCGCTAAACGACCAGCAACTGCCACCCTCTCTCAGAGAGGCGCTGGTGATACCCCTGCCAAAGGCCAAACATGCTCATGCCCGCTTGACGGAGTTTAGACCATTGTCCATGTTAAATATGGATTTTAAAATATTGAGCAACGCGTTGGCCAACCGGCTTTTGCCTCATATGCGACACCTGGTTCATGTGAACCAAAATGGCTTTATTCCCACAAGATCTACCTCCATAATTATTAGGAGATTGTTCCATGTGATGTTCCAGCCAGAGATAGGCGATTTCCCAGATGATGTGGTGGTGGTGATCGACTTAGAGAAAGCTTTTGATTCCATACGCTGGGATTTTCTATTGGCATGTATGGAGAGCATGCGGATGGGGGAGGGGTGACTGAAATGGGTTCGCCTTTTGTATACGCAGCCGCGGGCACGTGTACCTACGGGACCTGTGATATCATCACCATACCCTATCCATAGGGGCACCAGGCAGGGCTGCCCCCTCTCGCCATTGCTTTTTGAACTGGCGACGGAACCCCTGGCGGTGTGATTTAGACAAGAAGAGGGTAGATTGGGGATACCTCTTGATGGGACCTCACATATTATCTCGCTCTATGCCGATGATGTGTTAATATAGAGATGGCCACAGCGAGATCCATACGGTGCTATGCATATTTGAGGAATTTGCGGAACTTTCCTGCTTACACCTGAATCCCCCAAAAACTTTTGTGTTCCTGCTTCAATCTACTCCTCTTATGTGGCCAGCTTTCCCACCCAACCTAAGTTTGGCATCGGTCTCCTTTAAATACTTGGGGATACAGATTTATCGTACGCAAACCGACCTCTCTGAGGGTAACCTAGCGGGCGTCCTGAGAAGGCTTCGAGCGAATGTAGCCTTTTGGCGCACAGTTAAACTCCCAGTCAAGGCTAGAGTAGCATTGTCTAAAATGGTGATATTGCCGGAACTTTTGTATTACTTTGTCAACCTACCGGTAATAATTGCCAAACACTGGTTTAGAACTCTGGATGAGATACGGGATGGGGGTCGTCACAGAGTATCACTGGAGACTATAAAACTTCCTTTAATGAGTGTGGGATTGGGGGCCCCAGGGGTTCTGCTTTTCGTGGCAGTGACTTGCTGGGATCGATGCATAGCACGCTCCAAGGGAACCATGCTTTACGCACCAAGTATTCCGCTTACAGGCATCCCCAGGCGGGAATAGGTCCCCCCCTCACTGGGCGACAATTGGTGGGTTGGGGAGAGGCGGGAATACGGTCTATCGGTGACTGTTATGTAAATGTAAATGTAAATGTTATAGAGACGGGGAATTACTCTCATTGAATGAGTTTTTGGAATACCACAAACTTCCACCAGGGCAATTTTTAAACTACCATAAACTTAGAGGGGCAATGACAGAATTATGGGGTATAGCCGGGAATGAAACCAGGCACCCATCAGTCCTTACAGGCACTGTTAACTTTAGTTTCAGCAGGGCATTTGATAAAGTGGTTGTATTTGGCAATATGGGAATCAGCACCACACTCTTTGCCCAGACTGTTAGAGAGATGGGAGAATACGTTGAACAGAAAATTGACTGAGAAGGAATGGGACACTACTTTTAAGTTCATACATTTTAACATTCTCCACAGAACCTACCTTACTCCACACAGGTTAAATGTAATCTATGGGAGGGAGGATCAGGCCTGTTCCAGGTGCTCACAATTGGATGCAGACTTTGACCATACGTTACGGTCCTGTGACAGACTGGCGGATTTCTGGCAGAGGATTGTAGACACGCTTAATAAGGTCTTGACCAGAACTCTAGAGTGTTACCCAGAGATATGCCTACTTGGATTGTTCCCGAGACCCAAAGCATGCAAAATTGGAAATAGGTTTATTGACCTGGGTCTTGTCCTGGCCAAAAGAAGGCTAGCATTGGGCTGGAAGTCAAGGTATGCCCCGCTGGTGGTGGCCTGGGAGGAGGATCTCACGTGCTGGGTTAGGGCAGAAGAACAAGCTTTACTCCGGGAGGACAGGATTACTAAAAGGCGTACGCTGCTGGCTGAACCCTGGGCAGATGTAGTAAAGACATGGGAGGCACGACACACACCGAACCAGACCCCGATTTCAACCCTCACTGATTACGAAGGCTAACGAGGGACACCAGTTCAGATGCCATGGTTCCTCTTTTTACACCCATTCGTTTTGGGGCCTTTCCTCCCTCTCTCCCCCCCTCGCCTACTCCACTGTCACACACTGTTAGTGTTTTTTTTCAGCCAGACAGTGGCTCGTAAAAGGTGTGGACCTCTGGTGGGTTAGATTTCATTATAGTTGAATGTTTGTATTATTGGGTTTTCTTTTTATGGGTGGCATTTCTTTTATTGACTTAGCACTAGCTGAGAATACTAGACAGAAGACAGGTTGAAGTTCATAAAGCCAGGTAGGCATTTAAACAGCCACAGGAGTAGATGTTCAACTCCTCCCCACTGAACTGAATTTAATAATTCTAATTTATAGTAGTGAGGACCTGCCTCCAATGTAACTACTTATTTTGCGTGCAATGGAATGGATATATGATATTACGGCTCTGTATGACCTTTTTTTCTTGCCTTGCAGGTACTCGTTTGTGTTATTATGTTGGATGTCAACGATAAATACTGCACTATGTAAGATCGGGTATTATCTCAAGAACGACGTTGATTACTACATATACATATCCATATATATGCCAATAAAAAGATATTGAAAAAAAAATGGGAAGGTGAATCTAAATAATTAAATAAATATGTGCTGTATGTCCGGTGACACTACCTGCCACCCTACTGTTGCCGTATTCCGCTCCACTGCCATACAGCATTCCCTCTGCAAGCCACCAGTGGAACTTATCTAATTGTATGTGATTATTTTAACATAATGAACAGATATAACAAACAATTGAAACTTTTTTTTCTTTCTCAGAAAACTATTTTGTTTAGATTAAAAATTAAAAATGCCTAGAAGAACTGAAAAAAAAGGAAAGACAAAAAGGCCATCTACTTAAAGAAAAGTTAAAAATGCGGAGTACAAGTAAATGCGAGTACTACAAAAAGACTTTCTTCTGGTAAAGACACTAGACAATTATTTTAAAAAGTATTACGAACATTTAATGAAAATAACATCACACAAAGGAAAAAGAAGAATTTTTCAATTAAGGAGAAGCAGACTTCGGCTTCAAAATGCTAGAAAAGAAATCATGATAAGGAAAGAGTATTTGTTACCCGTAGACAAAAACAATTTCAAGAAATTTGTTAAAGACTTTTTCGAAATAGAGTAATTCAGAATTTAATAAAAGGATGCCGGAAATATAAAAAGAAAGTGCTGCAAATTAAACAGAAACAGCATATTGAAAGCAT
This sequence comes from Triturus cristatus, assembly GCF_964204655.1. Taxonomy (NCBI): domain Eukaryota; kingdom Metazoa; phylum Chordata; class Amphibia; order Caudata; family Salamandridae; genus Triturus; species Triturus cristatus. The sequence continues at coordinate 1,136,656,622 of NC_140594.1, read as the reverse complement.
AGTGGATACTGCTTTTAAATTAAAACTAAAAATATTCATTTTGAATTTGAAGAGGATGAAACTGTTGGAGAAAACGATGAAGATTCGGAAAGACAAAAGTAAAAAAAAAAGACTTGTGAACAGAAGCAACTTTTGTAAAGTCTTTAGTGGAGAATGGAAACATACATCTAATAGCGAACCTTTTTTAATGAAGAGAGTTACTTCCAAGAAAATAGTTTACCATTTGCAGTTCACACTGGAGATCGTTGCTATGAAGTTCAGAATGGTTGTCTTGTTCCAAAAGAGGAAATGGTTGGTATTAGTGCAGAACAGCACACAAGCTCCCGTGTATAAGTGGGGTTGTAGCAGTATTTGTAGTATTTGACAGGAATCTATTAATATAATGCGAAATTTGTTACGAGAATATACACTGAAAAGTGTTAAACAGAAGATTAGGTTGTTACAAGGACTAGATCCATGTAATGTAAGAAAATATACTGAGAAACATGGTCATTCTCTGGCTTGTCTTTCACGAAAAGTGTATAAAAGTGTTTTTCATCACTTGAGGATTTTAGCAGTACACCATTCAGAAATGCGGACGTTTGTAAGGAAACTGTACTATGTAAAAAGTCCAGAATTACGTTTAAATGAACTGCTCTTTTACACAGTTCTTTATCAGATGTACAAAAAAAGTGTGATGACATTGAGTTCCGATATTTTGGTTCAGAAGAGCAGTGCATAAAAAGTGAAAGTTTGACAATTACAGATATTTAAGAAGATGGGAAAGTGATTAGGATTGATCAGTTTTAAGAAGAAATTGGAAAGTTTAACATAGTGTGCTCTAAAATTCCAAACTCTGTTTGTATTTGTTGTCGACGTACTAATTATAAAATTCTAAATAGAAATGGTGATTTGTACTTCAAAACTGAAAAGAAGAATAATGATACATGGAAGGAATTTGCAACGTACTTGTTAGTGGAAGGTCAAGTTAAGTTAGTCAGTGATCAATGTATTTGTAAATAATGTTATAACAAATTAGAAGAGAACAAAATGCCCGCTAGAGCAGTACATAATAAGTTAGAATTAGTACCTATTCCAGAGGAACTGGCAGATTTGAATACATATGAGTCAGTTTTAATACAATCTCTTCATCCATTTCAAACTAAAATTCGCATGGAACCTAAAACAGGTAAACTGCCACCAACAGACTTACAAAGAGGGCTGAAAGGAAGAGTGGTGTACTTACATTTGAATTTTAAGAAAATATTGAAATTGTTGGTGGCGACAAAGAGGAAAATGAAGAAGTAGTCATTCTAGTAAATGGAGTACCAACAAAGAGTCAGAAAATATGGCAAGAATTTGTGGATGTTAATAAACTTCAAAAGGCTAAGTTATATCTTGTGGAGAACAATATTTATTATAAAAGTGTAAATTTGGAGAACATGTAATAAGTTTGGAAGATGAATCTGAAATTTCAAGTGGTCAAATAGAGAAAGTGGACAGGTCAAAGAGTGAAGAGATTTATGAACATTACACAATATGTCCTCTACATTCAAAAGAAGTTATAGGAAACAACATTGAGTTATTTAAAATGAAAAAAGCAAAGGGAACTCCAATGAGTATATGGGAGAAAAGCTTGGAAGCTCTTTGCTTTCCACAGCTGTTTCCTACTGGAGAAGGTGGACGATATGATGACCGACCTGTACGGATTCCAGCTTCTGAATATCTCTCAACAAGATTATACTCTGAAGATCCTAGATTTCGACAGTGTATTCCATATATATTTCACCTTTTGTTTGAAAGTGATCTGTCTTCTATGTCCTAGGCAGTGAACCACATACTTAAAACTGGAGTTCATCAATCACTTCTTTCAGCAAAAGAATTTGGGGAGAAAGTTCAACAAACAGATGAAAATTTAGAAGCACAGTTAATTAATTTGATGGCATGTCAACGAGGGACAAATGAGTATTGGTATCGTCGTCATGGAGAACTGAAGTGTATGTCATGGAACTTAGCTACACCAACATGGTTTGTGACACTTAGCTGTGCAGAGTATGCATGGGAAGATTTGCTTGAATTTCTAGAAGAAGCAAATTCCAATATAAAGAATGTTGAAATGAAGACACTTGGAGAACTGTGTTCTTTGGATCCTGTAAATGTGTGCAGATAGTTTAATCATAGGTTTCAAGCTATTATGTCTTTCATCTGCAATAAAAAAAATCCACATCTTGCAGAAGTTACCGATTTCTTTTGAATCAAGGAGTGCCAAGCGAGAGGTGCTCCTCATTTACATATGTGATTGTGGATCAAGGATGCACCTAAATTTGGAACTGATTCAGATGAAATAGTATTGTCTGTATGTGACATGTGAGATTCCAAGAGAAGGAGGAGATAGAAGCTGGAGACAGCAAGTTTTACGTTTCCAAAGTCACCGCTGTGGAAAGTACTGCAGACGAAAATACAAGTTTAAAGGAAAATTTTATACCAAGTGTCGGTTTGGATTTCCACGTCCAGTAATTTCTAAAGAAAGAGTAAATTCTTTTTTTTCTTCTGGAAGGTACACAATAACTCGCAAATCTCAAAAGAATACCTACAATTTGAAAAGAACAGAACTGTCAAAGTATATTAATGACTACAATCCGGTTATTTAAAAAATGTGGAATGCAAACATGGACATCCAGTATGTTGCAGACAACTCAATTGTTGTTGCACGCTACGTAACATCATATATAACGAAATCAGAAAAAAACGAGATGAAACAATTGCGGGAAGAAATTGCACAAGAGAAGAGCCTTAGCAAAAAATTGCACAGCTTTACTTTGAAAATTATTTTCCCACAGAGCAATTGGATCCTATGAATGTTCAGACCGCTTGTCCTCTTCAAGTTTATATTCAAAATCACGAGGGATCATTTGGGTAAGTTTAGGTCTTGCCTGTTGAAATCATTAGAAGAATTTGAATACTTAGCAGCAAATGAACCAGACAGTACAGAAATTCTTAAAACTAATATTTTGGATATATACTATCCAAAAAGGAGTCGACATCTGGAAAAGCTATGTCTGTATGAAGTACTTCAACATTATAGCTTCAAAAGAAATGTTAAACAGAAGGAAAATATGCAGTAGTTGGATGTCATGGATGTTTAGTAAAACACACAAAAGATAACCTTATTAATCACAAGAAACTCAATTGTGAAACTCCAGATAAGCGAGAATGTTACTATTTAGCACTTCTCCAACTGTTCAAACCATGGCGTAGCGAAAATGATTTACTTGGAGATTTCGACTGCTACGAAAATTCTTTTAATGCATGTAAAGATAGCATTGCATGTTCAATTTTCCCTACATATTTAAAAAAGTTGAATGATGAAGTTGAACAGGAAAAGACTATTACAGCTGAAGTTGCTAATGAAAGTTCCCAAGATAGTCAGAGATCTGGTACATGTAGTCAAGATCCACTTGGACAACCAATAGTGGAAAATGAAGCAGCTGATGCTATGCATGAAGTCGAAATTGCAATGCAACAAGTACAAGAGGAGGATATTACATTAGAAAAGTTAGAAGAACAAGTAAATATTGAACGGAAAGAAATATATCCTGAAGTGAGAGAACAGATAGAACATGGTTTGTTACATGAAAAAAAAGAATGCATATGTTCTTCGTTTAAACCTATTCTGATGTACATCAGTGGTCAAGCTGGAACGGGTAAAAGTTTTTAAATTAAAGTTTTGACCAGTTATCTTAAAAAAACTACTGGTTCACATTTATCTTGTGTGGTAACAGCTCCAACTGGATTAGCTGCGCACAATGTTAAAGGAATTACTTTGCATAGATTACTGATGTTACCAGTTGAGCATGATAATAAATAAGAATATCAGAAGTTGTCTGGAGTAACCCTGGGCATAGTTTGCGTAGTGGTGCTATGCATAGCTACGCGAAGTGCACTTCGCGAGATACGCGTAGCACTACGGGAACTGCACAGTGCGCTGTTCGGGATGATTGCACAGTGCCGGATGCTTGTCCACACTGTGCAATCATTGAAAACGGCATCTCGCACAGTGCGAGCTGTCGTTTTCTGCCGCTCAAGTAGATTTTTACTCGAGCAGCAGATTTCTCAACGCGGACTGGTAGTTTCTCATCACGAGCGGTCGCGAGCATACGCGACCACTCGCAATGAGAAACCTGACCTCCCCGCGTTGAGAATCTCGCCGGGAGGTTTATTTTCCACGCTCGCGATCGCCAACTTGATGTTGCTGATCGCGAACGAGGAAAAAGTCTTGCCGGGATGTCATTTTGCTCGCTCGCGGTCGCCCACTTGACGTTGAGGACCAGCAAAAAATGCCAACTATGCTACGCGTTTTTGCACTGTGCTACGTGCAATACGCGTAGCGCGAAGTAGCACAAACTATGCAAACTATGCGAGCGTAGTGTAGTTGGCCGCCCAGGTTTAGTCTGGAGAAGCTTCTTATTTAGTGTCAAGAGTGGTGAAGAAGATGAAACTTTTTATTTTAATGAGGTCAGCATGGTCTCAAACTTAATGCTTGCTTTCATGCATTTAATAATGCAACAGGTATTAAAAACAGATTATTACGTTCTCTTTGGAGGAAAACATTTAATTATATTTGGAGATCTGCTACAACTAACTCCTGTAAAAGGAGAACCAGTTTTTAAACCTCTTCTACATGAAGACACGAGGAAATCTTTGGGAAGTATTGGAAATGTGAATCTCTGGTTAAATTTTGAATATAAAGAACTCACTATATGCAACAAGCAGGTGATGAAGACTATGGAAATATTCTGAACGATGTAAGAATTGGTGTTCTAAGCAAACATGGTTAACACGCTTTACAAAGTCGTCTACTAAAGAACTTGTTTACAACTGAAAACACACCAGCAGCAGTACTGTACAAGAGCATTGCAGAAAAAAAATCTTTAGTTTGCTTAATGCCTACAGTGGAAGAGTGTTATATATTTAATCAAGAGCTTCTGAAATTGGAAAATCAAGAAATAGTTCACATTGAAGCTATTGATAAAATCGAGCATCAAGGAATAACAATTCTTCTTTCAAATAAACTACAGATTAAATTGGATTCTTTGGAAAAGTCTGTATCAAAACCTGCTGGCTTAGATTTTTTTTAGATGTGTGTATAAACTGTCGGGTAATTTTGAGGCGTAATTTGAATATAGAAGAAGGTTTTTTTTTTTTTAGTCCTCATTCTGCCAGTTCACTTGTTGGCAATACTCTTATCCTTCTCTGGTGATCCAAACCAGGTTAGAGTCGTTCCACACAAGAGGGAGGCCGTTTCCGCTTCCATCCTTCCCTGGAGTGCCCGTAGCACGGAAGGAAACAGGACCGACGGCTAAACATTGGCTTAATCATAGGACCTCAGGTTTTGCGACCAGTCCACCAGCTTAACCCATACCTTCTCTCGGCTGCTTGCATCACATAGCAAGTCCTGCTTACTTATATATATAACGCTTCTTTTACAATCCAGGGAAAGAGGAGGGGCATCCGACTTCCACAATTTACAAATCTCCCGCCTCCCTAAAAGAATTACATAAAAAATAAATCTTGCACCCAACCTGCTAATCGCAATATCATTGTTTTGCCAAACTCCAAAAAACACCACAGGACTTACCCTCACAACAATACCTATAACTTCAGTAATAAATTCACACACCTCCGACCAAAAATTCACAATGTAAGGACATGTCAAAAACATATGAAAGTCATCAGCAGCGGTATTTCTACATTTTGGGGATACATAATGAGTCCCTGAAAATTTCTCTAATTTTACTGGAGACCAATATACCCCATACGCAGTAAAAGGATGATTACGTTTCAGATATGCAGGTTTGACAATTTCCCTGAGTAGGGTAGAAGAAACTTCCCAGGTTTCCCTCAAATTGATACTTGGGATAACTCCTCCCCATAGTTTCTGTAGATCACTATCTAAATCGTCTTCAGCCTTGATCAAAATATTATACCACAAAGCTACCTCCTTCTTGACTGTACCAGTTTTTAATGCTTGATCTAACCAGGACTCATCCTCTTCTTCATTCCATTCTTGGCGCACCCACCATGCGGAAAGCTGATAATATTTGAACCTGGTAAGTTGACCTCCTGTAATTGCATTCAAGGTTCCCCAATCAACCAGCTCAATTCCCACCTTCAAGTCACCCCAACAAGAAATTCCCGCGTTCCTTAAGGGGAGACTGAGGGAATCATCCAGACACTCAGGGGTCCCGGGGGATTCCCAAATCGGGACCCTAGATGAATAATAAGTGATTCCCAATTTCTTTTGAATTAGGACCCATAATTTCAAAGTTCCCAATAAAATCTTCAACCTTACTTTTTTGAAATATGTAGGGTCCCCAAACTTAAACAAAAATTGATCTTGACCCTCCCTCAGTTCACCAAGCATTACTCCAAAAAGAGTTCCTACCGCAGAGCTATCTACTTTACTTAAAAGCATCCGACAATTCTTGAAGAAAAAAGCATACCCATATATCAACACATCTACATGGGCCAGCCCGCCCTTCTCCAACCTCCTCCTTAGTTTCTTCCATGATATGTGGGTACCCTTGGAGGCCCAAATAAAACTGCCTAGCCTTCCCTGAAGCTTAGCTATCTCTCTTTTATCAAATAAAAAAGGAATAGAATTAAACAAAAAAGTAATTTTAGGCAAGATCACCATCTTCATAAGATTCACCCTACCATATAAATTCAAAGGTAAATTTGCCCATCTCACCAGCAACTTCCCTACTTCCTGGCTAATCCTTTTCCAATTCACCGTGGTAACATCTGTCAAATTCTGAGTTACAATAATGCCAATATAGCGCATGCTCGATTTTGCCAACGGCTGTTGCTTAGGTTGGTTCCATTCCATAATTATGGTTTTATTTATGTTTACCTTATATCCTGAAATTTTCCCGAATAGTTCAGCTTTGGTCATTAATAGGGGGATAGACACCTGTGGGTTCTGGGTATAAAGTAAAAGATCATCGGCATAAAGGGATAACTTAATCTCAAAATTTCTATATCTAAATGGAACAATAGCAGCATCCTTTCTAATCAATATGGCTAGTGGTTCAATATACATATCAAACAAAAGGGGGGATAAAGGACATCCCTGTCTAGTTCCACGAGAAATACTGAACAAATCAGTCAATTCACCATTTACAAGCACCCTTGCTCTAGGTAAGCGATACAGGAGCTGGACAGCTTTAATTAAATTACTTGGAAATCCAAATCTCCTTAAGACCTCCCAGAGATATGGCCAGTGTACCTGGTCAAAGGCCTTGGCAGCATCTACTGCCACAACCGTCACTGGCAGTTTATATGTCTCCGCCAGATCAACTACTCCAAGTATTAAAATAGTTAGTTCGTTAAGCTGCCTCCCTGGAATAAAGCCTTTCTGGTCATTGTGTATGATATACTTAATAACCTTGGCGATCCTCGTAGCTAATACCCCAGCAAAAACTTTATAATCCGTATTCAATAAAGATATGGGCCTATATGAGTCAGACAACATAGGGTCCTTATTCGGTTTTAAAATTAATGTCACTGTTGCCTCTGCCCAGGTTAATGAAGGGTCTTCTCCATCTTTTAAAATTAGATTGAACAACTCTTTTAGTACAGGTATTACTTCATCCGAGAGGCAATGATACATCTCAGTTGGAAGGCCGTCAGGCCCTGCGGCCTTGCCTCTCGCCATTTTCCTGAGCTGCTGTCTAATCTCTTCTTCTGTTATCTCAGCCGATAACACCCTCATCTGATCTTCACTTAGATTCGGAACTTCAATATCCTTGAAAAAACCTTCAATACTGACCATCCCAGGAAATATATCTTCAGTATAGAGATGGCTCATATGTCTCGAGATTTCCCGCCCTATACTGGCATTGGTGTCAACTATGTCTCCCGTCACCTCCTCTCTGAGACTTTTAATTACATTTCGAGCTCTATCTGTCTTTGCTTTCCAAGCCAGTAGTGTACCACTCTTCTCCCCGTATGCAAAATGCTGTAATTTACTAGCCCTCCATCTATCCAATAATATTTAATCAAGGGCTCCATGATATTCCGCTTGCAGTAATTCTAATTGCTTTGTAAGGGGGATCACCACACTAGGGCACTCAAGTGAGGCTTTTTGTACATCTTGTTCTTTATTCTTAATAATTTTCAAAAAATGTTCTTCTTGTTGCCTCAAACTACGTTTTTTACCCACCATAATATCCGTACCATTAGATCTTAAAAAGGCCTTGAAGGCATCCCACACAATTTGAGATTTTGCCGACCCTATATTAGCCTCAAAGAAAACAACTGCCTCTTCTTTCAATTTAACTATAACCCCTCTCATCTAATAAAATCGTCCTATCCAGCGTCCACCTGATTTCTCCCCTCTTATATGGAATATTCAATGATAAAAGAACGGCAGAATGATACTATATTATGGCGGGTACATGATTAACCATTTCAACCCCTGACACCAACTCGCGATCTAATAAAAAATAATCAATCCGTGAATGGTGCCCGTATTTTTTACTAAAAAAAGTAAATCCTCTCTTATTCCCCATCTTAAATCTCCATATATCGATAAAATTTACCTCCCGGATCATAGTTTTAAGAACTGTCATGGTTTTACCGGGGGTTACATATTTAGCCTTGGAGGTTCTGTCTAAACTTTTATCCAGAACTAAGTTAAAATCCCCTCCAAGTACCACAGAAGCGCTAGAGGACAATAAGCATGATTCCAGTTTAATCAAAGCATCAGGGTTATCCTCGTTAGGCCCATGATAGCTAGCCACAACTACTGGTGTTCCTTGTATCCTAATTTTAATCACCGCCCATCTCCCAGTAGAGTCTGTCTGATGGCTTTCCAATATAATACCCTTGTTGCATCTAATAAGAATGGCTACCCCCTTCGTATTGCAATTCTGATCTGAACAAAACATATCCTGAACCCAGGCCCATTTCTTAAAGGCGTCAATACATTCATGCCTCCGCAAATGAGTCTCTTGCAACAGAATAACACTGGCCTCGGTTCTCTTCAAAAATTCCATTACACAAGCTACCTTTCTCTTAGACCTCAGACCATTCACGTTCCAGGACATAAAGTGCACTAAATTCTTTTTCAATTGTCCCTCGTTAGAACCAAATTACTACCAATCCCTTCCACATCCTTCATCTGGTGTGCTACCACTATACATTTAACAGATTCCACAAATGAGTACTCCCTAAAAAAGGACCGCCAAGTATATAGCAGAATGAGGACAATATTTTTATTTTTTCTCCCACATGCTCCCAACCACCCGTACTCCCCCTTCCCCCCCCCCCCCCCCCCCCGGGGAACCCCCATCCTATCCTACCGGCAGAGCCTATGAGGTCTCGACATGTGAGTGTGAAGTCAAAAAATAAGAAAAAGACTAAACAAAGGTGCACTCCCCAATAATGTCGTACCTCTAAATAAGATAGTGACTACCCATGTTACTTCTTAAACTATTTATATATATAGTGCTCTATACATTTAATCCCTAATCTGGGCTTCCCATCGATTTTAACAGGCAATCGACCTCCGTGGGGTCTCTAATAGTATGCATTTTGTTTTGCCACATGATCTTAAGCATAGCAGGAAATTTAATTTGTACTTGAGCCCACCTGGAGCGTAATTCATTCATTTTAGAACCAAGTTCCCACTGCCTCTGAGCAGTCCTTTTCCCCAGATCAGAATGGATCTGATACGTTACATCTCCAAATTTTAACTGCGTTCTTTCAATGCGCGCCCCAACACCAACTCCTTCACTGAAAAAGTTAAAAAGTTCACCAAAATTCTTCTGGGAGCCTTTCTCCCTGGATGGAGCCTGTAGGGGTCTCTATGTACTCTCTGAAGTTCTTTTTCCCAATCTATATCCATTCTTTCCGGTAGCAATTCTCCCAATAGCTTACATATGTAGCCTTTAATGTCCAATCCTTCTGCGTTCTTGGAGACCCCTAAAATACGAACATTATTGCGCTGAGCATGTATCTCAAGCCTTTCCAGGTCGTCTTGTAAGGACTTATTCTCCTTTCTGAGGCAGGTTATTTCCTTCGCATTTACACTGGTGACCTCCCCCAACACCTTCACCTCCTCCTCCAGTGCTACCGTGCGCTAAGCTATTCCATCAATCTTTTGTTCCAAAATCGCACATTTCACTTGGATCTCTTTCTGATTGTGTTCAGAGGTCTCAAACCTAAGCAGGATATCCTGTCTCATGCCAAGTAATAAATCCGTCACTTGAGTCGCTGAGGGAACCCCAGCCGGGGGGCTGTCGTCACTCCTCGCCATCGGCATAGACGGACTTTGCATCGGGGTAGTCAAAACTCTTGTAGGGCTGATAACATGTTCTTCCAGACTCTCTGCCCCGATATCTAAAAGAGGGGCAAACTGATTGTCCAACCTCAGTCGTTCACTATGATCATTACACTCCGCTTCCTCTGAGACCTTCTCCAATCCTACTGAGCCTGCCACCTGCTCCATGATGTTAAAATAAGACCTAAGAGAGGGGGGAGGTTTGGGTACAAGCCCTACTTCTTTTGTCCTACACTTTTTTATTCTACCTCCCTTCGGTGGTTTCTTGACCGGTGTTACAGCTTGAACTGTACTTGCTTGCTTTATTTTCACCACGCTCTTTTTCTCCGCGCGTAAAAGATATTTACTTCTTGTAGCCAACTCGGGCTGTAACCCCTTCCGTAAATCCTTAGACTCCTCTGCAGCCCCGGGGTCTCCCACAGCATTTAAGATCTTCTCTATATTTTGATCCTGCACCTGCTCCTGGTTTTGACTCAATACACAGGGCCCCGTAGCTCTTAAAAACTTTGTATTGTCCGATCTCACTTTACCCTGTAGAGATGTAACACACGGCATCCGATCGTGCTCCATCCACCCCGGGAAAAGGCTGAGGTCAACGGACTGCTCCCACAACGGGGTAAATATTATGCAGGGAAGCGATCCACAACCGCCCCCGGTGCCCCCTCTTATCAAGGCTTTTGCTTCCTCTTTACCGGCTTTAATTGGTTGTGAGAGCGTCTTAGCAGACTCTCCCGCCTCCCTCACTGTGCCTCTCCATGAGCCATATAACTTGACCAGGCTCAACCGAGCGACTTTTAGAGAAGCTGCGGCCCGGCTCCAACTTCCCTGTAGGGTGGGGACGGGGTCTCGAGTCGCTACAAATTCCGAAGATACTCCGTAACCCACATATCAGAAAAAGGAACAAACCAGCAAACAGGCAAGTTATTATAAGTCTCTCATAATCCACTTACTTCAAATTGGAGCCCTGGCTATCCTTGATCACCGTAGCTTACCGTACCTCACGGCACGTAGTCCCGGCACCAGCTTAGGAGAAATAGGGGGCGGAGTCGCGTCCCATCAAAAACAAAAAACAAAAAACAAAACCGGCTTAGGCGCCCGATTTTCGGATATTTCACACAGCTTAATTATCGCACAATAGTCCCTGCTCTCACCACCTTACATTATTCCATCGCGCTGAGGCACCAAAAACGTCCAGATGACTCCATCTCCCCACGGCGATCCTCCCGACCGGCGTTTACCCGGCCGCCATGTTCCCCCTGATCACGTGACTACCCAGGAGCAGCCTAGAAGGTGGTTTAGTGAATGGAGCAACGGGGAAAGTTGTTGAATTTGTAAAATATCAAAACAGAAATGCAATTGAATTCTTGAAAATTAAATTTGATCAGATTACAGAGGTAAAACAGATTGGGTGTTGTGCTGTACGTTTTTTGCTGGTAAAAGACTTGTATGTTCGTAGAAAACAGTTTCCTTTCTGTTTAGCATATGCAATAACCATTCATAAATCTCAAGGTTTAAGTGTAGATAATGCTTAGGTAAATGTTGGAAGAACTGTGTTTAAAGAGGGAATGGCATATGTTGCACTATCTTGAGTTAGAACATTGTCTGGTTTGTATTTAATTGATTTTGATGAAAACAAGGTTAGTGCTGATGTAAATTGTGTAAGAGAATATAATCATTTAAGAAGACTCTACGCGTCAGCTTTAGGTGAATATCCTATTTATGAAAAACGTGTTGTGTGATCAAAACGGAAACAGGTTGTTAAATCAAGTGTGGTTGAAAAGCAGAAAAAAATTCAAGAGAAAAGAAAAGATGCAAAGAAACAGAAAATACAAACAAGTGATGATGTTGAGGGATACCAATTAGAAAATGCTTCCGGTGTCAATTGCTATGGTGATGTTATTCTAAACGTTATATTTTATCTAGAAGATCTTTATGGTGAAATTATGGAAAGTCAGGAAAAAAGATTATGTTCTGCACTTTATACTCGATTTGAACAATTGAGAACTGACAGAAGTAAGATCCATATTGCTTTTGGTATTCGCCAACTCTTGGATACATGTACTGGATCTTTAACGTTCAGCCCTAATATACAACAAGATGCACGAGAGTTTCTGATGGTTATGCTTGGAGTATTAGAAGATGAAGGAATCCAGATTGAGAGTTTATTTGGGCTGTTACAAATGGTATCACAAATGTGAACAGGGTTCATTAAGCACTATAGTTGACAGAGAACGATTTCTATATTTGACAATACTGACTGCAAATCTGTACCTTTACTGAAATTAGTAAAAGAAGCAAATCATGATATGAAATGTTTTCGTTGTCAATGAGCAATGTTATCTACATTATGCCTACAAAGATATGGAAAATATCTAATTTTAATGCTACAAAGCTGTAGACCAAATGGAAGAAAAGTGGAAACGAAAATTAAAAATGTTGTTGCTACTCAAGTATCTATTTCTGGAAGAACTTTAGCAACACTGGCTATTGTTTTTCATGTTGGAGCTACTACCACATGTGGACATTATACTGTATATTTAAAATTTAATAAAGGTTGGAGTCACTGCAACGATACACACTTGAAAATAAAACCGAGATTGCCCTATGAATTACCCAACTCATACTTGATATTTCTTAAACAACAATTTTAGATACATTATTCGGCCTAGAAGGAAAATGGGAAGATGCATTTAGGAATTCATACTGGATGATTTGAAAAAAAAATCGTCATATTTGGCCTTGAGGAAAAATGTGAACAGAAACTACAGTAATAAGTAATAAGTAATTTTTATTTACATAGTTAATTAAAACCATTGCAATACAAATCATCAAGACTTAAAAACAGTATTACATAATTCACAATTTTTCGTTTTTTTTTTTTAAATCATAAAAATGTATACTTTTGGGCAGCCTTAAGTGGAAATGAGTACAGTTTTGTGTTATAATACAATGTTATAGGCAAGTAGGAATCAAGTCCTGGCATTTTCCTTTCCACCACCTTCATAAACTTCACAAGGCTACAGTTCAGTTGTGGATCATGGGGTGCAAAGCAGGCCAGAACTGCGTGTCTTTGTGAGCGTATCCCTCGCTGATTAAAATGACATTTTAGCAGATGCTTTCGTTCTTCCAAAAGTTCGTCACAGGAGCATAACAAATGCAGCATATCCTCTGGTGCTGAGCCACATAAACGACAGGAGGTCCCACCTTGTCCTTTAGCCAGTGCGGAAAGTGCAGAATACAGGGTAACAGGCCCAACCTGTACTTTAAGAACTTCATTTTAGCAGTTTTAGCATATCCCAATTCAAGGTAGTTCTGTCGTGCTGGAGTGGAATAAGAGTTCAGGGTCCTCCAGCCATGTGACTTTTTCGTGAGGGATGCCTTGTCTTCAACCCATGAAAGGTGTTTAATTGCTTTCCTGACCAGTTTTTAAGCGTTAAATGATTTGTGGGAGTATCCCAAAGCTGATATAAGCCAGTATTTGCCAAGCTGCTTTTGAGGTACTTGGCAGCTGGTGTGGCTGAGTGTTGCCCTAACTCCTTCCATAGAAAATCATTTAGTGTTCCTTGTTTGGATTTTCACACTTTGTCCCAGGTAGTTATGTATGCCCCCTGTCTTGCCAGGAGCTGTTTCTGGATGCCAAACTCTAGCCTAATTTGAACCGGTGAGGTATGTTTGGGCAGGCTAAAATTAATCCAGTATGTAGCTATGACTGTATTATCAAGAGACTTTGCATCTCTGCCTCTCTGTACTTCACTCCCATAAGTGATTGTTGGCAGGAGTTTAGCTCGTGTTACTTGTACCAGAGATAGGAGAGATGGGCCAGTGAGTTTACTGTTTAGTTCTTTTAAGGCGATTGCTAAGGCAAGACCTTTACCTCTAATGCTCGTTTTCTTTACAGTGAACAGACCGCTTTTATCGATTTTTACACCTAGATATTTATATTTATATACTGGTGTATCCTCGATACTAACAATGATCCAAAACCAGGTAGGCAATTTTTTCCTTTTCTTGCTAATGGTCCTTGTCTGTGTTTTCTCCACGTTTATGGTCAGTTTGTTTACTTCAGAATAGCCCCGTGTAGCATTCACAAGATGTTGTAGCCCTACTTTTGTATGGCTGATTAGGACTATGTCGTCCGCATAGAGAAGACCCGGTAATAATAGCCCACCTAACTTAGGAGCGTGAGAGTTACAGTTATTTAGGATCGGGATAAGGTCCACTAAAAACAAGTTAAATAATGTGGGAGCCAGAACACAACCCTGTTTAAGGCCTTTGTTGGTTTGTATGTGTCTTGACAGGAGTGATCCGTCACCCAGCTTTATCTGGATCCATGTATCCGAATGAAGGTTAATCAGCAAGTCTAGCAGAGGTCTTGATATCCCCCAGCTGTTTAATTTAGACCATAAGGTGTTCCGAATTATATGGTAAAAAGCAGCCTTATAGTCTATAAAGCAGAAGTGAATGGGCATTTTAGTTGTTGCAGCCTTATCTATTAACAGACCCATGGTCAGGATATTAGTGGTTGTCCCAACTGATTTGGCGAAGTCAGTCTGATTAACCTGAATTAAGGATTTCTCTGTGGCCCATTCCTGCAACTCCTCCAAGAGTGTACCTGCAAAGTACTTTGCCTCGTTGTCCACTAGGGCCACTAATCGATAATTTTGTGGGAGTGACTTGTCCCCAGACTTCAAAATTGGAGAGATGATTGAACCCTTCCAGGAGCCAGGCAAGCTGTTAAAATGTCTTATTTCCAGAAATAGTGGTTTGAGCGCTGCTGGGCGTTTATTCTCGTCCTGCTTATAAAGGATGGGTGGAATTCCGTCCGGACCTGACGCCCCCTCTCTTCTTCCTTTTTTAATTTGGTGCTTAATGATGTTTCGTGTGCTTGTCAGGCTATCATTTATAGTTAATGTGTGACCTTCAGGATTGCCGGGGTTCCTGTGGAATGTCTGTGCTTTGTTTTTGATAAAGCTTCTTGTCACATTGTCAGGATTTGTCCACAAATTGAAATCCATATCCTGATTGAAATGATTCATGAGGTGGCTTGCCCATACTTCTTCTGTAATATTAGAGGAATCTCTGTCATGTATAGGTCTTAAGAAGTGGTTTATGGTTTTCCAAAATCTTGCACCATCACTTTGTTTGGTGTCAGCGTGTAGTTTTGCTCAAATATTGTCCTCCACAGATTTGTTGGCTTCCCATTTGATTTTTTTCAGCCTTGCCTTTAGTCTCGGTAAGAGATCAAGTTTTGCTGTATCTATAGGGTTATGTCGAAGTTGTCTCATCGTGTGATAAACTGATTTTTTTGTGCACCTGATCTTCTCTTTATACTCTTGTGTGAAGTGTTTCATGCTGCTGCGGCCCAGTTGGACTTGTGGCTTAGATCTTGTAGCGTAAGCTGCCATAGAGGTTGTAAATTGCTCCCATTTCTCGACTTCGCTAGATCCGGTTCTAGCATCAAAGTGCTGCTTAGCCTTTTCCAGCATAATTACATCGGTTACTGCTGAGTACTTAATCCTTTTATAATTGATAGTATAAACTGACTCTTTCGGCACCGAGGATAACTCAAATTTAGGCTTGCTAACTTTAAAGACAACTTCTTGGGGACAGTGGTCGCTGTCAGCATTTTCACCTATCTGAAATGAAATCATATGTTGAAATAAAGGTAATGAAATAAAAGTGTAATCCAGTATAGTATTAATTCTTGTTGAGTGAAATGTTGTAGCCTAGGGGTTATCTCCAACGAATCTTCCATTTAATGCTCTGATGTTAAAATGTGTGAGATCTTCTAATATCTGCTTTCCTATTTTGGTTTGTGTGGATATTTGTGGCTCCCCTTGTAATGGTATATCCCAAGCTGAATTTTGAGTTAGAACCTTGTCATCTGATGAGGTTCCCATAAGATTAAGGTTAAAGTCCCCGGTGAGCATAAGATCTGTTGTAGGTTTTTCCCTTATACACTCCCCCAAAAAGTTGCATAGTTCTTTTGCTGCCTTTGATTTCCTTTTTGGATGGACATAGGCATTTATCAAGGTAAGATCAATGCCCCCTTTGCCTGGTTTTAGTTGCGAGGTGAGAAGGTTTACTGCCATTGACTCTAGAGAAGTTGGTCCGACTTTCTGAACCGTATTGGCACTTGTGGCTGAAATGCAGGTTACCAGACCGTATTTTGCCCTCCTTAGTGCAGAAGTAAAAAAACGCAAGAATCCCTGAAGGTGCGGGGGGTCTGTTTGCCATGTTTCTTGTAGTGCCACAATGTCAAATGATCTTATATAGTTAACAAAATCTGACTCAATCATTTTGGGTGTTGCCCATTAACGTTCCATGAACATATTCGTAGATGATTCTGCTTTCTTGATCTCAAATGTGATTCGGTTTTTTGTCAATTTGTTTGGTTGTTTATTGTTCTAGCGATCCATCTTAGATCTGTTAGCCCAGTTGGTGATGTTGCGCTATCTTGGATGCTTCTGATGTTACTAGGATGTTGCTCATTACTTGTTCCGCATTTCCCCACCGCTCCTCTCCGCACCGATATTCCAGATCTGTTTACAGTAGCCTGAGGTCCCACCATTGTTGCCGGAATTAGTAAATCCGGGTATCTTGGCTAAATATAAGGAGTTATTGTTATCCCCCAATTTTTGAATGTGTGAACCTCTACTAGTATTTTTTGTGCAATAGATGACGTTGTCCATGTTGCTTTCGTGTTTTCACCGTCTGTTCCATCCTTAACAATGAATTCGATTGAAGCCAGATCCAAAGTTGTCACTTCTTTCAGAGAGGGAATATGAGATAACAGCCGTAGAATATTACCTCTGTTCAGGATATCATGCCTTCCTTTCGAGATATGATCCGGACTGAACCATATAGCACTTGCTTCATTCCTTATTTCCTCTGAGCTCCTGGTCCGTTTGTTGTTTTGGCTCAGTAATGTATGCTCATATCCATGTGTTTCTGATGGTGATTGTTGGAAGTTTCTACCTCATCTCTCTCTTTTTGATGAATTGTTTGATGACATGATATAAACAATTTGCCTCCCTCTTCATGCCAAGGGGCCCTTATACGTATAGATGGAGTTGCTTGAGTGACGGAGGCAAGTTGACTGCCATTTATCTCTTTAAGATCGCACCTTGTTGTTTCTCCTGGCATCTTAATCTGTGCACATTGTTCGTTATCTTTCTCGTGCTTTATTGCCGAGGTGTATTCGCCGTTTGTTGTTCGATTGACGATAAAACGAGTCATGGTATTGCTCTTTTGTGATTGCTTCTGATCAAGCTTGAGAGATATATTTTCCTCTTCGGTTGATTGGGGGATCGTGCTAGACCTTTCTCGATGTGGGGTTTCTAAATCTTCGTTCATTGTGTTCTCAAGGGCTTGCTTTTTCTCAGTTACTTGCTTCACTTTGTTGACGGTCTGATTTGTTACTTTCGCACCTACTGTATTCCGGTCAGGGGTCCCTGCTGAGTTGATGTTGTTGTCAGGCTTAAATACGCTTTGTGCAGATGGTGATATTGTCCCGAAGAGACGCATTTATCCTTCACGGGTTGAATTTGTTTTTTGGTTTCTACCTTTCCATTTTTTTGCTTGCCTTTGCTTTGCTTTCATTTGTTTGTCTACATTGTCTTCCGATAAGGCTTCAGACGTTTGGCTAACTAATGTTTTAGTTTCACTGCCCTCTGTTCCTTTAATCGGTTGCACCAGGGTTTCGTTTATAATAGAATAACCCTTTTTATGGGTTTTAATTGAAACTGTATTTGTCGAGTCGCATGTTTCTTTTTCTGAGTGGCCCTCAAAAGGTTGGTTATTTGGGCATTGGGGGGTCCTTTTGAGTTGTGTACACAGATCACACAGCATTACTGGGAGGGAGGCCAATTTATCAATAATTGGACCACATCCACAACTCAAATTGACGCCTTGCATTTGGTCATACTTGTTTTGTAGAAGCGTGTTTAAGGTTCCCGTCGATGGCGACTACAAAGACAGCCAAAGTGTCTAGTAGCGTCAGTTGAGTGTCCATCTTGTGGGATTGGTAATGAAGGGCCTCTACCAGGAGTTGCACTGTTTTTAACAGACTTGGCCAAGCACTTCCATAATGTGTATTTTCTGGAGATCCTTCTTGACTTCCTAAATTTGTTGTAGCATATTGCTCACCCTTGGTCGCCCCTGCTGCCTCTCGTTCCTGATTGCCTCCAGTTGTCGTATTCGAAGTGTTTGCGGAAGGCCCGCTCCTACACTTGTCTTGGGAGTAGGCGGACATAAGATCTTCCCACTCTTCCTTCCCCAGGTATGAAGAGACTTCTATGTCTTCTGAGGAATGAATTCTTGGCCTGTCTTCTTTCTCTTTCTTTCCTCCCGATCTCAACAGTGTATTGTAATCTATCAGTTGTTGGTTCGGTTGTGAAACTGGAGATGCCAGAAAAAGTTATTTTCCTCTCTGTTCCTCCCTTACACTCATTTGTTTATGTTTTGTATTCCTAGGCTGCTTTGCTACCTCTGGGCTTCTCAGTTTGCAGATCGTTGGTACATCAGTTGTGACACAATTGCCAATTATGTTTTTGCTGTGAAGTGATCCTCTAGGCCCCAGTTATTTCATGTATGTCTGTTTGTCTTTCTCCTTGACCATCTGCAGTATTTTCTTGTGCTTCCATGGACCTATGTACTTGAATTTGTTTAGTGTCAATTGCAGCTATCTTACCGGTGGTTTCAGTATCTTGAGCAGTCCGAATCTTGTGACATTGTGGAGTTGAAGTTGCTTGCAATGAACTGCTAACTATCGTACTAGGACTTTCCTCTTTGTAAGTGTTTAGTTTCTCTGTGAGCCAGTAAATTGTAACGGTTGTATTGGGTGTAGAGGCGATTGAAGACCCGGCACTTCTCTCGTATTTGAAAGTAGAGTGTACCCCGCATTTTAAAAAAAGCTAAATTCTGTGTAGATTTTTGGTTGAAGCGAGGTTTGGCGATTTTTTGATTTATTGATTATTTCCGATTTTGATAGATGCTCGCTCTTTTGTTTGCTTGAAGTGTTTATATCTGTTGTTATTTCAATTAAGGAGCAGTCGCTCTCTACTGCTGGCCTTGTTTTAGATGGTGGTTCATCCCTGATGCCCTCTAGCGTCTTGGTGGCTTGCTTATGCTTTTTTATAATTCCTTTAACCGTTGGGCTTCCTTTAACACGGCCTGACCTCATACAGCACTTTACCAAGCCTGTTTATCTGTATCAATTCAGGAAGAGAGAACCCTTTGAGCAGTTTTCCTACTGTATCGTGTAGTATTTTAGCCGTCGTGTCTGTATTCCAGTCGTTAGTATCTGGATAGATAGTAGGATAGTAGGATTAGTAGAATTGCGATAATCCCAGTGCTGTTGAAGAGGAGGGGGCCAGAGAGGAGCGAAGCAGGGGAGCAGGGGAGCAAGGGAGCAGAAGCGGGAACAGAGGAGCTGTGCCCAACTCAACTTGACTCAACCCAGCTCAGCCCGTACGTCTATGGCAATTTCCTCCCTTTGATATAATATTCAAAATTTAGATTAAAATTACATTGGAGAATGACTGCGTTAGAATCACCAGTGATTTTCCTCGCTTGTCCCTTGCTTACGTAACGTAGCACTGCTCCTGCCGCTTCAGGTAAAGACTTGCGGCTTTCTGCCAAATGATTTGCGGCTCCGGCCGCGTTAGGCAAATATTATTGTGACGCCTGCTGCGTTGGGAAATGACTTGCGGCTCCTTGCTGCTCCTGCCACTTTGGAAATTCACTATAACACTGTAACACTGCTTCAGGTGTAGACTTGTGGCTTCTACCCTGTCAAATGTTTTGCGGCTCCAGCTCCGTTAGGCAAAGTTTTTGCAAAGATTTAGCAATTCATGCCTTGTTCGAAAATGACCCGTGGCTCCTGCCACGTTAGGCAAATGTTTTTGCATCTCCTACAGCGTAGGGAAACTCTTGAAGCTCCGGCCGCGTTATTCAAATGTTCTGCAGCTCCTGCCGCGTTAGGCAAAATGTTTTTGTAAGTTTTGGCAAGTTGCTGCGTTAGAAACTGACTCGCAGCTTCGGCAAGTGTTCTTGCCACGAGAAATACTTGTGGCTCCTACTGTGGATCCTCCATTAGGCAAATGGCAAATGTTACTGCGACTCCTGCCGCATTTGGAAACTGACTCGCCGAGGCACCTCCTGCCACGTTTGGGAAATGGTTTTGCGGCTCCTACCTCACACGGGTGACACGGGTGACCGGGCAGAGAGTTGGGAAGTTCGCCGCGGCCCACGGCATCTCGGCATCTCTGCTCTCGGTGTCTCTGCTCCCGGCTGCACTCCCAAACCCATATAGTAGATTGGCGATCACCAGAAACTACAGAGTAAAGGTAAGATTTAAAAATTGGAAATAGTATTGAATGTGTTATTTGTGTTGATATCGTAATGTGGCTGAAGGAATGAGTCATTTCTTTTTTTTTAACAATCTAGTTGAAAAGGGAGAAAAATATGTTTTCAAAATGTTAAATTATGTTGTATTATTTGATAAGAAGCACTGTAATTTCTGAAATATATTACATTACACAACAGTTTTACAGTTTATTTTCTTTTCTGTAGTGGAAAAGTACTAATGACAAATAGCAGAATAGTAGTTTAATAATTAAAAAACTTGGAAATTCACTGAAAAAAACATAGGTTTTACAGACGTTATAGTTAGAAATTAGCAAATGTTTTTTTAGTGAATTTCAAAGGTTTTTTAAATGCTAATTTCTAACTATAACGTCTGTAAAACCTATGTTTTTTTCAGTGAATATATATATATATATATATTCACTGAAAAAACCATAGGTTTCAGGGGCGTTATAGTTAGCTGGACTTTTCACTCAAAACCATTGAAATTCCCCCGTTATAGTTAGTTCAGCTAACTATAAATCGCGCGCCCGCAATGCACTGCTGATGACGTCACATATTACATCACTCATGACATGGTCAGTGACATCACTCATGACATCACTCACGACATCTCAAATGACATCACTGATGACATCACTGATGACATCATCCAGTGAATGTGTGTTTTTCTGAAAATTAAATATGTTTTATATATATAAATCTCAAGGTCGATGGAAGAATAAATGGGTAAATAAGTGTCTAAATGGATGATTTGGTTTTGAAATATTGATTGTAGAACTGACTGATTAAGTGTATCTTAGTGAATACATGGCTTAGTGAGTAATGTTTAAATATGTAAATATCTGTATCAGTCTCACTTTGTGTATAAGTGGCTGCATGGGTTGGTGAGTAGCTACATGAGTGTTTATATAGGTTATTAGGTGGTTTTTTGAGTATCAGTATGAGTGTCTGAGTGTCTGTATGGTTCGTGGGGGGTATTACGTAGTGTATAGGTGCATGAATGAGTGACTCACTGTTTGTATGTGTTGAAGACAGCATGTGTGCAGGACTGTATGGGTGGATGAGTGTGTGTATGGGTGTGTTAGTGAGTGAATGACTGTCTCAATAGTGTCTTTATGAGTAACTACATATGTTTTAAACTAGTATATGTAACTATTGGTGTATATAAGTTTGTATATGTGAGAGTGAGAGATTGTAAGAGTTCCTGTATGAATAAGTATGTGTTTCTATAAGTGATTGTTTAAAAGACTAAGTATGTGAAAGTTTCTGTAGAAGTAAGTGTGGTGGTGTGTGTATAACTGTATATGCAAGCAAATGGATGTTTGATTCTTTATTAGCATGAGCGACTATGTGTGTGAGTGACTCTATGGATGAGTGGCGTTGTGTAACAGGATGTATAGGTGTATCAGTACAGATGATGAGTGAGTACATGTATGAGTGACTGTATAGGACTGTTGGTGAATGAGTGGATGTGTATGTGGATCTTAGAATTACTGAATAGGTTGTTGTAACTGGTATTGGTATGTCCATTGAAAATTTTAGGTTCTATTTTTGAATGTGTGTATCACAGGTTATATTAGGGTGAGAGGAGGTCTGCCACTCTATCACAAGGATGATGTCATGAGTGATGTCAGCAGTGATGTCATTTTAGATGTCATCAGTGATGTCATGAGTGATGTCACTGACCATGTCATGATTGATGTAATAAGTGACGTCATCAGCAGTGCATTGCGGGCGCGCGAGTTATAGTTCGCTGAACTAACTATAACGGGGGAATTTCAATGGTTTTGTACGAGTGAAAAGTCCAGCTAACTATAACGCCCCTGAAACCTATAGTTTTTTCAGTGAATTTCTAAGGTTTTTTTAAATGCTAATTCATAACTATAACGTGCCTGAAATCTATGGGTTTTTTCAGTGAATTTCAAACGTTTTTTAAATGCTAATTTCTAACTATCCCTACAGAGATAGGACATGTGAAGAAAGAAGAAAAAATGCACAGAAAGAAATAAAAGAAATGCAGAAAGAAGCAACAGAAGTCCTCAAAGATGAAGAAAAGTGCAGAAAGAAGGATAACGTGCAGAAAGAACAAACAGAAGAGCACAAAGAAGCCTTGTTGCAAAATCATCCTGTACCCTCAACTTTTTCAGATGGATACTGGTGGTAACTGAGTCTGACTAACCAGTTCTAGAGCCAGTGCTATGTTAAAAGACACTTAGAATACAGTGAAAACACCTACATACAATAGGGAACACTATGCGTTGGGGTCCCCCTGTGATTAGTATGACCTCCTCTGTAAGCCCCTAGTATATAATAGGGCAGGGGGATTAAAACTACCTCTTAAAACGCGCCACAAGGCGTGTTTGCACACGTCACCTCAGGCCCCGTCCCCTCCCTTCACCACTGTGTAAACACGCCTTGTGGCTGTTTTTAGTTGGGAGATTAAGTTCATTTGAATCCTGAGGGTCCCTAGGGTCCAACTAGCCCACTAGGTACCTACAGTAAGCACCACAGAGCTGCATTGCAGAGAGGTGTAAAAAGTGGCACGGCCTGGACCACCTCTCTGCAATCCAGCTCAGTGGAGCTTACTGGAAGCACCTGGTGGGCTAGTTAGCCCCCAGGGGCCCTCAGGATTGAAGGGGAATTATATCCCCAACTTAAAACGTGCCATAGGGCGTGTTTGCACACGTCACCTCAGGCCCTGTCTCCTCCCTTCCCCACTGTGTAAACACGGCCTGTGGCCGTCTTAAGTTGGCAGATTAAGTCCCCTTGAATCCTGAGGGTCCCTAGGGGCAAAATAGCCCACTAGGTACGTCCAGTAAGGGCCATTGCAGAGAGGTGTAAAAAGGGGCACGGCCTGCACCACCTCCCTGCAATGCAGCGCAGTGGTGCTTATTGGAAGCACCTGGTGGGCTAGTTGGCCCCCAGGGTCCCTCAGGATTGAAAGGGAATTATTTTCCCAGCTTAAAACGTGCCACAGGGCGTGTTTGCACATGTCACCTCAGGCCCCGTCCCCTCCCTTCACCACTGTGTAAACGCGCCCTGTGGCCGTTCTAAGTAGAGAGATTAAGTCCCCTTGAATCCTAAGGGTCTCTATGGTCAAACTAGCCCACTAGGTACCTCCAGTAAGCGCCACAGAGCTGCGTTGCAGAGAGGTGTCAAAACCATTGAAATTCCCCCGTTATAGTTAGTTCAGCTAACTATAAATCGCGCGCCCGCAATGCACTGCTGATGACGTCACATATTACATCACTCATGACATGGTCAGTGACATCACTCATGACATCACTCACGACATCTCAAATGACATCACTGATGACATCACTGATGACATCATCCAGTGAATGTGTGTTTTTCTGAAAATTAAATATGTTTTATATATATAAATCTCAAGGTCGATGGAAGAATAAATGGGTAAATAAGTGTCTAAAGGGATGATTTGGTTTTGAAATATTGATTGTAGAACTGACTGATTAAGTGTATCTTAGTGAATACATGGCTTAGTGAGTAATGTTTAAATATGTAAATATCTGTATCAGTCTCACTTTGTGTATAAGTGGCTGCATGGGTTGGTGAGTAGCTACATGAGTGTTTATATAGGTTATTAGGTGGTTTTTTGAGTATCAGTATGAGTGTCTGAGTGTCTGTATGGTTCGTGGGGGGTATTAGGTAGTGTATAGGTGCATGAATGAGTGACTCACTGTTTGTATGTGTTGAAGACAGCATGTGTGCAGGACTGTATGGGTGGATGAGTGTGTGTATGGGTGTGTTAGTGAGTGAATGACTGTCTCAATAGTGTCTTTATGAGTAACTACATATGTTTTAAACTAGTATATGTAACTATTGGTGTATATAAGTTTGTATATGTGAGAGTGAGAGATTGTAAGAGTTCCTGTATGAATAAGTATGTGTTTCTATAAGTGATTGTTTAAAAGACTAAGTATGTGAAAGTTTCTGTAGAAGTAAGTGTGGTGGTGTGTGTATAACTGTATATGCAAGCAAATGGATGTTTGATTCTTTATTAGCATGAGCGACTATGTGTGTGAGTGACTCTATGGATGAGTGGCGTTGTGTAACAGGATGTATAGGTGTATCAGTACAGATGATGAGTGAGTACATGTATGAGTGACTGTATAGGACTGTTGGTGAATGAGTGGATGTGTATGTGGATCTTAGAATTACTGAATAGGTTGTTGTAACTGGTATTGGTATGTCCATTGAAAATTTTAGGTTCTATTTTTGAATGTGTGTATCACAGGTTATATTAGGGTGAGAGGAGGTCTGCCACTCTATCACAAGGATGATGTCATGAGTGATGTCAGCAGTGATGTCATTTTAGATGTCATCAGTGATGTCATGAGTGATGTCACTGACCATGTCATGATTGATGTAATAAGTGACGTCATCAGCAGTGCATTGCGGGCGCGCGAGTTATAGTTCGCTGAACTAACTATAACGGGGGAATTTCAATGGTTTTGTACGAGTGAAAAGTCCAGCTAACTATAACGCCCCTGAAACCTATAGTTTTTTCAGTGAATTTCTAAGGTTTTTTTTAAATGCTAATTCATAACTATAACGTGCCTGAAATCTATGAGTTTTTTCAGTGAATTTCAAACGTTTTTTAAATGCTAATTTCTAACTATGCCTACAGAGATAGGACATGTGAAGAAAGAAGAAAAAATGCACAGAAAGAAATAAAAGAAATGCAGAAAGAAGCAACAGAATTCCTCAAAGATGAAGAAAAGTGCAGAAAGAAGGATAACGTGCAGAAAGAACAAACAGAAGAGCACAAAGAAGCCTTGTTGCAAAATCATCCTGTACCCTCAACTTTTTCAGATGGATACTGGTGGTAACTGAGTCTGACTAACCAGTCCTAGAGCCAGTGCTATGTTAAAAGACACTTAGAATACAGTGAAAACACCTACATACAATAGGGAACATATTCGTTGGAGTCCCCCTGTGATTAGTATGACCTCCTCTGTAAGCCCCTAGTATATAATAGGGCAGGGGGATTAAAACTACCTCTTAAAACGCGCCACAAGGCGTGTTTGCACACGTCACCTCAGGCCCCGTCCCCTCCCTTCACCACTGTGTAAACACGCCCTGTGGCTGTTTTTAGTTGGGAGATTAAGTTCATTTGAATCCTGAGGGTCCCTAGGGTCCAACTAGCCCACTAGGTACCTACAGTAAGCACCACAGAGCTGCATTGCAGAGAGGTGTAAAAAGTGGCACGGCCTGGACCACCTCTCTGCAATCCAGCTCAGTGGAGCTTACTGGAAGCACCTGGTGGGCTAGTTAGCCCCCAGGGGCCCTCAGGATTGAAGGGGAATTATATCCCCAACTTAAAACGTGCCATAGGGCGTGTTTGCACACGTCACCTCAGGCCCTGTCCCCTCCCTTCCCCACTGTGTAAACACGGCCTGTGGCCGTCTTAAGTTGGCAGATTAAGTCCCCTTGAATCCTGAGGGTCCCTAGGGGCAAAATAGCCCACTAGGTACGTCCAGTAAGGGCCATTGCAGAGAGGTGTAAAAAGGGGCACGGCCTGCACCACCTCCCTGCAATGCAGCGCAGTGGTGCTTATTGGAAGCACCTGGTGGGCTAGTTGGCCCCCAGGGTCCCTCAGGATTGAAAGGGAATTATTTTCCCAGCTTAAAACGTGCCACAGGGCGTGTTTGCACATGTCACCTCAGGCCCCGTCCCCTCCCTTCACCACTGTGTAAACGCGCCCTGTGGCCGTTCTAAGTAGAGAGATTAAGTCCCCTTGAATCCTAAGGGTCTCTATGGTCAAACTAGCCCACTAGGTACCTCCAGTAAGCGCCACAGAGCTGCATTGCAGAGAGGTGTAAAAAAGGGACGTGGTCTCAGAACACCTGTCTGCAACACAGCTCCCTGGCGCATACTGGAGATACCTGTTGGACTAGTTGGCGCTCAGGGACCCTCAGTATTGAAGGGGAATTAAATCCCCAACTTACAACTCGCCAGGGGGTGCGTTTGCAGAGTGCTGCAAGGAGGGGGCATGGCCTCCGGCGCGATGCCGGTCTTTTATTTATTTTATTTTTTTAAGAAGGGGGGCTGTGTGACCCCCCCCTTCTTTTTCTAATTTATTGGCCCTGGGGACCCCATCCCCCAGGGCCTTCCTCATGGCCCCCCTCCCAAGGTCTTAATCGGCCCCAGGGACCCCAAACTCCGGGGCATGGCCTTTTAAAAAAAAAAATATTTAGGAGGGGGGCTGCATTGCCCCCCTCCTCAGGCCAATTATGGCCCCGGGGACCCCATTCCCCGGGGCCGGCCATTGTTTTAAAAAAAAAAATGTTTACATATATTTATAGAAACACCTAGGACATGCTAGACAAACCGTACGTACCTATCACCATGACGATTTGCATGATAGTCATTAAAAGGTGACTATGCATACAATGAATCCACGTGTAATGTATTTACACTGCTAGTGAAGCTCAGAAGTGTCTGAAGCCCTACCATGCCTAATCCCGGCGCCCCCGCCGGTGGGTACTCTCCAAGTAGACACCCTTGTCGTTTATTTATACAAACATGGGTAGCTATTGACGGGCACATTTAATACACACGCACACCAAGCCATTCAAAGGGGATTCGACAAAGATTCGACCAAAACTATGCAAGAAACCCCCCTCACGGTTAATAAAACACACATCCACCGCCGGATGTGTAATACTTTTTAATTTAATCTCTGGAAAGGAGACAACCTCACTTGAGAGTCACAGCGCGCTCCTGGCTGAGCCCAATGCTGTGTTACACCCACCAGTGCCCGCCGAGTGCCACACACCTCTGTGTTGTATTCCACCAGCTAGTGCGTATGCTATGACACTCTCTAGTCCATGTGCACTGTAACACCACCCCGTGAATATATCTTGCCACACTTGCCTTCGCACGGGTTATACTGCCCCATCTAACATGCCTTCCTCGATGCCTATGTTATAACGCACAGCGCTATGCCATACATATTACAATCTGGGATCCATATCTTTGTCACAGTGCATATGCAACGTTACAATCCCCAGCACATATTTTATATTACAACTTTAGAGACTAGTTAGGTTACACAACACTGCCCTGCGCATATTACACTCCAAGGCGCATATCGCATAGCACGCGCTAGCGCGTGTGCTATCTCGCGCTCTCGAATGAATCTGTCATTGCGCACAATGTATTGCATATTATATTTCACGCCCGGTTCATCTTATATCACACTTTTTGGTGCATAGATTATACCATACACTATATCTAGTTTTCATTTTCAATCATGTTCTATATAACACTGCGTTCACCTACCCTTTTCACAGGCATTACATTTTGCGATGGGGGGTAGAGGGTCAGAGGGTGTTTCTGCCAAGTGAGCCCGGAGTCACAGTCACAAATGTCCTCTTCTTCCTGAATAAAAGTGAGATTATGCTGCATACTTATTCATATTTTAAGTAATTCGCACAGACACACATTTTAAAAACAATAAAGTTCCTAATACCCACCTTCTCTGAACAGTTAGCTTGCTGCCCCATCCCCCTCCTCTCTATCCTCTGTTGTCTGAATCCATGGACTAGCCTCCTCCCTCCTGCCATGCATGGTCTGATGTGCTGCCACTGCCCTCCATTTAGCATGATGTACCAGTCCACTCCTCTTGCCCTCAATTGCCCAATTCTATGCCCCATCATTGACTTCCTGCTTAGCCTCTGTGCTTAGCTTGCTGCCCCTATTCTCTTTCCCCCTGCCCTCCGATGTCTTTGTGCATGCCCCTGCTCCATCCTTTTTGCCCACCATGTTCCATGGACCTGCCACTCCTATCTACTCTGAGTGTTCTGTTGAGCTGTCACTCCCCTCCCACCTGCCTAGCATTGTCAGATGACTGCAACCTGTCCCTGCCACCTCCATCTTGCCTTTCCACATGCCATGTCACTATCCCCTTCCTCCTGTCCTCCATGGTCCATTTTACTGCTACACCCTTCTGCCCTCCCTGGTCTGTTGTGCCGCAACTGCTCCTCCTGCCTACCCCACGCGGTCTGTTGTGAGGCCCCTTCCCCTAAACTCTCTTGTCTGTGCCCAGGTCCTGAACCTCCCTTCTATCCTCCATGGTCCTTTTTGCATCCCCCTGCACCCTCCTTCTTGCCCATCATAGCCATTGTGCTGCCACTAACCCTCCCGCTTGCCATGCATGGTCTTCTGTGCTACCACAGCCCCTCCCACCTTCCCTGTGTGGTCAGCTAGCTGTCCCTGACCCCCTCCCACCTTCCCTCCGTGGTCTGTGTGTATGCCATCATTGTCTCACTGTTGCTCTCCATGGTGTGTCTTGCTTCTAGTGCCCATCCTGCCTGACCTCCATGGTCATCTTGCTGCTCCTGCCCTGCCCCCTTGCCCCCAGCCCTCTGTTTCCATGTGCAGACCCCCTATTCCCTCCCTCCTGGCTTGTCTGTTCCATTGTATGCCCCTGATCCGTCCCTCCTGCCCTTTATGGTCTGTTAATGCTGCAGTTTTTTCTCCTGTCTGTCCATTATGGTCAGCTAGCTACCATTGCCCCTTTCCCCTCTGTTCTCTGTTGTCCATGTGCATGGTCCTGTCCCCTCCCTATTGCTTTCTATGGATTGTTGTGCTGCACTCCCGTCTCGCATGCCCTGTGTGGTGTATTGTGCTGCTGCAAA
The DNA here is from genome assembly GCF_964204655.1 of Triturus cristatus. Classification (NCBI taxonomy): domain Eukaryota; kingdom Metazoa; phylum Chordata; class Amphibia; order Caudata; family Salamandridae; genus Triturus; species Triturus cristatus. The sequence goes on along the minus strand of NC_140594.1, from coordinate 1,136,627,264 downwards.
CCCTGATGCCTGCCCTGCAGGGTCAGTTTGGTGCACCTCCCCATGTCCCTCCTGTCCTCTGTTATCCAAGTCCATGTCCCTACCCCAATTCCTCCTGCCTTCCATGATCCAATGTACCATACTTGCGAACATTTTAAACTTGGTAAGAGGGAGATTTTGAAAACAAACTGGAGTATTGATTTTCCCCTTTGAGTTACATTGAAAAAGAGGAGATTGTAGACAGGAGACAGATCAAATAAAGCCCATTTGAGCTTAAAAACATTGGATGTTTCCTGGCTGAATTGGGTCTGTTGGCATGTATGGTTGTATTACCACTGCCTCTTCCTTCTGCCCAGAATGGTCTATTATTATGTTGCCACAGCCTCTCTTGCCAGTCCTGTATTGTTGGTTTGTTGCCTCTGCCCCCCTTTCCACTGCCCTCCATAGTCTATTGTGCTGCCACGGCCCTTCCTGCCTGCCCAGTGTGGTCAAATTGTTGCCTCTGCACCCTCCTACCTGCCTTCAATTTTCAGAGTCCGTGCCCCTGGCCTCTGCCTCTCAACAGTATCCTAATGAACAACTAGATTGCTAACATTCTATATTTATTACAAAAGTGTGGAACGCCTGACGTCATCTTGATATAATCAAAACTGTAATACCTAGAGCATTTCCTTTAGAAATTACATATATGAGAGGGTCTTATTTCCATCAAAATTATGGTTAGTGCTCTAAAAAACTAAAATGAGGACATATTTTCTGAGTTTTCAAATAGCGACAAAGCACTTTTAAATTATTTGCTATCTTTATGTTTTTTTATCCAGTTGACCACTTGATTAAATGTTGCACTTAGGGGAGAGGCTGTGGTGTTACTTCCAGAGCTGCAGACTTTGCAACTGGGGAATCAGGTTGGAGTTTCTGCTTCAGCTCGACATTCTGTGATTCTGGTCAAATCACTTAATCTCCCCATGTCTACAACCAAAATGAATTTGTTATTGTGTGATGTAACCAATCTTCATGTAAAGCACTACAATACCTGACAAGTCTGCACTATATAAAACTGCAAAAACACTAAAAATAAGTGTTTTGCACACTTCTGCCATTGGGCTATACTTGGGCTACATCTGGGTGATATTTGGGCTACATTTGGGCTCTTTTGTCTCTGCAGGCCATCTTGGGAGATTTATTTGTTATGAAGTTTCCTAATTTCCTCATTTACTGCAATCTCCTCAGTAGGAAATGCTTTCAGTTTTTTACTTTGGTTCCATCAAGAAGGCATTCAGATGTGTCACACATTTGCCATAAATTCTGAATGGTAGCACTCTAGTTCCTCGTTAGATCACTGTAGTAAAGCTACTGCTCACCAGGGAAGTCTGCTGCTGGTATTCAAAGTGCATGTTTCAGTCTGCATGTCAGAATTTTTTAATGAAATAGAGAGAATTCAAAATGTGCCCTAATTTTTCTTTCTGCAGCACTAATCATAATTTCTATGGCAAAATAAACCCCCTCATTTTGTTCCTTTGCAAATTAAACGTTTTAAGTGTTACCACTTTATTCCAATCAAGATGGCTTCAGGTGTGCCATACTTTAGTCATAGGTAAGACTGTTAGCGCTCTAGTTGTTCTTTAAAACACTCTGGGACATTCTGTTATTGGGCTATACTTGGGCTACATCTGGGTGATATTTGTGCTACATTTGGGCTCTTTCGTCTCTGGTGGCCATCTTGGGAGATTTATTCGTTAAGAAGTTTGCAAATTTCCTCATTTACTACAGTTTTCCTCAGTAGGAATACTTTCAGATTTTTACTTTGATTCCATCAAGAAGGCATTCAGATGTGTCACACATTTGCCATAAATTCAGAATGTTAGCACTCTAGTTGCTCATTAGACCACTGTAGTAAAGCTACTGGTCACCAGGGAAGTCTGCTGCTGGTATTGAAAGTGCATGTTTCAGTCTGCATGTCAGAAGTTTTTAATGAAATAGAAGAGGATTTGAGAAGTCACGCAAAATGTGCCCTAATTTTTCTTTCTGAAGCACTAATTATACTTTCTATGGCAAAATGAACACCCTCATTTTGTTCCTTTTTAAATTAAATGTTTTAAGAGTTACCACTTTATTCCAATCAAGATGGCTTCAGGTGTGCCATACGTTTGTCATAAGTAGGACTGTTAGCACTCTAGTTGTTCTTTGGAACACTCTGGGAAGCTGCAGTAGAACACAAAGGAATCAACTGACAGTCTCTGCCCTTGTTGGATGTACATGTTTTACTGAGAATGTCAGACTTCATTCTCACATGACTGAGAAAGATAATGTGAATTTACAGAAAATATACTCTCAGTTTAGCTTATAGATCACCTTCCAAACCTCTGTGGGAAAAGCATGAGAAAATATTTTTCTCTCAATCATGATATCCCAGCAGAAGGCTTTTTCACATGGTAAAATCACCTTAGAACATACCACAATTCCTAAAATGAGTATGGTACCATCAACAAATGATTTATAATGTAACTAAAATGTTAAAACCTTCTATTAACTGCAATGATTTTTAATGAGGTGCTATCATGTATATTGGTCCCAAGATGGCTGCCAACACTTCTTGGATGAAGTGCTGACAGCCAATCAGATCTCACAATGAGATGTGTGGTTAGGCTCCGCCCAAATATAAATGTGATTTTACTTTTGATTTTCTCAGGAACTACTGAACGGATTTACACCATTTAAGCAAAAGGAACAACTCTGAACCAAGGTCTACCTGTCTGCCACATTTGGTGTAATTCCGTTCAGCAGTTCGGGCTGTAGCTGCGGCTAAAGGTCCTATGGGAAATTGCATGGAGAAAACACATTTTGGGACCCCCCTTTTTTCTCAGCCCCCGCTACACGAATCATCCCTAGACTTTCAGGATAGGAGCGGACCGGAGCTGGCCAAAAGCTTTGAAAATTTCGCGAAGATTCATCAACGGGCGCCAAAGTTATTCCACATAGAATGTTGCAGATTTCCTATGGAAAATAGGTCCTAACCATAACTACCTACTGGTGACTGCCTGTAGGTAATATACACACACACATGTATATATATATATATATATATATACATATATATATATATTCACTTAAAAAACCATAGGTTTCACACATGTTATAGTTAGCTGGACATTTCACTCGTGAAAAACCATTGAAATTCCCCCGTTATAGTTAGTGCAGGCAACTATAACTCACGCGACCGCAATCCTCTGCTGATGCTAATACTGTATTTAGACACTTATTTACCCATGTCTTCTTCGATAAATTTTTAGCTATACATATATTACAAATATTTTTTTTTCAGAAAGACACATATGTAATCAGTGATGTAATATCTGACGTCATCAGCAGAGGATTGCGGTTGCGTGAGTTATAGTTGCCTGCACTAACTATAACGGGGGAATTTCAATGGTTTTTCACGAGTGAAATGTCCAGCTAACTATAACATGTGTGAAACCTATGGTTTTTTAAGTGAATTTGCAAGGTTTTTTAAATGCTAATTCCTAACTATAACGTGTGTGAAACCTATGGTTTTTTCAGTGGATTTGTACGGTTTTTTAAATGCAAAGTTATGTATTTATTTTAAATTTTTGCGCGCACGGTGCGCTTCGCGCACCGTGGGCGCGCTGAGGGCACTCGGTGCGCTTCGCGCACCGAGCGCCCACGTGGCGCATTTCGTACCGTGCACGCCTCGCCATTTTTTACAAAATATCAATTGTTTTTTTCTCTCTTGGTGTCCTTAGATTTATATATTAAATGTGATTGTTAATTCTTTTTATTTTTTAAATTTTTTTTTACCGTACGCGTACGGTAAGCTTACCGTACGCGCACCCCGCGATTTTTAAAAAAAAAAATTAAATTCATTTTTCATACTTTTTGGTCCTTCGTGAACCCCCTGACGAACGCTAGGGGGTCTGCGAATCTCTTCATGGCCCCCTTTTCGTGTTATCAACCTTTTTTTCTCAGTGCGAGAGACAGAAAATGGCGGCCGCTACTTCCTGGTTTCGACCGATTCAAATGTTTACTTTGATCTAACAACCAATCAGAAACGCGCTCGCGCACGGCACCGTACGCGTACGGTAAGCTTACCGTAAGCTTACCGTAAGCGCACGGTAAGCTGCCACAGATATATATATTGATTTAAATGCTATTTTCTCAGGAACTACTGAACAGATTTACACCAGACCTACAAAAGGCACTTCCTTGACCTTATGGCTACCTCTCTGCCAAATTACAAGTAATTCTGTTCAGCCGTTCGGGCTGTAGCTGTGTCTAAAGGTCCTATAAAAAAATGCATGGGGAAAACGCGTTTTGGGACCCCTTTTTTTCTCAGCCCCCGCTTGACGAATCACCCCAAGACTTTCACGGTAGGAGCGGAGCATAGCGCCCCATTAGTTTTGAAAATTTCGCGAGGATTCGTCAACCGGTGCCAAAGTTATTCCAAATAGAATGTTGCGGATTTCCTATGGAAACAGGGTCCTAACTATAACTATCTACTGGCGACCGCCAGTAGATAATATATATATATATATATATATATATATATATATATATATATATATATATATATATATATATATATATATATATATATATATATATATATATATATATATATATATATCCAGCACAACATCCTCCGTTTACTGGGGGCCACCGACTCTGCAGGGTGGGCTCAAAGGTTGCAGGAGCGGAGAAGCCTGCATGTTCAATGCTTCAAAAGTAAAGCCCCACTCCGACTTCTGTGCAAACACAAAACTTTATTCGTCTGAAGCAGCATATATATAACTCAAGTCCTGACCGGTTTCGGCGTCACCACGCCTTGCTCACAGGTGAGTTCAAAAATTACCATGTGGTCACGAGGCCATAGGATCAACTACAGCCCCCAGCATGCATCATCGTTGCTTTGTAATCACGAGGCATTGCTTAATATTCATGTTTTGCCCAAATAGCGTTTTATGAACAATGTCCCAACAACGTACCAAATTGTAATGTGCACGCATTCCTTCTCACAGCAAGTGCACTTTTATGCTGCCTCTGTCCATGATAAGGGTTAGCACTGCGGAGCTTCCAAGAGGAGAAAACTCCCCTATTCCCTTTCTCTCTGATGCGCTACCAATACTTCTGGCAATCCTTCGTTTGGTGCGCGAGAGCGTGTCATGCCCCCTCCATAAAATCCAGCACAACATCCTCCGTTTACTGGGGGCCACCGACTCTGCAGGGTGGGCTCAAAGGTTGCAGGAGCGGAGAAGCCTGCATGTTCAATGCTTCAAAAGTAAAGCCCCACTCCGACTTCTGTGCAAACACAAAACTTTATTCGTCTGAAGCAGCATATATATAACTCAAGTCCTGACCGGTTTCGGCGTCACCACGCCTTGCTCACAGGTGAGTTCAAAAATTACCATGTGGTCACGAGGCCATAGGATCAACTACAGCCCCCAGCATGCATCATCGTTGCTTTGTAATCACGAGGCATTGCTTAATATTCATGTTTTGCCCAAATAGCGTTTTATGAACAATGTCCCAACAACGTACCAAATTGTAATGTGCACGCATTCCTTCTCACAGCAAGTGCACTTTTATGCTGCCTCTGTCCATGATAAGGGTTAGCACTGCGGAGCTTCCAAGAGGAGAAAACTCCCCTATTCCCTTTCTCTCTGATGCGCTACCAATACTTCTGGCAATCCTTCGTTTGGTGCGCGAGAGCGTGTCATGTCCCCTCCATAAAATCCAGCACAACATCCTCCGTTTACTGGGGGCCACCGACTCTGCAGGGTGGGCTCAAAGGTTGCAGGAGCGGAGAAGCCTGCATGTTCAATGCTTCAAAAGTAAAGCCCCACTCCGACTTCTGTGCAAACACAAAACTTTATTCGTCTGAAGCAGCATATATATAACTCAAGTCCTCACCGGTTTCGGCGTCACCACGCCTTGCTCACAGGTGAGTTCAATAATTACCATGTGGTCACGAGGCCATAGGATCAACTACAGCCCCCAGCATGCATCATCGTTGCTTTGTAATCACGAGGCATTGCTTAATATTCATGTTTTGCCCAAATAGCGTTTTATGAACAATGTCCCAACAACGTACCAAATTGTAATGTGCACGCATTCCTTCTCACAGGAAGTGCACTTTTATGCTGCCTCTGTCCATGATAAGGGTTAGCACTGCGGAGCTTCCAAGAGGAGAAAACTCCCCTATTCCCTTTCTCTCTGATGCGCTACCAATACTTCTGGCAATCCTTCGTTTGGTGCGCGAGAGCGTGTCATGCCCCCTCCATAAAATCCAGCACAACATCCTCCGTTTACTGGGGGCCACCGACTCTGCAGGGTGGGCTCAAAGGTTGCAGGAGCGGAGAAGCCTGCATGTTCAATGCTTCAAAAGTAAAGCCCCACTCCGACTTCTGTGCAAACACAAAACTTTATTCGTCTGAAGCAGCATATATATAACTCAAGTCCTGACCGGTTTCGGCGTCACCACGCCTTGCTCACAGGTGAGTTCAATAATTACCATGTGGTCACGAGGCCATAGGATCAACTACAGCCCCCAGCATGCATCATCGTTGCTTTGTAATCACGAGGCATTGCTTAATATTCATGTTTTGCCCAAATAGCGTTTTATGAACAATGTCCCAACAACGTACCAAATTGTAATGTGCACGCATTCCTTCTCACAGCAAGTGCACTTTTATGCTGCCTCTGTCCATGATAAGGGTTAGCACTGCGGAGCTTCCAAGAGGAGAAAACTCCCCTATTCCCTTTCTCTCTGATGCGCTACCAATACTTCTGGCAATCCTTCGTTTGGTGCGCGAGAGCGTGTCATGCCCCCTCCATAAAATCCAGCACAACATCCTCCGTTTACTGGGGGCCACCGACTCTGCAGGGTGGGCTCAAAGGTTGCAGGAGCGGAGAAGCCTGCATGTTCAATGCTTCAAAAGTAAAGCCCCACTCCGACTTCTGTGCAAACACAAAACTTTATTCGTCTGAAGCAGCATATATATAACTCAAGTCCTGACCGGTTTCGGCGTCACCACGCCTTGCTCACAGGTGAGTTCAATAATTACCATGTGGTCACGAGGCCATAGGATCAACTACAGCCCCCAGCATGCATCATCGTTGCTTTGTAATCACGAGGCATTGCTTAATATTCATGTTTTGCCCAAATAGCGTTTTATGAACAATGTCCCAACAACGTACCAAATTGTAATGTGCACGCATTCCTTCTCACAGCAAGTGCACTTTTATGCTGCCTCTGTCCATGATAAGGGTTAGCACTGCGGAGCTTCCAAGAGGAGAAAACTCCCCTATTCCCTTTCTCTCTGATGCGCTACCAATACTTCTGGCAATCCTTCGTTTGGTGCGCGAGAGCGTGTCATGCCCCCTCCATAAAATCCAGCACAACATCCTCCGTTTACTGGGGGCCACCGACTCTGCAGGGTGGGCTCAAAGGTTGCAGGAGCGGAGAAGCCTGCATGTTCAATGCTTCAAAAGTAAAGCCCCACTCCGACTTCTGTGCAAACACAAAACTTTATTCGTCTGAAGCAGCATATATATAACTCAAGTCCTGACCGGTTTCGGCGTCACCACGCCTTGCTCACAGGTGAGTTCAATAATTACCATGTGGTCACGAGGCCATAGGATCAACTACAGCCCCCAGCATGCATCATCGTTGCTTTGTAATCACGAGGCATTGCTTAATATTCATGTTTTGCCCAAATAGCGTTTTATGAACAATGTCCCAACAACGTACCAAATTGTAATGTGCACGCATTCCTTCTCACAGCAAGTGCACTTTTATGCTGCCTCTGTCCATGATAAGGGTTAGCACTGCGGAGCTTCCAAGAGGAGAAAACTCCCCTATTCCCTTTCTCTCTGATGCGCTACCAATACTTCTGGCAATCCTTCGTTTGGTGCGCGAGAGCGTGTCATGCCCCCTCCATAAAATCCAGCACAACATCCTCCGTTTACTGGGGGCCACCGACTCTGCAGGGTGGGCTCAAAGGTTGCAGGAGCGGAGAAGCCTGCATGTTCAATGCTTCAAAAGTAAAGCCCCACTCCGACTTCTGTGCAAACACAAAACTTTATTCGTCTGAAGCAGCATATATATAACTCAAGTCCTGACCGGTTTCGGCGTCACCACGCCTTGCTCACAGGTGAGTTCAATAATTACCATGTGGTCACGAGGCCATAGGATCAACTACAGCCCCCAGCATGCATCATCGTTGCTTTGTAATCACGAGGCATTGCTTAATATTCATGTTTTGCCCAAATAGCGTTTTATGAACAATGTCCCAACAACGTACCAAATTGTAATGTGCACGCATTCCTTCTCACAGCAAGTGCACTTTTATGCTGCCTCTGTCCATGATAAGGGTTAGCACTGTGGAGCTTCCAAGAGGAGAAAACTCCCCTATTCCCTTTCTCTCTGATGCGCTACCAATACTTCTGGCAATCCTTCGTTTGGTGCGCGAGAGCGTGTCATGCCCCCTCCATAAAATCCAGCACAACATCCTCCGTTTACTGGGGGCCACCGACTCTGCAGGGTGGGCTCAAAGGTTGCAGGAGCGGAGAAGCCTGCATGTTCAATGCTTCAAAAGTAAAGCCCCACTCCGACTTCTGTGCAAACACAAAACTTTATTCGTCTGAAGCAGCATATATATAACTCAAGTCCTGACCGGTTTCGGCGTCACCACGCCTTGCTCACAGGTGAGTTCAATAATTACCATGTGGTCACGAGGCCATAGGATCAACTACAGCCCCCAGCATGCATCATCGTTGCTTTGTAATCACGAGGCATTGCTTAATATTCATGTTTTGCCCAAATAGCGTTTTATGAACAATGTCCCAACAACGTACCAAATTGTAATGTGCACGCATTCCTTCTCACAGCAAGTGCACTTTTATGCTGCCTCTGTCCATGATAAGGGTTAGCACTGCGGAGCTTCCAAGAGGAGAAAACTCCCCTATTCCCTTTCTCTCTGATGCGCTACCAATACTTCTGGCAATCCTTCGTTTGGTGCGCGAGAGCGTGTCATGCCCCCTCCATAAAATCCAGCACAACATCCTCCGTTTACTGGGGGCCACCGACTCTGCAGGGTGGGATCAAAGGTTGCAGGAGCGGAGAAGCCTGCATGTTCAATGCTTCAAAAGTAAAGCCCCACTCCGACTTCTGTGCAAACACAAAACTTTATTCGTCTGAAGCAGCATATATATAACTCAAGTCCTGACCGGTTTCGGCGTCACCACGCCTTGCTCACAGGTGAGTTCAATAATTACCATGTGGTCACGGGGCCATAGGATCAACTACAGCCCCCAGCATGCATCATCGTTGCTTTGTAATCACGAGGCATTGCTTAATATTCATGTTTTGCCCAAATAGCGTTTTATGAACAATGTCCCAACAACGTACCAAATTGTAATGTGCACGCATTCCTTCTCACAGCAAGTGCACTTTTATGCTGCCTCTGTCCATGATAAGGGTTAGCACTGCGGAGCTTCCAAGAGGAGAAAACTCCCCTATTCCCTTTCTCTCTGATGCGCTACCAATACTTCTGGCAATCCTTCGTTTGGTGCGCGAGAGCGTGTCATGCCCCCTCCATAAAATCCAGCACAACATCCTCCGTTTACTGGGGGCCACCGACTCTGCAGGGTGGGCTCAAAGGTTGCAGGAGCGGAGAAGCCTGCATGTTCAATGCTTCAAAAGTAAAGCCCCACTCCGACTTCTGTGCAAACACAAAACTTTATTCGTCTGAAGCAGCATATATATAACTCAAGTCCTGACCGGTTTCGGCGTCACCACGCCTTGCTCACAGGTGAGTTCAATAATTCCCATGTGGTCACGAGGCCATAGGATCAACTACAGCCCCCAGCATGCATCATCGTTGCTTTGTAATCACGAGGCATTGCTTAATATTCATGTTTTGCCCAAATAGCGTTTTATGAACAATGTCCCAACAACGTACCAAATTGTAATGTGCACGCATTCCTTCTCACAGCAAGTGCACTTTTATGCTGCCTCTGTCCATGATAAGGGTTAGCACTGCGGAGCTTCCAAGAGGAGAAAACTCCCCTATTCCCTTTCTCTCTGATGCGCTACCAATACTTCTGGCAATCCTTCGTTTGGTGCGCGAGAGCGTGTCATGCCCCCTCCATAAAATCCAGCACAACATCCTCCGTTTACTGGGGGCCACCGACTCTGCAGGGTGGGCTCAAAGGTTGCAGGAGCGGAGAAGCCTGCATGTTCAATGCTTCAAAAGTAAAGCCCCACTCCGACTTCTGTGCAAACACAAAACTTTATTCGTCTGAAGCAGCATATATATAACTCAAGTCCTGACCGGTTTCGGCGTCACCACGCCTTGCTCACAGGTGAGTTCAATAATTACCATGTGGTCACGAGGCCATAGGATCAACTACAGCCCCCAGCATGCATCATCGTTGCTTTGTAATCACGAGGCATTGCTTAATATTCATGTTTTGCCCAAATAGCGTTTTATGAACAATGTCCCAACAACGTACCAAATTGTAATGTGCACGCATTCCTTCTCACAGCAAGTGCACTTTTATGCTGCCTCTGTCCATGATAAGGGTTAGCACTGCGGAGCTTCCAAGAGGAGAAAACTCCCCTATTCCCTTTCTCCCTGATGCGCTACCAATACTTCTGGCAATCCTTCGTTTGGTGCGCGAGAGCGTGTCATGCCCCCTCCATAAAATCCAGCACAACATCCTCCGTTTACAGGGGGCCACCGACTCTGCAGGGTGGGCTCAAAGGTTGCAGGAGCGGAGAAGCCTGCATGTTCAATGCTTCAAAAGTAAAGCCCCACTCCGACTTCTGTGCAAACACAAAACTTTATTCGTCTGAAGCAGCATATATATAACTCAGGTCCTGACCGGTTTCGGCGTCACCACGCCTTGCTCACAGGTGAGTTCAATAATTACCATGTGGTCACGAGGCCATAGGATCAACTACAGCCCCCAGCATGCATCATCGTTGCTTTGTAATCACGAGGCATTGCTTAATATTCATGTTTTGCCCAAATAGCGTTTTATGAACAATGTCCCAACAACGTACCAAATTGTAATGTGCACGCATTCCTTCTCACAGCAAGTGCACTTTTATGCTGCCTCTGTCCATGATAAGGGTTAGCACTGCGGAGCTTCCAAGAGGAGAAAACTCCCCTATTCCCTTTCTCTCTGATGCGCTACCAATACTTCTGGCAATCCTTCGTTTGGTGCGCGAGAGCGTGTCATGCCCCCTCCATAAAATCCAGCACAACTTCCTCCGTTTACTGGGGGCCACCGACTCTGCAGGGTGGGCTCAAAGGTTGCAGGAGCGGAGAAGCCTGCATGTTCAATGCTTCAAAAGTAAAGCCCCACTCCGACTTCTGTGCAAACACAAAACTTTATTCGTCAGCATAAAAGTGCACTTGCTGTGAGAAGGAATGCGTGCACATTACAATTTGGTACGTTGTTGGGACATTGTTCATAAAACGCTATTTGGGCAAAACATGAATATTAAGCAATGCCTCGTGATTACAAAGCAACGATGATGCATGCTGGGGGCTGCAGTTGATCCTATGGCCTCGTGACCACATGGTAATTATTGAACTCACCTGTGAGCAAGGCGTGGTGACGCCGAAACCGGTCAGGACTTGAGTTATATATATGCTGCTTCAGACGAATAAAGTTTTGTGTTTGCACAGAAGTCGGAGTGGGGCTTTACTTTTGAAGCATTGAACATGCAGGCTTCTCCGCTCCTGCAACCTTTGAGCCCTCCCTGCAGAGTCGGTGGCCCCCAGTAAACGGAGGATGTTGTGCTGGATTTTATGGAGGGGGCATGACACGCTCTCGCGCACCAAACGAAGGATTGCCAGAAGTATTGGTAGCGCATCAGAGAGAAAGGGAATAGGGGAGTTTTCTCCTCTTGGAAGCTCCGCAGTGCTAACCCTTATCATGGACAGAGGCAGCATAAAAGTGCACTTGCTGTGAGAAGGAATGCGTGCACATTACAATTTGGTACGTTGTTGGGACATTGTTCATAAAACGCTATTTGGGCAAAACATGAATATTAAGCAATGCCTCGTGATTACAAAGCAACGATGATGCATGCTGGGGGCTGTAGTTGATCCTATGGCCTCGTTACCACATGGTAATTATTGAACTCACCTGTGAGCAGGGCGTGGTGATGCCGAAACCGGTCAGGACTTGAGTTATATATATGCTGCTTCAGACGAATAAAGTTTTGTGTTTGCACAGAAGTCGGAGTGGGGCTTTACTTTTGAAGCATTGAACATGCAGGCTTCTCCGCTCCTGCAACCTTTGAGCCCACCCTGCAGAGTCGGTGGCCCCCAGTAAACGGAGGATGTTGTGCTGGAATTTATGGAGGGGGCATGACACGCTCTCACGCACCAAACGAAGGATTGCCAGAAGTATTGGTAGCGCATCAGAGAGAAAGGGAATAGGGGAGTTTTCTCCTCTTGGAAGCTCCGCAGTGCTAACCCTTATCATGGACAGAGGCAGCATAAAAGTGCACTTGCTGTGAGAAGGAATGCGTGCACATTACAATTTGGTACGTTGTTGGGACATTGTTCATAAAACGCTATTTGGGCAAAACATGGATATTAAGCAATGCCTCGTGATTACAAAGCAACGATGATGCATGCTGGGGGCTGTAGTTGATCCTATGGCCTCATGACCACATGGTAATTATTGAACTCACCTGTGAGCAAGGCGTGGTGACGCCGAAACCAGTCAGGACTTGAGTTATATATATGCTGCTTCAGACGAATAAAGTTTTGTGTTTGCACAGAAGTCGGAGTGGGGCTTTACTTTTGAAGCATTGAACATGCAGGCTTCTCCGCTCCTGCAACCTTTGAGCCCACCCTGCAGAGTCGGTGGCCCCCAGTAAACGGAGGATGTTGTGCTGGATTTTATGGAGGGGGCATGACACGCTCTCGCGCACCAAACGAAGGATTGCCAGAAGTATTGGTAGCGCATCAGAGAGAAAGGGAATAGGGGAGTTTTCTCCTCTTGGAAGCTCCGCAGTGCTAACCCTTATCATGGACAGAGGCAGCATAAAAGTGCACTTGCTGTGAGAAGGAATGCGTGCACATTACAATTTGGTACGTTGTTGGGACATTGTTCATAAAACGCTATTTGGGCAAAACATGAATATTAAGCAATGCCTCGTGATTACAAAGCACTGATGATGCATGCTGGGGGCTGTAGTTGATCCTATGGCCTCGTGACCACATGGTAATTATTGAACTCACCTGTGAGCAAGGCGTGGTGACGCCGAAACCGGTCAGGACTTGAGTTATATATATGCTGCTTCAGACGAATAAAGTTTTGTGTTTGCACAGAAGTCGGAGTGGGGCTTTACTTTTGAAGCATTGAACATGCAGGCTTCTCCGCTCCTGCAACCTTTGAGCCCACCCTGCAGAGTCGGTGGCCCCCAGTAAACGGAGGATGTTGTGCTGGATTTTATGGAGGGGGCATGACACGCTCTCGCGCACCAAACGAAGGATTGCCAGAAGTATTGGTAGCGCATCAGAGAGAAAGGGAATAGGGGAGTTTTCTCCTCTTGGAAGCTCCGCAGTGCTAACCCTTATCATGGACAGAGGCAGCATAAAAGTGCACTTGCTGTGAGAAGGAATGCGTGCACATTACAATTTGGTACGTTGTTGGGACATTGTTCATAAAACGCTATTTGGGCAAAACATGAATATTAAGCAATGCCTCGTGATTACAAAGCAACGATGATGCATGCTGGGGGCTGTAGTTGATCCTATGGCCTCGTGACCACATGGTAATTATTGAACTCACCTGTGAGCAAGGCGTGGTGACGCCGAAACCGGTGAGGACTTGAGTTATATATATGCTGCTTCAGACGAATAAAGTTTTGTGTTTGCACAGAAGTCGGAGTGGGGCTTTACTTTTGAAATATATATATATATATATATATATATATATATATATATATAAAATTCACTTAAAAAAACCATAGGTTTCACACATGTTATAGTTAGCTGGGCATTTCCTTTGAAAAAAACCAATGAAATTCCCCCGTTATAGTTAGTGCAGGCAACTATAACTCACGCGACCGCAATCCGCTGCTGATGACGTCAGATATTACATCACTGTATTTAGACACTTATTTACCCATGTCTTCTTCCATTCATTTTTAGTTATACATATATTAAAAAAAAAAATTTCAGAAAGACACATATGTCATCAGTGATGTAATATCTGACGTCATCAGCAGCGGATTGCGGTCGCGTGAGTTATAGTTGCCTGCACTAACTATAACGGGGGAATTTCATTGTTTTTTTTCGAAGGAAATGCCCAGCTAACTATAACATGTGTGAAACCTATGGTTTTTTAAGTGAATTTGCAAGGTTTTTTAAATGCTAATTCCTAACTATAACGTGTGTGAAACCTATGGTTTTTTCAGTGAATTTGTACGTTTTTTTAAATGCTAAGTTATGTATTTATTAATATATTTTTTTAAACAAAACTTTTTCACGGCGCGCTCGGTGCGCTTCGCGCACCGCGCGCCCACTTTACGCAGTTCAGGCTGTGTTTTTTTTTTTCCACAAAATCACGGAGTGCGCGCACGCTGCGCGAACTTCGCAGATTTTTTTTTGTTTGGCTGGTGCTGGGTGCGCGCACTTGGCGATTTTTCGAAAAAAAAATATTTTTTTTTTTTGCCCTTGGGAGTCCTTCTGGGACCCCCTGACCACGGCTAGGGGGTCGGGAAGTGTCCACGCTGCCCCCTTTTCACGTTCTCCACATTAGTTTTTCACCTCCTCAGAGTGCGAGAGACAAAATGGCGGCCGACACTTCCTGGTTTCGACCGATTCGAATGTTTACTAAGATCTACCAACCAATCAGAATTGCGCTCGCGCACGGCAAGGTGCGCGCACCCAGCGCGCACGCTGCGCGCGTATAGATATATATATTGATTTAAATGCTATTTTCTCAGAAAATACTGAACAGATTTACACCAAACCTGCAAAAGGCACTTCATGGTAGGGGTGGGCGGAATTCGCGGAAGCGACTTCCGAAAATTATCGCGAAGATGTTTAAAATCTCTTTGCAAACACGCGGAAATATCGCGAAGATGCGGAAGTTTTTTTCCCGCCCGTTCGCGGTATTTTCTGCGTGTTCGCGGCTCGCCAACTTACCCATGCGGTTGCTTGCGGGCGCAGCCATCTTGTTTTCACTCTTCTCGCGGTGCATGATCGCGAGAAGAAAGACGTGATCGCGCGACGCATGACATCACTGCGGGCGCGAACTGTCGCGAGACAGCGCAAATGGCTAAAACAATACAACATCTCATGGAGAACGCGACCGGATCGGGAAAACTTGTCGGCGAACGCGGGGATTCAGGTAAGGCGATCGCGCGCGCGCGAGAATGTATTATTTTACAGCGCGAGCAAGTACCAAATTACCGCAAAGCTGCGGAATGCGGAAATTTTGACATTTCCACGCTCTCCGTGGAACGCGGAAATGCCAAATTATCGCAAATTCCGCGAACAGAACGGAAATTTTGCCCAGACCTACTTCATGGACCTTATGGCTACCTCTCTGCCAAATTTCACGTAATTCTGTTCAGCCGTTCGGGCTGTAGCTGTGACTAAAGTCCCTATGGAAAAATCCATGGGGAAAATGCGTTTTGGGACCCCCCTTTTTCTTGGCCCCCGCTTGACGAATCACCCCGAGACTTTCAGGGTAGTAGCGGAGCGGAGCGCCCCATTAGTTTTGAAAATTTCGCGAAGATTCTTCAATCGGCGCCAAAGTTATTCAAAATAGAATTTTGAGATTTCCTATGGAAACACGGTCCTAACTATAACTATCTACTGGCGACCGCCAGTAGATAATATATATATATATTCCAAACGAAATTCTGACGTGAGGAGCGCCACAGCCTCTCGGGTCGGGGCCCTACAGTTCTCAGTGTTGATGGCTTTGAATGTTTGAAAAGAACCAATGAGCCTGCCCGACGATTGTAAGCATTTGACAAAGACTCGTTAGAGTTGAAACGCGTTATGCATTCTGTTTGCCCTGAGATTAAAAACTTTGCGAAGCACTGATGGTGTGGCCTGTATTGCGTTACTAAATAGTACGCGTTTTTCGTTTGGAATATTGAAGGTGTCTGGCGCACCTTGTAGGGCCCCGACCCGAGAGGCTCTGGCGCTCCTCACGTCAGAATTTCGTTTGGAGTTTATGTTAAAGGAGCGCCCGCCGGCTGTAGAATTGGACATTAACAGAGTATTGATGGCAGGGCCATCGTTGAGAGGCCCGCTTTTTATTCTGTGAAATGGACTTCGAATCAGCCAGGGTTTGCAGTTGGATTTCTGGGCATATCTGCTTCCTTAAATGTAAATACATCGCTGGCTGGAGATCGGACATTAATGGAATATTGATGGCAGGGCCACTGTGAGGAGGCCCGCTTTTATTTTTGAAAATGGACTTTTAAATCAGCCAGTGTTGGAAGTTTGCAATCCATCTGCACGCAGTGCCTCCACGAACGTTATCTCGGAGGCAAGTATGAATTTATTAAGAACAGAGTTGGAGCGGTTCTGATTCTGCTAATGTGACTTTTGCCAGGATATGGAACTTGTCCGGGAACATGCGATTATGTCACAGAGTGGAAAATAATGCTATATTTAAATTGGGAACTAACTATGACTGACTATGTACGAACAGCAGAAATGGAGCATCATGGTAGTTGTGGTCTAGATGACCACCAAACAAAGATATCGGAGGCATTTATTGATGGCAGATTGAAAATACTATATGTATACAAGATCATTTACTAACCAAATTGAAAAGAATACCTTACATCATAGCCTAAGTTAATTTATCTAAAATCTGAGAAATGCTTTTTACTGCTGTAAATCGTAATATGTGAGTAACCAGTCCGTTCTTAGTGTTGATGGCTTTGAATGTTTGAAAAGAACCAATGAGCCTGCCCGACGATTGTAAGCATTTGACAAAGACTCGTTAGAGTTGAAACGCGTTATGCATTCTGTTTGCCCTGAGATTAAAAACTTTGCGAAGCACTGATGGTGTGGCCTGTATTGCGTTACTAAATAGTACGCGTTTTTCGTTTGGAATATATATATATATATATATATCCATGCTCGTGCTTGGTTGGTCGTTTGTTTGAAAAGCACTCGACAAGCACCAAGGTGTTCCAAGCATAACACCTTTATTAAGCGGAAAGGAAAACGTCTCTCTACTGCTTACACAGTTCCCACTACGTACGCCGACGCATTTCGAGGCAATCCTCTCTTCAGGGCTGGTAGTGGAAAAATGCACCTCCAATCACTCCCTGCTGAAAGCACCATGTGATATACCATGTGGTCGGTTGTCACCTGTGCGATGAGCGAAGTATTCTGGGCAATGTAGCAGGGAGTGATCGGAGGTGCATTTTTCCACTACCAGCCCTGAAGAGAGGATTGCCTCGAAACGCGTCGGCGTACGTAGTGGGAACTGTGTAAGCAGTAGAGAGACGTTTTCCTTTCCGCTTAATAAAGGTGTTATGCTTGGAACACCTTGGTGCTTGTCGAGTGCTTTTCAAACAAACGACCAACCAAGCACGAGCATGGATTTATTGGCGGCGGTCGTGCCGTCGAAGAGCACCACCCCGAGAACCTGGGGGCCCCAGGGGCTAACATCTGCTGGCCTCTAATTGGGGACTAACACCAAGGAATTGAGGACTACGTTAATCTGCCGGGGCTCATTCGGGGGCTCCGTTCAGCAGGAAGTTGCACTCTTATTTAAGCCGACACTACATTGCCCAGAATACTTCGCTCATCGCACAGGTGACAACCGACCACATGGTATATCACATGGTGCTTTCAGCAGGGAGTGATCGGAGGTGCATTTTTCCACTACCAGCCCTGAAGAGAGGATTGCCTCGAAACGCGTCGGCGTACGTAGTGGGAACTGTGTAAGCAGTAGAGAGACGTTTTCCTTTCCGCTTAATAAAGGTGTTATGCTTGGAACACCTTGGTGCTTGTCGAGTGCTTTTCAAACAAACGACCAACCAAGCACGAGCATGGATTTATTGGCGGCGGTCGTGCCGTCGAAGAGCACCACCCCCAGAACCTGGGGGCCCCAGGGGCTAACATCTGCTGGCCTCTAATTGGGGACTAACACCAAGGAATTGAGGACTACGTTAATCTGCCGGGGCTCATTCGGGGGCTCCGTTCAGCAGGAAGTTGCACTCTTATTTAAAGCCGACACTACATTGCCCAGAATACTTCGCTCATCGCACAGGTGACAACCGACCACATGGTATATCACATGGTGCTTTCAGCAGGGAGTGATCGGAGGTGCATTTTTCCACTACCAGCCCTGAAGAGAGGATTGCCTCGAAACGCGTCGGCGTACGTAGTGGGAACTGTGTAAGCAGTAGAGAGACGTTTTCCTTTCCGCTTAATAAAGGTGTTATGCTTGGAACACCTTGGTGCTTGTCGAGTGCTTTTCAAACAAACGACCAACCAAGCACGAGCATGGATATATATATATATATATATATATATATATATATTCTTCGCCAATTTCCAAAAGGAATAAGCAACGCACTCCTCGGATTTTACATGCTTCAAGGATTTTAATATCAGGCAGACCGTTTTCAGCATTACGCCTTTATCAATGCCTCTAGTGTTTGTTAGTCACCTTGCCTCCGTTTAAATGTCCATATGTGCTTCCCCATTGGTTATGAGGAGCGAGGTTAGTGAAGACGGACAACAGTAATTGTAGTTCTGTTTGTTGTTCCGTGCCCCATGTCCGCATGAAAACTTTTTATCTCTAAGTGAGCTTGGCTGCATGCTCGTACATATCCATTATAGTAACCCAGTCCCTAAGTGGGAACGAGCACGCAGTTTTCTTTAACATGTCATGCTGAATTACACTCACCACATGGGGGCCCACTGAAGAATGTTCCTCGCCCTGCCGTGCTCCACTTGACACAGGGATGAAAACACAGGTTCCTGTTTTGTAACTGGATTCCTTTCATTTATGGTAAATGACGACGTGGTGTCGATGTTTAGCATCTTCCTGGTAAGTGGCGGCGGTTCAGGCAGTTCACAAAATACTCTCCATCAAATGCCACTCACTGCCGAACAGCTCACGGTCGGGTGCCGTTGGCGTGAAAGTGGCTTTTACGTAAAATTATTCTTCACCAATTTCCAAAAGGAATAAGCAACGCACTCCTCGGATTTTGCATGCTTCAAGGATTTTATTATCAGGCAGACCGGTTTCAGCATTACGCCTTTATCAATGCCTCTAGTGTTTGGTAGTCACCTTGCCTCCTTATTTAAGCAGAGAACGAGGTTTGGGGCAAACGCAATTGCACTTATCCCTAGTGAAATTATGTTTTGATATGGTGCTAGTGACCGGAGAACCAAAACCCCTAAATCTCCTGAAGCAGAATGCCTCAAATAACTATAATAACTATAAATACAACATAATGGTCTGAGAAATTAGTCCGCAAGGATGAAACGCGTTGGCTATGGTCTGTTTTAACATGTTGGAAAAGAAATCACTGAATAAAAGGATCTGATGGAAAATACCTCTGCTGAAAGCTCGTGTGTTCTTATGGAATAGAATTTGTTGACATTTACTTGTGTCTTAATATTGTTTCACACTTTATTGTATCTTGGGTGCTGGACCATTATGTTGTATTTATAGTCACCTTGCCTCCGTTTAAATGTCCATATGTGCTTCCCCATTGGTTATGAGGAGCGAGGTTAGTGAAGACGGACAACAGTAATTGTAGTTCTGTTTGTTGTTCCGTGCCCCATGTCAGCATGAAAACTTTTTATCTCTAAGTGAGCTTGGCTGCATGCTCGTACATATCCATTATAGTAACCCAGTCCCTAAGTGGGAACGAGCACGCAGTTTTCTTTAACATGTCATGCTGAATTACACTCACCACACGGGGGCCCACTGAAGAATGTTCCTCGCCCTGCCGTGCTCCACTTGACACAGGGATGAAAACACAGGTTCCTGTTTTGTAACTGGATTCCTTTCATTTATAGTAAATGACGACGTGGTGTCGATGTTTAGCATCTTCCTGGTAAGTGGCGGCGGTTCAGGCAGTTCACAAAATACTCTCCATCATATATATATATATATATATATATATATATATATATATATATATATATATATATATATATATATATATATATATATATATATATATATATATATATACATATATTCATATATATATATATATATATATATATATATATATATATATATATATATATATATATATATATATATATATATATATATATATATATTCAATGATTGTAATGGCACTGGTTGCAGCTTTGCCTAGCTATCCTCTGAAACTAGGCCTGAAACTGGGAATCATATCCAATTGTATTCCATAGGATGAAACAGATGACATTCTATCGAGCCACACTCTATAATGAGCAATTCTGCTCAAAATTCAAAACAGACAAAACTTTTCAGCTTCACCATTTCACAAATAAACAACCTCAACCAGTTCTACCACAAGCATATGGACTTTCATTTATCAGTTTGACAACATTCTAGCTATATTACTGACCCCTAAGGTGCATCACTTTGAATCTTTTCCCCATCTAAAGTTATTTACTATTACTTGGAGGTGAAGTCAACCAGTTACTAACCAGTAGGACGATATGCACCCCCAGAGGCCGGTTCAGAAGTGTTTATTAATTTTCCATCTACTATATGTACAACCATATCAAATGCTGTAATAAAATCAAAGTAGACCATGTCTACATCTAGCGATTTTAGGTCTGGCTACAGACAGCCTTTGCAGATGTAATAAATTCTTCAGAAATGTTTAATGTGAAGAACAGAGATAATATGCCTTGGGTCAGCACCTTTCAGTCATTGGTTTAATTCATTTTTCATGTTTTTCCATCACTTGTATGGAGTGTCATAAATGCCTTGGATTTTCATGAAAGACTGCTTTGGCCCATTAGGTTTTGGGGGGTGAAGTAGTCCCTTTGTTACAAGCAAGACAAAAAATAAGGTGTAATTGGCATGCATTTGCTGCGCAATGATGCAACAAAAATATTTATCTTTTCTTTATGTTTCACTGTGTTTCCTATACAAATGTGCTTGTTAAAAAAATTGGTAACTAGTAATTACTGATAGCCAATATGCCTTTCAAATTATTAGCCTGGCACACGCACATTATGCCCTTTTCCCCAAGACTTATGTCTTTAACCATACTAAATAATCATTCTCTAGCTCTATTCTTGTGCATAATTTTGGCTAGTATTATCAACCTAAAACATTGAACGCCATTGCTCTACTACTTCATACATACTAAATATATATCAATGACAAAATATAAAAAATATCTTTTACTAATATAAATATATGCTTGCATACTTGCTTTTTTGTATAATGCTACGTCTAATCACTTTTTCTTGCATAATGCTTTACATTACCTTTCATAAATATTGAATTGCAAAAGAGAATCTAAGGGTTATGCTAATTTTCAGATTAAAATGTGATGAGGTTTAAGCAGATGTAATAGTTGACATGCTTTTCACAAATCCATTTTAATAAGCAATAATTAAGTTGCAACAGAAAGATAATCCTTTGTGTTAATCCCTGCAGAGATTTACACACTTTATGAACCTTTTTCCTACTACAGAAAGGTAGACGTGAGCAATGCAATGGGAGATGACTTGAGAAAGCAAGGGCAGGACTTTTTGTGATCATTAATTTCAGCTTTGTGCACCAGTAAAGAAGTAGAGTCCTCCCCTCAGCACTCTGGGTTGCAATATACACAATGAAAATTGTTATGCAAATGGTGGTGTTGGCAACCAATGGTTACTCCCAACACAGCATCTTAATCAGTATACCAGCACAATGCATTGGCATGATACTGTTGAACACATGAAATGCTGACTTCTGGCCTTCCTTACTAGGTTGCTCTACAGGGATACCAGCAGACCTGTTTTTGTGTGCAGCATTATGCAGCAGACCTCCCCCAGTGTAGCATGAAGCTTGGTGGTAGTATTGTGTATACTATATATAAGAGAGTTAGGCATTACCAGCATGTGACCTACTAGCACCAAAGGGAGGTGAAAGGCTGCGCTCAATTTCACACTTAGGTCTCAAAAACAAAACCAGAGGATGATGGCAGGTGAATATTATTTGGAGAATCTCAACAACTTTGTGTATTTACCTGGGCTTTAACTAGCATTCATCTGCTGCAATCCTAACACTGTTCAGATGGGTACCTGTGATGTCCTCTTTTCTTGTAAGTAAGCCCATTCTTCGGGCGGTTGTAGAATCTCACCCCTGATAGTAAAAAATTAAAAAATATATTAATATTTTATCATGTCATATAGTGATAAACACATGGTTAAATATTATAATTAGGAGTTAACATGATTTTGACTTGGAGTTGTATGTCTCTGAAGTGTATGGATTACAAGCAGGGCTTTCAATTGAATGTAAAAAGTGGGGGGTCTCTAAAAGGGGCATGGTCTATGTGATTAAGGATGTGGCTTAAACATGTAAACAATTTTTGTAATTCCCATTGCGTACCACTCAACTGTTATTTTAACGTGCTTCTCTGAGCTTTCTGTTATTGCATCCAGATATATAACACAACAGCTGACATACATCAAAGCCCCGGATATGGAGCACTATGTGTACATTTGTTTCTTTTTACAGTTTACATTATCCTATTGCTTGTCAACACAAAAAGCCTTCTCCCACTATACTTCTAAATCCTGCATGGAAACTTTACCATGACTTATTCATGTTAGATTCCTCTCATTTCATCATAGTGACCCTCTACTTACCTTCCATCCTCCGTACACCTTCGATTTCCAAGAATAGCCTCCTTTAAGACCCATGCATGTCTGCCACAATCCTTCTTATTGAACATTTTGCAATTGGACGATACCTCATTTCATACATCACAACCTCTACTCTTTAAACCCTAGCCTAACATGTCTTAGACCCCACCAGTCTATCTCACCAACCATTCACCTTTAGCTCTCACTACTGATCACGCCTTCCCTTGTATTGATATATCACAAACTAACTTGAGTAAATACATGCAATCTTTCCTGAGAGCACAGAATTAATAGTAATAACCAATGGTGAGGGTCCTCAACGTTCATTTTGACCCACAGTTAGATTCGGGTTTCGAACACCTTAAGCTCTGCCAGGATCACTTTTAGGAAGGAGAATCCACTGACACTTTCCATACCCGCCTTCGCGAGCTGGCAAGCATGTGCACGGCAGATGATCAGCCCAAGCAGATCAGGGCACAGATCATCGAAGGGTGCATGAACCAAACCCTGAGAGGCCTGATCTTATGCCAGTCCAGCATCAGCTTGGAAGACATCCTTATCATGATGAGGTCGCATGACCTGTAAGCCACAAGACACATGGAGATCGGCATGGTCATGTTGCAACTGCTCAGCCAGGCACACAGTGCGACAGTGGAGCATGCAGCTGCCATCTCCACAAGGGCAAAGACAGCCAGACCCAAAGCGAGTGCTTTGGCACATTTGGGTGTGCAATACAGGAACTGTGAACAAGAGGAACACCCCCTGAAAAACTACCAGGCTCAAGGGAGGACATGCTCGAGCTGCCACAAGCCAAATCACTTTGCCAAAGTGTGCAGGGGAGAACCTAGGAGCCAAACCCCAACAAAAGCCACACGTCAGCTGAGTGACCAGGAACACCAAGGAGCAGCAAAGTGCCACACGTAGGAAGGTGGCCAGCAGGAAAACTCACCCTTTGAGGATGAGGTCTTCCTCGTTTCATTCACAAAACATATCAAATGACACAGGAGGCCAAAACCCACCTGCATTGTTGAAATAGCAGGTTCGGCCCTCAAGGCCCTCATAGACACTGGGGCTTCAGTAAATATAAGGTTGTACAGATGCCTCCATCCAAAGCTAGCCCTGACAATGTCACACACAAAGATCTACACCTGTTGTGGGGATATACCACTGCCGCTCAAAGGGCTAATGAAGGTGTGTTCAATCAAACACCCAGTAGATCACTGTATCCTTCTATGTCATTGACAAGGAAGTGGATACCCTACATGGGCTTAGTGCCATTCGCCCGGAAAATGCATGTGTGCAAAGTAGATAAGCTACTGGATCAGTTCCATGAACTGTTCAAGGGGCTAGGCTGTCTGGAGTGCAGCCAATTCACCTGCATATTGAAACGAATGTCAAACCAGTGGTGCTACGTCATTAATGAGTGCCTTTCCTCCTGCAGCCACTGGTGGAAGAAGAGTTGGACAAATTGTGAGCCTGGGGGTGATCGAAAAAGTATCTGGCCCAATGCCGTGAGTATCACCCATGGTGATCACATAAAAGCCTAAACAGTTCGACAAGGTATGCCTCTGCATCGATATACGTCGTCCAAAAAAGGCTATTAAGAGGGAGAGGCACATCACCCCCATAATGGAAGATATTATAGTGTATCTCAATAGGGCTTGGTGGTTCTCTAACTTAGAACTTGTTGCCATTGACCACTAGCTCCAGCTGGATGAGCAGGTACATCACCACCTTCTCTAAACACTTAGGTTTGAAACGCTATAAACAGCTCAGTATAGGAATATCGTCCCTGCCAAGGGTTTCAAAATGAAATTAGGGAAGTGCTATCAGGATTGCAAGGTATAATGAATGTCAGTGATGACATCTTGATATACTCAGCAGTAGCAATTGAACTTAACCAGTGCCTGAGGGCTACCCTGTAGTGGAAAAGTTAGAAAAAACAGTACTAATGACAAATAGCAGAATAGTAGTTTAATATTTAAAAAACCTTTGAAATTCACTGAAAAAACCATAGGTTTTACAGACGTTATAGAAATTAGCAAATGTTTTTTTTTGTGAATTTCAAAGGTTTTTTAAATGTTAATTTCTAACTATAACGTCTGTAAAACCTATGTTTTTTTCAGTGAGAATATATATATATTAGTTCAGCTAACTATAACTTGCGCGCCCGCAATGCACTGCTGATGACGTCACATATTACATCACTTATGACATGGCCAGTGACATCACTCATGACATCACTGATGACATCTCAGTGAATTTCTAAGGTTTTTTAAATGCTAATTCCTAACTATAACGTGCCTGAAACCTATGGTTTTTTCAGTGAATTTCAAAGGGTTTTTTAAATGCTAATTTCTAACTATCCCTACAGAGATAGGACATGTGAAGAAAGAAGAAAAAATGCACAGAAAGAAAAAAAAGAAATGCAGAAAGAAGCAACAGAAGTCCTCAAAGACGAAGAAAAGTGCAGGAAGAAGGATAACGTGCAGAAAGAACAAACTGAAGAGCAGAAAGAAGCCTTGTTGCAAAATCATCCTGTACCCTCAACTTTTTCAGATGGATACTGGTGGTAACTGAGTCTGACTAACCAGTCCTAGAGCCAGTGCTATGTTAAAAAACACTTAGAATACAGTGAAAACACCTACATACACTAGGGAACACTATGCGTTGGGGTCTCCCTGTGATTAGCATGACCTCCTCTGTAAGCACCTAGTATATAATAGGGCAGGGGGATTAAAACTACCTCTTAAAACGCGCTACAGGGCGTGTTTGCACACGTCACCTCAGGCCCCGTCCCCTCCCTTCCCTACTGTGTAAACACGCCCTGTGGCCGTTTTAAGTTGGGAAATAGGTCCCCTTGAATGCTGAGGGTCCCTAGGGTCCAACTAGACCACTAGATACCTCCAGTAAGCGCCACAGAGCAGCGTTGCAGAGAGATGTAAAAAGGGGCACGGCCTAGACCACCTCTCTGCAACGCAGCGCAGTGGTGCTTACTGGAAGCACCTGGTGGGCTAGTTGGCCCCCAGGGTCCCTCAGGATTGAAGGTGAATTATTTCCCCAACTTAAAACGCGCCACAGGGCGTGTTCGCACACGTTAACTCAGGCCCCGTCCCCTCCCTTCACCACTGTGTAAACACGTCCTGTGGCTGTTTTTAGTTGGGAGATTCAGTTCCTTTGAATCCTGAGGGTCCCTAGGGTCCAATTAGCCCACTAGGTACCTCCAGTAAGCGCCACAGGGCTGTGGTGCAGAGAGGTGTAAAAAGTGGCACGGCCTGGACCACCTCTGTGCAATGCAGCTCAGTGGCGCTTACTGGAAGCACATGGTGGGCTAGTTAGCCCCCAGGGGCCCTCAGGATTGAAGGGGAATTATATCCCCAACTTAAAACATGCCATAGGGCGTGTTTGCACTCGTCACCTCAGGCCCCGTCCCCTCTCTTCCCCACTGTGTAAACACGCCCTGTGGACGTTTTAAGTTGGGAGATTAAGTCCCCTTGAATCCTAAGGGTCCCTAGGGGCAAAATAGCCCACTAGGTACGTCCAGTAAGCGCCATTGCAGAGAGGTGTGAAAAGGGGCACGGCCTGCACCACCTCCCTGCAACGCAGCACAGTGGTGCTTACTGGAAGCATCTGGTGGGCTAGTTGGTCCCCAGGGTCCCTCAGGGTTGAGAGGAAATTATTTCCCCAACTTAAAACACGCCACAGGGCGTGTTTGCACACGTCACCTCAGGCCCCGTCCCCTCCCTTCACAACTGTGTAAACGCATCCTGTGGCCGTTATAAGTAGAGAGATTAAGTCCCCTTGAATCCAAAGGGTCCCTAGGGTCAAACTAGCCCACTAGGTACCTCCAGTAAGCGCCACAGAGCTGCGTTGCAGAGAGGTGTAAAAAGGGGCATGGCCTCATAACACCTGTTTGCAGCACAGCTCCCTGGCGCATACTGGAGATACCTGTTGGGCTAGTTGGCCCTCAGGGACCCTCAGTATTGAAGGGGAATTAATTCCCCAACTTACAACTCGTCAGGGGGCGCATTTGCAGAGTGCTGCAAGGAGGGGGCATGGCCTCCGGCGCAATGCCGGTCTTTTATTTTTTATTTTAAAAATATATATATTTATAGAAACACCTAGGACATGCTAGACAAACCGTATGTACCTATCACCATGACGATTTGCGTGATATTCATTAAAATGTGACTATGCATACAATGAATCCACGTGGAATGTATTTACACTGCTAGTGAAGCTCTGACGTGTCTGACACCCTACCGTGCCTAATCCTGGCGCCCCCGCCGGTGGGCACTCTCCAAGTAGGCACCCTTGTCGTTTATTTATACAAACATGGGTAGCTATTGACGGGCACATTTAATACACACGCACACCAAGCCATTCAAAGGGGATTAGACAAAGATTCGACCAAAACTATGCAAGAAACCCCCCTCACGGTTAATAAAACACACATCCACCGCCGGATGTGTAATACTTTTTAATTTAATCTCTGGAAAGGAGACAACCTCACTTGAGAGTCACAGCGCGCTCCTGGCTGAGCCCAATGCTGTGTTACACCCACCAGTGCCCGCCGAGTGCCACACACCTCTGTGTTGTATTCCACCAGCTAGTGCGTATGCTATGACACTCTCTAGCCCATGTGCACTGTAACACCACCCCGTGAATATATCTTGCCACACTTGCCTTCGCACTGGTTAGACTGCCCCATCTAACATGCCTTCCTCGATGCCTATGTTATAACGCACAGCGCTATGCCATACATATTAAAATCTGGAATCCATATCTTTGTCACAGTGCATATGCAACGTTACACTCCCCAGCACATATTTTATATTACAACTTTAGAGACTAGTTAGGTTACACAACACTGCCCTGTGCATATTACACTCCAAGGAGCATATCGCATAGCACGCGCTAGTGCCTGTGATATTTCGCGCTCTCCAATGAATCTGTCATTGCGCACAATGTATTGCATATTATATTTCACGCCCAGTTCATCATATATCACACTTTTTGGTGCATAGTTTATACCATACACTACATCTAGTTTTCATTTTCAATCATGCTCTCAGGACTATGTTCTATATAACACTGCGTTCAACTACCCTTTTCAAGGGCATTACATTTTGCGATGGGGGGTGGAGGGTCAGGGGGTGTTTCTGCCAAGTGAGCCCGGAGTCACAGTCACAAACGTCCTCTTTTTCCTGAATAAAAGTGAGATTATGCTGCATACTTGTTCATATTTTAAGTAGTTTGCACCGACACACATTTTAAAAACAATAAAGTTCCTAATACCCACCTTCTCTGAACAGTTAGCTTCCTGCCCCATCCCCCTCCTCCCTATCCTCTGTTGTCTGAATCCATGGACTAGCCTCCTCCCTCCTACCATGCATGGTCTGATGTGCTGCCTCTGCCCTCCATTTAGCATGATGTACCAGTCCACTCCTCTTAGCCTCCATTGCCCAATTCTATGCCCCATCATTGACCTCCTGCTTAGCCTCTGTGCTTAGCTTGCTGCCCCTATTCTCCTTCCCCCTGCCCTCCGATGTCTTTGTGCATGCCCTTGCTCCCTCCTTTTTGCCCACCATGTTCCATGGACCCGCCACTCCTATCTACTCTGAGTGTTCTGTTGAGCTGCCACTCCCCTCCCACCTGCCTAGCATTGTCAGATGACTGTAACCTGTCCCTGCCACCTCCATCTTGCCTGTCCATATGCCATGCCCCTATCCCCTTCCTCCTGTCCTCCATGGTCCATTTTACTGCCACACCCTTCTGCCCTCCCTGGTCTGTTGTGCTGCAACTGCTCCTCCTGCCTGCCCTACGCGGTCTGTTGTGAGGCCCCTTCCCCTGAACTCTTGTCTGTGCCCAGGTCCTGAACCTCCCTTCTATCCTCCATGGTCCTTTGTGCATGCCCCTCCACCCTCCTTCTTGCCCATCATAGCCATTGTGCTGCCACTAACCCTCCCGCTTGCCATGCATGGTCATCTGTGCTACCACAGCCCCTCCCACCTTCCCTGTGTGGTCAGCTAGCTGTCCCTGACCCCCTCCCACCTCCCACCTTCCTCCGTGGTCTGTGTGTATGCCATCATAGTCTCACTGTTACTCTCCATGGTGTGTCTTGCTTCTAGTCCCCATCCTGCCTAACCTCCATGGTCATCTTGCTGCTCCTGCCCTGCCACCTTGCCCCCAGCCCTCTGTTTCCATGTGCAGACCCCCTATTCCCTTCCTCCTGGCGTGTCTGTTCCATTGTAATGCCCCTGATCCGTCCCTCCTGCCCTCTATGGTCTGTTATGCTGCAGCTTTCTCTCCTGTCTGTCCATTATGGTTAGCTAGCTACCATTGCCTCTTTCCCCTCTGTTCTATGTTGTCCATGTGTATGGTCCTGTCCCCTCCCTGTTGCTTTCCATGGATTGTTGTGCTGCACTCCCGTCCTGCATGCCCTGTGTGGTGTATTGTGCTGCTGCAAACCCTGATGCCTGCCCTGCAGGGTCAGTTTGGTGCACCTCTCCATGTCCCTCCTGTCCTCTGTTATCCAAGTCCATGTCCCTACCCCAATTCCTCCTGCCTTCCATGATCCAATGTACCATACTTGCGAACATTTTGAACTTGGTAAGAGGGAGATTTTGAAAAAAAAATGGGGTATTGATTTTCCCCTTTGAGTTACATTGAAAAAGAGGAGATTGTAGACAGGAGACAGATCAAATTAAGCCCATTTGAGCTCAAAAACATTGGATGTTTCCTGGCTGAATCGGGTCTGTTGGCATGTATGGTTGTACTACCACTGCCTCTTCCTTCTGCCCAGAATGGTCTATTATATTGCCACAGCTGCTCTTGCCAGTCCTGTATTGTTGGTTTGTTGCCCCTGCCCCCCTTTTCACTGCCCTCTATAGTCTGTTGTGCTGCCACGGCCCTTCCTGCCTGCCCAGTGTGGCCAAATTGTTGCCTCTGCACCCTCCTACCTGCCTTCAATTTTCAGAGCCCGTGCCCCTGGCCTCTGCCTCTCAACAGTATCCTAATGAACAACTAGATTGCTAACATTCTATATTTATTACAAAAGTGCGGAACGTCTGACGTCATCTTGATATAATCAAAACTGTAACTCCTAGAGCATTTCCTTTAGAAATTACATATATGAGAGGGTCTTATTTGCATCAAAATTATGGTTAGTGCTCTAAAAAACTAAAATGAGGACATATTTTCTGAGTTTTCAAATAGCGACAAAGCACTTTTAAATTATTTGTTATCTTTATGTTTTTTATCCAGTTCACCACTTGATTAAATGTTGCACTTAGGGGAGAGGCTGTGGTGTTACTTCCAGAGCTGCAGACTTTGCATCTCGGGAACCAGGTTGGAGTTTCTGCTTCAGCTCGACATTCTGTGATTCTGGTCAAATCACTTAATCTCCCCATGTCTACAACCAAAATGAATTTGTTCTTGTGTGATGTAACCAATGCTCATGTAAAGCACTCCAATACCTGACAAGTCTGCACTATATAAAACTGCAAAAACACAAAAAATAAGTATTTTGCACACTTCTGTCATTGGGCTATACTTGGGCTACATCTGGGTGATATGTGGGCTACATTTGGGCTATTTTGTCTCTGGTGGCCATCTTGGGAGATTTATTTGTTATGAAGTTTCCTAATTTCCTCATTTACTGCAGTCTCCTCAGTAGGAAATGCTTTCAGTTTTTTACTTTGATTCCATCAAGAAAGCATTCAGATGTGTCACACATTTGCCATAAATTATGAATGGTAGCACTCTAGTTCCTCATTAGATCACTGTAGTAAAGCTACTGCTCACCAGGGAAGTATGCTGCTGGTATTCAAAGTGCATGTTTCAGTCTGCATGTCAGAATTTTTTAATGAAATAGAAGAGGATTTGAGAAGTCAAAATGTGCCCTAATTTTTCTTTCTGCAGCACTAATCATAATTTCTATGGCAAAATAAACCCCCTCATTTTGTTCCTTTGCAAATTAAATGTTTTAAGTGTTACAACTTTATTCCAATCAAGATGGCTTCAGGTGTGCCATACTTTAGTCATAGGTAAGACTGTTAGCGCTCTAGTTGTTCTTTAAAACACTCTGGGACATTCTGTCATTGGGCTATACTTGGGCTACATCTGGGTGATATTTGTGCTACATTTGGGCTCTTTCGTCTCTGGTGGCCATCTTGGGAGACTTATTTGTTATGAAGTTTCCCAATTTCCTCATTTACTACAGTCTCCTCAGTAGGAATACTTTCAGTTTTTTACTTTGATTCCATCAAGAAGGCATCCAGATGTGTCACACATTTGCCATAAATTCAGAATGTTAGCACTGTAGTTGCTCATTAGATCACTGCAGTAAAGCTACTGCTCACCAGGGAAGTCTGCTGCTGGTATTGAAAGTGCATGTTTCAGTCTGCATGTCAAAGGTTTTTAATGAAATAGAAGAGGATTTGAGAAGTAACTCAAAATGTGCCCTAATTTATATACATATAGATATTCAATGATTGTAATGGCACTGGTTGCAGCTTTGCCGAGCTATCTTCTGAAACTAGGCCTGAAACTGGGAATCATATCCAATTGTATTCCATAGGATGAAACAGATGACATTCCATCGGGCCACACTCTATAATGAGCAATTCTGCCCAAAATTCAAAACTGACAAAACTTTTCAGCTTCACCATTTCACAAATAAACAACCTCAACCAGTTCTACCACAAGTATATGGACTTTCATTTATCAGTTTGACAACATTCTAGCTATATTACTGACCCCTAAGGTGCATCACTTTGAATCTTTTCCCCATCTAAAGTTATTTACTATTACTTGGAGGTGAAGTCAACCAGTTCCTAACCAGTACGACGATATGCACCCCCAGAGGCCGGTTCAGAAGTGTTTATTAATTTTCCATCTACTATAGGTACTACCATATCAAATGCTGTAATAAAGTCAAAGTAGACCATGTCTACATCTAGCAATTTTAGGTCTGGCTACAGACAGCCTTTGCGGATGTAATAAATTCTTCAGAAATGTATAATGTGAAGAACAGAGATAATATGCCTTGGGTCAGCACCTTTCAATCACTGGTTTAATTCATTTTGTCATGTTTTGCCATCACTTGTATGGAGTGTCATAAATGCCTTGGATTTTCATGAAAGACTACTTTGGCCCATTAGGTTTTGGGGTTGAGTCGTGAAGTAGTCCTTTTTTTACAAGCGAGACAAAAAATAAGATGTAATTGGCATGCATTTGCTGGCGCAATGATGCAACAAAAATATTTGTCTTTTCTTTATGTTTCACTGTGTTTCCTATACAATGTGCTTGTTAAAAAAATTGGTAACTAGTAATTACTAATAGCCAATATGCATTTCAAATTATTAGCCTGGCACACGCACATTATGCACTTTTCACCAAGACTTATGTCTTTAACCATACTAAATAATTATTCTCTAGCTCTATTCTTGTGCATAATTTTGGCTATAGCAGAGTATTATCAACCTAAAACATTGATCGCCATTGCTCTACTACTTCATACATACTAAATATATATCAAAGACTAATTATAAAATATATCTTTTACTAATATAAATATATGCTTGCATACTTGCCTTTTTGGATAATACTACGTCTAATCACTTTTTCTTGCATAATGCTTTACATTACCTTTCATAAATATTGAATTGCAAAAGAGAATCTAAGGGTTATGCTAATTTTCAGATTAAAATGTGATGAGGTTTAAGCAGATGTAATAGTTGACATGCTTTTCACAAATCCATTTTAATAAGCAATAATTAAGTTGCAACAGAAAGATAATCCTTTGTGTTAATCCCTGCAGAGATTTACACACTTTATGAGCCTTTTTCCTACTACAGAAAGGTAGACGTGCGCAATGCAATGGGAGATGACTTGAGAAAGCAAGGGCAGGTCTTTTTGTGATCATTAATTTCAGCTTTGTGCACCAGTAAAGAAGTAGAGTCCTCCCCTCAGCACCCTGGGTTGCAATATACACCATGAAAATTGTTATGCAAATGGTGGTGTTGGCAACCAATGGTTACTCCCAACACAGCATCTTAATCAGTATACCATCACAATGCATTGGAATGATGCTGTTGAACACATGAAATGCTGACTTCTGGCCTTCCTTACTAGGTTGCTCTACAGGGATGCCAGCAGGCCTGTTTTTGTGTGCAGCATTATGCAGCAGCCCTCCCCCAGTGTAGCATGAAGCTTGGTGGTAGTATTGTGTGTACTATATATAAGAGAGTTAGGCATTACCAGCATGTGACCTACTAGCACCAAATGGAGGTGAAAGGCTGCGCTCAATTTCACACTTAGGTCTCAAAAGCAAAACCAGAGGATGATGGCAGGTGAATATTATTTGGAGAATCTCAACAACTTTGTGTATTTACCTGAGCTTTAACTAGCATTCATCTAGTGCAATCCGAACACTGTTCAGATGGGTACCTGTGATGTCCTCATTTCTTGTAAGTAAGCCCATTCTTCGGGCGGTTGTAGAATCTCACCCCTGATAGTAAAAAATTAAAAAATATATTAACATTTCAACATGGTTGAATATTATAATTAGGAGTTAACATGATTTTGACATGGAGTTGTATTTCTCTGAGGTGTATGGATTACAAGCAGGGCTTTCAATTGAATGTAAAAAGTGGGGGATCTCTAAAAGGGGCATGGTCTATGTGATTAAGAATGTGGCTTAAACATGTAAACAATTTTTGTAATTCCCATTGCGTACCACTCAACTGTTATTGTAACGTGCTTCTCTGAGCTTTCTGTTATTGCATCCAGATATATAACACAACAGCTGACATACATCAAAGCCCCGGATATGGAGCACTATGTGTAAATTTGTTTCTTTTTACAGTTTACATTCTCCTATTGCTTGTCAACACAAAAAGCCGTCTCCCACTATACTTCTAAATCCTGCATGGAAACTTTACCATGACTTATTCATGCTAGATTCCTCTCATTTCATCATAGTGGCCCTCTCCTTACCTTCCATGCTCCGCACACCTTCAATTTCCAAGAATAGCCTCCTTTAAGACCCATGCATGCCTGCCACAATCCTTTTTATTGAAAATTTTGCAATTGGACGATACCTCATTTCATACACCACAACCTCTACTCTTTAAACCCTAGCCTAACATGTCTTAGACCCCACCAGTCTATCTCCCCAACCATTCACCTTTAGCTTCCACTATTGATCACGCCTTCCCTTGTATTTATCACAAACTAACTTGAGTAAATGCATGCAATCTTTTCTGAGAGCACATGATTAATAGTAATAACCAACGGTGAGGGTCCTCAACGTTCATTTTGACCCACAGTTAGATCCCGGTTTCGAACACCTTAAGCTCCGCCAGGATCACTTTTAGGAAGGAGAATCCACTGACACTTTCCATACCCGCCTTCGTGAGCTGGCAAGCATGTGCACGGCAGATGATCAGCCCAAGCAGATCAGGGCACAGATCATCGAAGGGTGCATGAACCAAACCCTGAGAGGCCTGATCTTATGCCAGTCCAGCATCAGCTTGGAAGACATCCTTATCATGATGAGGTCGCATGACCTGTAAGCCGCAAGAGACATGGAGATCGGCATGGTCATGTTGCAACTGCTCAGCCAGGCACACAGTGCGAAAGTGGAGCACGCAGCTGCCATCTCCACAAGGGCAAAGACAGCCAGACCCAAAGCAAGTGCTTTGGCACCATTGGGTGTGCAATGCAGGACCTGTGAACAAGAGGAAAACCCCCTGAAAAACTACCAGGCTCAAGGGAGGACATGCTCGAGCTGCCGCAAGCCTAATCACTTAGCCAAAGTGTGCAGGGGAGGACCTACGAGCCAAACCCCAACAAAACCCATACGTCAGCTCTTGCTGAATGACCAGGAACACCAAGGAGCAGCAAAGTGCCACACGTAGGAAGGTGGCCAGCAGGAAAACTCACCCTTTGAGGATGAGGTCTTCCTCGTTTCATTCACAAAACATATCAAATGATACAGGAGGCCAAAACCCACCTGCATGGTTGAATTAGCAGGTTCGGTCCTCAAGGACCTCATAGACACTGGAGCATCAGTAAATATAAGGGAGGTACAGATGCCTCCATCCAAAGCTAGCCCTGACAATGTCACACACAAAGATCTACACCTATTGTGGGGATATACCACTGCCACTCAAAGGGCTAATGAAGGTGTGTTCAATCAAACACCCAGTAGATCACTGTATCCTTCTATGTCATTGACAAGGAAGTGGATACCCTGCTTGGGTGTCAAACAGCAGAGGACTTGGGCTTAGTGCCATTCGCCCAGAAAGTGCATGTGGGCAAAGTAGATAAGCTACTGGATCAGTTCCCTGGACTGTTCAAGGGGCTAGGCTGTCTGGAGTGCAGCCAATTCACCTGCATATGGAACAGAATGTCAAACCAGTGGTGCTACGTCATTAATGAGTGCCTTTCCTCCTGCAGCCACTGGTGGAAGAAGAGTTGGACAAATTGTGAGCCTGGGGGTGATCGAAAAAGTATCTGGCCCAATGCTGTGAGTATCACCCACGGTGATCACATAAAAGCCTAAACAGTTCGACAAGGTATGCCTCTGCATCGATATACGCCGTCCACAAAAGGCTATTAAGAGGGAGAGGCACATCAGCCCCACAATGGAAGATATTATAGTGTATCTCAATAGGGCTTGGTGGTTCTCAAACTTAGAACTTGTTGCCGGTGACCACTAGCTCCAGCTGGATGAGCAGGTACATCACCACCTTCTCTACGCACTTAGGTTTGAAACGCTATAAACAGCTCAGTATAGGAATATCGTCCCTGCAAAGGGTTTCAAAATGAAATTAGGGAAGTGCTATCAGGATTGCAAGGTATAATGAATGTCAATGATGACATTTTGATATACATAGCAATGGAATTATCCAGTGCCTGAGGGCTACCCTGAAACCAAAGGGGATGATGGACGAAGTGTTGAACATTGCAAGCACTCAGCCCCAGTCAACTGATCTGGGTTTATTCCATCATCAATTCTTTAGCTCACTCTGCCACCCCAGTTAAGACATGCCATATGCAAATCAGTCTGACCCTGTGCCTCATGGGAACAGTCCAGCCCGAACTGCCAAGTTCTTTTTGCATTCGTCACCCGAGTGGGACGGGTAGGCCCAGATGTGGGTCCCGTGCACTCCATGCCACTGGAAGTCATGCTATTTTAGCTGATGAGGGTTGAAACCCCGAAACCGGTCCTAGGATGCTTGTTTCCAGTCCAGGGAGGACCTGACCTGGCAGTTCAGGCTGGACTGTTCCCATTGGGCACAGGGTCAAGACTGATTTGCATATCAATCAATCAATCAATCAATACATTTGTAGAGCGCGCTACTCACCCGTGAGGGTCTCAAGGCGCTGAAGGGAGGGGGGGTGCCGCTATTGCTCGAATAACCAGGTCTTGAGGTGTTTCCTGAAGGTGAGATGGTCCTGCGTCAGTCGTAGGTGTGCGGGGAGGGAATTCCATGTCTTGGCTGCCAGGTAGGAGAACGATCTTCCTCCGGTGGTGGTTATGCGAATCCGTGGGACGGGGGCGAGGGCGAGGCTGGTGGAGTGGAGCTGGTGGGTGGGGGTGTCGAACGAGAGGCAGTTGTTGAGGTTTTCGGGGCCCATGTTGTGGAGCGCTTTGTGTGCGTGGGTGAGCAGCCTGAACGTGATCCTCTTGCCGACGGGGAGCCAGTGCAGGTTTCTCAGGTGGGCGGATATGTGGCTGTGGTGAGGGATGTCGAGGATGAGTCGTGCGGAGGCGTTCTGTATGCGCTGAAGGCGTTTCTGAAGTTTGGCTGTGGTTCCTGCGTATAGGGCGTTCCCGTAGTCCAGTCGCCTGGTGACGAGGGCCTGGGTGACCGTCCTTCTGGTTTTGGTGGGGATCCACCTGAAGATCTTTCGGAGCATGCACAGGGTGTTGAAAGATGAGGACGAGACTGCGTTAACTTGCTTGGTCATGGTGAGTGAGGAGTCCAGGATGAATCCCAGGTTGCGTGCGTGGTCCGTGGGTGTCGGTGCGGTGCCCAGCGTCGTGGGCCACCAGGAGTTGTCCCAGGCGGAAGGGGATTGTCCGAGGAGGAGGACCTGCGTCTTGTCCGAATTGAGCTTCAGACGGCTGTGCTTCATCCATTCTGCGACCTCTTTCATTCCGTCCTAGAAGTTGGTTTTGGCGGTGAATGGGTCTTTGGTGAGGGAGAGTATCAGTTGGGTGTCGTCGGCGTAGGAGATGATGTTGATGTTGTGTTTGCGTGCGATGGTGGCGAGGGGGCTCATGTAGATATTGAAGAGGGTTGGGCTGAGTGAGGAGCCTTGGGGTACGCCGCAGATGATCTTGGTGGCCGCGGAGCGGAAATGAGGGAGGCGGACTCTCTGGGTTCTGTCGGAGAGGAACGATGTGATCCAGTCCAGGGCCCTTCCTTGGATCCCAGTGTTGTAGAGGTGGGTCATTAGGGTGCGGTGGCAGACGGTATCAAAGGCTGCCGAGAGGTCCAGGAGGATGAGAGCGGCTGTCTCTCCGTTGTCCATCAGGGTTCTGATGAAATCGGTGGCTGCGATGAGGGCGGTCTCGGTGCTGTGGTTGGCTCGAAATCCGGACTGGGATGGGTCGAGCGAGTTGTTTGCTTCGAGGAATGCAGTCAGCTGTTTATTGACGGTCTTCTCGATCACTTTAGCCGGGAAGGGGAGAAGAGAGATGGGGCGGAAGTTCGTGAGGTCTTTGGGGTCCGCTGTGGGTTTCTTCAGAAGGGCATTGATTTCTGCGTGTTTCTAGTTTTCAGGGAAGGTGGCTGACGTGAAGGAGCTGGGTTCTAACTGGAATGGCATGGGGAGCAAAAAAACGATGGATTTAGGCCCAGATCTCTGTGCTGGGTTGAATGTATGACATTGTTCTGCATTCTGTCCACTAACTGTTCTTTTTGCATTGGCTACCCTGAAACGTCAGTATGACTATGGAATCACTCTTTACCTGGAGAAATCTTCTTTCTTCCAGATTAACATTGAGTACTTTGGCTATGTGTTCACACAGGCAGGAGTACATGTCAATCCAAGGAAGTCACATTCCATCATACATGCCCCAGCGCCATGCAATGCCTCAGAGGATGGTCTTAAGGATGATCACTTATTGTGGACGGTTTATTCCCAGTCTGATGACCATTGCGGAACCCATGAGGGTGCTGACAAATGCAGATGCTTGATGGGTCTGGGACCCCAAAGGGGAGGAGGCATTCCAGAAAGTGAAGTTGTCACTCCTGAGCAAGGCAGCCCCCAAGAAAAGGATGGACCTGGTGGTGAATACAAGCCCAGTGGGACTCGGACAGTACTCATGCAAGACATCCAGTCTGACAGGTGGGCACCCCTGTACAAGCAGGGCACCAGAAGCAAGGTATGCCTGACTTCAAAGTGGGACCCTCTCCACAAAGTGGGCCTGTGGACATTTACATCTGTATCTATACAGGCGTTCATTTCTTGTGGTCACTAATGCCCCTGTTCAAGGACACTGCGCCTCAACGGCCACCTAAGCTGGGCAATACAGCTGCAACACTACCAATTGGATGTAGTATATAGACAGGGATCCAAGAATCCTGCTGATTTCTTATCACATCACCCACAGTAAGTAGACAATGACATGAACAAGAAGCTGTGGGCACAGAGAAGTCCAAATGTTGAACCAAGGGGCTTGTGCAGGAGCCAGGAATCTCCAGGACATCCGTGAAGAGGCAGCCGGAAAGGTGGCGCTTAAGGCGATTCTGGAGACACTGCAACAAGGGTAATGCAACTCATTTGACAAGGATGCAAACAATTGGAGTGATCTAGACAAAGTATGACTAATGCAGCTCTGGAGGGTACGACATGAACTCAGTGCCACGCAAGAGGGCCTCATCCTGCAGGGCCACGGGCTAGCCATTCCGAAGAGCCTAAAACGGCAAGTGGCCACACTTAGTTGGCCATGGTGGACATTAAGGGACTGCAAAAATGAAGTCTTTCCTATGGGGGAAAGTGTGGTTCCCCGGCCTGGAGGCAGTGGTGGATGACCTGGTATGACAATGTGGCGCGTGCCAAGTCTAGACCTGGGCGAAGTTTACAGAGTAGCGCTACATGAAACACTGTGAAGTAGTTAAAAAAACTCCGCCTCCCTACACTGAGGTCCACAGGAGGGCAGACTTTCTTGGCACGTCTATTTGCGTTGCATTATACGTCATACGCAATGTGAGGTATGTCCTCACGTTCAAAATCATGCACGAACGGTACCACACGGTTCGCATGGGGGCGGTCATCTTTGTTTTCTTATTCTGTATATGGTGCTGGGCCTGTTTATTAATCGCTTCTTAATCTTTTTAATCCTATGCCCTCCTAATCAATCTACACCTCGTGTTTTTTTATTGCCAACAAAGAATTAACAGTGGAGCGCTTTCTAACCATAAATAAATGTTCTTATTTATTCTGTGTTTTATGGAGGGACCGACCGGCTCCGAGCTGCAACCAACATAAAGCTCTAAAAAAAAAAAAAATGGATTGTTAATGAAACCCTTTGAAGCATAGAGGAGGTGGTGGAGGGGCAGAGCGAGGGCTTGGGAGAGCGCTGTGCTTTATGAGCCATGACGGCCAGATGGCTGCTGCGCGCGTGCACGTGCTCATGCACTTAAGTTTCATGCTAGGAAAAGCCTCTGGTGGCACTTTTAAAAGCCACTTACAAAATGTCTCGAAGAGACAGCCTGGGCTGTCTCAGACGAGACCTAACAGGCATTGGCCGCGCGCGGCGGGAGAAGCGGGAGTTTTGCGCGCGCGGGGCCAATGCTACGAAAGTCATCGCGATCACGAGCGCTGTGAAAGCGAAAGTGATCGTCATGACGCGCGAATGGCGTTCCTGAGTGCTACTGGCTGGCCTAGCGCATGGCGGCAGCGTGCGTGCATGCTCACGTGCACGCAAGCGCTAGGCCAGCCAGCAGCACTTTTCACGTGCACGCAAGCGCTAGGCCAGCCAGCAGCACTTAAAAAAGCCACATACAAAATGTCTCTCCGAGCCAGCGCATGCGCTGGGCACAGCGAGACCTAAAAACATTGAAGCAGAAGTTACACTGTCTCCCTCTCTTCTCCAAGTATGGCAACAGCATGTTGTCAGGAGTTGTTGGCACACGTTAGCTGGCGGATCGCTGAACCTGCTAGTGCATACCTGAAGCAACATTTTTCAACGTAACATATTCCGTTTTGCAGGCGCCTCTTCTTTCCCCATAGTCACGCAGTACACTTCACATGTGCCCTACACCCTGAAAACACTCTGAAGTAGAGTCCTTTGGCCTAACCATATGTACCAGGTAACCACTTGCAATTTAAAAAGAAATCCGAGGGGCCCACAAACAACGCAAATGCTTCCCTCAGAGCCAGACTGAGTTGCCTCATGTGAAACTTTCCATGATGAAATAAAAACTTGGAGAGTAATACCGCAACAGCAAAAAATCACTGCACTATATTTTGATCCTTTAATTTCCTTTAATGTTGGACAAGGTCCATCACATAGCTCAAGAAGCTGGATCGTGCCTGGCTGTGCTGTGCTCCAGCCCCCCCTCAGCGGGAGGGAGCGATCAGTGCGGCAGCACTTTCTAAATCCTGTCCTTCTGGCTCTATGAGGGATGTCATCTGTCAGTGCGGAGCAGCAGGTGGGAGGCCTTTCTAAATCCTGTCCTTCTGGCTCTATGAGGGATGTCATCTGTCAGTGCGGAGCAGCAGGTGGCAGGCCTTTCTAAATCCTGTCCTTCTGGCTCTATGAGGGATGTCATCTGTCAGTGCGGAGCAGCAGGTGGCAGGCCTTTCTAAATCCTGTCCTTCTGTCTCTATGAGGGATGTCATCTGTCAGTGCGGAGCAGCAGGTGGCAGCACTTTCTAAATCCTGTCCTTCTGGCTCTATGAGAGATGTCATCTGTCAGTGCGGAGCAGCAGGTGGCAGCACTTTCTAAATCCTGTCCTTCTGGCTCTATGAGAGATGTCATCTGTCAGTGCAGAGCTGCAGGTGGCAGCACTTTCTAAATCCTGTCCTTCTGGCTCTATCAGGGATGTCATCTGTCAGTGCGGAGCAGCAGCTGGCAGGCCTTTCTAAATCCTGTCCTTCTGGCTCTATCAGGGATGTCATCTGTCAGTGCGGAGCAGCAGGTGGCAGCACTTTCTAAATCCTGTCCTTCTGGCTCTATGAGAGATGTCATCTGTCAGTGCGGAGCAGCAGGTGGCAGCACTTTCTAAATCCTGTCCTTCTGGCTCTATGAGGGATGTCATCTGTCAATGCGGAGCAGCAGGTGGCAGGCCTTTCTAAATCCTGTCCTTCTGGCTCTATGAGGGATGTCATCTGTCAGTGTGGAGCAGCAGGTGGCAGGCCTTTCTAAATCCTGTCCTTCTGGCTCTATGAGGGATGTCATCTGTCAGTGCGGAGCAGCAGGTGGCAGCACTTTCTAAATCCTGTCCTTCTGGCTCTATGAGGGATGTCATCTGTCAGTGCGGAGCAGCAGGTGGCAGCACTTTCCAAATCCTGTCCTTCTGGCTCTATGAGGGATGTCATCTCTCAGTGCGGAGCAGCAGGTGGCAGCACTTTCTAAATCCTGTCCTTCTGGCTCTATGAGGGATGTCATCTGTCAGTGCGGAGCAGCAGGTGGCAGGCCTTTCTAAACCCTGTCCTTCTGGCTCTATGAGGGATGTCATCTGTCAGTGCGGAGCAGCAGGTGGCAGCACTTTCTAAATCCTATTCTTCTGGCTCTATGAGGGATGCCATCAGTCAGCGCGGAGCAGCAGGTGGCAGCACTTCCTAAATCCTGCCCTTCTGGCTCTATGAGGGATGTCATCTGTCAGTGCGGAGCAGCAGGTGGCAGCACTTTCTAAATCCTGTCCTTCTGGCTCTATGAGGGATGTCATCTGTCAGTGTGGAGCAGCAGGTGGCAGGCCTTTTTGTGAAAACAAGTTGAGCCTAATAAGCAGACTGAAAAACATGAAATGCATCAGGTTGGAGAACACTGCTGGAGAGTGCCTAATTTGTAATAAACAATTAGTGCCAGGGCTCTAGTCAGGAGGCCACTGCGGCTGCACCACACATTGCCGCTGCCATACTGC
Source organism: Triturus cristatus (assembly GCF_964204655.1). Classification (NCBI taxonomy): domain Eukaryota; kingdom Metazoa; phylum Chordata; class Amphibia; order Caudata; family Salamandridae; genus Triturus; species Triturus cristatus. The sequence continues at coordinate 1,136,585,316 of NC_140594.1, read as the reverse complement.
CAAGGATAGTGACAAGACAACACAACTACTAAACCAGCAGCAGTCCGTGTAGGTAAGCGCTGCAGGGCGGGAGGAGGAATGGTCGACAGACCACGGAATATGGAAAAATAAATAAATGCATAATTCCTATTCTGTCGTCTGTCGACATCCCTCCATGTCCCGCCTCACCATGCGTACCTGCACGAAGCACTGCTGCCACTAACCATCACACTCCTACAATGTGACAATTCAGACTATTCCAGGTTCCCAATGCTATAAGAATGGCAGATAGTAGTAGTTTTAAATTTAAAAAAACAACTGTTCATCTTTAAATTAGATAGATAGCACCACAATGTCGTAGACTGCCATAAGTACCAGTGTTGACAATTATGTGTAGGTGCCAAGCACCACAAAACACCACCTCAAATTGAGCACTGCTGTTTGAAAACTTTCACAGTGAAAAACATACCATATTCAGGAGCTTCTAATATCACAAAGAACGTTTTGATAATTGCACAAAAGATACATTTCTTTTATTCTTTATGCTTTCTCTTTTACTTTCAAAACATTTCTCTCTCCTCCTTCCTCTTTGTTTCTTTGCCTTCATTTCTTTTTTCTTTCTTCCCCATTTAATTTTCTCACCCCTTTATCTCCTCTTATGTCCCTTTTTCTCTCTTTTCTTGCCTTTTTTCTCACTTTACATTTTCATTTTGCTTTCCTTCTTTCTTTCCTTCCATTTCTTTCTTTTGTGCTTGTTTCCAATTTTATATTTCTTTCTTTCGTTCTTTATTCTATACTCCCTCTTTCTTTCTTCCTATCTTTCATGACTCCTTATCTCCATACCTCCCTTTTCCCTCCCTCTCTTTCTTTCTCCCTCCCCACCTCCCTCCCTTTCTTTCATTCTATCTATCTTTGTTTGTTTGTTTGTCTTTTTGTTCTTTTCTCCCTCCCTTCTGTCCTTTCCGGATCCTTACAATTCTCCCTCCCTTCCTCTATTTTTTTCCCCACTCTCCCTACCGCCCTCTCTTCTTTGATTTTCTTTCTTTATAACTTTAATTCCTTCTACTAGTTTTGGAAATATTGTTGTTCTAACTTTTGATTTATTACTGTTTTATTACTGCATAAATCATTTACATGGTGCCCTAAGTTAAGCCTGTCTGTTCTATACCATAGCTGCCCGGGGTTCAGCTCAGGTTCATTTAGTGACTTTGAGGGTTCACCCTGACAAGGGTTCTTTAATGTCAATAACACACTGGGAATCTAGGGGAGAGGCCCTAAATGGGAGACCGTTTTAAGGTGGCTGTGTTCAGGTCTTTCTCTAGTCCACATGCTTGGGTCCTTGTTTCATATTTAGAAGTTCCTCACCATATCTGTTAGGTACAAAGTGTTGGCCAAATATGAATACAGTCACACATGCCAGCAACTGAGCCGCCAATTGTGTTCTCTCTGGATGATGTACAATAGGTGCAAGGGTTTTGCAGTAGTGATATGGTGAGGAACTTCTAAATATGAGACAAGGACCCAAGCATGTGGACTAGAGAAAGACCTGAACACAGCCACCTTAAAATGTGTGAGTATGAATTTTAAGATGTTAGCATTAAACTTGGCATTCCTGGAGGGCATGAATGCATACTCTGGTGTGGGCAAATACCCAGAGACCTGTAGGATGCCACTTATTACATGATTCAGATTGGAATGGAGGCATTGAGACAGGGGTCTTATGAGATGCTAAAACATGAACACAATTCCAGCACTATACTACCCAATCACTATTAGATGGTTCACCAAAATTGTGCGATAGAAGGTAACAAAAAGTACTGATCTCGCCACTACAATCAAGAGCAGTGTTACCATAGGCTTCAAATTCCCAAAGCTCGAAGAAAATACTTGCAAGGTTTTGAATACTAGACAATAAATATTACAATTAAAAAAATAGGAATTGGTGTAATAAACATTACATTTTTCAAACTTAAAAAGGGCATTTGGAACCAGTCAACAATGATAAATTGTGTATATCCTATATAACAATTATCAAAATAAGCTAAACGTTTCAAAAAGGTTAATAATTATGAATTCAAAAGTAAGTAATGGAAAAATTTACAAATTAAAAACAAAGTATTTTTAGCTTAGGTTTGAGGCAGTTGTAACATTGCTAAAACCCTAAGTAGCTTCTATTATGTGGAACATTAAAGATGATTCACTTTTAACTTAATAAATAATCCCCATAATCTAAACTATATACACCAAAATCTTGTAAATAGGTAGGCCTATATGTCACAGAGCTTTAAATATCTGTAGTTACATTCTGTCAAGCATGCCCACATTTTATTCAAAGCTGTATTTAAAATATTTTCAATAGATATTTAGGAGTTTTAAAAATATTTACACTGTTTGCTATGAAAGATACTTAAAGTTGAATGTCACTTCCAAATTAATGAAAACGCCTAATCTATAATAGCTAAAATCATACCCCTGGGATGCACACTTTCCACTGAAATAATTGTCTGTCCATGGAGAGAAAATGGTGAACCGTCACTTTGTATATTTTGAGGTGGTACATTGCCATTCCAATGAGAAAACTCAAATGTGATAAATGGAAATACTAGAGTACATACCTCCTAATCATTGTGACATAATTTCCCTAAAATTCCATTCCACTGTCTTTTACTTTGTCTGTGTCAATGAAGAAGGGAAGCAACAATATGAAAATCAAACGTGACCTGAGCATAAAATAGATGCCCCATCCACATTTCCAGGCCATCAACCTCACAAACATTTTAAATTATTTGACCACCCTCAAGGAGGTGAGGCTCTTGACACAGACAGCTCATGTCCCACTTCTGGTCATTATCCTCTCACTTGGGATGACTGGCTGGGACAACCAAAAAGTGAACTGTCTGAACTGGGGTGGTGGAGTGAGCTAAAGAATGATGATGGATTAAACCCAGATCAGTTGACTGGGCGTGAGTGTTTGATTTGCTTAAACGCTCCATCCATCATCCCCTTTGGTATCGCTTTGTTCGCCCTAAGTTGGCAGGGTATGCCCAGACGTGGGTCCCTGGCTCACTTTGCCACTGGATTCAAGATAGCCTGGCTGATGAGGGTTATCAACCCGAAACCGGTCCCAGGATGCTTGTTTCCGGTCCAGGGGAGACATGGCTTGGCAGTTCGGGCTGGACTGTTCCCATGAGGCACAGGGTCAGACTGATTTGCATATGGCCATGTCTGAACTGGGGTGGTGGAGTGAGCTAAATAATGATGATGGATTAAACCCAGATCAGTTGATTGGGGGTGAGAGTTTGGTTTGCTCAAACGCTCCGTCTATCATCCCCTTTGGTACAACCAAAAAGGGATACATAGATCGATGGATGTTATTGATACAGTAACTAGTACTCATTAGAAATGCATCCTGGTAGGGTAATATGAAGGAACAAGGCAGGGAAATACTTTGCGCGCCTGTACAACGCAATTTTTTAGAATGTGTATGCTTTTACAATGCTTGCCATTACCACACATTGTTTATATATATATAAAAACAATGTATTTGTTCTGGGAGAACCCCAAACCCTCCAACGTACCTTAAATGCGTGGTAAACACATGCTCTGTAAAGGCATTTACATGGTAAAAATATGCGTGGTAAAAAGTGAGTGGTAAAGGCACAACGTCGTAATAATGAGTATGGGTATGCCAAGATGTGGGTCCCTTGCTCACTGTGCCACTAGAATCAAGCTAGCCTGGCTGATGAAGGGTAATACCCAGAAACCGGTCCCAGGATGCTTGTTTCCGGTCCAGGGAGGACCTGGCTTGGCAGTTCGGTCTGGACTGTTTCCATGAGGCACAGGGTCTAGACTGATTTGCATATGGCTGGGTCTAAGCTGGGGTAGCATGGTGAGCAAAAGAATGATGGATTTAACCCAGATCTCTTGACTGGGGGTGAATGTATGATTTTTTCCACATTTCGTCCATCACTTGTTTGCGTAGCACTTTTCATCCTAAGTGGGATGGGTATGCCCAGACGGGGGTCCCTTGCTCACTGTGCCACTTGATTCAAGCTAACCTGGCAGATGAAGGGAAATACCCAGAAAGTGGTCCTAGGATACTTGTTTCCAGTCCATGGAGGACCTGGCTTGGCAGTTCAGGCTGGACTATTCCCATGAGGCACAGGGTCAAGACTGATTTGCATATGGCTGGGTCTAACCTGGGGTAGCATGGTGAGCAATAGAATGATGGATTTAACCCAGATCTCTTGACTGGGGGTGAATGTATGATTTATTCAGCCTTTCGTCCATCACTTGTTTTCATAGCACTTTTCACCCTAAGTGGGATGGGTATGCCCAGACGGGGGTCCCTTGCTCACTGTGCCACTTGATTTAAGCTAGCAAGGCTGATGAAGGGTAATACCCAGAATCCGGTCCCAGGATGCTTGTTTCCGGTCCAGGGAGGACCTGGCTTGGCAGTTCGGCCTGGACTGTTCCCATGAAGCACAGGGTCAAGACTGATTTGCATATGACTGTGTCTAAGCTGGGGTGGCATGGTGAGCAAAAGAACGATGGATTTAACCCAGATCTCTTGACTGGGGTGAATGTATGATTTATTTAGCATTCCGTCCATCACTTGTTTGCATAGCACTTTTCACCCTAAGTGAGATGGGTGTGCCCACACGTGGGTCCCTTGCTCACTGTGCCACTGGATTCAAGCTAGCCTGGCTGATGAAGGGTAATACCCATAAACCAGTCCCAGTATGCTTGTTTCCGGTCCAGGGAGGACCTGGCTTAGCAGTTCGTTCTGGACTGTTCCCATAAAGCACATAGTCAAGACTGATTTGCAAATGGCTGGGTCTAAGCAGGGGTGGCATAGTGAGCAAAAGAACGATGGATGTGACCCAGATCTCCTGACTGGAAGTGAATGTATGATTTATTCAGCATTCCGTCCATCACTTGTTTGTGTAGCACTTTTCACCCTAAGTGGGATGGGTATGCCCAGACGTGGGTCCCTTGCACACTGTGCCACTGGATTGAAGCTAGCCTGGCTGATGAAGGGTAATACCCAGAAACCGGTCCCAGGATGCTTGTTTCCGGTCCAGGGAGAACCTGGCTTGGCATTTCAGTCTGGACTGCTCCCATGAGGCACAGGGTGAAGACTGATTTGCATATGGCTGGGTCTAAGCTGGGGTTGCATGGTGAGCAAAAGAACAATGGATTTAACCCAGATCTCTTGAGTGCGGGTGAATGTATGATTTATACAGCATTCCGTCCATCACTTGTTTGCATAGCACTTTTCACCCTAGGTAGGATGGGTGTGCCCAGAAGTGGGTCCCTTGATCACTGTGCCCTTTGATTCAAGCTAGCCTGGCTGATGAAGGGTAATACCCAGAAACCGGTTCCAGGGCACTTCTTTCCAGTCCAGGGAGGACCTAGCATGGCAGTTCGGTCTGGACTGTTCCTATGAAGCACAGGGTCAAGACTGATTTGCATATGGCTCGGTCTAAGCTAGGGGTGCCACGGTGAGCAAAAGAACGAAGTATTTAACCCAGATCTCTTGACTCGGGTGAATGTATGATTTATTCAGCATTCCGTCCATCACTTGTTTGCGTAGTACTTTTCCCCCTAAGTGGGATGGGTATGCCCAGACTGTGCCACTGGATTCAAGCTAGCCTGGCTGATAAAGTGTAAAACCCAGAAACCAGTCCCAGGATGCTTGTTTCCAGTCCAGGGAGGACCTGTCTTGGAAGTTCGGTCTGGACTGTTCTCATGAAGCACAGAGTCAACACTGATTTTCAAATGGATGGGTCTAAGCTGGGGTGGCATGGTGAGCAAAAGAACGATGGATTTAACCCAGATCTCTTGACTGAGGGTGAATGTATGATTTATTCAGCATTCAGTCATTCACTTGTTTGCATAGTACTTTTCACCCTAAGTAAGATGGGTATGCCCAGACGGGGGTCCCTTGCTCACAGTGCCACTGGATTCAAGCTAGCCTGGCTGATGAAGGGTAACACCCAGAAACCGGTCCCAGGATTCTTGTTTCCGGTCCAGGGAGGACCTGGCTTGGCAGTTCAGTCTGGACTGCTCCCATGAGGCAGAGGGTTAAGACTGATTTGCATATGGCTGGGTCTAAGCTGGTGTGGCATGGTGAGCAAAAGAACAATCGATTTAACCCAGATCTCTTGACGAGTGTGAATGTATAATTTATTCAGCATTCCGTCCATCACTTGTTTGTGTAGCACTTTTCACCCTAAGTGGGAAGGGTATGCCCAGACGTGGGTCCCTTGCTCACTGTGTCACTTGATTCAAGCTAGCAAGGCTGTTGAAGGGTAATACCCAGAATCCGGTTCCAGGGCGCTTCTTTTCAGTCCAGGGAGCACCTGGCTTGGCAGTTCGGTCTGCACTGTTCCTATGAAGCACAGGGTCAAGGCTGATTTGCAAATGGTTGGGTCTAAGCTGGGGTGGCTTGGTGAGCAAAAGAATGATGGATTTAACCCAGAGCTCTTGACTGGGGTGACATATATGGTGTATTTAGCATTCCATCCATCACTTGTTTGCATAGCACTTTTCACCCTAAGTAAGATGGGTGTGCCCACACGTGGGTCCCTTAATCACTGTGCCACTAGATTCAAGCTAGCCTGGCTGATGAAGGGTAATACCCAGAAACCAGTCCCAGTATGCTTGTTTCCGGTCCAGGGAGGACCTGGCTTGGCAGTTCGGTCTGGACTGTTCCCATAAAGCACAGAGTCAAGACTGATTTGCAAATGGCTGGCTCTAAGCAGGGGTTGCATGGTGAGCAAAAGAACGATGGATGTAACCCAGATCTCTTGACAGTAAGTGAATGTATGATTTATTCAGCATTCCATCCATCACTTGTTTGTGTAGCACTTTTCACCCTAAGTGGATGGGTATGCCCAGACGTGGGTCCCTTGCTTACTGTGCCACTGGATTCAAGCTAGCCTGGCAGATGAAGGGTAATACCCAGAAACCGGTCCCAGGATGCTTGTTTCCGGTCCAGGGAGAACCTGGCTTGGCATTTCAGTCTGGACTGCTCCCATGAGGCACAGGGTGAAGACTGATTTGCATATGGCTGGGTCTAAGCTGGGGTTGCATGCTGAGCAAAAGAACAATGGATTTAACCCAGATCTCATGAGTGCGGGTGAATGTATGATTTATTCAGCATTCCGTCCATCAATTGTTTGCATAGCACTTTTCACCCTAAGTAGGATGGGTATGCCCAGAAGTGGGTCCCTTGATCACTGTGCCCTATGATTCAAGCTAGCCTGGCTGATGAAGGGTAATACCCAGAAACCGGTTCCAGGGCGCTTTTTTTCAGTCCAGGGAGGACCTGGCTTGGCAGTTCGGTCAGGACTGTTCCCATTAAGCACAGGGTCAAGACTTATTTGCATATGGCTCGGTCTAAGCTGGGGTGGCATGGTGAGCAAAAGAATGATGGATTTAACCCAGATCACTTGACTGGGGTGAATGTATGATTTATTCAGCATTCCGTCCATCACTTGTTTGCATGGCACTTTTCACCCTAAGTGGGATGGGTATGCCCAGACGTGGGTCCCTTGCTCACTGTGCCACTGGATTCAAGCTAGCCTGGCTGATGAAGGGTAATACCCAGAAACCGGTCCCAGGATGCTTGCTTCCAGTCCATGGAGGACCTGGCTTGGCAGTTCAGGCTGGACTATTCCCATGAGGCACAGGGTCAAGACTGATTTGCATATGGCTGGGTCTAACCTGGGGTAGCATGGTGAGCAAAAGAATGATGGATTTAACCCAGATCTCTTGACTGGGGGGTGAATGTATGATTTATTCAGCCTTTCTTCCATCACTTGTTTTCATAGAACTTTTCACCCTAAGTGGGATGGGTGTGCCCAGACGGGGGTCCCTTGCTCACTGTGCCACTTGATTCAAGCTAGCAAGGCTGATGAAGGGTAATACCCAGAATCCGGTCCCAGGATGCTTGTTTCCGGTCCAGGGAGGACCTGGCTTGGCAGTTTGGCCTGGACTGTTCCCATGAAGCACAGGGTCAAGACTGATTTGCATATGGCTGTGTCTAAGCTGGGGTGGCATGGTGAGCAAAAGAACAATGGATTTAACCCAGATCCCTTGACTGGGGTGAATGTATGATTTATTTAGCATTCCGTCCATCAGTTGTTTGCTTGGCACTTTTCACCCTAAGTGGGATGCGTATGCCCAGACATGGGTCCCTTGCTCACTGTGCCACTGGATTCAAGCCAGCCTGGCTGATGAAGGGTAATACCCAGAAACCGGTCCCAGGATGCTTGTTTTTGGTCCAGGGAGGACCCGGCTTGGCAGTTCGGACTGGACTGTTCCTATGAAGCACAGGGTCAAGACTGATTTGCATATGGCTCGGTCTAAGCTAGGGGTGCCACGGTGAGCAAAAGAACGAAGTATTTAACCCAGATCTCTTGACTCGGGTGAATGTATGATTTATTCAGCATTCCGTCCATCACTTGTTTGCGTAGTACTTTTCCCCCTAAGTGGGATGGGTATGCCCAAACGTAGATCCCTTGCTCACTGTGCCACTGGATTCAAGCTAGCCTGGCTGATAAAGTGTAAAACCCAGAAACCAGTCCCAGGATGCTTGTTTCCGGTCCAGGGAGGACCTGGCTTGGCAGTTCGGTCTGGACTGTTCTCATGAAGCACAGAGTCAAGACTGATTTGCAAATGGATGGGTCTAAGCTTGGGTGGCATGGTGAGCAAAAGAACGATGGATTTAACCCAGATCTCTTGACTGGGGGTGAATGTATGATTTATTCAGCATTCAGTCATTCACTTGTTTGCATAGTACTTTTCACCCTAAGTGAGATGGGTATGCCCATACGTGGGTCCCTTGCTCACTGTGCCCCTGGATTCAAGCTAGCCTGGCTAATGAAGGGTAATGCCCAGAAAGCGGTCCCAGGATACTTGTTTCTGGTCCAAGGAGGACCTGGCTTGGCAGTTCGGTCTGGACTGTTCCCATGAGGCACAGGGTCAAGACTGATTTGCATATGGCGGGGTATAAGCTGGGGTGGCATGCTGAGCAAAAGAACAATGGATTTAACCCAGATCTCTTGACTGGGGTGAATGTATGATTTATTCAGCATTTCATCCATCACTTGTTTGTGTAGCACTTTTCACCCTAAGTGGATGGGTATGCCCAGACGTGGGTCCCTTGCTCACTGTGCCACTGGATTCAAGCTGGCCTGGCTGATGAAGGGTAATACCCAGAAACCGGTCCCAGAATGCTTGTTTCCGGTCCAGGGAGAACCTGGCTTGGCATTTCAGTCTGGACTGCTCCCATGAGGCACAGGGTGAAGACTGATTTGCATATGGCTGGGTCTAAGCTGGGGTTGCATGGTGAGCAAATGAACAATGGATTTAACCCAGATCTCATGAGTGCGGGTGAATGTATGATTTATTCAGCATTCCGTCCATCAATTGTTTGCATAGCACTTTTCACCCTAAGTAGGATGGGTATGCCCAGAAGTGGGTCCCTTGATCACTGTGCCCTATGATTTAAGCTAGCCTGCCTGATGAAGGGTAATACCCAGACACCGGTTCCAGGGCGCTTCTTTTCAGTCCAGGGAGGACCTGGCTTGGCAGTTCGGTCTGGACTGTTCCCATTAAGCCCAGGGTCAAGACTTATTTGCATATGGCTGGGTCTAAGCTGGGGTGGCATGGTGAGCAAAAGAATGATGGATTTAACCCAGATCACTTGACTGGGGTGAATGTATGATTTATTCAGCATTCCGTCCATCACTTGTTTGCATGTCACTTTTCACCCTAAGTGGGATGGGTATGCCCAGACGTGGGTCCCTTGCTCACTGTGCCACTGGATTCAAGCTAGCCTGGCTGATGAAGGGTAATACCCAGAAACCGGTCCCAGGATGCTTGCTTCCAGTCCATGGAGGACCTGGCTTGGCAGTTCAGGCTGGACTATTCCCATGAGGCACAGGGTCAAGACTGATTTGCATATGGCTGGGTCTTACCTGGGGTTGCATGGTGAGCAAAAGAACAATGGATTTAACCCAGATCTCTTGAGTGCGGGTGAATGTATGATTTATACAGCATTCCGTCCATCACTTGTTTGCATAGCACTTTTCACCCTAGGTAGGATGGGTGTGCCCAGAAGTGGGTCCCTTGATCACTGTGCCCTTCGATTCAAGCTAGCCTGGCTGATGAAGGGTAATACCCAGAAACCGGTTCCAGGGCACTTCTTTCCAGTCCAGGGAGGACCTAGCATGGCAGTTCGGTCTGGACTGTTCCTATGAAGCACAGGGTCAAGACTGATTTGCATATGGCTCGGTCTAAGCTAGGGGTGCCACGGTGAGCAAAAGAACGAAGTATTTAACCCAGATCTCTTGACTCGGGTGAATGTATGATTTATTCAGCATTCCGTCCATCACTTGTTTGCGTAGTACTTTTCCCCCTAAGTGGGATGGGTATGCCCAGACTGTGCCACTGGATTCAAGCTAGCCTGGCTGATAAAGTGTAAAACCCAGAAACCAGTCCCAGGATGCTTGTTTCCAGTCCAGGGAGGACCTGTCTTGGAAGTTCGGTCTGGACTGTTCTCATGAAGCACAGAGTCAACACTGATTTTCAAATGGATGGGTCTAAGCTGGGGTGGCATGGTGAGCAAAAGAACGATGGATTTAACCCAGATCTCTTGACTGGGGGTGAATGTATCATTTATTCAGCATTCAGTCATTCACTTGTTTGCATAGTACTTTTCACCCTAAGTAAGATGGGTATGCCCAGACGGGGGTCCCTTGCTCACAGTGCCACTGGATTCAAGCTAGCCTGGCTGATGAAGGGTAACACCCAGAAACCGGTCCCAGGATTCTTGTTTCCGGTCCAGGGAGGACCTGGCTTGGCAGTTCGGCCTGGACTGTTCCCATGAAGCACAGGGTCAAGACTGATTTGCATATGGCTGTGTCTAAGCTGGGGTGGCATGGTGAGCAAAAGAACGATGGATTTAACCCAGATCTCTTGACTGGGGTGAATGTATGATTTATTTAGCATTCCGTCCATCACTTGTTTGCTTAGCACTTTTCACCCTAAGTGGGATGCGTATGCCCAGACATGGGTCCCTTGCTCACTGTGCTACTGGATTCAAGCTAGCCTGGCTGATGAAGGGTGATACCCAGAAACCGGTCCCAGGATGCTTGTTTCCGGTCCAGGGATGACCTGGCTTGGCAGTTCGGTCTGGACTGTTCCCATGAAGCACAGAGTCAAGACTGATTTGCAAATGGCTGGGTCTAAGCTGGGGTGGCATGGAGAGCAAAAGAACGATGGATTTAACCCAGATCTCTTGACTGGGGTGAATGTATGATTTATTTAGCATTCCGTCCATCACTTGTTTGCGTAGCACTTTTCACCCTAAGTGAGATGCGTATGCCCAGACATGGGTCCCTTACTCACTGTGACATTTGATTCAAGCTAGCCTGGCTGATGAAGGCTAATACCCAGAAACCGGTCCCAGGATGCTTGTTTCTGGTCCAGGGAGGACCTGGCTTGGCAGTTCGGTCTGGACTGTTCCTATGAAGCACAGGGTCAAGACTGATTTGCATATGGCTCGGTCTAAGCTGGGGTGCCACGGTGAGCAAAAGAACGAAGTATTTAACCCAGATCTCTTGACTCGGGTGAATGTATGATTTATTCAGAATTCCGTCCATCACTTGTTTGCGAAGTACTTTTCCCCCTAAGTGGGATGGGTATGCCCAGATGTAGATCCCTTGCTCACTGTGCCACTGGATTCAAGCTAGCCTGGCTGATGAAGGGTAATACTCAGAAACCGGTCCCAGGATGCTTGTTTTCGGTCCAGGGAGGACCTGGCTTGGCAGTTCGGTCTGGACTGCTCCCATTAAGCACAGGGTCAAGACTGATTTGCATATTGCTGGGTCTAACCTGGGGTAGCATGGTGAGCAAAAGAATGATGGATTTAACCCAGATCTCTTGACTGGGGGGGGTGAATGTATGATTTATTCATCATTCCGTCCATCACTTGTTTGCGTAGTACTTTTCCCCCCAAGTGGGATGGGTATGCCCAGACGTAGATCCCTTGCTCACTGTGCCACTGGATTCAAGCTAGCCTGGCTGATAAAGTGTAAAACCCAGAAACCAGTCCCAGGATGCTTGTTTCCGGTCCAGGGAGGACCTGGCTTGGAAGTTCGGTCTGGACTGTTCTCATGAACCACAGAGTCAAGACTGATTTGCAAATGGATGGGTCTAAGCTGGGGTGGCATGGTGAGCAAAAGAACGATGGATTTAACCCAGATCTCTTGACTGGGGGTGAATGTATGATTTATTCAGCATTCAGTCATTCACTTGTTTGCATAGTACTTTTCACCCTAAGTGAGATGGGTCTGCCCAGACGTGGGTCCCTTGCTCACTGTGCCACTGGATTCAAGCTAGCCTGGCTGATGAAGGGTAACACCCAGAAACTGGTCCCAGGATACTTGTTTCCGGTCCAGGGAGGACCTGGCTTGGCAGTTCAGTCTGGACTGCTCCCATGAGGCAGAGGGTTAAGACTGATTTGCACATGGCTGGGTCTAAGCTGGGGTGGCATGGTGAGCAAAAGAACAATAGTTTTAACCCAGATCTCTTGACGGGTGTGAATGTATAATTTATTCAACATTCGGTCCATCACTTGTTTGCGTAGCACTTTTCACCCTAAGTGGGATGGGTATGCCCAGACGTGGGTCCCTTGCTCACTGTGTCACTTGATTGAAGCTAGCAAGGCTGATGAAGGGTAATACCCAGAAACCGGTCCCAGGATGCTTGTTTCCGGTCCAGGGAGAACCTGGCTTGGCATTTCAGTCTGGACTGCTCCCATGAGGCACAGGGTGAAGACTGATTTGCATATGGGTGGGTCTAAGCTGGGGTTGCATGGTGAGCAAAAGAACAATGGATTTAACCCAGATCTCTTGAGTGCGGGTGAATGTATGATTTATTCAGCATTCCGTCCATCACTTGTTTGCGTACCACTTTTCACCCTAAGTGGGATGGGTATGTCCAGACATGGGTCCCTTGCTCACTGTGCCACTGGATTCAAGCTAGCCTGGCTGAAGAAGGGTAATACCCAGGAACCGGTCCCAGGATGCTTGTTTCCAGTCCAGGGAGGACGTGGCTTGGCGGTTCGGTCTGCACTGTTCCTATGAAGCACAGGGTCAACACTGATTTGCAAATGGCTGGGTCTAAGCTGGGGTGGCTTGGTGAGCAAAAGAACAATGGATTTAACCCAGATCTCTTGACTGGGGTGACATATATGGTTTATTTAGCATTCCGTCCATCACTTGTTTGCATAGCACTTTTCACCCTAAGTAGGATGGGTATGCCCAAATGTGGGGCCCTTGATCACTGTGCCCAATGATTCAAGCTAGCCTGGCTGATGAAGGGTAATACCCAGAAACCGGTTCCAGGGCGCTTCTTTTCAGTCCAGGGAGGACCTGGCTTGGCAGTTCGGTCTGGACTGTTCCCATTAAGCACAGGGTCAGGACTTATTTGCATATGGCTGGGTCTAAGCTGGGGTGGCATGGTGAGCAAAAGAATGATGGATTTAACCCAGATCTCTTGACTGGGGTGAATGTATGATTTATTCAGCATTCTGTCCATCACTTGTTTGCGTGGCACTTTTCACCCTAAGTGGGATGGGTATGCCCAGACGTGGGTCCCTTGCTCACTGTGCCACTGGATTCAAGCTAGCCTGGCTGATGAAGGGTAATACTCAAAAACCGGTCCCAGGATGCTTGTTTTCGGTCCAGGGAGGACCTGGCTTGGCAGTTCGGTCTGGACTGCTCCCATTAAGCACAGGGTCAAGACTGATTTGCATACGGCTGGGTCTCAGCTGGGGTGGCATGTTGAGCAAAAGAACGATGGATTTAACCCAGATCTCTTGACTGGGGCGAATCTATGATTTATTCAGTATTCCATCCATCACTTGCTTGCGTAGCACTTCTCACCCTAAGTGCGATGGGTATGCCAAGACGTGGGTCCCTTGCTCACTGTGCCACTGGATTCAAGCTAGCCTGTCTGATGAAGGGTAATACCCAGAAACCGGTCCCAGAATGCTTGTTTCCAGTCCAGGGAGGACCTGGCTTTGCAGTTTGGTCTGGACTGTTCCCATGAGGCACATGGTCAAGACTGATTTGCATATGGCTGGGTCTAAGTTGGGGTGGCATGGTGAGCAAAAGAACGATGGATTTAACCCAGAGCTCTTGACTGGGGGTGAATGTATAATTTATTCAGCATTCCGTCCATCACTTGCTTGCGTAGCACTTTTCACCCTAAGTGCAATGGGTGTGCCCAGACGTGGGTCCCTTGCTCACTGTGCCACTGGATTCAAGCTAGCCTGGCTGATAAAGGGTAATACTCAGAAACCGGTCCCAGGATGCTTGTTTTCGGTCCAGGGAGGACCTGGCTTGGCAGTTCGGTCTGGACTGCTCTCATTAAGCACAGAGTCAAGACTGATTTGCATATGGCTGGGTCTAAGCTGGGGTGGCATGGTGAGCAAAAGAACAATGGATTTAACCCAGATCTCTTGACTGGGGGTGAATGTATGATTTATTCAGCATTTCATCCATCTCTTGTTTGCATAGCACTTGGGATGGGTATGCCCAGACGTGGGTCCCTTGCTCACTGCGCCACTGGATTCAAGCTAGCCTGGCTGAAGAAGGGTAATACCCAGGAACCGGTCCCAGGATGCTTGTTTCCAGTCCAGGGAGGACCTGGCTTGGCAGTTCGGTCTGGACTGTTCCCATGAGGCACAGTGTCAAGACTCATTTGCATATGGCTGGGTCTAAGCTGGGGTGGCATGGTGAGCAAACGAACGATGGATTTATTCCCGATCTCTTGACTGGGGGTGAATGTATGATTTATTCAGCATTCTGTCCATCACTTGTTTGCATAGCACTTTTCACCCTAAGTGGGATACGTATGCCCAGACGTGGGTCCCTTGCTCACTGTGCCACTTGAATCAAGCAAGCAAGGCTGATGAAGGGTAATACCCAGAAACCGGTCCCAGGATGCTTGTTTCCAGTCCAGGGAGGACCTGGCTTGGCAGTTTGGTCTGGACTGTTCCCATGAGGCACATGGTCAAGAATGATTTGCATATGGCTGGGTCTAAGCTGGGGTGGCATGGTGAGCAAAAGAACGATGGATTTAACCCAGATCTCTTGACTGGGGGTGAATGTATAATTTATTCAGCATTCCGTCCATCACTTGCTTGCGTAGCACTTTTCACCCTAAGTGCAATGGGTGTGCCCAGACGTGGGTCCCTTGCTCACTGTGCCACTGGATTCAAGCTAGCCTGGCTGATGAAGGGTAATACTCAGAAACCGGTCCCAGGATGCTTGTTTTCGGTCCAGGGAGGACCTGGCTTGGCAGTTCGGTCTGGACTGTTCCCATGAGGCACAGTGTCAAGACTCATTTGCATATGGCTGGGTCTAAGCTGGGGTGGCATGGTGAGGAAATGAACGATGGATTTAATCCCGATCTCTTGACTGGGGGTGAATGTATGATTTATTCAGCATTCTGCCCATCACTTGTTTGCATAGCACTTTTCACCCTAAGTGGAATGCGTATGCCCAGACGTGGGTCTCTAGCTCACTGTGCCACTTGAATCAAGCAAGCAAGGCTGATGAAGGGTAATACCCAGAAACCGGTCCCTGGATGCTTGTTTCCAGTCCAGGGAGGACCTGGCTTGGCAGTTTGGTCTGGACTGTTCCCATGAGGCACATGGTCAAGACTGATTTGCATATGGCTGGGTCTAAGCTGGGGTGGCATGGTGAGCAAAAGAACGATGGATTTAACCCAGATCTCTTGACTGGGGGTGAATGTATAATTTATTCAGCATTCTGTCCATCACTTGCTTGCGTAGCACTTTTCAACCTAAGTGCAATGGGTGTGCCCAGACGTGGGTCCCTTGCTCACTGTGCCACTGGATTCAAGCTAGCCTGGCTGATGAAGGGTAATACTCAGAAACCGGTCCCAGGATGCTTGTTTTCGGTCCAGGGAGGACCTGGCTTGGCAGTTCGGTCTGGACTGCTCTCATTAAGCACAGAGTCAAGACTGATTTGCATATGGCTCGGTCTAAGCTGGGGTGGCATGGTGAGCAAAAGAACGATGGATTTAACCCAGATCTCTTGACTGGGGGTGAATGTATGATTTATTCAGCCTTTCGTCCATCACTTGTTTTCATAGCACTTTTCACCCTAAGTGGAATGGGTATGCCCAGACGGGGGTCTCTTGCTCACTGTGCCACTTGATTCATGCTAGCAAGGCTGATGAAGGGTAATACGCAGAATCCGGTCCCAGGATACTTGTTTCCGGTCCAGGGAGGACCTGGCTTGGCAGTTCGGCCTGGACTGTTCCCATGAAGCACAGGGTCAAGACTGATTTGCATATGGCTGTGTCTAAGCTGGGGTGGCATGGTGAGCAAAAGAACGATGGATTTAACCCAGATCTCTTGACTGGGGTGAATGTATTATTTATTTAGCACTCCATCCATCACTTGTTTGCGTACCACTTTTCACCCTAAGTGGGATGGGTATGCCCAGACGTGGGTCCCTTGCTCACTGTGCCACTGGATTCAAGCTAGCCTGGCTGATGACGGGTAATACCCAGAAACCGGTCCCAGGATGCTCGTTTCTGGTCCAGGGATGACCTGGCTTGGCAGTTCGGTCTGGACTGATTCCATGAAGCACAGAGTCAAGACTGATTTGCGAATGGCTGGGTCTAAGCTGGGGTGGCATGGTGAGCAAAAGAACGATGGATTTAACCCAGATCTCTTGACTGGGGGTGAATGTATAATTTATTCAGCATTTCATCCATCTCTTGTTTGCATAGCACTTGGGATGGGTATGCCCAGACGTGGGTCCCTTGCTCACTGCGCCACTGGATTCAAGCTAGCCTGGCTGAAGAAGGGTAATACCCAGGAACCGGTCCCAGGATGCTTGTTTCCAGTCCAGGGAGGACCTGGCTTGGCAGTTCCGTCTGGACTGTTCCCATGAGGCACAGGGTCAAGACTGATTTGCATATGGCTGGGTCTAAGCTGGGGTGGAATGGTGAGCAAACGAACGATGGATTTAATCCCGATCTCTTGACTGGGGGTGAATGTATGATTTATTCAGCATTCTGTCCATCACTTGTTTGCATAGCACTTTTCACCCTAAGTGGGATGCGTATGCCCAGACGTGGGTCCCTTGCTCACTGTGCCACTTGAATCAAGCAAGCAAGGCTGATGAAGGGTAATACCCTGAAACCGGTCCCAGGATGCTTGTTTCCAGTCCAGGGAGGACCTGGCTTGGCAGTTTGGTCTGGACTTTTCCCATGAGGCACATGGTCAAGACTGATTTGCATATGGCTGGGTCTAAGCTGGGGTGGCATGGTGAGCAAAAGAACAATGGATTTAACCCAGATCTCTTGACTGGGGGTGAATGTATAATTTATTCAGCATTCCGTCCATCACTTGCTTGCGTAGCACTTTTCACCCTAAGTGCAATGGGTGTGCCCAGACGTGGGTCCCTTGCTCACTGTGCCACTGGATTCAAGCTAGCCTGGCTGATGAAGGGTAATACTCAGAAACCGGTCCCAGGATGCTTGTTTTCGGTCCAGGGAGGACCTGGCTTGGCAGTTCGGTCTGGACTGCTCTCATTAAGCACAGAGTCAAGACTGATTTGCATATGGCTGGGTCTAAGCTGGGGTGGCATGGTGAGCAAAAGAACGATGGATTTAACCCAGATCTCTTGACTGGGGTGAATGTATGATTTATTCAGCATTTCATCCACCTCTTGTTTGCATAGCACTTGGGATGGGTATTCCCAGACGTGGGTCCCTTGCTCACTGCGCCACTGGATTCAAGCTAGCCTGGCTGAAGAAGGGTAATACCCAGGAACCGGTCCCAGGATGCTTGTTTCCAGTCCAGGGAGGACCTGGCTTTGCAGTTCGGTCTGGACTGTTCCCATGAGGCACAGGGTCAAGACTGATTTGCATATGGCTGGGTCTAAGCTGGGGTGGCATGGTGAGCAAACGAACGATGGATTTAATCCCGATCTCTTGACTGGGGGTGAATGTATGATTTTTTCAGCATTCCGTCCATCACTTGTTTGCATAGCACTTTTCACCCTAAGTGGGATGGGTATGCCCAGACGTGGGTCCCTTGCTCACTGTGCCATTTCATTAAAGCTAGCCTGGCTGAGGAAGGCTAATACCTAGAAACCGGTCCCAGGATTCTTGTTTCCGGTCCAGGGAGGACCTGGCTTGGCCGTTCGGTCTGGACTGCTCCCATGAGGCACAGGGTCAAGACTGATTTGAATATGGCTGGGTCTAAGCTGAGGTTGCATGGAGAGCAAAAGAACAATGGATTTAACCCAGATCTCTTGACTGGGGGTGAATGTATGATTTATTTAGCATTCCGTCCATCACTTGTTTGCGTAGCACTTTTCACTCTAAGATGAGATGGGTATGCCCAGACATAAGTCCCTTGCTCACTGTGCCACTGGATTCAAGCTAGCCTGGCTGATGAAGGGTAATACCCAGAAAGTGGTCCCAGAATACTTGTTTCCAGTCCAGGGAGGACCTGGCTTGGCAGTTCAGGCTGGACTATTCCCATGAGGCACAGGGTCAAGACTGATTTGCATATGGCTGTGTCTAAGCTGGGGTGGCATGGTGAGCAAAAGAACGATGGATTTAACCCAGATCTCTTGACTGGGGTGAATGTATTATTTATTTAGCACTCCGTCCATCACTTGTTTGCGTACCACTTTTCACCCTAAGTGGGATGGGTATGCCCAGACGTGGGTCCCTTGCTCACTGTGCCACTGGATTCAAGCTAGCCTGGCTGATGAAGGGTAATACCCAGAAACCGGTCCCAGGATGCTCGTTTCTGGTCCAGGGATGACCTGGCTTGGCAGTTCGGTCTGGACTGTTTCCATGAAGCACAGAGTCAAGACTGATTTGCAAATGGCTGGGTCTAAGCTGGGGTGGCATGGTGAGCAAAAGAACGATGCATTTAACCCAGATCTCTTGACTGGGGGTGAATGTATGATTTATTCAGCATTTCATCCATCTCTTGTTTGCATAGCACTTGGGATGGGTATGCCCAGACGTGGGTCCCTTGCTCACTGCGCCACTGGATTCAAGCTAGCCTGGCTGAAGAAGGGTAATACCCAGGAACCGGTCCCAGGATGCTTGTTTCCAGTCCAGGGAGGACCTGGCTTGGCAGTTCGGTCTGGACTGTTCCCATGAGGCACAGGGTCAAGACTGATTTGCATATGGCTGGGTCTAAGCTGGGGTGGCATGGTGAGCAAACGAACGATGGATTTAATCCAGATCTCTTGACTGGGGGTGAATGTATGATTTATTCAGCATTCCGTCCATCACTTGTTTGCATAGCACTTTTCACCCTAAGTGGGATGGGTATGCCCAGACGTGGGTCCCTTGCTCACTGTGCCACTTCAATCAAGCAAGCAAGGCTGATGAAGGGTAATACCCAGAAACCGGTCCCAGGATGCTTGTTTCCAGTCCAGGGAGGACCTGGCTTGGCAGTTCGGCTGGACTGTTCCCATGAGGCACAGGGTGAAGACTGATTTGCATATGGCTTGGTCTAAGCTGGGGTGGCATGGTGAGCAAAAGAACGAAGGATTTACCCCAGATCTCTCGACTGGGGTGAATGTATGATTTTTTCCGCATTTCGTCCATCACTTGTTTGTGTAGCACTTTTCACCCTCAGTGAGATGGGTATGCCCAGACGTGGGTCCCTTGCTCACTGTGCCATTTCATTAAAGCTAGCCTGGTTGAGGAAGGCTAATACCTAGAAACCGGTCCCAGGATTCTTGTTTCCGGTCCAGGGAGGACCTGGCTTCGCCGTTCGGTCTGGACTGCTCCCATGAGGCACAGGGTCAAGACTGATTTGAATATGGCTGGGTCTAAGCTGAGGTTGCATGGAGAGCAAAAGAACAATGGATTTAACCCAGATCTCTTGACTGGGGGTGAATGTATGATTTATTTAGCATTCCGTTCATCACTTGTTTGCATAGCACTTGGGATGGGTATGCCCAGACGTGGGTCCCTTGCTCACTGCGCCACTGGATTCAAGCTAGCCTGGCTGAAGAAGGGTAATACCCAGGAACCGGTCCCAGGATGCTTGTTTCCAGTCCAGGGAGGACCTGGCTTGGCAGTTCGGTCTGGACTGTTCCCATGAGGCACAGGGTCAAGACTGATTTGCATATGGCTGGGTCTAAGCTGGGGTGGCATGGTGAGCAAACGAACGATGGATTTAATCCCGATCTCTTGACTGGAGGTGAATGTATGATTTATTCAGCATTCCGTCCATCACTTGTTTGCATAGCACTTTTCACTCTAAGATGAGATGGGTATGCCCAGACATAAGTCCCTTGCTCACTGTGCCACTGGATTCAAGCTAGCCTGGCTGATGAAGGGTAATACCCAGAAAGTGGTCCCAGAATACTTGTTTCCAGTCCAGGGAGGACCTGGCTTGGCAGTTCAGGCTGGACTATTCCCATGAGGCACAGGGTCAAGACTGATTTGCATATGGCTGGGTCTAACCTGGGGTAGCATGGTGAGCAAAAGAATGATGAATTTAACCCAGATCTCTTGACTGGGGGTGAATGTATGATTTATTCAGCCTTTCGTCCATCACTTGTTTTCATAGCACTTTTCAACCTAAGTGGGATGGGTATGCCCAGACGGGGGTCCCTTGCTCACTGTGCCACTTGATTCATGCTAGCAAGGCTGATGAAGGGTAATACGCAGAATCCGGTCCCAGGATGCTTGTTTCCAGTCCAGGGAGGACCTGGCTTGGCAGTTCGGCCTGCACTGTTCCCATGAAGCACAGGGTCAAGACTGATTTGCATATGGCTGTGTCTAAGCTGGGGTGGCATGGTGAGCAAAAGAACGATGGATTTAACCCAAATCTCTTGACTGGGGTGAATGTATTATTTATTTAGCACTCCGTCCATCACTTGTTTGCGTACCACTTTTCACCCTAAGTGGGATGGGTATGCCCAGACGTGGGTCCCTTGCTCACGGTGCCACTGGATTCAAGCTAGCCTGGCTGATGAAGGGTAATACCCAGAAACCGGTCCCAGGATGCTTGTTTTCGGTCCAGGGAGGACCTGGCTTGGCAGTTTGGTCTGGACTGCTCCCATTAAGCACAGGGTCAAGACTGATTTGCATATGGCTGGGTCTCAGCTGGGGTGGCATGGTGAGCAAAAGAACAATGGATTTATCCCAGATCTCTTGACTGGGGTGAATGTATGATGTATTTAGCATTCCGTCCATCACTTGTTTGCGTAGCACTTTTCACTCTAAGATGAGATGGGTATGCCCAGACATAAGTCCCTTGCTCACTGTGCCACTGGATTCAAGCTAGCCTGGCTGATGAAGGGTAATACCCAGAAAGTGGTCCCAGAATACTTGTTTCCAGTCCAGGGAGGACCTGGCTTGGCAGTTCAGGCTGGACTATTCCCATGAGGCACAGGGTCAAGACTGATTTGCATATGGCTGGGTCTAACCTGGGGTAGCATGGTGAGCAAAAGAATGATGGATTTAACCCAGATCTCTTGACTGGGGTGAATGAATTATTTATTTAGCACTCCGTCCATCACTTGTTTGCGTACCACTTTTCACCCTAAGTGGGATGGGTATGCCCAGACGTGGGTCCCTTGCTCACTGTGCCACTGGATTCAAGCTAGCCTGGCTGATGAAGGGTAATACCCAGAAACCGGTCCCAGGATGCTTGTTTCTGGTCCAGGGATGACCTGGCTTGGCAGTTCGGTCTGGACTGTTTCCATGAAGCACAGAGTCAAGACTGATTTGCAAATGGCTGGGTCTAAGCTGGGGTGTCATGGTGAGCAAAAGAACAATGGATTTATCCCAGATCTCTTGACTGGGGTGAATGTATGATGTATTTAGCATTCCGTCCATCACTTGATTGCGTAGAACTTTTCACCCTAAGTGGGATGGGTATGCCCAGATGTGAGAAGTTGGCCTGGCATATGCTGTTCCTAGTTATAGGGACACCTTGCACCAGTCCAATTCGACTCCTATTGATGATAGGTTTAAGACAACCTTTAAAGAAAGCTATCCTAGTGGTAGCTGTGGAGAGCAGCCTTCAGGCTAAGTCTTGAAGGAGTGTTAAGCTTATTGTTTTACCATAATAACCTCTTGAATAACCAAATGAAAGAGTAGCCCACACAGGTATATATATAAAATATATGTATTTATTCTAGACAGAATCCCACAGTCACTTTATGTGGCTAGTGGCAAAGTTACACTTCAAACAAGCATTTATAAACACAATAAATAGCACAGAAATCAATGGGCCCCAGGGGGGGACCAAACCATATACTAAAATAGTGGTATAAGAACCAAGACAATTCTACAGGCAATGCCTAGGGCATTCAGGATCGCTGGCCCCTTAAGAATCCACCCACAGTTAAGAGGAAGGGGACCCACGGGAGGCGTGTGCAGTGCGAGAAGTTGCTATCAGGATCGCAATGTTAGCCTATGGAGAAGGTCGCGGTTGAATAATTAAGGTTTAAGGACACTTCTAACAACAGTACAAAGTTAAGGCTTGAGACTTAAGGCTTTGGAGAGCCCACCACCACGGAAGTACCGAAGTACCACTGTTACCTGCCCCAGGGAAGCCGGGTGCATAGGTCGATTCTGGTGTCGGGTCGCGGGCCGATTTTCTATGGAAAAGGAGTCCAAACTGCTGCTAGCTGGAAGTGTTGTTGAAGTCGTGAAGATTAAAGTTGAAGAAAAGACAAAGAGGAACCTGAAAGCAGAGGGTACAGAGTCTGGGTCACAGCACAGTGACCAGGGAGCTCACAGGAAGGAGCTCGTGGATGTCGGGTGCTTCAGGTGTGGAAGGTACAGCTGGGCTCTGCAGTCACGGGCTCCGGGAGGCTTCAAGGAAGGCCAGCTTCTGGAGGGCAACTGTCCCACGTCGGCTGAGGGTCGCTGCGGTGTTAGTGTCCCGATTGGATCCACTAAGAATTGGCAACCGCAACCCACGCAAGATGAACAAAGCAGCTGCTGGTGCAGACCCACGAGGTCTGAGGGTGCTCTCCTTTGCAGGGAGCGTAGAGCAGGCCTGGAGCAACCAGGGGAACTCTTAGAAAAGAAGATTGTCCTCCGTCAGGGCCCACAAGTCGAGAGACAAGGGACTGCGGAAGGCAGCAAAATGGAGTGCGTAAAAGGGCTCCCACGGGCCACCGGAGCGGGCCAGGGAGCTGAGAGTCGGCACAAATGCTGCTTGAAGGTTGGCTCAAGAATGGGCCAAAGCACAACTTCCCCACTGGTCGGGGTCGTGTGCTGGACAAGAGGTGGCCGGTGTCTCGGGGTATGCAGGGATCTCGACACCCACGTGGTCCAGGGTGCTCAGACTTGCTGGGCACACTCACAGGACGCTGGGATGCACTGGAGACCCACCTCGAGGTTGCTGGAAGGCGTCGAAGGTCGTGAGAGCAACGAAGTTCCAACCGGGTATCTTGTAGTCTTTTAGGTGCCTGCCAAGCAGGGGGATAACTCCTTTATCCCAAGGGAGATTTCTTCAGTCAGCTGGGCAGCAGCTCGTCGAAGGTCAGTTCTGTGAAGTCCTGTACGAATCTAAGGCTCTAGGGCAAAGTTATTCCCATATATCCCCAAGATTAGGGGATGGTCCAAAAGAGAGCCTACCAATCAGAGTAGAGGCGGGAAAGGGTGGCTACACCCACTCCCCTTTGTGTGTTTCCCACCTGGGCGAGGGGCAGGATGCCCCTGAACCGGTTCCAGGCGGTGTATGCAGAATTGGGGCTCTGCAGCTGCCTACGTGCAACTCTGAAAGGACATTTGGTGCACCCACCCTGTTCCAATCCACATATCCTGTCTGGGGAGGTGCTGGCACCTCCCTGCCACAGGAGCCCTATTGTCCAGATGGCGAGGCTGGGGTTTTCCCCAGCAACAGCCAGCCAGAGTCGTGTAGGTGGCGAACAGTAGCCATTTTGTGGTACATGTGCACTTTTAAATTGATGTCCAAATTCTACCGCTTTTCCCATATCACCCTCCTAGCAAGGGGGAATCGTGCCCCCATGCCCATGGCTGGACTGGGGGTATGATTCCTTCATGTTTGACACCAAACACGATATGGTTCTGTGTAGCCATTCCTAAGTTACAGCGATGACGCAATAATTGATAATGCGGTTAAGAGTATATGGTATGGCTACACTACAAACAACCCAGTAACGATTTTACGAAGGTTGCAGAGAGGTCCTACTCACGTAGGGGTCCCCCCTCACACATACCTCAGCACCCAGCCCTATAGGATTACCAGGGCCTGCCATAGGGGTGACCTATGAGAGTATATGTGTTGTATGGTATGGGACATAGGGTACCTACATCCCTGTAAGGGGTGCTAGCACCACCTTACCCAGGCTACAGTAGTGGCCTGGTGGTGTCAGTTTGGGTGGCTGTCCCAGGGTGGCACAATAAGTGCTGCAGCCCTGGTAGGCCTACTGGGGGACCCATGCCCTGGGTACCTAGGGTACCATCTACAAGGGACTGGTAGGGCATGCCCAGCATCCAATTATGTTTGTACTTAGAGTACTCACAACAGTTTTAGGGAGAAAGCAGATAGGCTGGGGTCCTGAATAGCAGGATCCCAGCCAGACTAGTCAAAAACCACTTAAATACCAGGCAAAAAGTTGGGGGCAACCATTAGTCAGATTCCACTCTCCTACATAACCCCCCCCCCCCCCCAAACGAAAGGAGATAAGGCAAACCTTGTCCAGATAAGCCTTTATTTCCTGAGTGGCCATATAAGGAAGAACCTGTACTAACATGGTTGCTCCCTGTGTCATGGTCCACTTGGGAAATCCTACCCCAAGGGGTTCTAGAGTTTCTCCAAAGTCTAGGGAAATTACCTGTATTGGTTTTTGGGTCAGAGGTGGGCTGGTGGGGTGTCTGAGTCTGGAAGTGAGACCCTACTTGGGTTGGTCTCAACCTCCTCAGATCACTGGCCACTATGGAAGCCTTTCTGCCCATGACTGTGTCATATCTGGCCCTAAGGGTCAACCTCTGGCTGCCTACAGCAGGGGGTTGGATCCCTTTGGCTGGAATAGTGGAGGGCACTGGAAGGTTTGGGGCAGCTAGGCCCCAGGTTTCCCTGTGCTCAACAACATCCATTTGAGGGGTGCCTATACCTAGGGGTAAGGGGGATCCCTCAGTTTGTAGAGGAATATTCACCTGGCTGAAACTACTCTGCTGGGTGTCCCTAATCTGTTGATGAGGGGGTTCCTCTGGGCAGGGGCCCAATAAGGGTCTACTGACCTCCCTGACCTCTGCAGCCCTGGGCTGACTGAGGCAGGGTAGAGAGGGGCAGGATACCTGCTCCAGACTGGGTACCACCTTGGAAGGATCCCCTGCCATCAGAGAGGTGGGCAGGTCAGGCCTGTCCACTTCTGGGGCAGTTACTTCACAAGGGGCAGGATCAGTTCCCTGAGAAACTTGACCCTTACCTGTAGTCTGGTGGGGGGAGGATTGTTCCTCTTCCCCTATGCTCTCTGTTTGGGTAGAGTGATCCATAGTTTCAGGCTTCATTCTTTCTATTTTCTCCTGGGGTGGAGGTGAGGCCCTCAGGGTCTCATCCACTTTCTCAGGGATTCCTACCATTTTCAAATGGGCCTTGTGGTCAACCTCAGCCCAGGCTGAGATTTCTAGATCATTCCCCAGTAGACAATCTACAGGCAAGTTTGGGGACACTGCCACTCTCTTGGGGCCAGTGACCCCTCCCCAGCTGAGATTTATCACTGCCATGGGATGATCTGTCCTGATTCCATCTATGTTGGTCACCTGGTAGCTAAACCCAGGTAAAAGCTGATCTAGGGGCACTAGCCTCTTGGTCACCATGGTGACACTGGCCCCTGTGTCCTTGTAGGCCACAGCCTTCTGACCATTGATTATTGGTTCTTGTCTGTACCTGCCCAGAATACTGGGGCTCATGGTAAAGTTGGCAAACCCCATGCCACCATCACAGACCATAGTTGCTTGAGTAGGGGACCTGGATAGGCCAGAGTCCCCCTGAGTTCCCCAAGAAATCCCAACTAAGTTTTTGGGTGCACTCCCACCACCTGGGGGATTACTACTAGTAGTAACAGGAGGTGTTGGAGCTGGTTTTGGAGGAACATTCTCTTTATTGCCATTCTTTGGACAGCTGGAGTCAGTTTTCCAGTGGCCAGGTTCCTTACACACATGGCAATATGGTTTCTTGTTATTAGAGGAAGTATTTTGGGACCCACCCCCAGCACTGGGTTTTTGGGGCCCTTCAGAGGACTTTTCTTGTTTATCATCCCCACCTTTCTCTTTGGGCTTAGTGGAATCCTTCTTCTGGTCACCAACTTGGTTCTTAGGCCTAATCCTGGTTCTGACCCATTTGTCTGCCTTCTTTCCCAATTCTTGGGGAGAGGTCAGATCAGAGTCCACCAGGTGCTGGTGTAAAAGTTGGTTCTGACAATTATTAAGAATCTGCTCCCTCATAATGAGATTATACAATCCTTGATAATCATTAACTTTACTGCCATTTAACCAACCTTCCAGTGCCTTGGTTGCACAATCCACAAAGTCTACCCAATCTTGATTCTGTGCTTTCTGGGTGTCTCTGAACTTAAGTCTGTATTGATCAGTGGTTAAGCCAAACCCATCTATTAAAGCAGCTTTCAAGATATAATAATCATCAACATCCTCTTCTCTTACAGAGAGGAGCTTGTCTCTACCTTTATCTGAAAAGGAGAGCCACAGGATTGCTGCCCACTGCTCTACAGGGACCCTCTGTACTCTACAGGCCCTTTCAAGAGCAGATATCCATTTGTGGATATCATCCCCATTCTGATAGGGGGGCACAATCTTGTGGAGGTTCCTATTGTCAGGGACTTTCTCTCTAACTCTAGGGGTTTCATTACTGCCACCAGGGATCTCTAGACCCCACTTTCTTGAAGCTTTCTGAAGCTCCAGGGTTTCCCTGTCCAATGCTAACTGTTCTCTTTTAAGCTCAAGCTTAGCCTGCTCAAATTTGATCAGTCTGCATTTCCTCTCTTGGGAGGATTCTCTTCTCTGAGAAGAGGCAGAGGACCCTTTGGATCTCCTAGAATGGTTGGATCCCACTGAGGGGGATCTGTTCCTTCTTGGATCCACCACTCTCCTTTTAAGGGTGGAGGGAGTGCCTCTTGAGCCATCACCTCCATGCTGTGAGTGGTCTGTTTCTTCCAGGTCAGGATTTTCATCCTCTTCCTATTCCTCATCAGAGTCCACTCTGGGAGTGTCCTCTTCTGAAGGATGCCCACCCACTCTGTCCGTCCCTCTGGACCCTATGGACTCCATAAAGTCTGCTATGAGCAGGATTTCCCTGAGACGTTTTGTGTTGGCACCTTTGTTTGTCTTCAGTTTTCTAAGGGTGCACATTTCCCTGAGCTCTGCAAAGGTGAAATTATCATACTTATCTACTGGGACCCTCTGGGGTCCTTCCATAGCCTTAGTGCCACCTGAAGACATGTTTAGTGTAGTGATGTATCTACCTACACTAAGTGTGGCCTACTGAACCCTCTCTTGAGTTGTAGTCAAGGTGTGCTAAACCCTCTACACACAACTCCAAGTTCAGTAGAACTTATTGTATTCTAGCTTGAATTTATATGTACCTTTGGTACCTTGTGGCTTTCACTTTAGAAATTCAATTTGTTATCTGGTAAAACAATGGCAAGCTTGAATCCAACCGCTGCACACCAATGTGAGAAGTTGGCCTGGCATATGCTGTTCCTAGTTATAGGGACACCTTGCACCAGTCCAATTCGACTCCTATTGATGATAGGTTTAAGACAACCTTTAAAGAAAGCTATCCTAGTGGTAGCTGTGGAGAGCAGCCTTCAGGCTAAGTCTTGAAGGAGTGTTAAGCTTATTGTTTTACCATAATAACCTCTTGAATAACCAAATGAAAGAGTAGCCCACACAGGTATATATATAAAATATATGTATTTATTCTAGACAGAATCCCACAGTCACTTTATGTGGCTAGTGGCAAAGTTACACTTCAAACAAGCATTTATAAACACAATAAATAGCACAGAAATCAATGGGCCCCAGGGGGGGACCAAACCATATACTAAAATAGTGGTATAAGAACCACGACAATTCTACAGGCAATGCCTAGGGCATTCAGGATCGCTGGCCCCTTAAGAATCCACCCACAGTT
This sequence comes from Triturus cristatus, assembly GCF_964204655.1. NCBI lineage: Eukaryota > Metazoa > Chordata > Amphibia > Caudata > Salamandridae > Triturus > Triturus cristatus. The sequence continues at coordinate 1,136,557,097 of NC_140594.1, read as the reverse complement.
AAGAGGAAGGGGACCCACGGGAGGCGTGTGCAGTGCGAGAAGTTGCTATCAGGATCGCAATGTTAGCCTATGGAGAAGGTCGCGGTTGAATAATTAAGGTTTAAGGACACTTCTAACAACAGTACAAAGTTAAGGCTTGAGACTTAAGGCTTTGGAGAGCCCACCACCACGGAAGTACCGAAGTACCACTGTTACCTGCCCCAGGGAAGCCGGGTGCATAGGTCGATTCTGGTGTCGGGTCGCGGGCTGATTTTCTATGGAAAAGGAGTCCAAACTGCTGCTAGCTGGAAGTGTCGTTGAAGTAGTGAAGATTAAAGTTGAAGAAAAGACAAAGAGGAACCTGAAAGCAGAGGGGACAGAGTCTGGGTCACAGCACAGTGACCAGGGAGCTCACAGGAAGCAGCTCGTGGATGTCGGGTGCTTCAGGTGTGGAAGGTACAGCTGGGCTCTGCAGTCACGGGCTCCGGGAGGCTTCAAGGAAGGCCAGCTTCTGGAGGACGACTGTCCCACGTCGGCTGAGGGTCGCTGCGGTGTTAGTGTCCCGATTGGATCCACTAAGCATTGGCAACCGCAACCCACGCAAGATGAACAAAGCAGCTGCTGGTGCAGACCCACGAGGTCTGAGGGTGCTCTCCTTTGCAGGGAGCGTAGAGCAGGCCTGGAGCAACCAGGGGAACTCTTAGAAAAGAAGATTGTCCTCCGTCAGGGCCCACAAGTCGAGAGACAAGGGACCGCGGAAGGCAGCAAAATGGAGTGCGTAAAAGGGCTCCCACGGGCCACCGGAGCGGGCCAGGGAGCTGAGAGTCGGCACAAATGCTGCTTGAAGGTTGGCTCAAGAATGGGCCAAAGCACAACTTCCCCACTGGTCGGGGTCGTGTGCTGGACAAGAGGTGGCCGGTGTCTCGGGGTATGCGGGGATCTCGACACCCACGTGGTCCAGGGTGCTCAGACTTGCTGGGCACACTCACAGGATGCTGGGATGCACTGGAGACCCACCTCGAGGTTGCTGGAAGGCGTCGAAGGTCGTGAGAGCAACGAAGTTCCAACCAGGTATCTTGTAGTCTTTTAGGTGCCTGCCAAGCAGGGGGATAACTCCTTTATCCCAAGGGAGATTTCTTCAGTCAGCTGGGCAGCAGCTCGTCGAAGGTCAGTTCTGTGAAGTCCTGTACGAATCTAAGGCTCTAGGGCAAAGTTATTCCCATATATCCCCAAGATTAGGGGATGGTCCAAAAGAGAGCCTACCAATCAGAGTAGAGGCGGGAAAGGGTGGCTACACCCACTCCCCTTTGTGTGTTTCCCGCCTGGGCGAGGGGCAGGACGCCCCTGAACCGGTTCCAGGCGGTGTATGCAGAATTGGGGCTCTGCAGCTGCCTACGTGCAACTCTGAAAGGACATTTGGTGCACCCACCCTGTTCCAATCCACATATCCTGTCTGGGGAGGTGCTGGCACCTCCCTGCCACAGGAGCCCTATTGTCCAGATGGCGAGGCTGGGGTTTTCCCCAGCAACAGCCAGCCAGAGTCGTGTAGGTGGCGAACAGTAGCCATTTTGTGGTACATGTGCACTTTTAAATTGGTGTCCAAATTCTACCGCTTTTCCCATATCACCCTCCTAGCAAGGGGGAATCGTGCCCCCATGCCCATGGCTGGACTGGGGGTATGATTCCTTCATGTTTGACACCAAACACGATATGGTTCTGTGTAGCCATTCCTAAGTTACAGCGATGACGCAATAACTTATAATGCGGTTAAGAGTATATGGTGTGGCTACACTACAAACAACCCAGTAACGATTTTACGAAGGTTGCAGAGAGGTCCTACTCACGTAGGGGTCCCCCCTCACACATACCTCAGCACCCAGCCCTGTAGGATTACCAGGGCCTGCCATAGGGGTGACCTATGAGAGTATATGTGTTGTATGGTATGGGACATAGGGTACCTACATCCCTGTAAGGGGTGCTAGCACCACCTTACCCAGGCTACAGTAGTGGCCTGGTGGTGTCAGTTTGGGTGGCTGTCCCAGGGTGGCACAATAAGTGCTGCAGCCCTGGTAGGCCTACTGGGGGACCCATGCCCTGGGTACCTAGGGTACCATCTACAAGGGACTGGTAGGGCATGCCCAGCATCCAATTATGTTTGTACCTAGAGTACTCACAACAGTTTTAGGGAGAAAGCAGATAGGCTGGGGTCCTGAATAGCAGGATCCCAGCCAGACTAGTCAAAAACCACTTAAATACCAGGCAAAAAGTTGGGGGCAACCATTAGTCAGATTCCACTCTCCTACACCAGACATGGGTCCCTTGCTCACTGTGCCATTTGATTCAAGCTAGTCTGGCTGATGAAGGGTAATACCCAGAAACCGGTCCCAGGATGCTTGTTTCTGGTCCAGGGAAGACCTGGCTTGGCAGTTCGGTCTGGACTGTTCCTATGAAGCCCAGGGTCAAGACTGATTTGCAAATGGCTGGGTCTAAGCTGGGGTGGCATGGTGAGCAAAAGAATGATGGATTTAACCCAGATCTCTTGGCTGGGGTGACATATGGTTTATTTAGCATTCCGTCCATCACTTGTTTGCATAGCACTTTTCACCCTAAGTAAGATGGGTGTGCCCACACGTGGGTCCCTTGCTCACTGTGCCACTGGATTCAAGCTAGCCTGGCTGATGAAGGGTAATACCCAGAAACCAGTCTCAGTATGCTTGTTTCCGGTCCAGGGAGGACCTGGCTTGGCACTGCGGTCTGGACTGTTCCCATAAAGCACAGAGTCAAGACTGATTTGCAAATGGCTGGGTCTAAGCAGGGGTGGCATGGTGAGCAAAAGAACGATGGATGTAACCCAGATCTCTCGACTGGAAGTGAATTTATGATTTATTCAGCATTCCATCCATCACTTGTTTGTGTAGCACTTTTCACCCTAAGTGGGATGGGTATGCCCAGATGTGGGTCCCTTGCTCACTGTGCCACTGGATTCAAGCTGTCCTGGTTGATGAAGGGTAATACCCAGAAACCGGTCCCAGGATGCTTGTTTCCGGTCCAGGGAGAACCTGGCTTGGCATTTCAGTCTGGACTGCTCCCATGAGGCACAGGGTGAAGACTGATTTGCATATGGCTGGGTCTAAGCTGGGGTTGCATGGTGAGCAAAAGAACAATGGATTTAACCCAGATCTCTTGAGTGCGGGTGAATGTATGATTTATTCAGCATTCCGTCCATCACTTGTTTGCGTGGCACTTTTCACCCTAAGTGGGATGGGTATGCCCAGACGTGGGTCCCTTGCTCACTGTGCCACTGGATTCAAGCTAGCCTGGCTGATGAAGGGTAATACCCAGAAACCGGTCCCAGGATGCTTGTTTCCAGTCCAGGGAGTACCTGGCTTGGCAGTTCGGTCTGGACTGTTCCTATGAGGCACAGGGTCAAGACTGATTTGCATATGGCTGGGTCTAAGCTGGAGTGGCATGGTGAGCAAAAGAACTATGGATGTAACCCAGATCTCTTGACTGGAAGGGAATGTATGATTTATTCAGCATTCCATCCATCACTTGTTTGTGTAGCACTTTTCACCCCAAGTGGGATGGGTATGCCCAGATGTGGGTCCCTTGCTCACTGTGCCACTGGATTCAAGCTATCCTGGCTGATGAAAGGTAATACCCAGAAACCGGTCCCAGGATGCTTGTTTCCGGTCCAGGGAGAACCTGGCTTGGCATTTCAGTCTGGACTGCTCCCATGAGGCACAGGGTGAAGACTGATTTGCATATGGCTGGGTCTAAGCTGGGGTGGCATGGTGAGCAAAAGAACGATGGATTTAACCCAGATCTCTTAACTGGGGGTGAATGTATGATTTATTCAGCATTTCATCCATCTCTTGTTTGCATAGCACTTGGGATGGGTATGCCCAGACTTGGGTCCCTTGCTCACTGCGCCACTGGATTCAAGCTAGCCTGGCTGAAGAAGGGTAATACCCAGGAACCGGTCCCAGGATGCTTGTTTCCAGTCCAGGGAGGACCTGGCTTGGCAGTTCAGTCTGGACTGTTCCCATGAGGCACAGGGTCAAGACTGATTTGCATATGGCTGGGTCTAAGCTGGGGTGGCATGGTGAGCAAACGAACGATGGATTTAATCCAGATCTCTTGACTGGGGGTGAATGTATGATTTATTCAGCATTCCGTCCATCACTTGTTTGCATAGCACTTTTCACCCTAAGTGGGATGGGTATGCCCAGACGTGGGTCCCTTGCTCACTGTGCCACTTGAATCAAGCAAGCAAGGCTGATGAAGGGTAATACCCAGAAACCGGTCCCAGGATGCTTGTTTCCAGTCCAGGGAGGACCTGGCTTGGCAGTTCGGTCTGGACTGTTCCCATGAGGAATAGGGTCAAGACTGATTTGCATATGGCTTGGTCTAAGCTGGGGTGGCATGGTGAGCAAAAGAACAAAGGATTTACCCCAGATCTCTTGACTGGGGTGAATGTATGATTTTTTCCGCATTTCGTCCATCACTTGTTTGTGTAGCACTTTTCACCCTAAGTGAGATGGGTATGCCCAGACGTGGGTCCCTTGCTCACTGTGCCATTTCATTAAAGCTAGCCTGGCTGATGAAGGCTAATACCTAGAAACCAGTCCCAGGATGCTTCTTTCCGCTCCAGGGAGGACCTGGCTCGGCCGTTCGGTTTGGACTGCTCCCATGAGGCACAGGGTCAAGACTGATTTGAATATGGCTGGGTCTAAGCTGAGGTTGCATGGAGAGCAAAAGAACAATGGATTTAACTCAGATCTCTTGACTGGGGGTGAATGTATGATTTATTTAGCATTCCGTCCATCACTTGTTTGCATAGCACTTGGGATGGGTATGCCCAAACGTGGGTCCCTTGCTCACTGCACCACTGGATTCAAGCTAGCCTGGCTGAAGAAGGGTAATACCCAGGAACCGGTCCCAGGATGCTTGTTTCCAGTCCAGGGAGGACCTGGCTTGGCAGTTCGGTCTGGACTGTTCCCATGAGGCACAGGGTCAAGACTGATTTGCATGTGGCTCGGTCTAAGCTGGGGTGGCATGGTGAGCAAACGAACGATGGATTTAATCCCGATCTCTTGACTGGGGGTGAATGTATGATTTATTCAGCATTCCGTCCATCACTTGTTTGCATAGCACTTTTCACTCTAAGATGAGATGGGTATGCCCAGACATAAGTCTCTTGCTCACTGTGCCACTGGATTCAAGCTAGCCTGGCTGATGAAGGGTAATACCCAGAAAGTGGTCCCAGAATACTTGTTTCCAGTCCAGGGAGGACCTGGCTTGGCAGTTCAGGCTGGACTATTCCCATGAGGCACAGGGTCAAGACTGATTTGCATATGGCTGGGTCTAACCTGGGGTAGCATGGTGAGCAAAAGAATGATGGATTTAACCCAGATCTCTTGACTGGGGGTGAATGTATGATTTATTCAGCCTTTCGTCCATCACTTGTTTTCATAGAACTTTTCACCCTAAGTGGGATGGGTATGCCCAGACGGGGGTCCCTTGCTCACTGTGCCACTTGATTCATGCTAGCAAGGCTGATGAAGGGTAATATGCAGAATCCGGTCCCAGGATGCTTGTTTCCGGTCCAGGGAGGACCTGGCTTGGCAGTTCGGCCTGGACTGTTCCCATGAAGCACAGGGTCAAGACTGATTTGCATATGGCTGTGTCTAAGCTGGGGTGGCATGGTGAGCAAAAGAACGATGGATTTAACCCAGATCTCTTGACTGGGGTGAATGTATTATTTATTTAGCACTCCGTCCATCACTTGTTTGCGTACCACTTTTCACCCTAAGTGGGATGGGTATGCCCAGACGTGGGTCCCTTGCTCACTGTGCCACTGGATTCAAGCTAGCCTGGCTGATGAAGGGTAATACCCAGAAACCGGTCCCAGGATGCTTGTTTCCAGTCCAGGGAGTACCTGGCTTGGCAGTTCGGTCTGGACTGTTCCTATGAGGCACAGGGTCAAGACTGATTTGCATATGGCTGGGTCTAAGCTGGAGTGGCATGGTGAGCAAAAGAACGATGGATTTAAACCAGATCTCTTGACTAGGGGTGAATGTATAATTTATTCAGCATTCCGTCTATCACTTGCTTGCGTAGCACTTTTCACCCTAAGTGCAATGGGTATGCCCAGACGTGAGTCCCTTGCTCACTGTGCCACTGGATTCAAGCTAGCCTGGCTGATGAAGGGTAATACCCAGAAAGTGGTCCCAGAATACTTGTTTCCAGTCCAGGGAGGACCTGGCTTGGCAGTTCAGGCTGGACTATTCCCATGAGGCACAGGGTTAAGACTGATTTGCATATGGCTGGGTCTAACCTGGGGTAGCATGGTGAGCAAAAGAATGATGGATTTAACCCAGATCTCTTGACTGGGGGTGAATGTATGATTTATTCAGCCTTTCGTCCATCACTTGTTTTCATAGCACTTTTCACCCTAAGTGGGATGGGTATGCCCAGACGGGGGTCCCTTGCTCACTGTGCCTCTTGATTCAAGCTAGCAAGGCTGATGAAGGGTAATACCCAGAATCCGGTAACAGGATGCTTGTTTCCGGTCCAGGGAGGACCTGGCTTGGCAGTTCGGTCTGGACTGTTCCCATAAAGCACAGAGTCAAGACTGATTTGCAAATGGCTGGGTCTAAGCAGGGGTGGCATGGTGAGCAAAAGAACTATGGATGTAACCCAGATCTCTTGACTGGAAGGGAATGTATGATTTATTCAGCATTCCATCCATCACTTGTTTGTGTAGCACTTTTCACCCCAAGTGGGATGGGTATGCCCAGATGTGGGTCCCTTGCTCACTGTGCCACTGGATTCAAGCTATCCTGGCTGATGAAAGGTAATACCCAGAAACTGGTCCCAGGATGCTTGTTTCCGGTCCAGGGAGAACCTGGCTTGGCATTTCAGTCTGGACTGCTCCCATGAGGCACAGGGTGAAGACTGATTTGCATATGGCTGGGTCTAAGCTGGGGTGGCATGGTGAGCAAAAGAAAGATGGATTTAACCCAGATCTCTTGACTGGGGGTGAATGTATGATTTATTCAGCATTTCATCCATCTCTTGTTTGCATAGCACTTGGGATGGGTATGCCCAGACGTGGGTCCCTTGCTCACTGCGCCACTGGATTCAAGCTAGCCTGGCTGAAGAAGGGTAATACCCAGGAACCGGTCCCAGGAGGCTTGTTTCCAGTCCAGGGAGGACCTGGCTTGGCAGTTCGGTCTGGACTGTTCCCATGAGGCACAGGGTCAAGACTGATTTGCATATGGCTGGGTCTAAGCTGGGGTGGCATGGTGAGCAAACGAACGATGGATTTAATCCAGATCTCTTGACTGGGGGTGAATGTAGGATTTATTCAGCATTCCGTCCATCACTTGTTTGCATAGCACTTTTCACCCTAAGTGGGATGGGTATGCCCAGACGTGGGTCCCTTGCTCACTGTGCCACTTGAATCAAGCAAGCAAGGCTGATGAAGGGTAATACCCAGAAACCGGTCCCAGGATGCTTGTTTCCAGTCCAGGGAGGACCTGGCTTGGCAGTTCGGTCTGGACTGTTCCCATGAGGCACAGGGTCAAGACTGATTTGCATATGGCTTGGTCTAAGCTGGGGTGGCAAGGTGAGCAAAAGAACGAAGGATTTACCCCAGATCTCTTGACTGGGGTGAATGTATGATTTTTTCCGCATTTCGTATATCACTTGTTTGTGTAGCACTTTTCACCCTAAGTGAGATGGGTATGCCCAGACGTGGGTCCCTTGCTCACTGTGCCATTTCATTAAAGCTAGCCTGGCTGATGAAGGCTAATACCTAGAAACCGGTCCCAGGATGCTTCTTTCCGGTCCAGGGAGGACCTGGCTTGGCCGTTCGGTCTGGACTCCTCCCATGAGGCACAGGGTCAAGACTGATTTGAATATGGCTGGGTCTAAGCTGAGGTTGCATGGAGAGCAAAAGAACAATGGATTTAACCCAGATCTCTTGACTGAGGGTGAATGTATGATTTATTTAGCATTCCGTCCATCACTTGTTTGCGTAGCACTTTTCACTCTAAGATGAGATGGGTATGCCCAGACATAAGTCCCTTGCTCACTGTGCCACTGGATTCAAGCTAGCCTGGCTGATGAAGGGTAATACCCAGAAAGTGGTCCCAGAATACTTGTTTCCACTCCAGGGAGGACCTGGCTTGGCAGTTCAGGCTGGACTATTCCCATGAGGCACAGGGTCAAGACTGATTTGTATATGGCTGGGTCTAACCTGGGGTAGCATGGTGAGCAAAAGAATGATGGATTTAACCCAGATCTCTTGACTGGGGTGAATGTATTATTTATTTAGCACTCCGTCCATCACTTGTTTGCGTACCACTTTTCACCCTAAGTGGGATGGGTATGCCCAGACGTGGGTCCCTTGCTCACTGTGCCACTGGATTCAAGCTAGCCTGGCTGATGAAGGGTAATACCCAGAAACCGGTCCCAGGATGCTTGTTTCTGGTCCAGGGATGACCTGGCTTGGCAGTTCGGTCTGGACTGTTTCCATGAAGCACAGAGTCAAGACTGATTTGCAAATGGCTGGGTCTAAGCTGGGGTGTCATGGTGAGCAAAAGAACAATGGATTTATCCCAGATCTCTTGACTGGGGTGAATGTATGATGTATTTAGCATTCCGTCCATCACTTGTTTGCGTAGAACTTTTCACCCTAAGTGGGATGGGTATGCCCAGACATGGGTCCCTTGCTCACTGTGCCATTTGATTCAAGCTAGTCTGGCTGATGAAGGGTAATACCCAGAAACCGGTCCCAGGATGCTTGTTTCCGGTCCAGGGAAGACCTGGCTTGGCAGTTCGGTCTGGACTGTTCCAATGAAGCCCAGGGTCAAGACTGATTTGCAAATGGCTGGGTCTAAGCTGGGGTGGCATGGTGAGCAAAAGAATGATGGATTTAACCCAGATCTCTTGGCTGGGGTGACATATATGGTTTATTTAGCATTCCGTCCATCACTTGTTTGCATAGCACTTTTCACCCTAAGTAAGATGGGTGTGCCCACACGTGGGTCCCTTGCTCACAGTGCCACTGGATTCAAGCTAGCCTGGCTGATGAAGGGTAATACCCAGAAACCAGTCCCAGTATGCTTGTTTCCGGTCCATGGAGGATCTGGCTTGGCAGTGCGGTCTGGACTTTTCCCATAAAGCACAGAGTCAAGACTGATTTGCAAATGGCTGGGTCTAAGCAGGGGTGGCATGGTGAGCAAAAGAACGATGGATGTAACCCAGATCTCTCGACTGGAAGTGAATTTATGATTTATTCAGCATTCCATCCATCACTTGTTTGTGTAGCACTTTTCACCCTAAGTGGGATGGGTATGCCCAGATGTGGGTCCCTTGCTCACTGTGCCACTGGATTCTAGCTGTCCTGGCTGATGAAGGGTAATACCCAGAAACCGGTCCCAGGATGCTTGTTTCCGGTCCAGGGAGAACCTGGCTTGGCATTTCAGTCTGGACTGCTCCCATGAGGCACAGGGTGAAGACTGATTTGCAGATGGCTGGGTCTAAGCTGGGGTTGCATGGTGAGCAAAAGAACAATGGATTTAACCCAGATCTCTTGAGTGCGGGCGAATGTATGATTTATTCAGCATTTCGTCCATCACTTGTTTGCGTGGCACTTTTCACCCTAAGTGGGATGGGTATGCCCAGACGTGGGTCCCTTGCTCACTGTGCCACTGGATTCAAGCTAGCCTGGCTGATGAAGGGTAATACTCAGAAACCGGTCCCAGGATGCTTGTTTTCGGTCCAGGGAGGACCTGGCTTGGCAGTTTGGTCTGGACTGCTCCCATTAAGCACAGGGTCAAGACTGATTTGCATATGGCTGGGTCTCAGCTGGGGTGGCATGGTGAGCAAAAGAACGATGGATTTAACGCAGATCTCTTGACTGTGGGTGAATGTATGATTTATTCAGCATTCCATTCATCACTTATTTGCGTAGCATTTTTCACCCTAAGTGCGATGGGTATGCCCAGACGTGGGTCCCTTGCTCACTGTGCCACTGGATTCAAGCTAGCCTGGCTGATGAAGGGTAATACCCAGAAACCGGTCCCAGGATGCTTGTTTCCAGTCAGGGAGTACCTGGCTTGGCAGTTCGGTCTGGACTGTTCCTATGAGGCATAGGTTCAAGACTGATTTGCATATGGCTGGGTCTAAGCTGGAGTGGCATGGTGAGCAAAAGAACGATGGATTTAAACCAGATCTCTTGACTAGGGGTGAATGTATAATTTATTCAGCATTCCGTCTATCACTTGCTTGCGTAGCACTTTTCACCCTAAGTGCAATGGGTATGCCCAGACGTGAGTCCCTTGCTCACTGTGCCACTGGATTCAAGCTAGCCTGGCTGATGAAGGGTAATACCCAGAAAGTGGTCCCAGAATACTTGTTTCCAGTCCAGGGAGGACCTGGCTTGGCAGTTCAGGCTGGACTATTCCCATGAGGCACAGGGTCAAGACTGATTTGCATATGGCTGGGTCTAACCTGGGGTAGCATGGTGAGCAAAAGAATGATGGATTTAACCCAGATCTCTTGACTGGGGATGAATGTATGATTTATTCAGCCTTTCGTCCATCACTTGTTTTCATAGCACTTTTCACCCTAAGTGGGATGGTTATGCCCAGACGGGGGTCCCTTGCTCACTGTGCCACTTGATTCATGCTAGCAAGGCTGATGAAGGGTAATACGCAGAATCCGGTCCCAGGATGCTTGTTTCCGGTCCAGGGAGGACCTGGCTTGGCAGTTCGGTCTGGACTGTTCCCATAAAGCACAGAGTCAAGACTGATTTGCAAATGGCTGGGTCTAAGCAGGGGTGGCATGGTGAGCAAAAGAACTATGGATGTAACCCAGATCTCTTGACTGGAAGGGAATGTATGATTTATTCAGCATTCCATCCATCACTTGTTTGTGTAGCACTTATCACCCCAAGTGGGATGGGTATGCCCAGATGTGGGTTCCTTGCTCACTGTGCCACTGGATTCAAGCTATCCTGGCTGATGAAAGGTAATACCCAGAAACTGGTCCCAGGATGCTTGTTTCCGGTCCAGGGAGAACCTGGCTTGGCATTTCAGTCTGGACTGCTCCCATGAGGCACAGGGTGAAGACTGATTTGCATATGGCTGGGTCTAAGCTGGGGTGGCATGGTGAGCAAAAGAAAGATGGATTTAACCCAGATCTCTTGACTGGGGGTGAATGTATGATTTATTCAGCATTTCATCCATCTCTTGTTTGCATAGCACTTGGGATGGGTATGCCTAGACGTGGGTCCCTTGCTCACTGCGCCACTGGATTCAAGCTATCCTGGCTGAAGAAGGGTAATACCCAGGAACCGGTCCCAGGATGCTTGTTTCCAGTCCAGGGAGGACCTGGCTTGGCAGTTCGGTCTGGACTGTTCCCATGAGGCACAGGGTCAAGACTGATTTGCATATGGCTGGGTCTAAGCTGGGGTGGCATGGTGAGCAAACGAACGATGGATTTAATCCAGATCTCTTGACTGGGGGTGAATGTATGATTTATTCAGCATTCCGTCCATCACTTGTTTGCATAGCACTTTTCACCCTAAGTGGGATGGGTATGCCCAGACGTGGATCCCTTGCTCACTGTGCCACTTGAATCAAGCAAGCAAGGCTGATGAAGGGTAATACCCAGAAACCGGTCCCAGGATGCTTGTTTCCAGTCCAGGGAGGACCTGGCTTGGCAGTTCGGTCTGGACTGTTCCCATGAGGCACAGGGTCAAGACTGATTTGCATATGGCTTGGTCTAAGCTGGGGTGGCATGGTGAGCAAAAGAACGAAGGATTTACCCCAGATCTCTTGACTGGGGTGAATGTATGATTTTTTCCGCATTTCGTCCATCACTTGTTTGTGTAGCACTTTTCACCCTAAGTGAGATGGGTATGCCCAGACGTGGGTCCCTTGCTCACTGTGCCATTTCATTAAAGCTAGCCTGGCTGATGAAGGCTAATACCTAGAAACCGGTCCCAGGATGCTTCTTTCCAGTCCAGGGAGGACCTGGCTTGGCAGTTCGGTCTGGACTGTTCCTATGAGGCACAGGGTCAAGACTGATTTGCATATGGCTGGGTCTAAGCTGGAGTGGCATGGTGAGCAAAAGAACGATGGATTTAAACCAGATCTCTTGACTAGGGGTGAATGAATAATTTATTCAGCATTCTGTCTATCACTTGTGTGCGTAGCACTTTTCACCCTAAGTGCAATGGGTATGCCCAGACGTGGGTCCCTTGCTCACTGTGCCACTGGATTCAAGCTAACCTGGCTTATGAAGGGTAATACCCAGAAACCAGTCCCAGAATACTTGTTTCCAGTCCAGGGAGGACCTGGCTTGGCAGTTCAGCCTGGACTGTTCCCATGAAGCACAGGGTCAAGACTGATTTGCATATGGCTGTGTCTAAGCTGGGGTGGCATGGTGAGCAAAAGAACGATGGATTTAACCCAGATCTGTTGACTGGGGTGAATGTATTATTTATTTAGCATTCCGTCCATCACTTGTTTGCGTACCACTTTTCACCCTAAGTGGGATGGGTATGCCCAGACGTGGGTCCCTTGCTCACTGTGCCACTGGATTCAAGCTAGCCTGGCTGATGAAGGGTAATACCCAGAAACCGGTCCCAGGATGCTTGTTTCTGGTCCAGGGATGACCTAGCTTGGCAGTTCGGTCTGGACTGTTTCCATGAAGCACAGAGTCAAGACTGATTTGCAAATGGCTGGGTCTAAGCTGGGGTGTCATGGTGAGCAAAAGAACAATGGATTTAACCCAGATCTCTTGACTGGGGTGAATGTATGATGTATTTAGCATTCCGTCCATCACTTGTTTGCGTAGCACTTTTCACCCTAAGTGCGATGGGTATGCCCAGACATGGGTCCCTTGCTCACTGTGCCATTTGATTCAAGCTAGTCTGGCTGATGAAGGGTGTCAGGACTCGAGGTTCCAGGCAGAGGTTCCAACCTCGGGAGCGAAGACAGGTCTCTACTCTCCCTGTAGGGCACCACCTAGTTCGTATGTGCAACCAAACCAGATAAACTACCCCACTGGGAGAGAAGAGCCAGTGTGGACCATCAAATAGCAGCAGGGGGTGAATAGGAAGCACGGTCTCAGGAATGAGGAGTTCCTATAGAAAAAGAGAGAGGAACAGTAAATAAGTGTATACGTAGGTGGCTCAAGTGTATACTTTCCCCCTCTCCCTAGTACCTATACTCGCCCCTGAACTCTTTCCCTGGATGTGTGCTTTTGCAAACTCACCGTGGAGGAAGGGCTGATAACTGTGCGGGTAGCAGTCCAGACTCTTAGAGACAATAGCGTTCTGATAATAGCGGGTCCCAGAGTCCAAACGGAGAGAGAATGGCGTTGGCTCCGGTGTCTGATACAAAGTCCTTAAGGAACGTAAGAGAACTGCCTCACACGAGTCTCTCACGCTCGAGGCGGTACCGGGCACAAGTTCTTGAGGATCGTAGCACTGTTTGTCCCAAAAGCACAACTGGCTCTGTAATGATGGCGGGAGAAAGTTGGGGGCTGTACGTGTAGCAAATCTGAGTACGCACAGCACAGTGTATTCATGGAGAAATGTTCAGGAGGCAGTAGCGGCCGTCTGAGGAGATGCCGAGGGTGAAGGCAGAACAGCGAACTCAATAGGTGGAGAGGTGGCGGGGGACGGCAATTCAAACGCCGGGCGTCTGACGGGTTCAAGCACAAGGGGAGTGGTGAAGGAAGTACGCGTACGCCGGTGCCGCGGGAAAAATTGGCACCAGAGTACTGAGGTTATGTACTGCGGATAAGCAACTTCCCAAACGCGGTACAAACACGGGGCAAGAACAATTCCAGTAGCAAACGAGCTACACGAAGCAAAGGCAGTCACGGCGTTTACCGAAGCAGCTGCAGGGAGGCGTGGTCCATCCGAATGAAGGATTGTCAAGCACTGATAGCAGGCAGAGGCGTGGTGGATATACGCCTCTCAGATCAGGTGATGTTTACAAGAGCACACAACCTCCTCCCCCTTCCCACAGCCTTCTGGGTCTTGTAGTGTACTGCCGAAACGGGGCTCAGGAACGGGTGCAGGTTCTAAGGTGTAACAAAGGGTAATACCCAGAAACCGGTCCCAGGATGCTTGTTTCTGGTCCAGGGAAGACCTGGCTTGGCAGTTCGGTCTGGACTGTTCCTATGAAGCCCAGGGTCAAGACTGATTTGCAAATGGCTGGGTCTAAGCTGGGGTGGCATGGTGAGCAAAAGAATGATGTATTTAACCCAGATCTCTTGGCTGGGGTGACATATATGGTTTATTTAGCATTCCGTCCATCACTTGTTTGCATAGCACTTTTCACCCTAAGTAAGATGGGTGTGCCCACACGTGGGTCCCTTGCTCACTGTGCCACTGGATTCAAGCTAGCCTGGCTGATGAAGGGTAATACCCAGAAACCAGTCCCAGTATGCTTGTTTCCGGTCCAGGGAGGACCTGGCTTGGCAGTTCGGTCTGGACTGTTCCCATAAAGCACAGAGTCAAGACTGATTTGCAAATGGCTGGGTCTAAGCACGGGTGGCATGGTGAGCAAAAGAACGATGGATGTAACCCAGATCTCTTGACTGGAAGTGAATGTATGATTTATTCAGCATTCCATCCATCACTTGTTTGTGTAGCACTTTTCACCCTAAGGGGGATGGGTATGCCCAGATGTGGGTCCCTTGCTCACTGTGCCACTGGATTCAAGCTATCCTGGCTGATGAAGGGTAATACCCAGAAACCGGTCCCAGGATGCTTGTTTCCGGTCCAGGGAGAACCTGGCTTGGCATTTCAGTCTGGACTGCTCCCATGAGGCACAGGGTGAAGACTGATTTGCATATGGGTGGGTCTAAGCTGGGGTTGCATGGTGAGCAAAAGAACAATGGATTTAACCCAGATCTCTTGAGTGCGGGTGAATGTATGATTTATTCAGCATTCCGTCCATCACTTGTTTGCGTACCACTTTTCACCCTAAGTGGGATGGGTATGTCCAGACATGGGTCCCTTGCTCACTGTGCCACTGGATTCAAGCTAGCCTGGCTCATGAAGGGTAATACTCAGAAACCGGTCCCAGGATGCTTGTTTTCGGTCCAGGGAGGACCTGGCTTGGCAGTTTGGTCTGGACTGCTCCCATTAAGCACAGGGTCAAGACTGATTTGCAAATGGCTGGGTCTCAGCTGGGGTGGCATGGTGAGCAAAAGAACGATGGATTTAACCCAGATCTCTTGACAGGGGGTGAATGTATGATTTATTCAGCATTCCATCCATCACTTGCTTGCGTAGCATTTCTCACCCTAAGTGCGATGGGTATGCCCAGACGTGGGTCCCTTGCTCACCTTGCCACTGGATTCAAGCTAGCCTGGCTGATGAAGGGTACTACCCAGAAACCGGTCCCAGGATGCTTGTTTCCAGTCCAGGGAGTACCTGGCTTGGCAATTTGGTCTGGACTGTTCCTATGAGGCACAGGGTCAAGACTGATTTGCATATGGCTGGGTCTAAGCAGGGGTGGCATGGTGAGCAAAAGAACGATGGATTTAAACCAGATCTCTTGACTAGGGGTGAATGTATAATTTATTCAGCATTCCGTCTATCACTTGCTTGCGTAGCACTTTTCACCCTAAGTGCAATGGGTATGCCCAGACGTGGGTCCCTTGCTCACTGTGCCACTGGATTCAAGCTAGCCTGGCTGATGAAGGGTAATACCCAGAAACCAGTCCCAGTATGCTTGTTTCTGGTCCAGGGAGGACCTGGCTTGGCAGTTCGGTCTGGACTGTTCCCATAAAGCACAGAGTCAAGACTGATTTGCAAATGGCTGGGTCTAAGCAGGGGTGGCATGGTGAGCAAAAGAACTATGGATGTAACCCAGATCTCTTGACTGGAAGTGAATGTATGATTTATTCAGCATTCCATCCATCACTTGTTTGTGTAGCACTTTTCACCCTAAGTGGGATGGGTATGCCCAGATGTGGGTCCCTTGCTCACTGTGCCACTGGATTCAAGCTATCCTGGCTGATGAAGGGTAATACCCAGAAAC
Organism: Triturus cristatus; assembly: GCF_964204655.1. Classification (NCBI taxonomy): domain Eukaryota; kingdom Metazoa; phylum Chordata; class Amphibia; order Caudata; family Salamandridae; genus Triturus; species Triturus cristatus. The sequence goes on along the minus strand of NC_140594.1, from coordinate 1,136,541,036 downwards.
CGGTCCCAGGATGCTTGTTTCCGGTCCAGGGAGAACCTGGCTTGGCATTTCAGTCTGGAATGCTCCCATGAGGCACAGGGTGAAGACTGATTTGCATATGGCTGGGTCTAAGCTGGGGTTGCATGATGAGCAAAAGAACAATGGATGTAACCCAGATCTCTTGAGTGCGGGTGAATGTATGATTTATTCAGCATTCCGTCCATCACTTGTTTGCGTGGCACTTTTCACCCTAAGTGGGATGGGCATGCCCAGATGTGGGTCCCTTGCTCACTGTGCCACTGGATTCAAGCTAGCCTGGCTGATGAAGGGTAATACTCAGAAACCGGTCCCAGGAAGCTTGTTTTCGGTCCAGGGAGGACCTGGCTTGGCAGTTTGGTCTGGACTGCTCCCATTAAGCACAGGGTCAAGACTGATTTGCATATGGCTGGGTCTCAGCTGGGGTGGCATGGTGAGCAAAAGAACGATGGATTTAACCCAGATCTCTTGACTGGGAGTGAATGTATGATTTATTCAGCATTCCATCCATCACTTGCTTGCGTAGCATTTTTCACCCTAAGTGCGATGGGTATGCCCAGACGTTGGTCCCTTGCTCACTGTGCCACTGGATTCAAGCTAGCCTGGCTGATGAAGGGTAATACCCAGAAACCGGTCCCAGGATGCTTGTTTCCAGTCCAGGGAGTACCTGGCTGGGCAGTTCGGTCTGGACTGTTCCTATGAGGCACAGGGTCAAGACTGATTTGCATATGGCTGGGTCTAAGCTGGGGTGGCATGGTGAGCAAAAGAACGATGGATTTAAACCAGATCTCTTGACTAGGGGTGAATGTATAATTTATTCAGCATTCCGTCTATCACTTGCTTGCGTAGCACTTTTCACCCTAAGTGCAATGGGTGTGCCCAGACGTGGGTCCCTTGCTCACTGTGCCACTTGAATCAAGCAAGCAAGGCTGATGAAGAGTAATACCCAGAAACCAGTCCCAGGATGCTTGTTTCCAGTCCAGGGAGGACCTGGTTTGGCAGTTCGGTCTGGACTGTTCCCATGGAGCACAGGGTCAGGACTGAAGGGTATATGGCTGGGTCTAAGCTGGGGGGGGAAATAACCTTTACAACGCAGTCATTACATCGCACTACATTTACAACGCAGTCCTTACCACACATCATCCTTTACATCGCGTGCCATTGCAACGCAGCCATTACATCACATGTCACTATAACGCATGTCATGACAATGCATGTCACTACAACGCATGCCATTACCACACAATATAAGAAAATTAATGGGAAATAGTTCGTTTTACCCCTACACTATCCAACACTTACCCTACTGCTGCACTCACTGGAGTGGGAATAGTCATTTTTACCCTACGTTATCCAACACTTCCCGTACTGTTGCACTCACTGGAATGGGAATAGTAATTTTCAACCCTACACTATCCAACACTTAACCTACTGTTGCCCTAAAAGTAATATGTGTTGTAATGGTGTGCATTGTGATGGCATACGATGTAAACTCATGTGTTGTAAAAGCTGTTGTAAAGGCATGCGTTGTAAATGTTTTCATTGTAACCCAGATCCCTTGACTGGGGGTGAATGTATGATTTATTCAGCATTCCGTTTATCACTTGTTTGCGTAGCACTTTTTACCCTAAGTGGGATGGGTATGCCCAGACATGGGTCCCTTGCTCACTGTGCCACTGGATTCAAGCTAGCCTGGTTGATGAAGGGTAATACCCAGAAACCGGTCCCAGGATGTTTTTTTGCGGTCCAGGGAGGACCTGGCTTGGCAGTTTGGTCTGGACTTTTCCCATGAGGCACAGGGTCAAGACTGATTTGCACACGGCTGTGTATAAGCTGGGGTGGCATGGTGAGCAAAAGAACAATGGATTTAACCCAGATCTCTTGACTGGGGTGAATGTATGTTGTATTCAGCATTCCGTCCATCACTTGTTTGGGTAGCACATTTTATTAAAAGCTGCATTTAAAATATTTTATTATCTTACAATAGATATTTAGGAGTTTCAAAAATATTTACACTGTTAGCTACGAAAGATACTTAAAGTTGAATGTCACTTCCAAATTAATGAAAAAGCCTAATCTATAATAGCTAAAATCATACGCCTGGGATGCACACTTTCCATTGAAAAAATTGTTCTGTGCACGGAGAGAAAATGGTCAATCGTCACTTTGTATATTTTGAGGTGGTACATTGCCATTCCAATGAGAAAACTCAAATGCTATGGATGGAAATACTAGAGTAGATATCTCCCAGTCATTGTGACATCATATCCATAAAATTCTATTCCACTGTCTTTTATTTTGTCTGTGTCAATGTAGTAGGTAAGCAACAATATGAAAATCAAATGTGGCCCGAGCATAAAATAAATGCCCCATCCACATTTCCAGGCCATCAACCTCACAAACATTTTGTATTTACTGACCCCCCTCAAGGAGGTGAGTCTTTGGACACAGAAAGCTCAAAACCCACTTCTGGTCATTATCCTCTCACTTGGGATGACTGGCTAGGACAACCAAAAAGGGATAGATAGATCGATGGATGGTATTAATCCAGTAACTGGTACCCATTAGGAATGCATCCTGGTAAGGTAGTATGAAGGAACAAGGCAGGGAAATACTTTGCATGCCTGTACAACGCATTTTTTTAGAACGCGTATGCTTTTACAACGCATGCCATTACCACACATTGTTTATATATATATATAAAAACAATATATTTGTTCTGGGAGAACCCCACACCCTCCAACGTACCTTAAATGCATTGTCTGTAAAGGCATATACGTGGTAAAAACATGTGTGGTAAAAAGTGAGTTGTAAAGGCATAACGTCGTAAAAACCTTGTTGTAAAGGCTGATTCCCTCTGGGTAGTAATGGCTAATATGTCATAAGGACAGGAACAAACCAGCCTTACCAGCAGAGAAGGGTAAGAAGGCCTCCTTTGTGACAAAGTTCTCTTCCTTGTCTAGGAAATGGCCTGGCTTGAATTGATTTGGTGTCTCCCCCTGGCCTGTGTCAAACATTGAAGAGGACAGATTAGCTCAAAAGACAGTGTTCTGCAAGTAAAAAAACTAACAACTGAGGTCAAGACATAAATAGAGCAAAAAGCTACAAATTGCTGCCTAGGGACACCTGAAAATGAGCAAGCAGTTGAATTCTGGTGAGCAATCATGAAAAATAGGACAACATCTCTAAATGTAATGCAGACTGCCATTTTCATGCAAGCGATCTTTATACAATAAAAAACAAATCAGGCTGTGTACCCGAACCCAAATGAGGCATCCCTAACATTAATTTGGCTTAAGATGCAACTGACACTAATGTCCAGCACAAGATAATGAACCAAGCTTTAACATCAAATCTAGCCCAACTGATACAGGGTCGTGATGGCCTTCCCATTGGAACATGTAACACAAACTGAACTGAGTCAATTCCACTATTTAAACCAAAGGGAATGATGGACGGAGTGTTGAACATTGCAAGCACTCACCCCCAGTCAACTGATCTGGGTTTAATCCATCACCGTTCTTTAGCACACTCTGCCACCCCAGTTCAGACATGGCCATATGCAAATCAGTCTGACCCTGTGCCTCATGGGAACAGTCCAGCCCGAACTGCCAAGCCATGTCTTACCTGGACCGGAAACAAGCTTCCTAGGACCGGTTTCTGGCATTTCAGCCGTCTTCAGCCAGGCTTGCTTGAATCCAGTGGCAAAGTGAGCAAGGGACTCACGTCTGAGCATACCCTGCCAACTTATGGCGAACAAAGCAAAACCAAAGGGAATGATGGACGGAGTGTTGAACATTGCAAGTAGTCACCCCCAGTCAACTGATCTGGGTTTAATCCATCACCGTTCTTTAGCCCACTCTGCCACCCCAGTTCAGACATGGCCATATGCAAATCAGTCTGACCCTGTGCCTCATGGGAACAGTCCAGGCCGAACTGCCAAGCCATGTCTTCCCTGGACCAGAAACAAGCTTCCTAGGACCGGTTTCTGGCATTTCAGCAGTCTTCAGCCAGGCTTGGTTGAATCCAGTGGCAAACTGAGCAAGGAACTCACGTCTGAGCATACCCTGCCAACTTATGGCGAACAAAGCAAAACCAAAGGGAATGATGGACGGAGTGTTGAACATTGCAAGCACTCACCCCCAGTCAACTGATCTGGGTTTAATCCATCAACGTTCTTTAGCCCACTCTGCCACCCCAGTTCAGTTCAGACATGGCCATATGCAAATCAGTCTGACCCTGTGCCTCATGGGAACAGTCCAGCCCGAACTGCCAAGCCATGTCTTCCCTGGACCGGACACAAGCTTCCTAGGACCGGTTTCTGGCATTTCAGCGGTCTTCAGCCAGGCTTCCTTGAATCCAGTGGCAAAGTGAGCAAGGGACTCACGTCTGAGCATACCCTGCCAACTTATGACGGACAAAGCAAAACCAAAGCATATGTTTTGAGCTAATGTGTGGATAAATCCCTGCTCCATTCATTCAGTACTGCTTTCATTCCAAACCAGAGTTGGGAAAGATCTGAGCACCTGAAAAAACAGTGTTCAAACTCTGTTTTAAAAAGAATAGTTTAAATGTTATTTATAAATATTTTGCAATTATATTACAGTAAGTAATTAAAAGGTCACACCCAGTCAGGTCCTATGGGATTTATATTACGGCAGATGGGATATCCATCACCGTTGTGTCGAGTAACCCATCCACCAAGATCTAAATCATGCTCTATTTAAAATCTCCTAAGAATTATTATGTTATGTTCTGTTATTTAAACTTGCAGTGCGCACAGATACTCCGTGGAGTATCCCGGCGTGAGCCTGGAGAGGGGAAGAGTGCCAAAAATTAAACAAAAAGAGGAGTCTTACATTTTTCTTTGAATAGACAGAAGTCTTGAATACTACGAAGAGCCAGAGGAAGTGAGTTCCAAGCTGTGGCAGCTCTAATAGCAAGAGAACTGCCCCCCACTTTTGTGAGCCGGAAGCGAGGGATGTGGGCCAGAAGCTGGGATGATGAACGGAGATGTCTGGCGGGGGTGTAGAACAGGAAACGATTCCGTAAATAGGTGGGGCCGCAGGCATGCAGAGCACGATGGGCCACGGTCAGGGCTTTAAACTTGACTCGTTAGGCCACAGGCAGCCAATGGAGTCGAACACTGCTTCTCATCGGGATTTTAAAAACAAGTCTTGCAGTAGCATTTTAGACAACCTGTAGTTTATTGAGAAGGTAACCCGGCAGGCCGACATACAAAGCGTTCGGGTAGGGCTAACTTTAACTGTTTATGGGCTAACTGTAATGTTTTTTGTAATATTTTCTGTGCAGCTTCAAAAATGTTCTAAAATGGATCACTTATTAAGAGCAGACAGAGGACTTTGAGTACAGAGTACGCTATGCGAGCTAGCTGAAAGATCATGGCCCACTCCATGACTACATTAGTGACTCATTGGGCAATGCACATTAATTATATACTAATGAAAATGTTTACAACTGAACATTCGACTTATTAGAAAATTACAGCAATTTAATGTTATCATTCTAACAGCATTAACTTACGTCCAGAATTAGATTAACTTCACAATTTACAAATGAATGCACCACTTAGCAGGTGATTTTTCTCCAGGGAATCTAAAAAACACAATTTATCTTTTCTTAATGTGATCGGGCTCCAAATTAAATTACTTGTGGGCGCACAAATAAATAAAGGGGCTTATTTATGAGCCCCTTGCACTCCTGGTGCGCCACTTTTTGCAACGCACAGGCAGTGTAAAATATGCAACACACTACGACATATTTACAAAGAGACGCATCGAAGCAGATGCTTCACTTTGTAAACTCCTGTGTTACATTATATATGCGTCAGATAAAATGTATGCAGTGTGGGCGTTGCCCAACAAAAAAGGGTCGTAATAGTGGCGCAGTGAAATCGATCAGATTTCACTACGACACTTCTAGGACGCCACTTTGTCAAATCCTTACGCTTGCCTCACAGCAGGCGTAGACTGACACAGGCCCTTTTTATATGGGGCTTGCCCCATGTGTATGACCCATTGCTGGAGTTGGGTCACTTTTGCGACACACTCCAGCAATGGGTCAATTTTGCGCAGACAGATACATCAGGAATACTAATATATCTGTAAATCCTTGCCAAATGGAGTGCCATACAGTAAATACGGCACATCCTCGGTGTCGCAAGGAGGACGCACTGAATAATGTTGCATCGCTGTTTTCACAGTGGGATGCAACACTTTTCATAAATGAGGCCCAAAGTGTTTTGATATAATATAACCTGTCCTAGTTTGTGTTAAGTAGGAGTGATTGAGCTACATACTTTAAAGATACTTTTATAGTGTTTGCTAGCTTTATGGACCAGTACTTTAGTGACTGTAAGGAAAAGTACCTTGTTGACTGCATGCGGCCACAAATTATCTGCCATAGGGGCTGCATGCAACATTTGATGCCCGCCCAGGAATGGCAGCCAGGAAAGTTTTTGTAATCTTATCAATTTATGCGCCTGCATGAGGTCCACAGCCTCACAGTGTAGGAATACATTAATCTATATTAGAATATGCTGTAATTATACAATTTTTTGGGTGATAGATTCATCATTAGGGATTGAATTACATTGCGTTTCAATGTGATCTGAGACTCAGTCTGGAGGGAATGTTGAATGTTAGTGCAGGAATGAACACCAGTGATGTAACCTGCTGTGATCTGCAGCTGTCAAGTTCAAATTATTTTTTATGGGTTATTATTAGTAGGTCTGACCATATGATTTTACTAAATTTATATATATAATATACTTAAATGTATGGGTGATTAGCCAGCTCTCATCATCCGCTGGTCTGTTGTTATTCCATTCACATATTTCTACCATCCACTACAGCATGCAGCATGGCGTAATGGATTAGCCCACTTCAGCCATTGCCCTGCTGGCAGTGTCAGTCAAATTGGAGATCAGCCCGTCTGATGGCCATTGGGTGCTTAGGATGTCAGTATTTACTTCTGATCCAGTACTTTACAACAAAATCTTTTTGGGGATTTACAAAGTCATTCATATGTTGATTTGTGTGGCTTTGTAAAAATAAATGGAAACTCAAAACAGTGCATTGTGCTGTCTTGCGTTAGGGAGGTGTTTCATCGGTGGTGTATGGGTGTCCACATACATCTACCCATGGATTATGACACAAACCCATATTTACAAAGTATTGTAGAATATTTATCCTCGTTATTTCCTCTTTGCATGTGTGCTGCATTCTGCAGCATACATACAAAGAGGAACTACCCAAAAAGGATAATTTGTGCAGGAAGGCACCTCTTCTGGCACAAAAATAATCCTTTCCATAACGCAGGCACCTTTGCACTGTGGCACAAGGGTGCCTGTGCTGGTACTAGGCAGTAAAAGGTGCGCCAGTGCAAGAAGAGAGTAGTACTGCCCCATTCGTTTGAAGATATGGATCTGTTCTGCTCTCTCCCTTTCACAGTGCATCACAGTAACTTCACTTGCTGACCTGCGTTAAATGAAATGTTACTAAATCCAGCCCCAAATATTGACTTCCCCAGAGCCACCAACATTGCTTATGTGTGAAACTTCAATGGTTTGTGTGCATTTATGAGTGACATTCTTCTGCTAATTGAGAGACACATTGAAAAACACTTTCTCCCGAGTAAAAGCAAGTACTGGAGCATGGATGACATGCCACCAGTGACCACACGCGTTATTAATTAACAGCCCCAGCCCGGGTCTTTGAGGTGACCAAGACTCTCAAGCCATAAGTTCTTATCATTCCAGTTTTGCACAGACTCACCTGTGTCAAGAGTGAAGTCCCGCCCATTGAGGGCCTTATTTATGAGGCCTTGCAACACTTTTGCGCTGTCGGTGCGAGACTTTTTGTGATGCACCGACAGCGTACAAAATGCGTCATGCTGCACCATATTTGCAAAGTGACGAATCTAGGCAGAGGCGTCACTTTGTAAATCCCTGCGCCACATTATACCTCACATATCTGTCATTCCTTGCGACATGATGCGTCATACAGTAAATATGACGCATCAATGGTGTCACAAACAGGGCGCACTGAGATGTGTTGCATCGCTGCTTTGTCGCAGCGATGCAACACTTCTCATAAATAAGGCCCTGACTGTTTGCCAGGCTCAGCCAGAGCGTCTTCGGGCCTGGCTGGGGGGCACCGGGCAGTGGGGATTACAGGCTGGGCCTGGACTGCCAGGATTGACCTAAAACAGAGCTCCATTAGTAGCTGCTGCTGAGACCTCCGCTGCTAGTGCTCTCGGCTTCGAGGTGCTGGGCAGCACCTTTAAAGCTGAAAGGTATTCTGACAACAGTTTAGTCAGGTCGAGGCGATCACCATAAAAACCAATCACCTCTCCATGAGCTGAGCTCGCTCGTTCCTGCCTGAGGTAGCAGCACACAGAGCTTATGCATTGGGTACATTCAAAATAATCCACAGGGCTGCCTGCAGTGCTTCGAGGCGCTGCTAGAAGCTAGTGATTCTATTATATTATATGTACATATCAGTGGCGCTATTCACAATTACCTCTGTAAAAATAATGAAAATGCTTTATTTTTGCTATATGTGTAAATATGCTCATTAGTTGCTGACATAGTGAATATATGCCTGACTTTTTATTATAAATGATCACAGTCCAGCGCCCTGAAATCCGCTCAGATCGAATCACGCTACCTAGTTCAGCATGTAGTGTTGATGTTCCGAGTTCAGTGTCTGCATCAGGACAGGCAGGTACTTTTCTCGGATTGTCACCCAGTTCCTTACATCACACCTGCATGATCTTTACAATATGTTAAGCCTTGCACTTCTTTTCAGCTCTGCAGACCATCTGCCTGGGCATCTTCTATAAACTGATTGCGTCTTCATCTTTGGACAGGCACTGAGCTCTCTGCGCTCCTCTCTCAACCTTTACCTTATACAGCGCCTCTCTGTCAATGGCACGTGTCACGGCGCTCGAAGCCAAAGGCTACCAGAGGTTAGACACCTTCTGCAGCCCCACAGAGCCCATCTTCCTTCCTGTATTGGAATGACTGCTGCTTTCACCTGCTTCCCTCAGCTCTGGACTAGAGGGAGGGCACCCATAGCGGCCAAGGTGAGCAGCAATAGAGAGAAAGACTATTTTACACATCTGTCTGCCAAGCCACTCGGGTTCACAAAGACCCACAGCACTACCTTGCCTGAGCAGGGGCCAGCAGGTCTGAGCAGCAAAGGAAACAAATTAGCTGCTGTTTGGTTGTGCTGGAGCGTGAGCATTGGAGTAACGCTAAATCATGCCCCCCAGCAGAATGTGATGTCCTGAGTCTCACATGTCACACAGTTATTTATTGATCTTGGGCTGATTGGGCCACCCTCTGCCACAGAGGCTGCAGGGACCTGCGCTACATCCCTGGGTGTGCATGGGTCCCAGTCCGGAAAAAGAACAAGGCGTTGGATATACGTGTGAAGCTGGGACTGGTGTACTTGATGTTTGCTGATTGGAGACACCAAGCTGCCCGATTCACAGGGCCCGGGGGACCTGGCCTGATCTCAAATCACATTTTGTTTCAAGGAGCGTTTGCTCTGGCTGCATCAGGACAAACAGTAACTAAACAAAGGATTCACTAATTCAAAGTTGTGTAACCACACCAACGAGTGACTCCCATGCTCGGCCGGCTGCGGAACATTGCCTGACAGCACCCGGAGCAGCTGCGCGTGCTGCCTTCATTGTCATTCAATTATGCAGAACCTCCTGATTTCACAAAGTCTCAGGAGCTCTAATTATGCATGACTAAGCATTTTAATGGAGTGATTCTGGCACCCTCCATAAAATGGATTAGTCTAACCCCAGATGTGTGGTACTTGCCTGGGCTGCGTCCCATCCTGTCCTTGTTCAAACCGATATCAGTATCAACTGTTTGGTGGCACATTAAAGTAAGCTTCCCATACTGCTCTTTAGGTCTCTCCTAGACCGCACATGTGCTTTCTCTTTGAGACATGTTGTTTACACTCTGTGGGCTTACAGCACTCCCATTGCTTTTTATTTGTTATTCCGAGCTTCATTTGTAAATACTTGCTTCTATGTGGTCATTCGTTTGTAAATGTCCCTCCTTGTCATGTGTTGTTCCCTCCCAAAGTGCATAGCCCAATTACTTGTAGCCTTACACTTTTTTCGTGCAGGTTTTTTAGGCAAACTTTTTTTCTTTGCTTTCTGCAAGTGTTTCTGGAAGCCAGCCTTTGTTAGTGTATCTCCGGTAATGCTTTGTTAGCATGTCGTCAGTACAGCTTTAAAACCTCAGGCCTGTTCCCATATTATTATTATTTATTTGCTTTCTGTCTTTGAGGCAGCATGTGTCACCATTTTCAAGCTGTTTCTGCAAGACTGCATGTGGCACCTTTTAAAGTTATTTCTTGGCTGTCTGCAAGACAGTGTGTGGCGCCATTTTATTAAATCTTTATACCATCTTTCATTTTAATTGATTTATTGTGTTTTTTTTATAGAGAAAGCATGTGTAGCCTTTCATAAGCTCTGAAACAACGTCCATTATTTTTTATTTTTTAGCTTGCTGACTGTGAGGAAGTGTGTGTTGCATTTTTAAAGCTTCAACACAACTTGCATTATAAAAAAGTTATTTTAGTATTTTTGTTTACACTGCAGTGTGTTGCTTTTTGTAAGCTTTAAAACATCGTCAATTATTTTCATATTTCTTTGCTTATGGCTGCAAGGCAGCGTGTGTTTGCTTATTAAAGCTTTAAAACATGTTGCTCACCCAACATGAACTTTTTAAAACGTTTTCCCCATACTGAGGAGGAGTCCCCACTTGCCCTATCCCATTCAGCCCCACCTCTCCCTTTACTGTACATTCCCCCCCCTTTGTACCTTCATCTCTGAAGCACCACAATCTAAAACATGAACAGGTTAAGCAAACAAACCTTGCCATGTTGCCTTAGCACAGGGCCTCACAACAAATGTTCAGATTACCGCATAAGGAACGCACAGGTTTGTTGCGCTTGTTTTGCTTCTTCCCTATTATTCTTGGTGCACTTTTTGCCATTTGTGGCTAGGTTTTACAGTGCCACACAAACTTCAAAGAAGCCCTTTCCTATTTTGGAATTTATGTTTATTGTGACACCAGTTGTTATCTGCTTTTATTGTGTCAACAGATGTTTTCTTCTTCCAAGTTTATTTTCCATTAATACATCGCACAACTGCTTTCTTTATTTGATAGGATGATTAGCCAAATGGATTTTTTTTTCCATTTTCACAAATAGGGACATTAACCAATTTTCTCAGAATTTAAACGTCTTGTTTTAGACCATTTTCATTCGCCTGGATTTATGTGTTTAACGCATGCCTGTGAGGGGACCTTGCACATGAGTGTTTGTTTATTTTTAAGCACTCGTTATCACATTCATCTGTCGCAGTCCGTTTCATTTGAGATAAGAAAATGTGCTTCCAATGCTCTCTTCACGGGGGACATTTCATTAATCTTTTTTACAGGACTTTTACCGGTTCCCCAGCTCAAAGGCCACTGATCTGCAAATAAGGAGACCCGTGTTCCTATGTGTTTTGTTATGTGCAGAGCTGTGTCCTTTGAAGCTGGGGAACCCAATTCAAGTCCCAGCGGCGCCACAACTTCTTGTGATTGTGGTGCAAATTACTTAATGTGGACAAGTAAAAGACAGAATAATACAGCCCCACCCTTAACGCTTCAATTGAAACCAGTATGGGAAGCACATTTTCTTATCTCAAGAAAAATTGACCTTGCATGTAAGGGCTTGTTTATTTACCTTTATTCCACCTTGGACAATGCTGTATTTCATTTGTTATGTTAAGACAGCTTTAAACAATCTTTGCAACTGTATCTGAAACACAGCCTAAGGGCCTGATTATGAGTTTGGTGGTCCTTGAGTGTGCCGCCACGCCAGCGCCTGGCTCCAGGACTGCCAAATCCATAGTCAGACTGCCCGCCAGATTAGGAGTTTTCTCCTGGTCTAGAGGGCGGCCCTGTGCCATTCACACAGTGGTGCCTATCAACAAGGAACCACAATGGGAAAGTCAAAGCCTGTTCCTGCTCAGGATGGACTGGTGCAGTCCTATGCCGTGCAAGAACTGGGATGCAGACACACAGGAGGGCACAACATGTGCTCCCCTGCATGCACCCTATGGCTCTGAGGCAGCAGGGGGCCCTGTAGGGCCCCTTTTGTTTCCTCTTTGTCACAGTTTTCAGGGCCGTCTCCACGCCATAAAAATCATGGCAGAAAAGAAACTGGTAATATGCTTGGCGGTGCCGTAAAGGGCCCGCCAAGCACGTTGTGGCCTCAAGGCTGTCACATAGCACACCAACTGCCCAACTTTTCATAAGGCGGTCGGACTGCCAGTGCAGCGGTGCCAGCACCGCCACCGTGGCAAAGTCATAATCAGATCCAACCAAGAAAGGGAGGTACCCCTTAAAGTTTTTTAGGGACGAGGTACGTAAAATGCCACAACAAAACAAGCGTTCCCAGAGAGAAAAAGCATATATGCAAAACAAGGCTTCTGCTTCGCCTACTATTCCGTTAATGCTATTTTTTCAAGAACGATCACTATATCGTGTGGGGTTACTAAAATAGAGACTTTTGTAATTATAACACAGTACAGCATGCAGTTTCAAAAGAACATATTATTCAATACAATCGCAGTTAAAAACGAATTTTTATTAAAAACATTTTGTATAGTTAATCACGTACTACATGTGATTTTCCTCCCATGAAGGTTACAATCTAACATTAAAAATGAAAACAGACAGTCGACGCGGCGTTTCGGTGTTCAATTCTATGGTTTCACCTTCTTCAGGACCAAGAATTTTCGTAAAATCTTAATTTTATAAGGGATTAAGTTTTCTTAGTTACATAATCCTGTTGGGCACCTTATCATCGACTTTATGGTCTTGATATAGGTCATTTCTATAGATAAATAGTTGTTTTTCTCGAAATCCGTTGACGCCACCGTTTTTATGGTTTAAAAGTAAAGATGATATCAGTCCAAACTCTTTTATCAATTATAAGAGCCGGATGGAAACTAATTTCATTTCGGGGTTCTGATCAGAACCCCGGATATCCGTTGACGCAGGGAGGCCGCGTACACATCCTCAGAAAACTATGAGATCGTGAATGCGACATCGAAAGCATCACAACAAAGAGAAACCACTCTAAGAAATGAAATTAGTTTCCATCCGGCTCTTATAATTGATAAAAGAGTTTGGACTGATATCATCTTTACTTTTAAACCATAAAAACGGTGGCGTCAACGGATTTCGAGAAAAACAACTATTTATCTATAGAAATGACCTATATCAAGACCATAAAGTCGATGATAAGGTGCCCAACAGGATTATGTAACTAAGAAAACTTAATCCCTTATAAAATTAAGATTTTACGAAAATTCTTGGTCCTGAAGAAGGTGAAACCATAGAATTGAACACCGAAACGCCGCGTCGACTGTCTGTTTTCATTTTTAATGTTAGATTGTAACCTTCATGGGAGGAAAATCACATGTAGTACGTGATTAACTATACAAAATGTTTTTAATAAAAATTCGTTTTTAACTGCGATTGTATTGAATAATATGTTCTTTTGAAACTGCATACTGTACTGTGTTATAATTACAAAAGTCTCTATTTTAGTAACCCCACACGATATAGTGATCGTTCTTGAAAAAATAGCATTAACGGAATAGTAGGCGAAGCAGAAGCCTTGTTTTGCATATATGCTTTTTCTCTCTGGGAACGCTTGTTTTGTTGTGGCAAAGTCATAATCAGGCCATATGTTTTATTACCCTCAAACAAGGCTGCCTTTCAATTACTCTGTTGGACAGCTTTAAACAATAGTTGTGACTGCAAAAGCATAGGAGGTGCACACGATACACAGGAAAATGTTACCCTTCACCTATTTTAGCTTATGGGTGTTCAAAAAGCGAGCAACAGGGTAACATTTACATTCAGCTATACATTTACCTTTATTGCACCTCAGACAATGCTTCCTTTCGATTCTTGCGTTAGACAGCTTTAAACAATAGTTGTGACTGCAAAAACACAGGATGTGTGCAAGGTATGTGACCCTTCACTTATTTTAGCTTATGGGTGTCCAAAAAAACTGAACAAGAGGGCAAACTTTACAACCAGCTTTAAATGTACCATTATTCCACCCGGACAATGCTGCCTTTTATTTGTTATATCAGACAGATTTAAACAATATTTGCAACTCCACCTCAACCACAACTTAAGCTTTATTTTCAATTTTACTATGCCAAAAAACCAGCTTCAAGGACATGTTTGCTGTGCTTTTAAAAACAAATAGCATTCATCCTTAGCTCAAGCACACATGTTATTTACTTATTAAGGGACCTGCTTGCCTGTTATACACACACTCTGTTGCATTCTACTTCTGTTGAGATAAATAAAATGTGCTTCTTACCTCTCTGCACTTGCAATGTTATGGGGTACATTTCATGACCTTTTTCCACGTGCACGTTAATTATTTTGCACCATTTCCATCAATTTAAATTAAATTATTTCATAAGTTAAAATTAAACAGTCCTTTCCGCTAAACATGATGCATATTTACTATCAAACTTTCCATTATCTACCGTGCTTATTACCTACCTCTATCCATCCCATTCTCTTTATTAAACACTGCCAACCCCCCATAAAAAAGTACATTTGTCACTATATCATAATACTTTTTTCAGAAAGTCATTGTTCGTTTTGCTACTTCTTTTCCATTTCACATTTTAATTCAAAGCTCATACCCCCAATAACTAAATAATAATGGCTGTTTCATAGCAATTTAGACTGAAACGTTAAACATAATGTACAGCCACAGTGCTGAACAACATAGCTAAAATAAACTAAACCAATAGCTCTTGCGGAGCGGAGACCTACTGGCTTTGCCAATGCTTGTTTTAAACATGTGCTTTTATTTAAACTTTCATAGTTCATGTAAATAAATGCAAGATACACTGTTTAAAAATTACAGTGGTCCTAAGTCTCATTAAGAGATTTACACAATCATATCCTTGTTGCAGGTTTGCATAACAAGTATTTCTGCGTCACCTAGCATTAGAAACGTAATGCATGTGAGCAAAGCTCGGACTTATTCAAAGTTCTGGCCTTAAATCTTCGGAATTTCTGTACAGAATACATATTGTGTTTGCACTACCAGAAGAGAGATCGTATTATTAACTATACTGACACTCTCAGGAACACCAAGCCTTTTTTAGGAACTTGGAAGAATTTTGTTGCACCTCATTCACCAGCAAATCTAGTTTATGAATGTGACAATATAATAATAATATCCACATTTGTAAAGCGCGAACAATTACCCGGAAGGGTCTCTAGGCGCTGGGGGGCGTCGGGAAGATTAAGCAAGCTATTGCCCAGAGTCACTAGGTGCTGGGCTAATCTGCCGCCCGGGATCAAACCGTGATCCCCAGATTTCCAGAGTCAGTCACCCTGGCCGCAGCGCCACACCTCTTCCTGGAGTCATACGTAAAATATTTCACAGCACGGGTAGCATGTTCACTATTTGCTTTGAGAACACCTTAAAGATTTTAGTATTGCCAAATATGATGGTACTCAATTTTCTGATCCCAGATGGTTGGGAGACAGAGTCTCAAGATTGGAACTTGAGACCTACATGTTTCAGCAGCAAGTGATCAACTTACTGAGCCATGGAGCTGCCTTACAAACTGACCTTAATAAGAAGTATTGATACCACCAGTGAGAATCCCTTTTACTAGCTTTACAATAACTGAATAATGATTTCCCTTGGACTCTAAATTCATTTGTTTACAGCAGGTGCACAATTCACAGAGCTATTTTTCCAGGATTGTAATCTGTGACCTGCGGGTTACATAAAAACGCCTCTATGATTCAGGGCTGACAAGATGATTGGAACCTCCTTTTCAGGAAATTCAATAATACAACTGAAATTTTTATAATTGACACCTCAGGTTTAGAATACTACACGTCTCTCACTCAGAACATAAGAAAATGTGTCATTTCAAAACATATACAACAACTAAAATGAAATTAAAGAAAGAGAAAAAAAATGCAGGCATATTAAACACTTTGTTCCCCAAAACTTCTGCATCAGACTTTTGGGACGAGCACTGTTATGCAACTCCAAATGAGTTCATGGAAGAGGACCACACAAATCACCTTTTTGTGGCATTCTTGCCTCTCTTTTAATGCCATTGAACGTAATCAAAGGACCACCTGCCCCATCCAAAGGATTCTTACATTCCATCCTCTCGGTCTTAGCCAGTTTTAATATATTCTACCACTGTGTAATGAATATGGCTACTCACCATCAAGCCACACCCATTATCCCAACACTCCCTTAAGACAGAGGTAAAACACAACACTTACTTAAGGCAAGATAAATAAACCAATCCAAATGTTTGACCAAGTTGTAATGAATGTGGTTGCTCACCATCAAGCCACACCCAATACCCCAACACTTCCTTAAGAGGAGGTAAAACTCAACACTCCCTTAAGGTGAGGTACCTTTCACCACTGCACCTTTTAAATAGTACACTTTGCACAGCACCCCCAAAAGACAAGGCAATTACGCAGCACTTCCTTATGGCGGGGCATGAAAACAAATCCAAATGTATGGAATATAACATACATAAGTTTATTAATGAAAACGGTAAGCCAAATATATCAGTAAATGCAGATTCCCAGATGCCAATTACCTACAATACACCATGAGAATAAAATGCAATATGTACAGGTAGCAGAGAGTAGAAAATATATATACAAGAGAGAGAGAAAGAGAGAGTGGTTAGGAACACCTCACCGACTGGCTATGCAACATTCTTTCCCTCGTCAGCTGGGGAAGCCCTTTCAACAGCCCAGGAAGAAGTAGCGGCCGGGACCCAAGTTCCGACACCGTCACAGCAGTACGTCTACTCTGTGGTGAACTTCCCCTTAGGCTGCCAAAGCCTCTAGCTTTAATACTATTCAATGTGAGGCGAAGCTTCTAGCAAAGCTCGCCCCCTTTCTCATTAGAAAGAACCGAGCTGGCTTGTACCAGTCTGTGTCAAGGCCAAAAACAGTGGCTGGCCAGGCCCTGTATTATGGCTTCGAGGCAGAGTATGCACATTCCACAGATAATATCCAGTTCTCTCTAGTCAATGAGGTGCGAAAAACAAGTGGGGAGCAGAAAGACCTTGCATATGAATCGCAAGCACTGCTGTGTAGGCAGGAGAAAGGCAAAATCAGACATGAGGCCATGTCAAAACCAATAGTAAGAACTCATAATTCCGTGCATGCAGAAGCAAGGCAAAGTTAGAAAGCAAGATGGCATGAGTCCATGCCAAAGCCAATAGTCAAAGTCAAAGAACAAGATGCTATGAAGCCGCGTCAAAGCCAATAGTAAGCACTTATAATATAAATGAACGGTTCTACTCCATGACAATTCCCACTAAAAGACAATAAGATTACAAAACAGAAGAGAGGCAGGCATATGCAGGACCGTCCTACATTAAGGCTAGGGTAAAATAACACACTAAAGTCAGGGAAAATTGTGGTAGTTGAGGGTCATCATAGGGTGCCAAACCACAAGAGTGGCAATTTACTACACACTGATAGACAAAAACATGTACAGAATGTCCTTCAACGTTCTGCCCACACTCACAAAACTTGGACATCCTCTTCTTATTCAACACTGAATCAGTAATGTGTATTCAAAGCCAATGTCTAGATCTGCTACTTTTATCTCCTTCCTGTTTCCCTTCACTCTTCATTTTAGCACCAATCCAGAGAGAACTCATCCCATACCTCCTACCCAACATCTTCACCATCCAAAAATGGCAGAATTGTGATGGTACAAACATACTCCACATCCGTTCAAGCAGTGATTTACTAATAGCTGAATTTTGCAAAGTTGTACACGACTTATAACAATTCCCTAAAAGCATCAGACATATCAACTGGAAACTAAAGGCAGTTTGGGTACACTCAAAAATAACTTTGTTGAAACCTTCAATCTTCCCATTGGACTATTGGTAAAAAGTCTGTTTCTCAAATGTATTATACCGCACCTACCCAGATACTCATTCATGCCTGAAGTGAATTGCAATCCATTGTCTGCAAGATTCTCTTCAGGAACACTCTCTTTAGCAAAAACATCTTGGAAGAATTTAATCATGTTTCTATGGTTGGGTCAGTCACACATTTGGCCTCAAAAGATCTCCAGAAGAAACGCGTTACTTACCTGTAACAGCAGTTATCCAGTATTGGTGTCTTTCATAGATTCACATGCCTGAATCATTCCCCGTCGTCGAGACGGGAGCCTCCGGTACATAGAAAAGTAATGTCCTATAGACATATATAGAGAAAAATAGGCCGAAGGGCCTCCCCTTAGTAGCCTATCCTTGTCCTTATGTAAAAAGGACCAAACTCTTAGAGCCAGCCAATCAGCTATCACCTCCCTCTAGAACCTTCCTGACAGGAGCCTCAGTCCCTCAGATTTTCGTACGCACCAAGCTAGGTAGGCGTAATATAGTTAGAGAGAGACGTGAGTCCTTCCAGGGGAGGCGGGAGGGTTGGATGTGAATCTATGAAAGACACCAATACTGGATAACTGCTGTTACAGGTAAGTAACGCGTTTCTTATCCAGTATTAGGGGTGTCTTTCATAGATTCACATGCCTAAATCAGAGTAGTCAGCAATACATTATGAACATTTCTGATGTAACATGCCATATAGTCATTTTAGGTAATACACATATTACCATACCAGTTTGAAACATTGGCATACGTCAATACAGTATATCAGCAAAAGATGTGCATACCAGGATGGCGGGATGTTGGAAGGCTCACCTCACTGGAATAGATGGCGAAGCACCGCCTGGCCCACTGCCGCATCCTTCATAAGTTCAGCATCCAGGCAGTAGTGTCTGGAGAAGGTGTGCGGTGACTTCCACGTCGCCGCTCTACAGATGTCCAAAATCGGCACTCCAGCGAACAGCGCTGCTGATGTGGACATCGCTCTGGTGGAGTGCGCTTCCACCCTGTCTCTTAAAGGCCGTCCGGCCCCGTCATGGCAGAATGCTATCGCTGAGGAGATCCACCGTGAGATGCTCTGTTTCGTTAGAGGCATACCCAACCTTGGCCTACTGTAGGCCACAAATAGCTGTGATGACTTCCTGAAGGTCTTTGTTTTGTCTATGTAAAACTTAAGACACCTTTTGAGGTCCAGAGAGTGGAGCGTCATTTCTGCTGCCGTGGTAGGGTTTGCAAAGAAGGAACGCAGAACCACCGGCTCATTGAGGTGAAAGTATGAAGGCACTTTCGGTATGAACTTGGGATTTGTCCTCAGCACCACCCTGTCCTGTTTGAACTGCATGAAGGGTTCCTGAATGGAGAGAGCTTGTAGCTCGCTGACTCTCCTGGCAGATGTTAGAGCGAGCAGCAGAGCCGTTTTCCATGAGATGTACTTGATGGAAGCTCGATGAATGGGCTCAAAAGGGTGCTTCATGAGTTGGTTAAGGACCAAATTGAGGTGCCACGTCGGTGGGACCCGTCTAGGTCTTGGGAAGGACCTATATAGTCCCTTTAGGAACTGTTTGATAAGCCTACTGGACCAGAGAGACGGGCCTTTGTAAGTCCTGGTGAAACGTGAAATGGCCGCCAGATGCACCTTTATGGATGCATGCGCCAATCCCGACTGTGCCAAGTGTAATAGATATGGCAATATCTGTTCAGGTGTGATATGGAGTGGTCTCAGGCCTTTCCCCAAACACCATACGCAGAAGCGTTTCCATTTGAGAGAGTGGGTTTTGTTGGTACTGTCCGCTCTCGCTTTTGCCAGCACGTCCCTGCAGTCCTGCGGGATGTTTAAATGACAGAATTCTCTGTGCTCAGGAGCCAGGCCGATAACCTGAGCGATTGCTGGTTCGGGAATTGCACCTGTCCGTTGGACATTGTCAGCAGGTTCGGGTGCTGTTTGAGACGAATCGGTGTCCTGATGGAGAGGCGATGAAGGTCCGAGAACCAGTGCTGCCTCGGCCAGAACGGGGCAATTAGGATCAGGGTACAGGGCTCCGCCTTCATCTTCCTGAGGACCCTGGAAATCATCGGAAACGGCGGAAAAGTGTACGCAAATACGCTGAACCAGCCTATGGAAAAGGCATTTACAAGTGACCTTGGTTGGGGATGCCAGCTTGCGTAGTTTGGGCATTTGGCGTTCTCCTTGGTGGCAAACAGGTCGATTCCTGGGACTCCCCATTCTGAGAATATGTGAGCTAGCGTATTCTCGTTGAGCTCCCATTCGTGGGAGAGGGATTTCTGTCTGCTTAGGGCGTCTGCAATGATGTTGTCCTTGCCCGGGACATAGTCCGCTCTGAGAGTGATCCCATGGAGAACAAGCCAGTTCCAGATCTTTTGCGATTCGCGTGATAGAGTGAGCGAACGCGTTCCTCCCTGTTTGTTGAGATAGTGCATCGTCGTGGTGTTGTCCGTTCTGACGAGCACCTGGGAGTTCTGGATGCGTGGTAAAAAGGCTCGTAGCGCTAGATACACAGCCCTCAACTCCAGAAGATTGATATGGAGATGCTGCTCCTGATCTGACCATTTGCCGCTTACTCGGAGGTCCTGAAGGACAGCTCCCCAGCCTGCCAGAGATGCATCGGTGGTGATCACCAGCGGCGCTGCTGGAAGCAGGAATGGCAGCCCCATAGACAGATTCCTGTAATCTTTCCACCATTCGAGGCTCTTGGATATCCGCGGTGTGATCCTCACAATGTCCTCGAACGAACCCGTACTCTGAGTCCATTGGTTCGTGAGGGCTTCTTGCAATGGACGCATCCGAAGTCTGCAGTGAGGGATGAGGAGTATACAAGAAGACATCATTCCTAGGAGTGATTTGTAGGTGCGAACTCTTAGGGACTTCCTTGATGCCACCGCCGTGGCCAGAGATATTATCTTGTTTTTCCTTTCTTCTGAAGGAAATGCCCTCGCGCATTCCGTTTTCAAGGTCGCCCCAAGGAAGGTGATGCTTCTTGTTGGAGACATATAGGATTTCTGAAGATTGAGAGTCAATCCTAGATGTTGGAAAAGATTGGTGCAGGCGTTGGAGGATTTGGTTGCGCCTGCAGCTGTCGGTGCCTTTACCAGCCAGTCGTCGAGGTAGGGGAAGACTTGGTGACCCATTTGACGCAGGAAAGCTGCCACAGGTGAAAGGCACTTGGTGAAAATCCGCGGAGCGGATTTGAGGCCAAACGGCAGGACCTTGAATTGGTAGTGCTGTCCTGCCACCTCGAAACGTAGAAACTTCCTGTGCCCCCTGAGTATCGGGATGTGATAGTAGGCATCCTGAAGATCCAAAGATGTCATGAAATCTCCTTTTTCTAGAATGCCTAGTATTTCTTGGAGCGTCACCATCCTGAACGACTGACTCTTCAGGAAAGAGTTGAGTGCCCTGAGATCTAGAATGGGCCTCCACTTCTTCTCCTTCTTGCGTATAAGAAAGAAGCGGGAATAGAATCCTTTCTCCCTCTGAGCCGATGGAACCCGCTCGATCGCTCCTTTCTTCAACATCGCAGATATTTCTCGGAGTAGCAGTCGCAGATGTTTGTGTGGGAACCTGCGGGGAGGGGTTGCAGGTGGGATGGTGGTAAATTCTAGGGAATGGCCGAATCTTAGTAGTTGGAGTACCCATCGATCCGTGGTGATGAGGTGCCAATTTTCCAGGAAATGGGTCAATTTTCCTCCAATCTTTGATGAGGGAGATAGATGCTGGACTGGCTGGAGTAACTGGTCACTGGCGTCCGCCGGTGCCCCTCTTCTGGTTTTTACCCCTGAAGTTAGATCTTCCATAAGAAGACTGCCGACCTTGTTGCTGCTTCTGCTGGTACTGGGGTTTATTCTGGAAGGAATACGAGGACCTATTCTGGTAGGATCCCCTGTAGGAGGACTGGCCTCTGGATTTGTTGCCCCGAAAGGACTGATTCCTTGCCTGCAAAGTTCCAAGCGCTCTAGCCGTATCAGTGTCCTTCTTGATAGCGTGTAGCACCTCGTCAATTTTATCCCCGAAAAGGTGTTGTCCGTCGAAGGGCATGTCCAGCACCTTCGTCTGCACTTCCTGCCTTAAGCCATCCCTGACGGCGCAGGACTGTAGCCCCAGCCAGTTGACGAAAGCCTGTCATGGCCACATCTATGGCACAATCGATGATCTCGGCCGCCGAGGTTTGGCCCTCAGAAAGTAGTGCCTTGACCTCCTCTTGAACTGCGCTTGGCAGCTCCGCTATATATGGGGCTATATCCTCCCAAAGTTGGCGGTTGTAACGCCCTAATAGGGCTATGGAGTTGGCCACCTTGATGGTCATTGCCGATGTGGTCGAAAACCTTTTGCCAATCGTGTCCAACTTTCTGCCCTCCTTGTCTGGTGGGGCTGACAGAGGAGAGGAAGGGTTACGGGAATTCTTCTGGGCCGCCTGGGTCACGACCGAATCCGGTTTCGGGTGCCCATTAAGGCAAGCTGGCGCCGTGGATGGAGCCTTGTACTTTTTATCCAGGCGTGGAACAACCGCAGGTACGGAGGCAGGCGTCAGCATTCGTTTCTTTCCCTGGTCCCAGAGAAAGTCAATAATTGGGATTGACTTCGTCGTCTTCTTCATCTGCTCCTTGAAGTCATGCAAGAAGCACTCAGTCTCCGTCGATTCCATGACCATATGAAACCGCGTCGCTGCTCGTTCAACTATCTTATGAAAACCGCCAATATCCACTGGCGGTGAATCAGCTTGGCGCGGTTGTGGGGAAGCTGGGGAGGATGCCACATACTCCTCCTCCTCATCCTGATCCGTCTGGTCTTCCTGGACTTCCCCCTCTTCCATCTCCTCAGCCTCCTCATCCGATGACTCTATCACCTGAGGTGGCAGTTTCTCCTGGCAGACCTGTGTAGCTGGTCGTGTTTGCTTTGGGGCTGTCGTTGGTGGATTTGT
The DNA here is from genome assembly GCF_964204655.1 of Triturus cristatus. Taxonomy (NCBI): domain Eukaryota; kingdom Metazoa; phylum Chordata; class Amphibia; order Caudata; family Salamandridae; genus Triturus; species Triturus cristatus. The sequence goes on along the minus strand of NC_140594.1, from coordinate 1,136,518,039 downwards.
AGTAGGCACCGGGCCCCCTGTTTCCAGTGCCGGCGATTCCGGGAAACGCTGCTTGTAGTCCCGGATAAGGTATTTGAGGTCATTAACTATCGACAGGGGAAGGCATACCATCGGGGTGACCTCCGTGCGAACCTGCTCCCGGATGGGGAGTTCCTGGCCGCTCATCTCCTCCTGTTCTTCGTCCGTGCTCTGACATTTGACGTGCAGCTCAGAAGGGGAAGTAGCCTGATCAAAGAGTTCTTCTTCCGACTCCTCACTCTGAAGAATCTCCATAGGCAAATTGGTTTGCACCTTACTTGGAGACGTTGTTTCCGGTGTAATCTGTGTTCTGGTCAGTTTGCCAGATCCAGAACCCTGTACAGGATCCCCTGCAGTCTTCCGTGCTGTTGTTGACGGTGGTAGGGCCATAGACGACATTCCTACTAGTTCGGATTTCTTCCATGGCTCAGAAATACCCATGGACGACAACGACGTCCCCGTCGACGATACCGTCGTCGACGGCATGGCCTTCGTCGACGGTGTCCCCGTCGACGATGTTTTCCTCGTCGACGATGTCTTCGTCGACGATGCGCTCGTCGACGATTCATTTGTCGTCGACGCCTTCGTCGTCGATGCCTTCGTCGTCGACGCCTTCGACGTCGACATCTTCGTCGTCGATGCCTTCGTCGTCGACGCCTTCGTTGTCGACGTCTTCGTCGTCAACTCTTCCGTCGACGGGGGGCTCCTCATCGACGATGTCGTTGTCGACGGGAAAATCTTCGTCGTCGACGATATCTTAGACGTCGACGACGGCTTTAGCAGTATAACAGACGAAATAGGTGTACCTGCTGACGACGATGAAGGGGTGGTCGTCGTCGACGAGAAGACTGACGACGCTGTCGTTGTTGACACAGTTGTCGTCGCTGTGGAGACATGACCTGGTGCCCCAACCCTTTTTTGCGCTGAGGAGGGTGTCGCAATTTTGCTGGCCGACAGGGTAGGCTTCTTAAAAGTCAGAAAGTCCTTGTCAGACACTGAAGATTTTGAAGATCTTGCCTCTGAAGACTTCTTGTACGTCTTCATAGGAGGAGCGTCTGAGGGGCCAGGAGATGTCACTCTCGGCCTCTTCAGGGAGACTTCAAAGGTTCTGGAAAAGCTTCCCTCTGAGGATACCACACTCTCCCTGTCCTTAAGCCTGTCCAGCCAGATAAGCAGACGAACCTCTCTGTCTCTCAAGGTCTTGTGAGGGAAAGACCTACATATTTTACAGTCCTTAGGCACGTGGTCAGGATAAAGGCAATATAGGCAGAGGTCGTGCTTGTCGTCCACATGTAGCCTCTTCTTCCCACATGAAGAGCAGGCCCTGAAAAGGGCTTTCTTCTGGGATTCAGACATGCCAGGAGTTTAGAAGAAATAATCACTCACTGCAGTAATAAGTGGCCTGAAGCAATCTCTGTTCAAGTCCTTGAAGAAGCAAGTCACTTAAAAAGTGAACAATCTGGTTTGTAAGAAATCCTCAGGCTGGAGACTCCCTAGCACAACGTGCGGTAGAAAATCTGAGGGACTGAGGCTCCTGTCAGGAAGGTTCTAGAGGGAGGTGATAGCTGATTGGCTGGCTCTAAGAGTTTGGTCCTTTTTACATAAGGACAAGGATAGGCTACTAAGGGGAGGCCCTTCGGCCTATTTTTCTCTATATATGTCTATAGGACATTAATTTTCAATGTACCGGAGGCTCCCGTCTCGACGACGGGGAATGATTCAGGCATGTGAATCTATGAAAGACACCCCTAATACTGGATAAAAGATATATCAAAACAATCATACACCTATTAGGTGTAACTAAAATCTGAAATGGATCAAGCATGTCAACACCAGTTCTCTACCAAAGCAACGTGGCAGTACTCAAGACCCGGATTCCCCTGAAAATCAAAACTCCTGATAGGTATCAGGTTCCTGATACACGTTCTCCTCGGTCCTTTCAGGAATAATCTGGCCAACAGTATGACAGTGGAGAGGGATCGCAGACAAGGAGAGTACGTGCAACCGAAAAGCAAGACACAACGCCCGTCTGACGTGAAGATAAAGGAGGATAGACCTCCTCCATATAAAGCCCCTTTCCAGAAAAAGAAAGCTGCAGCATTAACAGCTAGATATGCCACAGGCGATGAGAACCCTCCTCCTGAACAGGAGTTGGGCGGTGATTTTCCTCAACAGCGTGTCAGAAGTCACCTTAGTATGCCAGAATCTCCACCAATTTCTGGTAATGAAAGCAACTGATACCTTTGTTACAGTAGAAACCGCGGATACCCGCATTGCCCCTCCAGACAGACTATATCAGTAGATATTCAAATTTAGGGTGACGCTAAACACACCAATAAAGTGATCTTGTGGGACATCTTGACTGCTTCTTTTGATATTCTCGCGACAGATGTCGATTGGCCCCCACCTTTTATCCTTGTATGTCCCCAGGGTGAGGATATAATTGTCCCTTCTTTCTCGCACCTCATCCAAGACAAGGTCAAACATGCTTATGCTTCTGAATGGGCCCTAGCTTTGGCCCCTGCTCTTTATCATAATCATACCGGTTGGGATAAGGATTCCCCCTTACCATGATATTCCTATACGGTCTACACCTCAAGTACAGCCTCAGTATCCTCTTAAATGGGATGCTAGAGCTCTTGTTAATTAAATTCTTTCCCAACTTGAGTACCAGGGAGTAATTGAACCCTGTGTCTCTCAAATGAATAATCCTCTTTTTACTGTTTTGAAATTTCATCATTCCTTTCTCATTGTTTTAGATCATAGACTTTTCAATAGTCATACTCGCCCATTTGAGGTGCAAAATACCCATAGTCTGGTACAAAAGGGGGTGGTGATGGACGGAGCATCAGAACCAATCAAACACTCACACCCAGTCAACAGATCTGGGTTTGATCCATCACCGTTCTTTAGCCCACTCTGCCACCCCAGTTCAGACATAGCCATATGCAAATCAGTCTGACCCTGTGCCTCATGGGAACAGTCCAGCCCGATCTGCCAAGCCATGCCTTCCCTGGATGGAAACAAGCTTCCTAGGACCGGTTTCTAGCATTTCAGCCATCTTCAGCCAGGCTTGCTTGAATCCAGTGGCAAAGTGAGCAAGGGACTCACGTCTGAGCATACCCAGCCAACTTATGGCGAACAAAACGGTACAAAAGGGGGTGGTGATGGACGGAGCATCAGAACCAATCAAACACTCACACCCAGTCAACAGATCTGGGTTTGATCCATCACCGTTCTTTAGCCCACTCTGCCACCCCAGTTCAGACATGGCCATATGCAAATCAGTCTGACCCTGTGCCTCATGGGAACAGTCCAGCCCGAACTGCCAAGCCATGCCTTCCCTGGATGGAAACAAGCTTCCTAGGACCGGTTTCTGGCATTTCAGCCGTTTTCAGCCAGGCTTGCTGAATCCAGTGGCAAAGTGAGCAAAGGACTCACGTCTGAGCATACCCTGCCAACTTATGGCGAACAAAACGGTACAAAACGGGGTGGTGATGGACGGAGCATCAGAACCAATCAAACACTCACACCCAGTCAACAGATCTGGGTTTGATCCATCACCGTTCTTTAGCCCACTCTGCCACCCCAGTTCAGACATGGCCATATGCAAATCAGTCTGACCCTGTGCCTCATGAGAACAGTCCAGCCCGAACTGCCAAGCCATGCCTTCCCTGGATGGACACAAGCTTCCTAGGACCGGTTTCTGGCATTTCAGCCGTCTTCAGCCAGGCTTGCTTGAATCCAGTGGCAAAGTGAGCAAGAGACTCACATCTGAGCATACCCTGCCAACTAATGGCGAACAAAACGGTACAAAAGGAGGTGGTGATGGACGGAGCATCAGAACCAATCAAACACTCACACCCAGTCAACAGATCTGGGTTTGATCCATCACCGTTCTTCAGCCCACTCTGCCACCCCAGTTCAGACATGGCCATATGCAAATCAGTCTGACCCTGTGCCTCATGGGAACAGTCCAGCCCGAACTGCCAAGCCATGCCTTCCCTGGATGGAAACAAGCTTCCTAGGACCGGTTTCTGGCATTTCAGCCGTCTTCAGCCAGGCTTGCTTGAATCCAGTGGCAAAGTGAGCAAGAGACTCACGTCTGAGCATACCCTGCCAACTTATGGCGAAGAAAACAGTACAAAAGGGGGTGGTGACGGACGAAGCATCAGAACCAATCAAACACTCACACCCACTCAACAGATCTGGGTTTGATCCATCACCGTTCTTTAGCCCACTCTGCCACCCCAGCTCAGACATGGCCATATGCAAATCAGTCTGACCCTGTGCCTCATGGGAACAGTCCAGCCCGAACTGCCAAGCCATGCCTTCCCTGGATGGAAACAAGCTTCCTAGGACCGGTTTCTGGCATTTCAGCCGTCTTCAGCCAGGCTTGCTTGAATCCAGTGACAAAGTGAGCAAGGGACTCACGTCTGAGCATACCCTGCCAACTTATGGCGAAGAAAACGGTACAAAAGGGGGTGGTGACGGACGAAGCATCAGAACCAATCAAACACTCACAACCAGTCAACAGATCTGGGTTTGATCCATCACCGTTTTTAAGCCCACTCTGCCACCCCAGTTCAGACATGGCCATATGCAAATCAGTCTGACCCTGTGCCTCATGGGAACAGTCCAGCCCGAACTGCCAAGCCATGCCTTCCCTGGATGGAAACAAGCTTCCTAGGACCGGTTTCTGGCATTTCAGCCGTCTTCAGCCAAGCTTGCTTGAATCCAGTGGCAAAGTGAGCAAGGGACTCACGTCTGAGCATACCCTGCCAACTTATGGCGAACAAAACGGTACAAAAGGGGGTGGTGATGGACGGAGCATCAGAACCAATCAAACACTCACAACCAGTCAACAGATCTGGGTTTGATCCATCACCATTCAGGCACAGGGTCAGACTGATTTGCATATGGCCATGTCTGAACTGGGGTGGCAGAGTGGGCTAAGGAACGGTGATGGATCAAACCCAGATCTGTTGACTGGGTGTGAGTGTTTGATTGGTTCTGATGCTCCGTCCATCACCACCCCATTTTGTACTGCTTTGTTCGCCATAAGTTGGCAGGGTACGCTCAGACGTGAGTCCCTTGCTCACTTTGCCACTGGATTCAAGCAAGCCTGGCTGAAGACGGCTGAAATGCCAGAAACCGGTCCTAGGCAGCTTGTTTCCGGTCCAGGGAAGGCATGGCTTGGCAGTTCGGGCTGGACTGTTCCCATGAGGCACAGGGTCAGACTGATTTGCATATGGCCATGTCTGAACTACGGTGGCAGAGTGGGCTAAAGAACGGTGATGGGTCAAACCCAGATCTGTTGACTCGGTGTGAGTGTTTGATTGGTTCTGATGCTCCGGCCATCACCACCCCCTTTTGTACTGCTTTGTTTGCCATAAGTTGGCAGGGTATGCTCAGACGTGAGTTCCTTGCTCACTTTGCCACTGGATTCAAGCAAGCCTGGCGGAAGACGGCTGAAATGCCAGAAACCAGTCCTAGGAAGCTTGTTTCCTGTCCAGGGAAGGCATGGCTTGGCAGTTCGGGCTGGACTGTTCCCATGAGGCACAGGGTCTGACTGATTTGCATATGGCCATGTCTGAACTGGGGTGGCAGAGTGGGCTAAAGAACGGTGATGGATCAAACCCAGATCTGTTGACTGGGTGTGAGTGTTTGATTGGTTCTGATGCTCTGTCCATCACCACCCCCTTTTGTACTGCTTTGTTCGCCATAAGTTGGCAGGGTATGCTCAGACGTGAGTCCCTTGCTCACTTTGCAACTGGATTCAAGCAAGCCTGGCTGAAGACGGCTGAAATGCCAGAAACCGGTCCTAGGAAGCTTGTTTCCATGCAGGGAAGGCATGGCTTGGCAGTTCGGGCTGGACTGTTCCCATGAGGCACAGGGTCAGAGTGATTTGCATATGGCCATGTCTGAACTGGGGTGGCAGAGTGGGCTAAAGAACGGTGATGGATCAAACCCAGATCTGTTGACTGGGTGTGAGTGTTTGATTAGTTCTGATGCTCCGTCCATCACCACCCCCTTTTGTACTGATTTGTTTGCCATAAGTTGGCAGGATATGCTCAGACGTGAGTCCCTTGCTCACTTTGCAACTGGATTCAAGCAAGCCTGGCTGAAGACGGCTGAAATGCCAGAAACCGGTCCTAGGAAGCTTGTTTCCATGCAGGGAAGGCATGGCTTGGCAGTTCGGGCTGGACTGTTCCCATGAGGCACAGGGTCAGACTGATTTGCATATGGCCATGTCTGAACTGGGGTGGCAGAGTGGGCTAAAGAACGGTGATGGATCAAACCCAGATCTGTTGACTGGGTGTGAGTGTTTGATTGGTTCTGATGCTCCGTCCATCACCACCCCCTTTTGTACTGCTTTGTTCGTCATAAGTTGGCAGGGTATGCTCAGACGTGAGTCCCTTGCTCACTTTGCCACTGGATTCAAGCAAGCCTGGCTGAAGACGGCTGAAATGCCAGAAACCGGTCCTAGGAAGCTTGTTTCCGGTCCAGGGAAGGCATGGCTTGGCAGTTCGGGCTGGACTGTTCCCATGAGGCACAGGGTCAGACTGATTTGCATATGGCCATGTCTGAACTGAGGTGGCAGAGTGGGCTAAAGAACGGTGATGGATCAAACCCAGATCTGTTGACTGGGTGTGAGTGTTTGATTGGTTCTGCTGCTCCGTCCATCACCACCCCCTTTTGTACTGCTTTGTTCGCCATAAGTTGGCAGGGTATGCTCAGACGTGAGTCCCTTGCTCACTTTGCCACTGGATTCAAGCAAGCCTGGCTGAAGACGGCTGAAATGCCAGAAACCAGTCCTAGGAAGCTTGTTTCCATGCAGGGAAGGCATGGCTTGGCAGTTCAGGCTGGACTGTTCCCATGAGGCACAGGGTCAGACTGATTTGCATATGGCCATGTCTGAACTGGGGTGACAGAGTGGGCTAAAGAACGGTGATGGATCAAACCCAGATCTGTTGACTGGGTGAGAGTGTATGATTAGTTCTGATGCTCCGTCCATCACCACCCCCTTTTGTTCTGCTTTGTTCGCCATAAGTTGGCAGGGTATGCTCAGACGTGAGTCCCTTGCTCACTTTGCCACTGGATTCAAGCAAGCCTGGCTGAAGACAGCTGAAATGCCAGAAACCAGTCCTAGGCAGCTTGTTTCCGGTCCAGAGAAGGCATGGCTTGGCAGTTCAGGCTGGACTGTTCCCATGAGGCACAGGGTCAGACTGATTTGCATATGGCCATGTCTGAACTGGGGTGGCAGAGTGGGCTAAAGAACGGTGATGGATCTACCCAGATCTGTTGACTGGGTGTGAGTGTTTGATTGGTTCTGATGCTCCGTCCATCACCACCCCCTTTTGTACTGCTTTGTTCGCCATAAGTTGGCAGGGTATGCTCAGACGTGAGTCCCTTGCTCACTTTGCCACTGGATTCAAGCAAGCCTGGCTGAAGACGGCGAATGCCAGAAACCAGTCCTAGGAAGCTTGTTTCCTGTCCAGGGAAGGCATGGCTTGGCAGTTCGGGCTAGACTGTTCCCATGAGGCACAGGGTCAGACTGATTTGCATATGGCCATGTCTGAACTGGGGTGGCAGAGTGGGCTAAAGAACGGTGATGGATCAAACCCAGATCTGTTGACTGGGTGTGAGTGTTTGATTGGTTCTGATGCTCTGTCCATCACCACCCCCTTTTGTACTGCTTTGTTCGCCATAAGTTGGCAGGGTATGCTCAGACGTGAGTCCCTTGCTCACTTTGCAACTGGATTCAAGCAAGCCTGGCTGAAGACGGCTGAAATGCCAGAAACCGGTCCTAGGAAGCTTGTTTCCATGCAGGGAAGGCATGGCTTGGCAGTTCGGGCTGGACTGTTCCCATGAGGCACAGGGTCAGACTGATTTGCATATGGCCATGTCTGAACTGGGGTGGCAGAGTGGGCTAAAGAACGGTGATGGGTCAAACCCAGATCTGTTGACTCGGTGTGAGTGTTTGATTGGTTCTGATGCTCCGGCCATCACCACCCCCTTTTGTACTGCTTTGTTTGCCATAAGTTGGCAGGGTATGCTCAGACGTGAGTTCCTTGCTCACTTTGCCACTGGATTCAAGCAAGCCTGGCGGAAGACGGCTGAAATGCCAGAAACCAGTCCTAGGAAGCTTGTTTCCTGTCCAGGGAAGGCATGGCTTGGCAGTTCGGGCTGGACTGTTCCCATGAGGCACAGGGTCTGACTGATTTGCATATGGCCATGTCTGAACTGGGGTGGCAGAGTGGGCTAAAGAACGGTGATGGATCAAACCCAGATCTGTTGACTGGGTGTGAGTGTTTGATTGGTTCTGATGCTCTGTCCATCACCACCCCCTTTTGTACTGCTTTGTTCGCCATAAGTTGGCAGGGTATGCTCAGACGTGAGTCCCTTGCTCACTTTGCAACTGGATTCAAGCAAGCCTGGCTGAAGACGGCTGAAATGCCAGAAACCGGTCCTAGGAAGCTTGTTTCCATGCAGGGAAGGCATGGCTTGGCAGTTCGGGCTGGACTGTTCCCATGAGGCACAGGGTCAGACTGATTTGCATATGGCCATGTCTGAACTGGGGTGGCAGAGTGGGCTAAAGAACGGTGATGGATCAAACCCAGATCTGTTGACTGGGTGTGAGTGTTTGATTAGTTCTGATGCTCCGTCCATCACCACCCCCTTTTGTACTGCTTTGTTTGCCATAAGTTGACAGGGTATGCTCAGATGTGAGTCCCTTGCTCACTTTGCCACTGGATTCAAGCAAGCCTGGCTGAAGACGGCTGAAATGCCAGAAACCGGTCCTAGGAAGCTTGTTTCCGGTCCAGGGAAGGCATGGCTTGGCAGTACGGGCTGGACTGTTCCCATGAGGCACAGGGTCAGACTGATTTGCATATGGCCATGTCTGAACTGGGGTGGCAGAGTGGGCTAAAGAACGGTGATGGATCAAACCCAGATCTGTTGACTGGGTGTGAGTGTTTGATTGGTTCTGATGCTCCGTCCATCACCACCCCCTTTTGTACTGCTTTGTTTGCCATAAGTTGGCAGGGTATGCTCAGATGTGAGTCCCTTGCTCACTTTGCCACTGGATTCAAGCAAGCCTGGCTGAAGACGGCTGAAATGCCAGAAACCGGTCCTAGGAAGCTTGTTTCCATGCAGGGAAGGCATGGCTTGGCAGTTCGGGCTGGACTGTTCCCATGAGGCACAGGGTCAGACTGATTTGCATATGGCCATGTCTGAACTGGGGTGGCAGAGTGGGCTAAAGAACGGTGATGGATCAAACCCAGATCTGTTGACTGGGTGTGAGTGTTTGATTGGTTCTGATGCTCCGTCCATCACCACCCCCTTTTATACTGCTTTCTTCGCCATAAGTTGGCAGGGTATGCTCAGACGTGAGCCCCTTGCTCACTTTGCCACTGGATTCAAGCAAGCCTGGCTGAAGACGGCTGAAATGCCAGAAACCGGTCCTAGGAAGCTTGTTTCCGGTCCAGGGAAGGCATGGCTTGGCAGTTCGGGCTGGACTGTTCCCATGAGGCACAGGGTCAGACTGATTTGCATATGGCCATGTCTGAACTGGGGTGGCAGAGTAGGCTAAAGAACGGTGATAGATCAAACCCAGATTTGTTGACTGGGTGTGAGTGTTTGATTGGTTCTGATGCTCCGTCCATCACCACCCCCTTTTGTACTGCTTTGTTCGTCATAAGTTGGCAGGGTATGCTCAGACGTGAGTCCCTTGCTCACTTTGCCACTGGATTCAAGCAAGCCTGGCTGAAGACGGCTGAAATGCCAGAAACCGGTCCTAGGAAGCTTGTTTCCGGTCCAGGGAAGGCATGGCTTGGCAGTTCGGGCTGGACTGTTCCCATGAGGCACAGGGTCAGACTGATTTGCATATGGCCATGTCTGAACTGAGGTGGCAGAGTGGGCTAAAGAACGGTGATGGATCAAACCCAGATCTGTTGACTGGGTGTGAGTGTTTGATTGGTTCTGCTGCTCCGTCCATCACCACCCCCTTTTGTACTGCTTTGTTCGCCATAAGTTGGCAGGGTATGCTCAGACGTGAGTTCCTTGCTCACTTTGCCACTGGATTCAAGCAAGCCTGGCTGAAGACGGCTGAAATGCCAGAAACCAGTCCTAGGAAGCTTGTTTCCATGCAGGGAAGGCATGGCTTGGCAGTTCGGGCTGGACTGTTCCCATGAGGCACAGGGTCAGACTGATTTGCATATGGCCATGTCTGAACTGGGGTGACAGGGTGGGCTAAAGAACGGTGATGGATCAAACCCAGATCTGTTGACTGGGTGAGAGTGTATGATTAGTTCTGATGCTCCGTCCATCACCACCCCCTTTTGTTCTGCTTTGTTCGCCATAAGTTGGCAGGGTATGCTCAGACGTGAGTCCCTTGCTCACTTTGCCACTGGATTCAAGCAAGCCTGGCTGAAGACAGCTGAAATGCCAGAAACCAGTCCTAGGCAGCTTGTTTCCGGTCCAGAGAAGGCATGGCTTGGCAGTTCAGGCTGGACTGTTCCCATGAGGCACAGGGTCAGACTGATTTGCATATTGCCATGTCTGAACTGGGGTGGCAGAGTGGGCTAAAGAACGGTGATGGATCTACCCAGATCTGTTGACTGGGTGTGAGTGTTTGATTGGTTCTGATGCTCCGTCCATCACCACCCCCTTTTGTACTGCTTTGTTCGCCATAAGTTGGCAGGGTATGCTCAGACGTGAGTCCCTTGCTCACTTTGCCACTGGATTCAAGCAAGCCTGGCTGAAGACGGCTGAAATGCCAGAAACCAGTCCTAGGAAGCTTGTTTCCTGTCCAGGGAAGGCATGGCTTGGCAGTTCGGGCTAGACTGTTCCCATGAGGCACAGGGTCAGACTGATTTGCATATGGCCATGTCTGAACTGGGGTGGCAGAGTGGGCTAAAGAACGGTGATGGATCAAACCCAGATCTGTTGACTGGGTGTGAGTGTTTGATTGGTTCTGATGCTCTGTCCATCACCACCCCCTTTTGTACTGCTTTGTTCGCCATAAGTTGGCAGGGTATGCTCAGACGTGAGTCCCTTGCTCACTTTGCAACTGGATTCAAGCAAGCCTGGCTGAAGACGGCTGAAATGCCAGAAACCGGTCCTAGGAAGCTTGTTTCCATGCAGGGAAGGCATGGCTTGGCAGTTCGGGCTGGACTGTTCCCATGAGGCACAGGGTCAGACTGATTTGCATATGGCCATGTCTGAACTGGGGTGGCAGAGTGGGCTAAAGAACGGTGATGGATCAAACCCAGATCTGTTGACTGGGTGTGAGTGTTTGATTGGTTCTGATGCTCCGTCCATCACCACCCCCTTTTGTACTGCTTTCTTCGCCATAAGTTGGCAGGGTATGCTCAGACGTGAGCCCCTTGCTCACTTTGCCACTGGATTCAAGCAAGCCTGGCTGAAGACGGCTGAAATGCCAGAAACCGGTCCTAGGAAGCTTGTTTCCGGTCCAGGGAAGGCATGGCTTGGCAGTTCGGGCTGGACTGTTCCCATGAGGCACAGGGTCAGACTGATTTGCATATGGCCATGTCTGAACTGGGGTGGCAGAGTAGGCTAAAGAACGGTGATGGATCAAACCCAGATCTGTTGACTGGGTGTGAGTGTTTGATTGGTTCTGATGCTCCGTCCATCACCACCCCCTTTTGTACTGCTTTGTTCGTCATAAGTTGGCAGGGTATGCTCAGACGTGAGTCCCTTGCTCACTTTGCCACTGGATTCAAGCAAGCCTGGCTGAAGACGGCTGAAATGCCAGAAACCGGTCCTAGGAAGCTTGTTTCCGGTCCAGGGAAGGCATGGCTTGGCAGTTCGGGCTGGACTGTTCCCATGAGGCACAGGGTCAGACTGATTTGCATATGGCCATGTCTGAACTGAGGTGGCAGAGTGGGCTAAAGAACGGTGATGGATCAAACCCAGATCTGTTGACTGGGTGTGAGTGTTTGATTGGTTCTGCTGCTCCGTCCATCACCACCCCCTTTTGTACTGCTTTGTTCGCCATAAGTTGGCAGGGTATGCTCAGACGTGAGTCCCTTGCTCACTTTGCCACTGGATTCAAGCAAGCCTGGCTGAAGACGGCTGAAATGCCAGAAACCAGTCCTAGGAAGCTTGTTTCCATGTAGGGAAGGCATGGCTTGGCAGTTCGGGCTGGACTGTTCCCATGAGGCACAGGGTCAGACTGATTTGCATATGGCCATGTCTGAACTGGGGTGACAGAGTGGGCTAAAGAACGGTGATGGATCAAACCCAGATCTGTTGACTGGGTGAGAGTGTATGATTAGTTCTGATGCTCCGTCCATCACCACCCCCTTTTGTTCTGCTTTGTTCGCCATAAGTTGGCAGGGTATGCTCAGACGTGAGTCCCTTGCTCACTTTGCCACTGGATTCAAGCAAGCCTGGCTGAAGACAGCTGAAATGCCAGAAACCAGTCCTAGGCAGCTTGTTTCCGGTCCAGAGAAGGTATGGCTTGGCAGTTCAGGCTGGACTGTTCCCATGAGGCACAGGGTCAGACTGATTTGCATATGGCCATGTCTGAACTGGGGTGGCAGAGTGGGCTAAAGAACGGTGATGGATCTACCCAGATCTGTTGACTGGGTGTGAGTGTTTGATTGGTTCTGATGCTCTGTCCATCACCACCCCCTTTTGTACTGCTTTGTTCGCCATAAGTTGGCAGGGTATGCTCAGACGTGAGTCCCTTGCTCACTTTGCAACTGGATTCAAGCAAGCCTGGCTGAAGACGGCTGAAATGCCAGAAACCGGTCCTAGGAAGCTTGTTTCCATGCAGGGAAGGCATGGCTTGGCAGTTCGGGCTGGACTGTTCCCATGAGGCACAGGGTCAGACTGATTTGCATATGGCCATGTCTGAACTGGGGTGGCAGAGTGGGCTAAAGAACGGTGATGGATCAAACCCAGATCTGTTGACTGGGTGTGAGTGTTTGATTGGTTCTGATGCTCCGTCCATCACCACCCCCTTTTGTACTGCTTTCTTCGCCATAAGTTGGCAGGGTATGCTCAGACGTGAGCCCCTTGCTCACTTTGCCACTGGATTCAAGCAAGCCTGGCTGAAGACGGCTGAAATGCCAGAAACCGGTCCTAGGAAGCTTGTTTCCGGTCCAGGGAAGGCATGGCTTGGCAGTTCGGGCTGGACTGTTCCCATGAGGCACAGGGTCAGACTGATTTGCATATGGCCATGTCTGAACTGGGGTGGCAGAGTAGGCTAAAGAACGGTGATGGATCAAACCCAGATCTGTTGACTGGGTGTGAGTGTTTGATTGGTTCTGATGCTCCGTCCATCACCACCCCCTTTTGTACTGCTTTGTTCGTCATAAGTTGGCAGGGTATGCTCAGACGTGAGTCCCTTGCTCACTTTGCCACTGGATTCAAGCAAGCCTGGCTGAAGACGGCTGAAATGCCAGAAACCGGTCCTAGGAAGCTTGTTTCCGGTCCAGGGTAGGCATGGCTTGGCAGTTCGGGCTGGACTGTTCCCATGAGGCACAGGGTCAGACTGATTTGCATATGGCCATGTCTGAACTGAGGTGGCAGAGTGGGCTAAAGAACGGTGATGGATCAAACCCAGATCTGTTGACTGGGTGTGAGTGTTTGATTGGTTCTGCTGCTCCGTCCATCACCACCCCCTTTTGTACTGCTTTGTTCGCCATAAGTTGGCAGGGTATGCTCAGACGTGAGTCCCTTGCTCACTTTGCCACTGGATTCAAGCAAGCCTGGCTGAAGACGGCTGAAATGCCAGAAACCAGTCCTAGGAAGCTTGTTTCCATGTAGGGAAGGCATGGCTTGGCAGTTCGGGCTGGACTGTTCCCATGAGGCACAGGGTCAGACTGATTTGCATATGGCCATGTCTGAACTTGGGTGACAGAGTGGGCTAAAGAACGGTGATGGATCAAACCCAGATCTGTTGACTGGGTGAGAGTGTATGATTAGTTCTGATGCTCCGTCCATCACCACCCCCTTTTGTTCTGCTTTGTTCGCCATAAGTTGGCAGGGTATGCTCAGACGTGAGTCCCTTGCTCACTTTGCCACTGGATTCAAGCAAGCCTGGCTGAAGACAGCTGAAATGCCAGAAACCAGTCCTAGGCAGCTTGTTTCCGGTCCAGAGAAGGTATGGCTTGGCAGTTCAGGCTGGACTGTTCCCATGAGGCACAGGGTCAGACTGATTTGCATATGGCCATGTCTGAACTGGGGTGGCAGAGTGGGCTAAAGAACGGTGATGGATCTACCCAGATCTGTTGACTGGGTGTGAGTGTTTGATTGGTTCTGATGCTCCGTCCATCACCACCCCCTTTTGTACTGCTTTGTTCGCCATAAGTTGGCAGGGTATGCTCAGACGTGAGTCCCTTGCTCACTTTGCCACGGGATTCAAGCAAGCCTGGCTGAAGACGGCTGAAATGCCAGAAACCGGTCCGAGGAAGCTTTTTTCTGGTCCAGGGAAGGCATGGCTTGGCAGTTCGGGCTGGACTATTCCCATGAGGCACAGGGTCAGACAGATTTGCATATGGCCATGTCTGATCTGGGGTGGCAGAGTGGGCTAAAGAACGGTGATGGATAAAACCCAGATCTATTGACTGGGTGTGAGTGTTTGATTGGTTCTGATGCTCCGTCCATCACCACCCCCTTTTGTACTGCTTTGTTCGCCATAAGTTGGCAGGGTATGCTCAGACGTGAGTCCCTTGCTCACTTTGCCACTGGATTCAAGCAAGCCTGGCTGAAGACGGCTGAAATGCCAGAAACCGGTCCTAGGAAGCTTGTTTCCGGTCCAGGGAAGGCATGGCTTGGCAGTTCGGGCTGGACTGTTCCCATGAGGCACAGGGTCAGACTGATTTGCATATGGCCATGTCTGAACTGAGGTGGCAGAGTGGGCTAAAGAACGGTGATGGATCAAACCCAGATCTGTTGACTGGGTGTGAGTGTTTGATTGGTTCTGCTGCTCCGTCCATCACCACCCCCTTTTGTACTGCTTTGTTCGCCATAAGTTGGCAGGGTATGCTCAGACGTGAGTCCCTTGCTCACTTTGCCACTGGATTCAAGCAAGCCTGGCTGAAGACGGCTGAAATGCCAGAAACCAGTCCTAGGAAGCTTGTTTCCATGCAGGGAAGGCATGGCTTGGTAGTTCGGGCTGGACTGTTCCCATGAGGCACAGGGTCAGACTGATTTGCATATGGCCATGTCTGAACTGGGTGACAGAGTGGGCTAAAGAACGGTGATGGATCAAACCTAGATCTGTTGACTGGGTGAGAGTGTATGATTAGTTCTGATGCTCCGTCCATCACCACCCCCTTTTGTTCTGCTTTGTTCGCCATAAGTTGGCAGGGTATGCTCAGACGTGAGTCCCTTGCTCACTTTGCCACTGGATTCAAGCAAGCCTGGCTGAAGACAGCTGAAATGCCAGAAACCAGTCCTAGGCAGCTTGTTTCCGGTCCAGAGAAGGCATGGCTTGGCAGTTCAGGCTGGACTGTTCCCATGAGGCACAGGGTCAGACTGATTTGCATATGGCCATGTCTGAACTGGGGTGGCAGAGTGGGCTAAAGAACGGTGATGGATCTACCCAGATCTGTTGACTGGGTGTGAGTGTTTGATTGGTTCTGATGCTCCGTCCATCACCACCCCCTTGTGTACTGCTTTGTTCGCCATAAGTTGGCAGGGTATGCTCAGACGTGAGTCCCTTGCTCAATTTGCCACGGGATTCAAGCAAGCCTGGCTGAAGACGGCTGAAATGCCAGAAACCGGTCCTAGGAAGCTGTTTTCCGGTTCAGGGAAGGCATGGCTTGGCAGTTCGGGCTGGACTATTCCCATGAGGCACAGGGTCAGACTGATTTGCATATGGCCATGTCTGAACTGGGGTGGCAGAGTGGGCTAAAGAACGGTGATGGATAAAACCCAGATCTGTTGACTAGGTGTGAGTGTTTGATTGGTTCTGATGCTCCGTCCATCACAACCCCCTTTTGTACTGCTTTGTTCGCCATAAGTTGGCCGGGTATGCTCAGACGTGAGTCCCTTGCTCACTTTGCCACTGGATTCAAGCAAGCCTGGCTGAAAACGGCTGAAATGCCAGAAACCGGTCCCAGGCAGCTTGTTTCCGGTCCAGGGAAGGCATGGCTTGGTAGTTCGGGCTGGACTGTTCCCATGAGGCACAGGGTCAGACTGATTTGCATATGGCCATGTCTGAACTGGGGTGGCAGAGTGGGCTAAAGAACGGTGATGGATCAAACCCAGATCTATTGACTGGGTGTGAGTGTTTGATTGGTTCTGATGCTCCGTCCATCACCACCCCCTTTTGTACTGCTTTGTTCGCCATAAGTTGGCAGGGTATGCTCAGACGTGAGTCCCTTGCTCACTTTGCCACTGGATTCAAGCAAGCCTGGCTGAAGACGGCTGAAATGCCAGAAACCGGTCCTAGGCAGCTTGTTTCTAGTCCAGGGAAGGCATGGCTTGGCAGTTCGGGCTGGACTGTTCCCATGAGGCACAGGGTCAGACTGATTTGCATATGGCCATGTCTGAACTGGGGTGGCAGAGTGGGCTAAAGAACGGTGATGGATCAAACCCAGATCTGTTGAATGGGTGTGAGTGTTTGATTGGTTCTGATGCTCCGTCCATCACCACCCCCTTTTGTACTGCTTTTTCGCCATAAGTTGGCAGGGTATGCTCAGACGTGAGTCCCTTGCTCACTTTGCCACTGGATTCAAGCAAGCCTGGCTGAAGACGGCTGAAATGCCAGAAACCGGTCCTAGGAAGCTTGTTTCCGGTCCAGGGAAGGCATGGCTTGGCAGTTCGGGCTGGACTGTTCCCATGAGGCACAGGGTCAGACTGATTTGCATATGGCCATGTCTGAACTGGGGTGGCAGAGTGGGCTAAAGAACGGTGATGGATCAAACCCAGATCTGTTGACTGGGAGTGAGTGTATTATTGGTTCTGATGCTCCATCCATCACCACCCCCTTTTGTACTGCTTTGTTCGCCATAAGTTGGCAGGGTATGCTCAGACGTGAGTCCCTTGCTTACTTTGCCACTGGATTCAATCAAGCCTGGCTGAAGACTGCTGAAATGCCAGAATCCGGTCCTAGGAAGCTTGTTTCCTGTCCAGGGAAGGCATGGCTTGGCAGTTCGGGCTGGACTGTTCCCAAGAGGCACAGGGTCAGACTGATTTGCATATTGCCATGTCTGAACTGGGGTGGCAGAGTGGGCTAAAGAACTGTAATGGATCAAACCCAGATCCGTTGACTGGGTGTGAGTGTTTGATTGGTCCTAATGCTCTGTCCATCACCACCCCCTTTTGTACTGCTTTGTTCGCCATAAGTTGGCAGGGTATGCTCAGACGTGAGTCCCTTGCTCACTTTGCCACTGGATTCAAGCAAGCCTGGCTGAAGACGGCTGAAATGCCAGAAACCGGTCCTAGGAAGCTTGTTTCCGGTCCAGGAAAGGCATGGCTTGGCAGTTCGGTCTGGACTGTTCCCATGAGGCACAGGGTCAGACTAATTTGCATATGGCCATGTCTGAACTGGGGTGGCAGAGTGGGCTAAAGAACGGTGGATGGATCAAACCCAGATCTGTTGACTGGGTGTGAGTGTTTGATTGGTTCTGATGCTCCGTCCATCACCACCCCCTTTTGTACTGCTTTGTTCGCCATAAGTTGGCAGGGTATGCTTAGATGTGAGTCCCTTGCTCACTTTGCCACTGGATTCAAGCAAGCCTGGCTGAAGACGGCTGAAATGCCAGAAACCGGTCCTAGGAAGCTTGTTTCCGGTCCAGGGAAGGCATGGCTTGGCAGTTCGGGCTGGACTATTCCCATGAGGCACAGGGTCAGACTGATTTGCATATGGCCATGTCTGAACTGGGGTGGCAGAGTGGGCTAAAGAACGGTGATGGATCAAACCCAGATCTGTTGACTGGGTGTGAGTGTTTGATTGGTTCTGATGCTCCGCCCATCACCACCCCCTTGTGTACTGCTTTGTTAGCCATAAGTTGGCAGGGTATGCTCAGACGTGAGTCCCTTGCTCACTTTGCCACTGGATTCAAGCAAGCCTGGCTGAAGACGGCTGAAATGCCAGAAACTGGTCCTAGGAAGCTTGTTTCCGGTCCAGGAAAGGCATGGCTTGGCAGTTCGGGCTGGACTGTTCCCATGAGCCACGGGGTCAGACTGATTTGCATATGGCCATGTCTGAACTGGGGTGGCAGAGTGGGCTAAAGAACGGTGATGGATCAAACCCAGATCTGTTGACTGGGTGTGAGTGTTTGATTGGTTCTGATGCTCTGTCCATCACCACCCCCTTTTGTACTGCTTTGTTCGCCATAAGTTGGCAGGGTATGCTCAAACGTGAGTCCCTTGCTCACTTTGCAACTGGATTCAAGCAAGCCTGGCTGAAGACGGCTGAAATGCCAGAAACCGGTCCTAGGAAGCTTGTTTCCATGCAGGGAAGGCATGGCTTGGCAGTTCGGGATGGACTGTTCCCATGAGGCACAGGGTCAGAGTGATTTGCATATGGCCATGTCTGAACTGGGGTGGCAGAGTGGGCTAAAGAACGGTGATGGATCAAACCAAGATCTGTTGACTGGGTGTGAGTGTTTGATTAGTTCTGATGCTCCGTCCATCACCACCCCCTTTTGTACTGCTTTGTTCGCCATAAGTTGGCAGGGTATGCTCAGATGTGAGTCCCTTGCTCACTTTGCCACTGGATTCAAGCAAGCCTGGCTGAAGACGGCTGAAATGCCAGAAACCGGTCCTAGGAAGCTTGTTTCCGGTCCAGGGAAGGCATGGCTTGGCAGTACGGGCTGGACTGTTCCCATGAGGCACAGGGTCAGACTGATTTGCATATGGCCATGTCTGAACTGGGGTGGCAGAGTGGGCTAAAGAACGGTGATGGATCAAACCCAGATATGTTGACTGGGTGTGAGTGTTTGATTGGTTCTGATGCTCCGTCCATCACCACCCCCTTTTGTACTGCTTTGTTTGCCATAAGTTGGCAGGGTATGCTCAGACGTGAGTCCCTTGCTCACTTTGCCACTGGATTCAAGCAAGCCTGGCTGAAGACGGCTGAAATGCCAGAAACCAGTCCTAGGAAGCTTGTTTCCTGTCCAGGGAAGGCATGGCTTGGCAGTTCGGGCTGGACTGTTCCCATGAGGCACAGGGTCAGACTGATTTGCATATGGCCATGTCTGAACTGGGGTGGTAGAGTGGGCTAAAGAACGGTGATGGATCAAACCCAGATCTGTTGACTGGGTGTGAGTGTTTGATTGGTTCTGATGCTCCGTCCATCACCACCCCCTTTTGTACTGCTTTCTTCGCCATAAGTTGGCAGGGTATGCTCAGACGTGAGCCCCTTGCTCACTTTGCCACTGGATTCAAGCAAGCCTGGCTGAAGACGGCTGAAATGGCAGAAACCGGTCCTAGGAAGCTTGTTTCCGGTCCAGGGAAGGCATGGCTTGGCAATTCGGGCTGGACTGTTCCCATGAGGCACAGGGTCAGACTGATTTGCATATGGCCATGTCTGAACTGGGGTGGCAGAGTGGGCTAAAGAACGGTGATGGATCAAACCCAGATATGTTGACTGGGTGTGAGTGTTTGATTGGTTCTGGTGCTCCGTCCATCACCACCCCCTTTTGTACTGCTTTGTTCGTCATAAGTTGGCAGGGTATGCTCAGACGTGAGCCCCTTGCTCACTTTGCCACTGGATTCAAGCAAGCCTGGCTGAAGACGGCTGAAATGCCAGAAACCAGTCCTAGGCAGCTTGTTTCCGGTCCAGGGAAGGCATGGCTTGGCAGTTCGGGCTGGACTGTTCCCATGAGGCACAGGGTCAGACTGATTTGCATATGGCCATGTCTGAACTGGGGTGGCAGAGTGGGCTAAAGAACGGTGATGGATCTACCCAGATCTGTTGACTGGGTGTGAGTGTTTGATTGGTTCTGATGCTCCGTCCTTCACCACCCCCTTTTGTACTGCTTTGTTCGCCATAAGTTGGCAGGGTATGCTCAGACGTGAGTCCCTTGCTCACTTTGCCACGGGATTCAAGCAAGCCTGGCTGAAGACGGCTGAAATGCCAGAAACCGGTCCTAGGAAGCTTGTTTCCGGTCCAGGGAAGGCATCGCTTGGCTTTACGGGCTGGACTGTTCCCATGAGGCACAGGGTCAGACTGATTTGCATATGGCCATGTCTGAACTTGGGTTGCAGAGTGGGCTAAAGAACGGTGATGGATCAAACCCAGATCTGTTGACTGGTTGTGAGTGTATTATTGGTTCTGATGCTCCATCCATCACCACCCCCTTTTGTACTGCTTTGTTCGCCAT
This sequence comes from Triturus cristatus, assembly GCF_964204655.1. Taxonomy (NCBI): domain Eukaryota; kingdom Metazoa; phylum Chordata; class Amphibia; order Caudata; family Salamandridae; genus Triturus; species Triturus cristatus. Next base: position 1,136,497,709 of record NC_140594.1, on the reverse strand, counting down.
AAGTTGGCAGGGTATGCTCAGACGTGAGTCCCTTGCTTACTTTGCCACTGGATTCAAGCAAGCCTGGCTTAAGACGGCTGAAATGCCAGAAACCAGTCCTAGGAAGTTTGTTTCTTGTCCAGGGAAGGCATGGCTTGGCAGTACGGGCTGGACTGTTCCCATGAGGCACAGGTTCAGACTGATTTGCATATGGCCATGTCTGAACTGGGGTGGCAGAGTGGGCTAAAGAACGGTGATGGATCAAACCCAGATCTGTTGACTCGGTGTGAGTGTTTGATTGGTTCTGATGCTCCGTCCATCACCACCCCCTTTTGTACTGCTTTGTTTGCCATAAGTTGGCAGGGTATGCTCAGACGTGAGTCCCTTGCTCACTTTGCCACTGGATTCAAGCAAGCCTGGCTGAAGACGGCTGAAATGCCAGAAACCAGTCCTAGGAAGTTTCAGGCACATGCATCATCATAGGGTTTTGCGATTCCTTAATTGCGATTATTAAGGAATCGCAATTAAGGAATAGCAAAACCCTATGCATGTAGGAATCGCTAAAGAAATAGCGATTCCCACAAATTCCTTAATTGCGATTAGCAAATTGCGAGTCGCAATTAAGGAATGTCTTCCCATTCATTCCTATGGGCCTCCAGGCCCATAGGAATGAATTAGAGATTGCGGGAGCAATTTGCGAGTACCAGTAGGTACTCGCAAATTGCTCCCGCAATTTCGATGGTGCAAGGGTGTCAAAATGACACCCTATTGCACCCATGTATGTTCACTCTGCACAAATGTTGCATACACACATGCTCTAAGGGCATGTGTGTGGGCAACATGTAACTTAGAAAAATGCAAAGAAGTGCATTTTTCTCAGTTTTCGCAAATTACCATGAGGTCCAGCCTCATGGTAATTTGCTCACGCTAATAGCGAAATCGCTATTTTTTAAACTGTAATGCATTGCATTTAAGGAATCTCAATTAGGGATTCCTTAAATGCAATCGCTATTTAAGGAATCCCAATTTTGAGATTCCTTAAATAGCGATTTTTGCATTTGGGATGATGCATCCCAAATGCAAAAATACCGGGAGCAAAGGGTCAGATTCTGAGAATCTGCCCGTTTGCGACCGGTATTTTGCTTGATGCATGTGCCTGTTAGTTTCCTGTCCAGGGAAGGCATGGCTTGGCAGTTCGGGCTGGACTGTTCCCATGAGGCACAGGGTCAGACTGATTTGCATATGGCCATGTCTGAACTGGGGTGGCAGAGTGGGCTAAAGAACGGTGATGGATCAAACCCAGATCTGTTGACTGGGTGTGAGTGTTTGATTGGTTCTGATGCTCTGTCCATCACCACCCCCTTTTGTACTGCTTTGTTCGCCATAAGTTGGCAGGGTATGCTCAGACGTGAGTCCCTTGCTCACTTTGCAACTGGATTCAAGCAAGCCTGGCTGAAGACGGCTGAAATGCCAGAAACCGGTCCTAGGAAGCTTGTTTCCATGCAGGGAAGGCATGGCTTGGCAGTTCGGGCTGGACTGTTCCCATGAGGCACAGGGTCAGACTGATTTGCATATGGCCATGTCTGAACTGGGGTGGCAGAGTGGGCTAAAGAACGGTGATGGATCAAACCCAGATCTGTTGACTGGGTGTGAGTGTTTGATTAGTTCTGATGCTCCGTCCATCACCACCCCCTTTTGTACTGCTGTGTTCGCCATAAGTTGGCAGGGTATGCTCAGATGTGAGTCCCTTGCTCACTTTGCCACTGGATTCAAGCAAGCCTGGCTGAAGACGGCTGAAATGCCAGAAACCGGTCCTAGGAAGCTTGTTTCCGGTCCAGGGAAGGCATGGCTTGGCAGTACGGGCTGGACTGTTCCCATGAGGCACAGGGTCAGACTGATTTGCATATGGCCATGTCTGAACTGGGGTGGCAGAGTGGGCTAAAGAATGGTGATGGATCAAACCCAGATCTGTTGACTGGGTGTGAGTGTTTGATTGCTTCTGATGCTCCGTCCATCACCACCCCCTTTTGTACTGCTTTGTTCGCCATAAGTTGGCAGGGTATGCTCAGACGTGAGTCCCTTGCTCACTTTGCCACTGGATTCAAGCAAGCCTGGCTGAAGACGGCTGAAATGCCAGAAACCAGTCCTAGGAAGCTTGTTTCCTGTCCAGGGAAGGCATGGCTTGGCAGTTCGGGCTGGACTGTTCCCATGAGGCACAGGGTCGGACTGATTTGCATATGGCCATGTCTGAACTGGGGTGGCAGAGTAGGCTAAAGAACGGTGATGGATCAAACCCAGATCTGTTGACTGGGTGTGAGTGTATTATTGGTTCTGATGCTCCATCCATCACCACCCCCTTTTGTACTGCTTTGTTCGCCATAAGTTGGCAGGGTATGCTCAGACGTGAGTCCCTTGCTTACTTTGCCACTGGATTCAAGCAAGCCTGGCTGAAGACGGCTGAAATGCCAGAAACCGGTCCTAGGAAGCTTGTTTCCTGTCCAGGGAAGGCATGGCTTGGCAGTTCGGGCTGGACTGTTCCCATGAGCCACAGGGTCAGACTGATTTGCATATGGCCATGTCTGAACTGGGGTGGCAGAGTGGGCTAAAGAACGGTGATGGATCAAACCCAGATATGTTGACTGGGTGTGAGTGTTTGATTGGTTCTGATGCTCCGTCCATCACCACCCCCTTTTGTACTGCTTTGTTTGCCATAAGTTGGCAGGGTATGCTCAGACGTGAGTCCCTTGCTCACTTTGCCACTGGATTCAAGCAAGCCTGGCTGAAGACAGCTGAAATGCCAGAAACCAGTCCTAGGAAGCTTGTTTCCTGTCCAGGGAAGGCATGGCTTGGCAGTTCGGGCTGGACTGTTCCCATGAGGCACAGGGTCAGACTGATTTGCATATGGCCATGTCTGAACTGGGGTGGCAGAGTGGGCTAAAGAACGGTGATGGATCAAACCCAGATCTGTTGACTGGGTGTGAGTGTTTGATTGGTTCTGATGCTCCGTCCATCACCACCCCCTTTTGTACTGCTTTCTTCGCCATAAGTTGGCAGGGTATGCTCAGACGTGAGCCCCTTGCTCACTTTGCCACTGGATTCAAGCAAGCCTGGCTGAAGACGGCTGAAATGCCAGAAACCAGTCCTAGGCAGCTTGTTTCCGGTCCAGGGAAGGCATGGCTTGGCAGTTCAGGCTGGACTGTTCCCATGAGGCACAGGGTCAGACTGATTTGCATATGGCCATGTCTGAACTGGGGTGGCAGAGTGGGCTAAAGAACGGTGATGGATCTACCCAGATCTGTTGACTGGGTGTGAGTGTTTGATTGGTTCTGATGCTCCGTCCATCACCACCCCCTTTTGTACTGCTTTGTTCGCCATAAGTTGGCAGGGTATGCTCAGACGTGAGTCCCTTGCTCACTTTGCCACGGGATTCAAGCAAGCCTGGCTGAAGAGGGCTGAAATGCCAGAAACCGGTCCTAGGAAGCTTGTTTCTGGTCCAGGGAAGGCATCGCTTGGCATTACGGGCTGGACTGTTCCCATGAGGCACAGGGTCAGACTGATTTGCATATGGCCATGTCTGAACTGGGGTGGCAGAGTGGGCTAAAGAACGGTGATGGACCAAACCCAGATCTGTTGACTCGGTGTGAGTGTTTGATTGGTCCTGATGCTCCGTCCATCACCACCCCCTTTTTGTACTGCTTTGTTCGCCATAAGTTGGCAGGGTATGCTCAGACGTGAGTCCCTTGCTCACTTTGCCACTGGATTCAAGCAAGCCTGGCTGAAGACGGCTGAAATGCCAGAAACCAGTCCTAGGAAGTTTGTTTCCTGTCCAGGGAAGGCATGGCTTGGCAGTTCGGGCTGGACTGTTCCCATGAGGCACAGGGTCAGACTGATTTGCATATGGCCATGTCTGAACTGGGGTGGCAGAGTGGGCTAAAGAACGGTGATGGATCAAACCCAGATCTGTTGACTGGGTGAGAGTGTTTGATTGGTTCTGATGCTCTGTCCATCACCACCCCCTTTTGTACTGCTTTGTTCGCCATAAGTTGGCAGGGTATGCTCAGACGTGAGTCCCTTGCTCACTTTGCAACTGGATTCAAGCAAGCCTGGCTGAAGACGGCTGAAATGCCAGAAACCGGTCCTAGGAAGCTTGTTTCCATGCAGGGAAGGCATGGCTTGGCAGTTCGGGCTGGACTGTTCCCATGAGGCACAGGGTCAGACTGATTTGCATATAGCCATGTCTGAACTGGGGTGGCAGAGTGGGATAAAGAACGGTGATGGATCAAACCCAGATTTGTTGACTGGGTGTGAGTGTTTGATTAGTTCTGATGCTCCGTACATCACCACCCCCTTTTGTACTGCTGTGTTCGCCATAAGTTGGCAGGGTATGCTCAGATGTGAGTCCCTTGCTCACTTTGCCACTGGATTCAAGCAAGCCTGGCTGAAGACGGCTGAAATGCCAGAAACCGGTCCTAGGAAGCTTGTTTCCGGTCCAGGGAAGGCATGGCTTGGCAGTACGGGCTGGACTGTTCCCATGAGGCACAGGGTCAGACTGATTTGCATATGGCCATGTCTGAACTGGGGTGGCAGAGTAGGCTAAAGAACGGTGATGGATCAAACCCAGATCTGTTGACTGGGTGTGAGTGTATTATTGGTTCTGATGCTCCATCCATCACCACCCCCTTTTGTACTGCTTTGTTCGCCATAAGTTGGCAGGGTATGCTCAGACGTGAGTCCCTTGCTTACTTTGCCACTGGATTCAAGCAAGCCTGGCTGAAGAAAGCTGAAATGCCAGAAACCGGTCCTAGGAAGCTTGTTTCCTGTCCAGGGAAGGCATGGCTTGGCAGTTCGGGCTGGACTGTTCCCATGAGGCACAGGGTCAGTCTGATTTGCATATGGCCATGTCTGAACTGAGGTGGCAGAGTGGGCTAAAGAACTGTGATGGATCAAACCCAGATCTGTTGACTGGGTGTGAGTGTTTGATTGGTCCTGATGCTCCGTCCATCACCACCCCCTTTTGCACTGCTTTGTTCGCCATAAGTTGGCAGGGTATGCTCAGACGTGAGTCCCTTGCTCACTTTGCCACTGGATTCAAGCAAGCCTGGCTGAAGACGGCTGAAATGCCAGAAACCGGTCCTAGGAAGCTTGTTTCCGGTCCAGGGAAGGCATGGCTTGGCATTTCGGGTTGGACTGTTTCCATGAGGCACAGGGTCAGACTGATTTGCATATGGCCATGTCTGAACTGGGGTGGCAGAGTGGGCTAATGAACGGTGATGGATCAAACCCAGATCTGTTGACTGGGTGTGAGTGTTTGATTGGTTCTGATGCTCTGTCCATCACCACCCCCTTTTGTACTGCTTTGTTCGCCATAAGTTGGCAGGGTATGCTCAGACGTGAGTCCCTTGCTCACTTTGCAACTGGATTCAAGCAAGCCTGGCTGAAGACGGCTGAAATGCCAGAAACCGGTCCTAGGAAGCTTGTTTCCATGCAGGGAAGGCATGGCTTGGCAGTTCGGGCTGGACTGTTCCCATGAGGCACAGGGTCAGACTGATTTGCATATAGCCATGTCTGAACTGGGGTGGCAGAGTGGGCTAAAGAACGGTGATGGATCAAACCCAGATCTGTTGACTGGGTGTGAGTGTTTGATTAGTTCTGATGCTCCGTACATCACCACCCCCTTTTGTACTGCTGTGTTCGCCATAAGTTGGCAGGGTATGCTCAGATGTGATATGCTCAGATGTGAGTCCCTTGCTCACTTTGCCACTGGATTCAAGCAAGCCTGGCTGAAGACGGCTGAAATGCCAGAAACCGGTCCTAGGAAGCTTGTTTCCGGTCCAGGGAAGGCATGGCTTGGCAGTAGGGGCTGGACTGTTCCCATGAGGCACAGGGTCAGACTGATTTGCATATGGCCATGTCTGAACTGGGGTGGCAGAGTGGGCTAAAGAACGGTGATGGATCAAACCCAGATCTGTTGACTGGGTGTGAGTGTTTGATTGCTTCTGATGCTCCGTCCATCACCACCCCCTTTTGTACTGCTTTGTTCGCCATAAGTTGGCAGGGTATGCTCAGACGTGAGTCCCTTGCTCACTCTGCCAGTGGATTCAAGCAAGCCTGGCTGAAGACGGCTGAAATGCCAGAAACCAGTCCTAGGAAGCTTGTTTCCTGTCCAGGGAAGGCATGGCTTGGCAGTTTGGGCTGGACTGTTCCCATGAGGCACAGGGTCAGACTGATTTGCATATGGCCATGTCTGAACTGGGGTGGCAGAGTAGGCTAAAGAACGGTGATGGATCAAACCCAGATCTGTTGACTGGGTGTGAGTGTATTATTGGTTCTGATGCTCCATCCATCACCACCCCCTTTTGTACTGCTTTGTTCGCCATAAGTTGGCAGGGTATGCTCAGACGTGAGTCCCTTGCTTACTTTGCCACTGGATTCAAGCAAGCCTGGCTGAAGACGGCTGAAATGCCAGAAACCGGTCCTAGGAAGCTTGTTTCCTGTCCAGGGAAGGCATGGCTTGGCAGTTCGGGCTGGACTGTTCCCATGAGGCACAGGGTCAGTCTGATTTGCATATGGCCATGTCTGAACTGAGGTGGCAGAGTGGGCTAAAGAACTGTGATGGATCAAACCCAGATCTGTTGACTGGGTGTGAGTGTTTGATTGGTCCTGATGCTCCGTCCATCACCACCCCCTTTTGTACTGCTTTGTTCGCCATAAGTTGGCAGGGTATGCTCAGACGTGAGTCCCTTGCTCACTTTGCCACTGGATTCAAGCAAGCCTGGCTGAAGACGGCTGAAATGCCAGAAACCGGTCCTAGGAAGCTTGTTTCCGGTCCAGGGAAGGCATGGCTTGGCAGTACGGGCTGGACTGTTCCCTTGAGGCACAGGGTCAGACTGATTTGCATATGGCCATGTCTGAACTGGGGTGGCAGAGTGGGCTAAAGAACGGTGATGGATCAAACCCAGATCTGTTGACTGGGTGTGAGTGTTTGATTGCTTCTGATGCTCCGTCCATCACCACCCCCTTTTGTACTGCTTTGTTCGCCATAAGTTGGCAGGGTATGCTCAGACGTGAGTCCCTTGCTCACTCTGCCACTGGATTCAAGCAAGCCTGGCTGAAGACGGCTGAAATGCCAGAAACCAGTCCTAGGAAGCTTGTTTCCTGTCCAGGGAAGGCATGGCTTGGCAGTTCGGGCTGGACTGTTCCCATGAGGCACAGGGTCAGACTGATTTGCATATGGCCATGTCTGAACTGGGGTGGCAGAGTAGGCTAAAGAACGGTGATGGATCAAACCCAGATCTGTTGACTGGGTGTGAGTGTATTATTGGTTCTGATGCTCCATCCATCACCACCCCCTTTTGTACTGCTTTGTTCGCCATAAGTTGGCAGGGTATGCTCAGACGTGAGTCCCTTGCTTACTTTGCCACTGGATTCAAGCAAGCCTGGCTGAAGACGGCTGAAATGCCAGAAACCGGTCCTAGGAAGCTTGTTTCCTGTCCAGGGAAGGCATGGCTTGGCAGTTCGGGCTGGACTGTTCCCATGAGGCACAGGGTCAGTCTGATTTGCATATGGCCATGTCTGAACTGAGGTGGCAGAGTGGGCTAAAGAACTGTGATGGATCAAACCCAGATCTGTTGACTGGGTGTGAGTGTTTGATTGGTCCTGATGCTCCGTCCATCACCACCCCCTTTTGTACTGCTTTGTTCGCCATAAGTTGGCAGGGTATGCTCAGACGTGAGTCCCTTGCTCACTTTGCCACTGGATTCAAGCAAGCCTGGCTGAAGACGGCTGAAATGCCAGAAACCGGTCCTAGGAAGCTTGTTTCCTGTCCAGGGAAGGCATGGCTTGGCAGTTCGGGCTGGACTGTTTCCATGAGGCACAGGGTCAGACTGATTTGCATATGGCCATGTCTGAACTGGGGTGGCAGAGTGGGCTAATGAACGGTGATGGATCAAACCCAGATCTGTTGACTGGGTGTGAGTGTTTGATTGGTTCTGATGCTCTGTCCATCACCACCCCCTTTTGTACTGCTTTGTTCGCCATAAGTTGGCAGGGTATGCTCAGACGTGAGTCCCTAGCTCACTTTGCAACTGGATTCAAGCAAGCCTGGCTGAAGATGGCTGAAATGCCAGAAACCGGTCCTAGGAAGCTTGTTTCCATGCAGGGAAGGCATGGCTTGGCAGTTCGGGCTGGACTGTTCCCATGAGGCACAGGGTCAGACAGATTTGCATATAGCCATGTCTGAACTGGGGTGGCAGAGTGGGCTAAAGAACGGTGATGGATCAAACCCAGATCTGTTGACTGGGTGTGAGTGTTTGATTAGTTCTGATGCTCCGTACATCACCACCCCCTTTTGTACTGCTGTGTTCGCCATAAGTTGGCAGGGTATGCTCAGATGTGAGTCCCTTGCTCACTTTGCCACTGGATTCAAGCAAGCCTGGCTGAAAACGGCTGAAATGCCAGAAACCGGTCCTAGGAAGCTTGTTTCCGGTCCAGGGAAGGCATGGCTTGGCAGTACGGGCTGGACTGTTCCCATGAGGCACAGGGTCAGACTGATTTGCATATGGCCATGTCTGAACTGGGGTGGCAGAGTAGGCTAAAGAACGGTGATGGATCAAACCCAGATCTGTTGACTGGGTGTGAGTGTATTATTGGTTCTGATGCTCCATCCATCACCACCCCCTTTTATACTGCTTTGTTCGCCATAAGTTGGCAGGGTATGCTCAGACGTGAGTCCCTTGCTTACTTTGCCACTGGATTCAAGCAAGCCTGGCTGAAGACGGCTGAAATGCCAGAAACCGGTCCTAGGAAGCTTGTTTCCTGTCCAGGGAAGGCATGGCTTGGCAGTTCGGGCTGGACTGTTCCCATGAGGCACAGGGTCAGTCTGATTTGCATATGGCCATGTCTGAACTGAGGTGGCAGAGTGGGCTAAAGAACTGTGATGGATCAAACCCAGATCTGTTGACTGGGTGTGAGTGTTTGATTGGTCCTGATGCTCCGTCCATCACCACCCCCTTTTGTACTGCTTTGTTCGCCATAAGTTGGCAGGGTATGCTCAGACGTGAGTCCCTTGCTCACTTTGCCACTGGATTCAAGCAAGCCTGGCTGAAGACGGCTGAAATGCCAGAAACCGGTCCTAGGAAGCTTGTTTCCGGTCCAGGGAAGGCATGGCTTGGCAGTACGGGCTGGACTGTTCCCATGAGGCACAGGGTCAGACTGATTTGCATATGGCCATGTCTGAACTGGGGTGGCAGAGTGGGCTAAAGAACGGTGATGGATCAAACCCAGATCTGTTGACTGGGTGTGAGTGTTTGATTGCTTCTGATGCTCCGTCCATCACCACCCCCTTTTGTACTGCTTTGTTCGCCATAAGTTGGCAGGGTATGCTCAGACGTGAGTCCCTTGCTCACTCTGCCACTGGATTCAAGCAAGCCTGGCTGAAGACGGCTGAAATGCCAGAAACCAGTCCTAGGAAGCTTGTTTCCTGTCCAGGGAAGGCATGGCTTGGCAGTTCGGGCTGGACTGTTCCCATGAGGCACAGGGTCAGACTGATTTGCATATGGCCATGTCTGAACTGGGGTGGCAGAGTAGGCTAAAGAACGGTGATGGATCAAACCCAGATCTGTTGACTGGGTGTGAGTGTATTATTGGTTCTGATGCTCCATCCATCACCACCCCCTTTTGTACTGCTTTGTTCGCCATAAGTTGGCAGGGTATGCTCAGACGTGAGTCCCTTGCTTACTTTGCCACTGGATTCAAGCAAGCCTGGCTGAAGACGGCTGAAATGCCAGAAACCGGTCCTAGGAAGCTTGTTTCCTGTCCAGGGAAGGCATGGCTTGGCAGTTCGGGCTGGACTGTTCCCATGAGGCACAGGGTCAGTCTGATTTGCATATGGCCATGTCTGAACTGAGGTGGCAGAGTGGGCTAAAGAACTGTGATGGATCAAACCCAGATCTGTTGACTGGGTGTGAGTGTTTGATTGGTCCTGATGCTCCGTCCATCACCACCCCCTTTTGTACTGCTTTGTTCGCCATAAGTTGGCAGGGTATGCTCAGACGTGAGTCCCTTGCTCACTTTGCCACTGGATTCAAGCAAGCCTGGCTGAAGACGGCTGAAATGCCAGAAACCGGTCCTAGGAAGCTTGTTTCCGGTCCAGGGAAGGCATGGCTTGGCAGTTCGGGCTGGACTGTTTCCATGAGGCACAGGGTCAGACTGATTTGCATATGGCCATGTCTGAACTGGGGTGGCAGAGTGGGCTAATGAACGGTGATGGATCAAACCCAGATCTGTTGACTGGGTGTGAGTGTTTGATTGGTTCTGATGCTCTGTCCATCACCACCCCCTTTTGTACTGCTTTGTTCGCCATAAGTTGGCAGGGTATGCTCAGACGTGAGTCCCTTGCTCACTTTGCAACTGGATTCAAGCAAGCCTGGCTGAAGACGGCTGAAATGCCAGAAACCGGTCCTAGGAAGCTTGTTTCCATGCAGGGAAGGCATGGCTTGGCAGTTCGGGCTGGACTGTTCCCATGAGGCACAGGGTCAGACTGATTTGCATATAGCCATGTCTGAACTGGGGTGGCAGAGTGGGCTAAAGAACGGTGATGGATCAAACCCAGATCTGTTGACTGGGTGTGAGTGTTTGATTAGTTCTGATGCTCCGTACATCACCACCCCCTTTTGTACTGCTGTGTTCGCCATAAGTTGGCAGGGTATGCTCAGATGTGAGTCCCTTGCTCACTTTGCCACTGGATTCAAGCAAGCCTGGCTGAAAACGGCTGAAATGCCAGAAACCGGTCCTAGGAAGCTTGTTTCCGGTCCAGGGAAGGCATGGCTTGGCAGTACGGGCTGGACTGTTCCCATGAGGCACAGGGTCAGACTGATTTGCATATGGCCATGTCTGAACTGGGGTGGCAGAGTGGGCTAAAGAACGGTGATGGATCAAACCCAGATCTGTTGACTGGGTGTGAGTTTTGATTGGTTCTGATGCTCCGTCCATCACCACCCCCTTTTGTACTGCAATACCCATAGTCTGGCACTGATTAACAATATCATATATTAAAAATACCAAACCACCTTAGACATTTTCAGTGTTTTTTTCTGTCAGAATTTGTCTCTTGAGAGCTACGCCTGGTCGGCATTTAGGGCCCTCGGTTTTCAGAGGGGCTAAGCCCAATTGCCTATTGGCTTTAAAAACAGCCCGGGAGTCTTTGCGGCATGCATTTTGTCAATTCTTCATGAAATTCACCCTGATGCGCTTTTCTACTTTGATGATATCTACCTGAGAGACAATTAATTGAATCCCTACTTGGCGAGAGTGCATCGCAATATTCTGCAATTTGCTGAACTTGGTTGAAAATGTATAGGATATGAAGGGGCAGATTTATGAGCCCCTTGCGCCACTTTTGCGTCACTTTTAACATGGGAAAAGTGACGCAAAAGTGGCGCAAGGGGCTCATAAATCTGCCCCGAAGTGTCCAATGAGGAAAAGAGTCTTTCCTAAAAGGGTGCTAACTGCAGCCTCCGAGCACACTTAAAAAATTGCAGCCTCTTCTTGGATTTTTACATTTTGGCAGCATATATATACCTGATTATGCCCAACACATTAAGCCCCTTAATGCCTTAATACTCTCAGATTTTTCCGCTACCTGCTGGATGTCAGAACACACATTAGCACTCACATCTTTACATTCTGATCTGCTTGAGACACGTAGTTTTCATACCCATGTTAACAGAACTAACTTAGTCTTCCGTGTTTTACCGGGTGGCATTGGATTTACATATTTAACATTTAGCAAGGGTGAAACGGTACCCATAGCATACAAATCACATCTATATTCCAATGCAGAAATGTGTTTCGCTTCCACTGAAAAGATCTGAATGCTGTACAGATAGCCATCCTCAAAGAACAGCCATTTGCTCAAGGTAAACACTTTGGGGCTGATTCCGATGGCCGGTCGGACAGCTGTCCGTAGCCTTACCGTGCGACCGACACGTACCCGGAGCCGGTCCGCCCTGCAGAGGAAGTACGATGCGCATAAGTGCCAAAAACACAACCGACATGTAGGCTGTGAATTAAGCTCCATTCTCCGTGGGAGCCGTAACTCCTAAAGAGGAACCGAGTCGCCCGGAAGCAGTATCCATAGCAGTTTCCGGCATGACAAGTACGATGCGTACTTTCTATGCGCTGGACGGGTCGTCACGTACGGCACGTCACAGAATCCGGAAAAGAAGCATATCAGCTACGATTCACGCCACAACTCAATACACGGCTACGAGACGGACCAGCTTGCAGCGGGTACGAGACGGAGCAACAAGCAGCATGTACGACACAAACACATCATGAATCCCATCGCGCAGGTCATACCAGTACTCTACATCTATGACCGGATCAGGGACCGACGCCAACGGCGCAGACGGTAAGTCAGACACCTACAACACAAACAACACGTACCTGCAAAATGGCAAACACACACAGGGGATCCACATCCTGGCCACTAACAACAGCCCACCATAGGGGTTGCATGGCCAGCACCACTAACACCACCACCCATAGGGGGCCTGATGCCCATCACTGCTGCCACCCACACCCATAGGGGACCTGTTGCCCATCACCCCTGCCACCCCCACTCACAGGGGACCTGTTGCCCATCACCCCTGCCACCCCCACTCACAGGGGACCTGTTGCCCATCACCCCTGCCACCCCCACCCATAGTGCTTATGTTGCCCATCACCCCTGCCACCCCCACTCATAGGAGACCTGTTGCCCATAACCCCTGCCACCCCCACTCACAGGGGACCTGTTGCCCATCACCCCTGCCACCCCCACTCACAGGGCTTATGTTGGCCATCACCCCTGCCACCCCCAGCCATGGGGCTTATGTTGCCAACACCCCTGCCACCCCCACTCACAGGGGACATGTTGCCCATCACCCCTGCCACCCCCACTCACAGGGGACCTGTTGCCCATCGCCCCTGCCACCCCCACTCACAGGGGACCTGTTGCCCATCACCCCTGGCACCACACACCCATAGTGCTTATGTTGCCCATCTCCCCTGCCACCCCCACTCACAGGGGACCTGTTGCCCATCACCCCTGCCACCCACACTCACAGGGGACCTGTGGCCCATCACCCCTGCCACCCCCACTCACAGGGCTTATGTTGCCCATCACCCCTGCCACCCCCAGCCATAGGGCTTATGTTGCCCATCACCCCTGCCACCCCCACTCACAGGGGACCTGTTGCCCATCACCCCTGCCACCCACACCCATAGTGCTTATGTTGCCCATCACCCCTGCCACCCCCACTCACAGGGGACCTGTTGCCCCTCACCCCTGCCACCCCCACTCACAGGGGACCTGTTGCCCATCACCCCTGCCACCCACACCCATAGTGCTTATGTTGCCCATCACCTCTGCCACCCCCACTCACAGGGGACCTGTTGCCCATCACACCTGCCACCCCCACTCACAGGGGACCTGTTGCCCATCACCTCTGCCACCCACACCCATAGTGCTTATAGTGCCCATCACCCCTGCCACCCCCAGCCATAGGATGGGTGATGCGCAACACATCCAGCATACGCAAACATCAGGTATGTCCGCAAAATACATCCCCCATGACATCATGACAACAGTGTGTAGTCTGTGACAAATGCCCACAACAGTGATTATGGCTACGAGCATACAATATAAGTAACAGCACATGTGTGACCAACACATGAGTGTGACATACACAAGGCAAGCATCACCATAGCACTGTGGCAATGTAAAAAGAACACCCCCTCACTGTGTAGAGCAGAAGTTAAGTGGGGGCTCACAAAATGCAGCAGATGTGGAGCATTGTGGTGATGGGGACCAAAACCCCCTCATCACAGTGACCAAAAGGTAAGTGTCATCATGGTCAAAGCTGCAAATAACAAACAGCATGTATGATCCCTGCTCCCAACACATCAAACACTTCTGGGCAAACTAGTGGTTGTGTCCCATACACACAGAGATGTGGTGAGGCTAACAGTGCTGTGAAAACATAACACCCTCGGCCATGTGCAGACAAGCACCACACATGGGGGCTGACAATGCATACAGCGTACAATGACACAACAGCAGAAGTGACCATCACCAAGCATGCACACATCTCGAAAATAGACACACCAATCAAAACAACATGTGTAGACTGTAGGTGTCAGCTCACAAACTCACATTCTATGCCAGCACTGGCACCCAACAACCAGGATGAATGTGCACAATGATGTGAAATGACTCACAGGGACAGCAGGCAAAATCACAGAAACAGCATCCAGACAAAGGCCCACAACAGCAATACCAATGCACTGGTGCAGATGCACAAACAGGCAAACTCACACTGCACATCAGACACAACATGTGTGTGTGTGTGTCACAGTATCCCCAGGCAACTACACAACACATGAGGGGGGCTGAACCACAGTGACACAGATGTGGACACAGTGCCATACAAAAGTAAACCATCATTGGGACACCCTCAGTGGACAATCAGGCGTTGGGAGATGAGAGGAAGCACAACAGACACATGTGACACAAGCTGGAATGAACACCAACTAACACAGCAAGAGACAGACACACAACACCCCTACCCCCAGGGACCAGACAGTGGGGGGACACAAGCATGCATAACACCTCCCCTGTGATGACAAAGGCAGATGTCATACAAACTGGGAAACCCAGACATGTGTCCTGTGCCACAAACGTACATCACACATACACAAACACAAATCACTCAGCATGGCCCCTCATCCATGGACAAACGGGAGCTAGGGGACCATCCATGCAAACATTCACACCAGTCCACCCTCAACACCACAAACCTGAACTGCAACAATGTGTATCTGTGAAGTCCACATGGACAGGTGACATTGCACATGCACCCATGACAAACACAGGAATGTTGGCAGGAACTAAGGTGCACACACACATCACACAAGGACTGTTTACAACCCTGGGGAATGACAGACATACTGCACAGTATGCGGTACATGGCCATGACCTCAAAGCTCATGTAACCTTCAGAATCCCTGCCACAGTCCCAGGACTATGCAGATGCCAAGGAGAAACACAAAGCACCCATGCTGACACGTCCCAGCATCTCAGCCGTGAACCCGACAAGTGAGAGCAGTCACACACACATACCAATGTCTCAATCACTGAAAACTACCACCTAGGGACAACTACATGATATTGTGAACAAACAAGTGCCTTGAGGAACCCTGACTATGTCCCATCTGTGTCTGACAACATCATCACCACTCAGAACTGACAAATCCCAATGATGATACACCAATTAACAGTAGTGTGTCATGCACCCACACATCTGGTAGCCCATTGGAAAAGTAGTGGGATGAACCCAGTACCACTCAGCAAGCATCAACAACAGGAACATATCAAGGGAACACTGTCTGTGTATGAACAGGGATGTGGACACACACACATGCACATACAACACACACTATGGGCCCAGGCCATGTCACTGGACAACACACTAACTTGAGGGGACACAACTCCTGTGGGAGCCCAGCTGTGCCAAACATATTCACCGCAAGTCCCACTCATGTCTGCAGAACACTTGGTCAGTCAGCCATCAGTTACCACACAATGAAGGCTCTGGTCACAACAGCCTGGCTACGTGAGTCTCCCCTAAGTCATCTGCACATACCCAAAACATACGTCTAGCAAGTTGCACAGAGGCCCCAGTTGCTCCTGTTACAATGATGCCAACACCTGTAGGTTCAGTCTTGATGAGCACGAAGTATGTGGAAGTGACAATTTGGACAATGGGAAGCACATCATATGTGCAGGGGTGGGAGCCACAGATGTGACCATGCCAATGAAATGCTCACAGAGAGATGTACATAAATAGTTGATCCTGACACACCCAGGTAGCTGCAAAGGATGACATGGATACCCACCAGAATAGGATACATATCTCATGGACCACAGGGAGTACCTCACATCAACACATCAGTATGCAACATTGTTAACCAAGCATCACAGGTGCAAGGGCATGTAAAACAACATCAACATGATGTGCAGCTAAATCAAGTTCACAGGGACAAAGAAAAAAGCTTTATTCAGCATATTAAAAGTGAAACGTCTGTTCCAACAAAAGGCCAATGATCAGTCCATGTCCAGATGGCAAGGAGTGAACTAGAGTGACAAATTCAGTATATGAAATTCTAAACGTCTGTGCAACCAAAAGGCCAATGGCCAGTCCATGTCCATATGCCAAGGAGTGAACTAGAGTGACAACTGTCACACCTTGCTTGCCTGCACTGCTAAGGACCAGGGTCATCCCCTCGAAGGGGCATACATGGGGGCAGGCCAGGCACTGCAGGGCCAGGATCAGGGCGCAGCACAAGGAGGCAGTGAAGAGGTGGGGGATGCAGGCGAGACACTTGCAACTGTAGTGGAGATGACTGAAGTGGTGGGTGCTGGCACAACTGTCGGGCACAAGTCAGATGGGGTGGGTGCCGGCACAACTCCAGTGGGCAGGTCAGATGGAGTGGATTGGCTCACCACTGCAGTGCCCAAGTCAGACGGGGTGGTTGTGGACTCCAAAGCAGTGCCTACATCCATGGGAGCGGAATGGGGGACAGGTGAGGTCGGCAGGGCAGGGACACGGTCCCCACATCAGTGGCACCAACTGTCTGACCAGGTGTGGAGGAGCAAGTGCTAGGGGGGGATGGCCTTAGCATTTTGGGGATGGTGTATCTGTGTGTGGGGGAACCCGGGGCAGGGAGTGGCGGGGGAACCTCTGGAGTGGTGGCCTGGGGGATGGAGGACGGAGACTTTGCCTTGGCGCTGCGTGGTGGCGGGGGCTCTTGCTCTTCTTGCGCCGGAGGGACTTGCGGGTGGGTGCCTCGGTCTGACTGCGCCTGGGGGAGGGTGTCTGGGTGTGAGGGGCACTCCCTTCTGTGTGTGGGGACTTCCCCTTGTAATCAGGATCTGCTGGGTCGGTGGGGAATAGGCCATCGTCACAGAGGAAGAGCTTCTGGGGGGATGGGATTGCAGGTGAGGCAAGGGAAGGGGTCTGGGAGGGAGAGGTCTCGGGGGACTGTGGAGTGGTTGTGAATGACTGTGTGTGTGTCAGCAAACCAACCCCTGTGAGTGTGGAATCAGTCCTCTGCACTTGCTTGTGTGCACGTCTAGCCCTTGGTTTGGGGGTTTCTGTGCTTGGGACAGGTAGGGTGCTAGGAATTGTGGGTGGTGCAGGGGTAGGAGGGGTGCGGGACTGTTGGAGGAGGGACACTGCTGCCGTCAGGGAGGAGGCCACGGACTGGTTGGTCCTCTGTAGGGCAGACATGCCAGAGGAAATGCCCTCCATGAATGACACCAGTTGTGTCAACAGACCTGTGTGTGCATGGAGGACCTTCAGCATCGACGTCTTCCCTACATGGATCTGTCAAAGTAAGTCCACAGACTCCTCACTCAGGGCAGCAGGGGACACAGGGGTAGGGGGTGCGGTGCCTGGCACAAAGGGGACATGCTCACGAACACGGGAGTCCACAGGGACTTCTGGGAATGGGAGCCGATGGGCGGGGGTGGTGGTGGAGGTGGTGGTGGTGGCGGTGGCGGAGACAGCCTCACTAGCAGGGGTTTGGTGGCTGCTGACACCCGCCTCCACAAGGGAGTCATCCTCAGGGCTGCTGTGGCCTTCAGCTGGGGCGGATGGTGCTGACGACTCCTCTGTGTGGCTCAACTCGCCCTCCATGCCACTGGGTCCACCTGACTCCTCTCCTTCTGTCCCTGTAAGGCTCTGTGGCTCCTCCTGGTCCGTGGAGCTGTCCCCTCCTGTGGCCGTGATTGTATCTGGATAAGAATAGGAAGTAACAGGACTACATCAGTCACCTGCACCTACTGCACATACCACAGTGAGTACATCACATCACAGGACAATCCCTGGCATCATCAGCTGAACACAGCTCAAAGTGCCAACACTGTTTAGGATAAGACAATTGTCATTCTCAACATCAACCATGGCACACATATCCCTCCTTGACTTTCAGACATATGTCCGTTGCATGTTGGATGCTAACACACCAATGTGCCAACATGCACCACCCACACATTATTTGGACATGCAAGTGAACATGTAGGAGTATGTCACTATACACACAGCACATCTCTTGCGACTGACTCAGTACAGGTGTCCGGATGAAGGGATGGGCAGAGACTCATTTCACATGCTTGGGATGCATGCCAGCAACACACACTATGATGTACTCATGTCCTGATGGGCAAGGCCACAATGGGGTGCATGGTGCACACTTGAACACAATGCAGGATCACTCATAGCAAGTTAAATGCCATGGCACTGGGGTGCCCTGAAAGTCAGTCAACACTGTCTCCTGTCACAGGGGCAGGGCATCCAGACAACAACAATATGCACTGACTCACAATCCTAGCTCAGGGGTAAAGCTGACTCTGCAGATGACCAGCGCACTTGCCCATCCCAGGCAAACAACATATACAGGACCCAGAAGACCCCACATCATGCAAATCATTCATATGAGTCTCAGCAATCACAACTCCCTGTACATTAACACATCACAGTCTGCCATGCATGTAACCCAGCTGCATGAAGGACACAGTTGCATACACCATTGTGCGCTGTCAGATGATCACACACCTATATGTCACACATGTCTTGTCTCCCACAGTCACATTGCAGATGTCATACTGACCCTCTGAATCATGGACACCCCAGTTGTACGTAGCATCAAGCCACACCCTAATGACACAGAGGCAGACACCTGACGGCACATGTCACTAAGCACAACCTGCAATTTCATACCCAGGATTGGGATTACAGAGTGTTTCTGAATGCCCTTGAGGGGGCATGACTGGGCAGGACTAAGTGAAACAGTGTTTTGCCCCGGGCAGAAGTCAGGTGGCTAAGCAATTGTGACATACTTGATATACATACTCCTGATGCCCAAAATTTGGAGTCCCCTGCTGCATGGGTTTGTTTGGAATACCCCAGACACATGTTACGAGTCAGACCAGCAATTGGTACACATCTCAAGGGCACACACAGTTCACATGTCAGATCTCAGGCATTGTGTAAACAATTGACCCACACATGAAACACACAACAGAGTCACGGGAACTGATGCTGATCGGTACCTGAAGCATAGCTGACTGCAGGGACACAGTGCCCTAGTGACACAAGCAACATACTGTAGGAGCCACACCTGTGGAACAGATGAGGAGGGTGCATCACACAAATGAGGGACCTGAGTTTGGGACTACAAGACCTACGTAATGTGGAAGTGTGACCAGGACAAAAGACTGCTATTTGCATGTCAGACATAGTACACAGATCAGGTGTGGACTTACCCCCTTCCTGCTGCTGTCTGGCCTTCAGCTGCTTATCCAGGTCCGGGAAGACCACCGCCAGTATCCGGAGCATGTGGGGAGTCAGGGTCCGGTGTCCGCCCCTCCTGCGTGGAGGTGACAGCTTCAGCTGGACTCTAGCTATCCTCCGGGTCCAGCCCCGAAGGTCCTGCCACCTCTTCTGGCAGTTGCGGATGCGGCGCTTGTAGACCCCCACAGAACGAACAGCCTGGGCGATGGTCAGCCAGATCTCTTGCTTCTGGTAGGCATCAAACTGGGAGGATGACAAAGTGAAAAGTACATTAACACACATGCCCCAGATTTGTGCAGCACACAATTGGATAGACATGTCATCATCACAAAGGGAAATACATTACACAGGTAGTGCAACCATGGGGAATGAAGACTCACATGCATGTCTGACATGTTAACAATACCTGGATAGTTTAAGCTTGCAATAATGCACTTTAGCAGCAGGAAAACTATTCATTACATGTACCTCCACACTTTGGTGGATGAAAGTAGTCAGTGAGAATGCTTTCCACTGGTGTACACACTGCTAGTACTGCTAGTCAGACAACATGCATAATTAGGAAGGCAGTGGACAACACACTCACCTGCTCCCCTGGTGTCCCATAGAGCTTTTTGTACTCTGGAAGGAGCCCGTCCAGCAGGGCCTGGTTCTCCTCCTCAGTGAAGGCTGGGGCCCTCTCCAGAGTACGTGCCATTGCAGGAGCCAGAGGATGCAGAGACAGCAGCAGTGGTAGCAGGGATGTGGTCCAGCAGCATGTAGTGCAGGCAAGTGAGCTCCCTGGGGGCCAGCCAGCCTTATATCTGTGCTGCAGAGGCAGAATCTGTGCCATGTGTCTCAAGTGATAGGTCCAACACGGTTGCATTCTATGAATCTGGCCAATCCATTCAAAAGTTCGACTCGTACACGCCTTCCACATCGTTCAAATCTTCACCTTCATGGAACACTTGAAATTGCAACATTGCTGTAGGCATCCAACTGAATTTACAGTGCACAACTCGTACAAGTTTTGAATCTGTATCCGTCTCCATGACAGTCCTGAGCCAATGGGTGCGCCCGGCTCGTTCAACTGACTGTACAAAGCGTATTTTGCATATGTACATGCACCCGTCTCCATACGATTCAATGGCCAAGGCGTACGCCTGTCTCGGACCATGCCTGTCCAATGCGCATGCATGATAGTCACCCGCGTCGGACCTTATTAGATTCAATGACAAAGCGTACGCATGGCTCGGTCATGAACCGTGCAATCCGTACACATTGTCACCCGCGTCGGAACTCATTGGATTCAATGACAAAGAGTACGAGTTTGTGTACTCACCAGGCTCTGGGATGTGTGTTAGGCCATGGACGCTCTCTGGTGGTAGGATGTCCCGCACCTTCTCCTCCCAGGTCCTGAAGTAGACTGGTTTGGCAGGAGGGCCACTGCCGGTGCGCTGACTCAAGGCTTGATCTTTCTTGATGAGTTTCTTGACCCTCCTGCGCACGTCATACCACCGGTTCTGGATATCATCCTTTGTGCGCAACGTTGGTGCTTGTGCGTTCACCTTGTCCACAATCCTCGCCCACATCTTGGTTTTCTGTGAGATGGGGGTCCTTTGAACCAATGTACCAAACCAATGTGGCTCTACTCTGATGATCTCGTCTACTAGCACTTCTAACTCACTATCTGTGAACTTTGGATTCTTCTTTGGAGGCATGGTGATGGGTGGTGGTGATGGGGGATGTGATTGTGAGGGTGCAAGTGATGTTGTGTTGGTGTTGGTTTTGCTGTGTGTATGTGTGTGTGCTTTTGTATGAGGTGCTGATGGTGTTTGGGTTGTGTGATGGGTGAGTTATGAGTGTGTCTGTGGTTGCTGTGTACTGGTGTTTTCTGCTGGCTGTGTCTCCTGTTTGCAAGGGATGATGGTAGTGATTGTAGTCCTTTATATAGTTGGAGTTGTGGGTGTGTCTTTGTCCCATTATTATTTTTGTGGTATTTATTGGCTTAGTCATTGCTTGTTTGGTCTTTTTTTTGTATTTTTTCCTTTGTGTTCTGTAGGGATGAAGGAGACGTTCATGTGACGGAAACAGACGCTGCTGTTGTCTCGTGCGGGCTTCTCCACCTCGTTCACGCTGCATGTCTTCTTTGTTTGGTACGCGTCGTTCGCGGCGGTCTCTATTGCTTGTGTGCCGGGTTGTCTGTGCGAGTCGGTCTGGTTTTACACGCATTGCATCGTACTGCGCTAATCGTACATCGCGGGTACGGGTCGGTCGGGTTGATTTCGGGTTCGTGTCGGTCGGTAAAAATCGCGTCGGTTTTCCAGCCGGATCACTATTTTCCCTCCGGCTCGGTCGTACGGCTTGTATTCCGTGCGTGTCGGTTGTAATTCCCTCGCGTTGCATCGTATTGCACGGGTAGTAGTTTTTTACCCCTACGCTATCCAACACTTTCCCTACTGTTGCACTCTTTGGAGTGGGAATAGTAATTTATTTTCCTCCACTTACCAATATTTTTCTGTATTGTTTTAGTTAATGTTATGTATAATTTATTTTAAAAACATTAAAAATATTGTCGTTTTTTAAATTGTTATACATATTTTTTATTTATATAGGCTCAAGGTTACCCATCCGGGTGAGACGCACTCGAGAGACAGCATTTTTCGCTACACGCTTTATTTCAGGTATGGAAACAGCATTCTCTCCGATCAATATGACAGCCGCTTCTAGCCTGACGCGTTTCGTATTCACTTCTTCAGAGGCTGGCGGAAGCTGGTTTGTGCTTGACACGCTCTCCCAATTTAATTAGATTGCCCGCCCTTAATTGGCTGCTCGAATGAGACAGGGCATTCTGGGCGATGTAGTGCCAAAACGATATCACTCCTCAAATGGATTGCACGATTACTGTCTGAAAGTTCACACATCTCTGGATGAGCCTCGGCGAGAGTGCAGTGTCCTTAATCCTTGGCTGTAACCCCACATTAAGGCTCGGCGATTTCCTAACCTCGTGGCCCCCACCAGGGGTGGTGCAGTCTCTGTAGCAGGGTGGCTACACACATATATAGGCTCAAGGTTACCCATCCGGGTGAGACGCACTCGAGAGACAGCATTTTTCGCTACACGCTTTATTTCAGGTATGGAAACAGCATTCTCTCCGATCAATATGACAGCCGCTTCTAGCCTGACGCGTTTCGTATTCACTTCTTCAGAGGCTGGCGGAAGCTGGTTTGTGCTTGACACGCTCTCCCAATTTAATTAGATTGCCCGCCCTTAATTGGCTGCTCGAATGAGAAAGGGCATTCTGGGCGATGTAGTGCCAAAACGATATCACTCCTCAAATGGATTGCATGATTACTGTCTGAAAGTTCACACAGCTCTGGATGAGCCTCGGCGAGAGTGCAGTGTCCTCAATCCTTGGCTGTATCCCCACATTAAGGCTCGGCGATTTCCTAACCTCGTGGCCCCCACCAGGGGTGGTGCAGTCTCTGTAGCAGGGTGGCTACACACATATATAGGCTCAAGGTTACCCATCCGGGTGAGACGCACTCGAGAGACAGCATTTTTCGCTACACGCTTTATTTCAGGTATGGAAAGAGCATTCTCTCCGATCAATATGACAGCCGCTTCTAGCCTGACGCGTTTCGTATTCACTTCTTCAGAGGCTGGCGGAAGCTGGTTTGTGCTTGACACGCTCTCCCAATTTAATTAGATTGCCCGCCCTTAATTGGCTGCTCGAATGAGACAGGCATTCTGGGCGATGTAGTGCCAAAACGATATCACTCCTCAAATGGATTGCACGATTACTGTCTGAAAGTTCACACAGCTCTGGATGAGCCTCGGCGAGATTGCAGTGTCCTCAATCCTTGGCTGTATCCCCACATTAAGGCTCGGCGATTTCCTAACCTCGTGGCCCCCACCAGGGGTGGTGCAGTCTCTGTAGCAGGGTGGCTACACACATATATAGGCTCAAGGTTACCCATCCGGGTGAGACGCACTCGAGAGACAGCATTTTTCGCTACACGCTTTATTTCAGGTATGGAAACAGCATTCTCTCCGATCAATATGACAGCCGCTTCTAGCCTGACGCGTTTCGTATTTATATTTGTATTATTTTGTATATGTATATATGTATTTATAATTTATACAATGTTTTTAACAATTTATAATTTATTAAAATAATTATTTATGAATATTATTAAGTACGTATATATATTATATTTTATATGAATACGTTTAATTTATAGTAACATTACGGGGCTGATTCCGATCTCGGTCAGAAAGCACTCCGACCGCCCCGGATCCGGGGTGTTTCCCGACCAATCCGGACTCCTGCAGTCCGACTGAGCGAGTACGATGCGGCCGTATGCTGTCGGACTCGTTCGGTCGGACTCCCATAGAAGTCAATGGGAGCTGGTCGTACGACGCGTACATGGGCTCCCAATGACTGAGTGGGTACGTCGTGGACAAGTGTGCCCCCTACAGTGGGTACACGTCGGTGCCATCCACACTGTACATGCCTGTGTTGGGGAGACCATGGGTCTCTTCCTGTGTCGGAGTCGTAAGGCTGCGGGTGACAGGGGGTCCGAAGCAGACCCCTGAAGTCAAACTCCGGGAGCTATTGCGAGCCGGACGCTCCGACTCGATCCGGCTGTCCGAATCGAGCATCGTACTAGCTCGGTCGTGAAACGTCTCCATTGCGCGCCATGGTTTGCTTGTGACCGAGTCGTATGGGGCGGTTCGGACCCGGAAACGATTCGGACGGAGATTTCACGCTTGTTCGCTTCGTACTTCGACTTCCGGACCCGCATAAGACTCCGATGGAAAATCAGCCTCCGAATCGGATCCGCTAATGTCGAACCCGATTCGGTGCCCTTCCGACCGAGATCGGAATCGGCCCCAGAATGTATTAGTTATTATTTTTAAACATTTTAAAATAATTTTAACTATGTTTCTTTTAATTATATGTATTATTTATTTTACACTATTTTTTTAACATTAAAAAAAACAATATTTTTTACAACGATATTTTTGACATTGATATTTTTTCTCGATATTTTTGTACTTACCATGCTGTAGATAGGACGTCGATATTCTTGACTTCGATATTTTTGTCACAATATTTTTTGTACCTCGATATTGTTGTAGTCGATATTTTGTCAGTGATTTCCCTGACACGGTGCCTATTCTTCTATCCTGTCTTCTACATTGGATACTGTATACAATGATCTACCATCAGAGAATCATTCTGGCTTGGATGTTTCTAGCCCTCCTGCCGAGTCACAGCATCCTCTTTTCCAGTTGAGTACTTCCGAGTACTATATGGATCAAGATTATTTTTCTTCAGATAGTTCTACTGCTTTACACCCATCTCCAGCACAGATTTGTTATTTAATTTCTTGGATAAAATGCACTTATTTGGTCCCTCCTTGGATATATGTCTGGATCATAGTTTCCTTGATTTTCCTGTTTCTGTGGATTGGATGTGTGACTTTGTTTTTCCTACTAATCTATGGTCATTACCTCCCAGAATGTTCTGCTACAGAACTGATCAACGGGATGCTGGCCCACCATTCTTCATCACATAAAATGAAAAGAGACTTGGCCATTGTCAACATTTCAGCCATTCCTGTGACTGATGGAATTGTTCAGGATAAAGGGCCATTGGTTATATTTGATCCGAGGGAGATCCTGCAAATACCATATGAGTTCAAAGTTTTTATGGGTGATGTAATAGTACTGTGGTTGCATTCAGATGATCGGGATGTGGATACTGTAAATTCTATGCTCTCTGAATTAGAATATTATACTGTTTTTGAATCAGTAGACTTATACCTTAATTCTGCCAGTTACTCTGAGATGATCTGCTACCATCATTATGGACATCATTTTCTGCACAGAGCCCTGTGTTCCAAACCCTGGATCCTCTTATTTCAGTAGAAGGAGATGGAAGGGATAATTTACCACTTTCCTCTTCCGACTGCTTCTTCACCCCTAAACCCCATGCCCTCACTCCCTGTATGTTATCTCCAACATAGTCCCAATGGCCCACAGTGCAAGACCCACTCCCAGAAGACACACACACTCATTAAGGGTACTTGCCTCAGGCTGTGACTCCCGACTGGAGTCACATCAGCCCCGTCCAGAACTCCTTTGCTTGGGTTCTCTTGACGACATCTCACGCTCCAGGCCTTCCCTACGCTCTCCAGGTCTGGTTCTTCGGTTCACTCATGTTCCCTCCTCAGGACTCCACCTGTCACTCTTGCTTCCTTCTCAAGGACTGTTTCTGTCTGAGTTCCCCTGTCCTCCGACGCCTCCCAACCAGAACGTCCTCTCGCCACTCTTGCTTTTCCGTCTTCCGACTCCGACCTCTCTGACACGTCGGCATGCAGGGTTCCTTCTGGGTCACCAAGGAGCAAAACACTAGTGCGTGTATGTTCCGTGCCCCTGGGGGATTGCCCCCACCACAGTGGTGTAGGAGTACCCGGGATCAATGAAAGCATGAAATCACACAGTAACCCATTAATACAGTACTAGACTATATACCCACATTGATAGGTGAATCCTGAAGATTACAAATAGGGACATATGAGTAATGTAGTATTAGTAAGATCACCTTAAATGAATTATGCGGATAAAACATGTCTCCCTTGGAGTGTACAGTGTAAGAGTTACTCTTTTCTGTATGACAGAAGGAATGGTAAAAGTGACATTCCTGTGGCCATAGGGGCTTGTAAATATGCCCCCTAGTCACTAGAATGGTAAAAAGTAACCATGATTTCTTGATGTGCTCTTCTCACCCACAAGAACCAGACAGAGGAAGCATCTCAGGGTGTCTTTGTAAGTATGTAGCATGTTATGTTATGTTATGTTATATAATACTTATAGCGTGCACTAATACTTAAAAAGTGTCCTGGCGCGAATGCTGCAAGCAAAACCTTGAGTAGAGACCATTAGAGTACCCCTAAGAATAGAAAAGTATTCAATTGCTTCTTAAAAAGCCTAAGGTCTTGAATGGCGCGAAGCTTCAAAGGTAAGGCATTCCAGGCAATGGCTGTTTTGACTGAAAAAGATTGGCCACCCAGACGAACCCTATGGAAGCGCGAAACCGTCGCCTGACGTAAGGTGGCGGATCGCAACAGTCTATTAGGAGTATAGAAGGCAAACTGCTTTTGAATGTAAAGGGGACCAGTATTGTGCAACGCTCGGTGGGCCAAAATCAGGGATTTAAATTGCACTCTTTGGAGGACTGGCAGCCAGTGTAAGTCACAAAGGTGTTTTTTGACGCTAGATCGTCCTGAGATGTTAAACAGGAGTCTAGCAGCGGCATTCTGAATGGTCTGTAGTTTATTAATTAGGTATCTAGGGATACCCAAATACAGAGCGTTAGCATAGTCAAGCCGAGAGAGAATAAGGGCACGAATCACGGCTTCCTTAGCTGACTGAGGCAGCAACGGGAGAAATCTTCTCAGAACCTTGAGAGTGCCAAAGCACTGACCGACCAGTTTATTAATTTTATAAGTAAACCGTAAGTCCTCCGTGAACCAAATCCCAAGATTTTTTGCAGGAGAGCCCTCAGAGTCAAGGCGGGGGAGATTAGAAGGCCATAGAGATGATCTAAAATCAGAGGGAAATTGTCCATACAGGAGAACTTCTGATTTGTCCTCATTACATTTTAGATGCGCAGCGGCCAGCCACTTAAAAATGCCGAAAGGCAGTTCTGGGCGGACGCAGTAGACAAATCTGAATCCTTCCATGTAAAAAGAAGTTGAGTATCATCCGCATAGGCCATTATTTTTGCACCAAGTTCCTCTGCCAAAAAAATCAAAGGTGTAAGATAGATATTGAAGAGCAGGGGGCTCAAGGTGGATCCCTGCGGGACGCCCGTAGAAACCTTCCTCACCGTCGAGGAAAAAGGCGGCATCCACACCTGCTGGGACCGATCCTCTAGAAAAGATTTTAGCCAGTTCCACACATGGCCACCAATACCAATGTTAGCCAGGCGAGATAGAAGGAGCTGATGGGGAACCGTATCGAAGGCGGCAGAGAGATCGAGTAGCACTAAAGCTGCTCTGCCGCCCGCATCAAGGCACCCCCGAATAGCTTCGGCCACCTCCACCAGCGCAGTCTCGGTACTGTAGGCTGACCTAAAACCAGACTGCGCAGGGTGTAGTAGGCCGGAGGATTCCACGAAGGCTTCCAGTTGCCGAAAAACAACCTTCTCACAAATTTTGGCCATGGCAGGGAGAAGAGAAATAGGACGATAGCTAGTCAAAATAGAAGGGTCGAGTGAGGGGTTTTTCAGGTGAGGAAGAAGTTTAGCCTGCTTCCAACTACTAGGAACCGTAGAGGTCTGCAGGGAAAGATTTATAATTCTATTGATAGAGCTGTATGTGGGAATGAATGCTGTAGGCACCAAATAGGTGCCAACATAAGAAGTAATACCCTACTTACCTTGAGAGGAAACTTGAGCAAACTTTGGTCCTGATGAAAGCAGAGTGACCCAAGCTTGGCACAGGAAGGCAGAAACATGTTGACCAATCTATAGATTCACAGTGCATAACATACCTCTTTGCATCAGCAATTTGTTTTGGGAGTGGAGCTTCCCTATGTCGTTGGCGTAGTTATCGCCAGCCTAGTTGGTACAGCGGTTCTTCCTGATAGGAACTGTTGTATTCCCTTCAGACTTATTAGTTTCTTATTGCAACCTCGGTGATCCCTTTTATAATTAGGGTTTGTCGGCGTGTAGGAGCGTGACGTCGTCAGTCCGATACCATCCATATGTTAAACATAAAATAAAATACAACAGTTCCTATCCTGAAGAACCGCTGTACCAACTAGGCTGGTGATAACTACGCCAACGACATAGGGAAGCTCCACGTCAACCACCCAGTTTTGGTGTTTGTAAAGGGTTATAAAAAGATATATCCCACAACTTCAATCAGGACATTAGTGAAGAGGACAGAGGTATCAGCCCCTGATTACCACTGCAATTCCTTTTTATCGAACGCCCTTGCATCCTCCCACAATCATTAAGAGGTGCTTTCAATGGTTCCAGTTAAAACCAGGTTTTCTTTGAGAGTCACAAATTCAGTTTTGATAAAGATGGTATTATAAGGTTTTCCATTGAAAGGCGTCGACGCCCCATTTTAGAAACATAATCCGTGAAAATGCTGGGACCACTGAGTACTTATCAACACTACAGTACCAGGTTTCAGCCCTAAATATTGTGAGATCACGGAAGTGTGTCACTTTAATGACATATTTTTCTGTCTTTGGTATGCACTCTCTTGTTAACTTGTAACATGTTTTTAATGTGAATGTTTTTAATTTTGATGTGTCTATAAAGTGTATATTACTTTGAATCAATTCCAGATGTTATGTCAGGGATAAGTATAATTGAATGTTTACACACTCAAAGACTTATGTATTTTATGATATTTGATTAATAAATAGATTTTTACTTTTTTAGTAAAAACGTTGTTTGCATTGTTAACCTTGGGGTATATGGTTATATTTCCCTTATATGAGTGATGTGAGCTTGAACGAGTGTGATTAAGGTGAACATCGGTGCACATAGTTAATACTATAACGAGTCCTGAAGTACAGTCCAAAAGAAATTTCTTTTATGATACTGCAGTGCCAGTAGGACTAAAAGGACAATGAACTATCAGGAGGACCCAGACAACCCAACCAGGAAGACAAAGACTAAGAGGGTCAGGACACAAGATGCCAGATGGACAAGGAACTGTGGTACCAAGGCTAGGAGTTTCAGAGAGAGAAGGGCCAGGAAAAAGTGACCAAGGCCAAGAGGACCATAAAGGAACAGAGCTAGAGGATCCAAGACTAGGGAAACCAAGAAGGGCCAGGATGACCAAAAGGCAAGGTTTATGATAACAAGCACAATTCAACGAGAAGGTCAGGTCCATGAGAACTAAGCCCAGATGAAAACAAACTATAAGGACCAGGACCACAACTAACAGGACCAATGGGCACATAATCTCAAGAAGGACAAAAACTATGAAAAATAAGAATAGTCGGACCATGGCAAGGAGTGCAAGGGAGATGAGACCAGGGAATCAGGCAACCAGGTTCTAAGAGGACCAAAAAGCAAAAGTCTAGCAGGACCAGGAAAATAAGGGCAAACAGAATCATAACCTTGAGTATCACGGCTAGGAGGACCTGGATGAGGAGGAAAAAGAGGATCAGGACCAGTGAGATCAGAACCGGGATGCCACACCCTGGAGGTCCATACCATAGGGCTAGGAAAAAGATGCCAGGAAAATGAGGAACAAAATTGCCAGGAGCAAGATGACAAGAGCAGAGCGGACCATGATCAGCTGGTGTAGAAGTATGAGGACAAAGTGCAAGAGGATCAGGACCAGATCCTGGAAGACTAGGACGATTGGGAGCATGAGGATTTTGGCCAATAGGACAAAGGGACCACAATAAGGAAGTTCACTAACTGACAAACTGAGCAGAGCTCAGGCAGACTCCCTCACACACAACGGCGGTTAGGAATCTGAGGTATGGTGGCTCTGCAGGGGAGATGGGGACTACGGCTTGTCTCTGATTGGTCAAAGTTTGAATATAACAAAGATGCAGATGGGTTTTAAAATTTCCTTTCTTTTTTAATGGCCTCTAATGTACTTCTATAGTACTGCTTATCTAAGTACTGTGAGACTCCCACCATAACGACGGGGAAGATTCAACTATGTGAATCTATGAAAGTTTCAATACTGAAGAATCATAAGACCAGGGCTCAGAGTTTAAAGTGGAGCAGAAAGAGCAGGACCTGGTAGTAACAGGACCAGAAGAAAATCAGGAAGATGAGAAAGCCAGAGCCAGGAAGACTAGAGCTACTGTACCTGAATGTCCAGGAGGACCATAACCAAAATGATGAGGTTCGGAAGGACCCAGACAAAGAGAACCAGGACCAAGAGTGTCCAGATCATTTGGTGCAATGCCAGAAGGGCCATGATGACAAGTCACAGGGTCAGGAGGACAATGATGACCCAAACTAGAAAGACAGGAGTTAAGAGGGAAGGCCTAAGAGAACCAGGAAACAAGAGGCCAGGTAGGCTAGGAATTAGATGAGCAAAATGAGAAGAATCATATGGACCAAATCAAATAGTCTATGGTCAAGAGGATCAGGTAAGGAAAGGAAGAGGTAGCAGAAGGAAGACTGAAAGGACCAGGAAGGACAGGAGATTCAGAACAAAGAGGATTAGGCATACATAGACATAAACAAGGAGGACCAGAAACATAAGGATCCAGTCTAGTGGGCAAGTGGGTACAAAACCAGGAGAGAACACGGACTGTGAGGACCAGGATAGGAACACCATTGCTAGGCAAACCAGACTGAGGAAGTCTAGGAGAACAAGACCTCTAGAATCATAAGGAGATGGCCAGGTAAACAGAGCCAGCATGACAAGAACTAAGAAGACCAGGGTATGAAGGACCAATAGGAACCCAACCAAGGGGAAATGGAAGCTAACGTTACAGATCCAGGAGTATCAGGACTGGGATACCTGGACAAACCAGACTGAGACAAGGATGTAAAGGAGGACTAAGACAAGTGCCTGGATACACTGGTGGGTGATAAGCAACGCTCTACAAATCCACCTCACATTAAAAGTTAGTCAAGGATGACAATGAGCAGAAGGACTAGGGCCAAGAGAATCATGACATGTTGGAGGAGGACTCAGAGAACTAGTCAGGTCAGTGATAGGTGGACTATAGCCATTAGGACAAGAGATCAGATGGGGGAGGGTTAAGTGAACTAAAATGATCAGAATAAGCAGGACCAGGAACAGGCCTAGGAGGACCAGAGTGGTCAGAACCAAGGGGACCAGGACCTGAAGTTCTAAGTAGAGCAGGAGGACTAGAAACTGACCTATTAGGACCAGGATGGTGAGGATCAGGGGAACCAGGAGAACCAGAACTACAAAGACCAATGGAACTAGTCCAGAAACAAAATGACCAGGCCCAGCCCAAAAGGATCTAATAAGACGTCCCAGGACCACTGGATGCATTACCAGGTGGACCACAAGGATCAGTACAAGGATAATCAGGATGACCCGAACTGGGAAGACTAGGAGTGCCAGCCCTAGAAGACTCAGGGCAACAAAGTTAGGTAGATAGAGACCCAGCCGACCAGCAGGATCAGAGTGGGGATCAGAAGTACCAGGATCAGGAGACCCAGGAAGGCCTAATACAAGGATGAGCCAGGACCAGAAAGACGAGGGTCATGAACGACTACAGCCAGGAGCACCACATTAAGAAAACCAGTACCACCGTGACCAGGTCCAGGATGAGAATCAGGAAAGTCAAAACAGCCAAAAAAGGAACTTTGGAACAGGATTAGTAGGACGACCAATGCTCAAAGGCACAGAAGGGCCTGGAAGAGAAGGAAGAAGACCTGGAGCAGGAGGACACTATGTGAGTCTAGGCCATCCCTTTTGTATATGGTTCTTATCCATGCTTCATATGCTGCAACTCCTAGAAACCCCCACCGTGTCAGCCCCAGTAAAGAACTGGTAAGCAGTGTATTTGCTGAAAAATCAGAGCATGCAAAGCTAATAAAAAAGCCCAGATAGACAAAATCTGAAACTTGGGAATTTTTCGCGTAAAGCTGCTTCGAGATTCAAGGGAAGACTGGGACCAACCTCCTCGCCTATCCGCCCAAGGTGCATTGGTGGCCGGCCTGACTTCGCAGTAGCTCCTCACACGTTCTTCTCCGCAGCAGCAAATCCTCTTCAGCAGTTTGCCAGCTAAGGGGTATCCGGCCTCCCAGAACTCTCATCAGCCTCAGCCACCAGCTTTGTCCAGATGAATTTTTTCGATTACTAAAAAAAGACAAGTGGCTCCCCAACGACGACGCTCCCTGCTCGGACACGACCTGCAGCCTTGCCATGCTGAATTTTACCTTCTTAGAACATTTTATTCAAAATTTCTTTTAAGTGTGAAGGTAAGCTCCAACCAGGCGTAATCCACTTCTTTAATCTTTGATCTTGTAGGTGCTGGTTTTTACTAAATCATAACTTCGGTTCTACCATTTGGATTTTTGTTGTTTTGGTGTCAAATGATGTATTACAATTTACGCTCGCAGGCTTTGGTCTTTGCTGCTGTTCTTGAGTCCTTCGTGTGGTGAGGTGTGGAGCTGCTGGACTTTTAATGCACAAACCTGTGCTACGGACTCTGGGGTTTTAATATTCAGGACTGCGAGGCCCAGGGCGCATAGCGCGAACACCATCACCAGCACCTGGCGTCCTCTTCCTGACTCCTCCCCCCTAAGGCACTTTACGCCTCGCGGCCCCCGCTTTGCGGGAACCGCTCGCAGGCTTTGGTCTTTGCTGCTGTTCTTGAGTCCTTCGTGTGGTGAGGTGTGGAGCTGCTGGACTTTTAATGCACAAACCTGTGCTACGGACTCTGGGGTTTTAATATTCAGGACTGCGAGGCCCAGGGCGCATAGCGCGAACACCATCACCAGCACCTGGCGTCCTCTTCCTGACTCCTCCCCTAATTATTTAAGACAATCCAATACCCGTGCGAGCGGGACTCGAGCGGGGCGCAGTCCGGGGCGAAGCCCGGGCAAAGGGCGGGCCCTCTTAGGCCCTCAGAGGCCGAGTGAGGCTGGGCTGGGCCCTGTCACTATTCTGCCTTGCACCCCTGACTTCGCCCCTTCTTGAGGATTTAAGTGCTGTTATGGCCCAGAGCCCTGATAAAGTCAGTGTGGTAAAACCGGGGGGTTTGTTAAATGGCTCCCTGGTTAATTATTTTAAGCGGGTCCAGTCGGCTGAGGAGAGGGATACTCTAATGGCCGAGCGTAGAACAGAGCGCCGGCGTTCTGTTGAAAACCTAAAACTCAGGGCTCCTAAAGAATCTACTCCCCAGGCCTCTCCCCGTGATGGAAGTAGTTATAGTGGTAATGATGATTCCTTTTTACAGGAGAGGGTCCCACTTTTGCCGCCTGATTGTTCCTCAACAAACGGCGCCCTGATTATTCAGGATATTAGTGATACCCCTCCCCATAGTTCTAGTAGTACACTTGTTGTCTCTAAATCACAGTTCCCTAGCCGCGGTAAAACGACTAGGAAGAAGTCAAAGAAATTTGACATGGGTAAGGTTCATGGCCCACCACCAAGTAAAATAAGATGTAAGGAGAGGGCGGGCATGGTTAAACCCAAGACCAGTCACTCTGATTTTGGGAAGCACACAAAGACTACCGATAGAATTGAATCGGGGTTAGTGGCTGCATCAGGAACCCCGCCTAAATTGGTCTCCTCTTTCCCTTCTGTAGGCCTGGTAAAAGCAGTGATCAGTTCTGAGGCCCCCTCTACATCAGTTAAACCGTCGCAGTTGGTAGTACCCCCCACTGCTTCATTAGTCAATTTGGGTGACCTGATCAGATCCATCATTTCGCCTATTATCGAGAGTCTGAAGAGGGTGGAGCAAAGGCTGACGAACATTGAGTCCGTATTAAGCTGTAAGGTTAACTCGGTCGAGGCCCAGATGTACAAGGCTGTCCCTCGTTCCTCCCTTGCTACACTACCCACCTTCAATGTACCCAAGGACATCCCTCAATCCAGCAAAGCCACATCACAACCAACTAATCAGTTAGTACTTAATCAACATAGGCTAGTGCCTCCTATGAATGAAATAAATTCGGTTGCTAAACCTGTTAATGATCATTCGGGGGGGAACTCAATGGCACCCACAGAGAATACGTGGGAAGAGGGGGGTAACACCAGTCACAATAGGGTTCTAGCGAACCATGGGCCTCAGGTAGAACTACCCCCAGAAGCTGTGCCCTTGGTGGTTGTTCTGACGGGGGTCCCTATTCTGGTAGATAACAAGAGGGAATGATTTACCCAGTTGAAAAACAAAATTATGCACTGGTTAAGTATACATAGACCAATCAATAAGAACATCAACGGCGAGATACTGCACGTTAGGCGACTCTCCTGGCTTGGAGGCAGATCCAAAGATATCGAGGGTGACATAGTTGTGATTAATTTCAGAGATCCAGGTACAGTTTGATTATATTCTGAACTGGCCCTCGGGAAATGGTAACAACTGCATCAGCCCCCGTGCCTTGACATACTTTTATCCTAGATCCCTGGTGTTCCCTCCAACCCACACTAACGAACAGGTTGCACTTTATCCAAAGATCCCTATAGCACCCACCACTAGGCATTCTGTATTTGACCCCCAAGGGTGGAACATTGTTCCCCCTAGATTTAATAGAAATACCTACTGGAGAATGGACCACATGAGACCCTTTACCCCCTTAGAGACAGGGAATAGGTTCGATGTGTTTGCCGGTATGGATGATTGTGATTGAAGTTCACAGTCCATGCTGGGTACACGGGGAAGTGTAGGAGTTGCCAGACTAGTGGGTAGTGATCTTGAGGCTTATGGAGAGGCCACTGGTTCCGATGTTGGGAACGAGGTTTCACCTGTTCCCAATAGACCTGTTATTAGTAAGACCCCAACCACCATTCACTCATTGTCCTTGGGGTGTAGACGTGTTAGTTGTCAACCTCTAAACTCATTAGATCGTATTGAAGTTACCATCGACCCTATCTTAAGTGTGTCGGGTGGTAATAAGGGGGTTATCCCTGTTAAGCCTATTAGAGGTAAGGAGGTTTTACACTTGATATCTTGGAATGTGGCCGGGTTGCAAAAAAAGATGGCTCTTCCAGAATGGTCGTGAAGAAAGCCGGGAACACATTCCCTTCTGGCTGAAACTAGTCGACCCCTATATGACGCAACCTATTTGCTAAAAGTTGCCGCTACATGTCTTTTTAATAGGATTGGAACAGAGATATTTAATAAACATAGTTTTCCCTGTCCAACTCCCTTTTTAAATTTTTCACTTGCACTGCACTTATTACACACAGTACCCTTCAACAGGAATACATATGGCCACTCTTGGTCGATTTCTCTCTTGAACTTGTACTCTGCTCTGATCTTGCCTACTACATCTGCCTCTTGGCTAAGAGGAGTAGTGACAAGAAGGAAGGATTACCAAGTGATGACACTGGCCTCCCTTGGCAGTTGATGGGAATCCGCATCTAGAGTACAATGTTCTATCTCTATCAACCACACTTAGAATAGTTGATTGTAGTAACTCTCTATATTTTATCTGTTCTTCATATTCATTTCCTCGTTTTGCACGACCACCAGTTCACTATTGTTTTTCTTCCAGAATGGAACAACTTTATTGAAAAGTTTGATGTATGTTTGTTCCAAGAAACGTGGAGCCTGCTCCCCGTCCACAAATCTGGCTATGCAACCTTTTGGTTGCCTGCTTACAGTTGTGGGAAGGGCAGACCTGCAGGTGGTTTACATGTATGGGTAAAAACTGAACTAAATTGGGATGTCTCTACCCATGAATTAGCAAGCAGGGACATTCAACACCTTTCATTTGCAGGCCAAAAGAAGGACAGCAGGATTGATTTATTTAATATCTACTCTAGAGGGTCCCCGGGAGACAAAACCCCATGTACTTTTACGACTCTAGAACAGGCACTAGCTAACTGCCCCCCATCCTCTAAAATTCTTGTGGGTGGTGATTTTAATTGTACATTTGAACCCCTTAGTGGGGATGATCCCATGGGTACAGAGGATGAGGACTCTAGCTGGTCTATTCCTGCTTTGTCACTAGCCCCAATTAAAAAATGGTCATCTAAGGCAATACAGATTAATGCCCTCACTGTGGAATATAACCTAAGAGCTCTAAATGGTAGGTCACCTTCTGACCGGGACGGAGCAATGACTTTCAATAGGCTTAGTGGCCCGTCCAGAATTGATTATATTTTATTGGATGTCACTTTGTGGCGTGACCTAATAGATATGGAGGTGGTTCCTTCACAGGATAGTGATCACAACCCCCTATGTATGAAGCTAAGGTGGGGTAATCTAAAAGGAGATTTGAAGAGTGCCCCCTTGAGGCTAACAAATGAGGTGGTCCCTTATAATGGTAACCGTAGGTTGAAATGGGACAAGGTCCATTTACAGACTGACAACCTGGCGAGGATTAGGGCGCATATAGAAGAGCTGACTGTAGAGTTGGCGGGACTTGATTCGGGAACAGGTAGTGCCCAGGAGCCCCTTTTCGCCCTGGTCTATAAGAATGCTATTGAGGAAGTTGGTAAATACTTTCTAATCCAGGGTAAAAGTGGCAGATTGAGTAAAAAACCGCCCAAAACCAGTAATCCATGGTACTCTGACCAGTGCAAGGTAAAAAGGAAGGAGTTAACCGTTGCCTTACGCAGAAAGAATCAGTTTCTGGTCAGAGTAGCCAGGAAGGAGTATGCGAAGGAAATGGTGCGGGCTAAAAGAGAGTGGGAGGAACAATACTGGCAGGACCTCAAATGTGCATCTAGTAGGAAGGATGCATCGCTTTTTTGGGATCTGATTAATAAGGCCAGGCAGCGCACCAAGCCACCATTAGTTAATCATATAACCAGTCAACAATGGTATTCGCACTTTTTCGCTCTGTATGGCGGAGGGGAGGAGATGAGCTCTTCTCTTTCCCATTCAGTCAGTATGGTTTCTCCCTTACAGTTGCTCGAAGAGCCATTTCTGGCTTCTGAGGTAGTATCGGCTATTCGACATCTGACTCCGAAGAAGGCTGCTGGCCCGATGGAATCCCGGGAGATCTCCTCCTGGAAGAACCCACAGCCTGGGCCAAACTTATTGCCCTAATAATGAATTTGATCTCCAAGGGACACCCAGTGCCAGATTCGTGGAAGGGAGCAGAGGTGATAACCGTGTACAAAAATGGTGACAGAGATGACCCTGCCAATTACAGACCGATCAGTCTGATTGACGTGATCCAGAAAGTGGTTGGCAGGGTCATTATCCTGCGGGTGGGTGCCTGGATGGAAGAGGAGCATGTTCTTTCTCATTTCCAAGCCGGCTTTCGTCAAAAGGTGGGCACGATGGACCAGGTCTTCCGTTTTTTTGCTATCTATTGGAAGTCTGTGACCATCAACAATGGTAGTCTCTACCTGGCCTTCATAGATCTCAGGATGGCGTTCGACTTGGTCCCTCGTGCAAGGCTTTGGTATATTTTAGAGAAGATGGGCTTCCCAGGACCATTCTTGGATTATATTGTGAGGCTTCATGAGGGGAATTACACGAGGATCAGATGGGGCACCCAGGGACAACTGACTGAGAGGGTGCCCGTGAGGAGGGGAGTTCGCCAGGGATGTGTCATGGCACCAACCCTGTTCTCTCTCTTTGTGAATGGTGTGGTGGATCATCTGAGAGAGGAACCGGCAGACGCGCCCTCCCTGGCAGGGGAAAAAACACCTACCCTACTCTTTGCGGATGATACCATTTTGATCTCTAAATCCCCAGCAGGCCTCCAAAAGCTCCTGAACCGTTTTAGTGTGTTTTGTAGTGACAGAGGTCTTACCATCAATACCTCTAAAACTAAGCTTATGGCCCTTTCACCCTCCAAGAGATTCAGGAATAATCTCTCGCTTAATGGCGAGTTATTGGAGATGGTAGACTCCTTTGATTATTTGGGTGTCAGGGTAAATAGTCGGATGAGTTGGAGTCACCATCTGGCCAAATTGTCACTAAATTTTAAAAGAGTCTCAGGGACGGTCTTGAGAGAACAGCGGGAGTAATTGAGTTAACCCGTGGCACCAACTCTCGCAATTTACGAGGGCCAAGTATTACCATCCGCCCTATATGGTTCCGAACTATGGGGGTTCGAGAACATACCGGAGCTAATTATTTTAGAAAATACATTTTTGAGAGACTTGGTAGCTCTACCTGCTTCCACTCTGTTAATTCCATTACGTCTTGACATGGGTAGGCGTCCCC
This sequence comes from Triturus cristatus, assembly GCF_964204655.1. Taxonomy (NCBI): domain Eukaryota; kingdom Metazoa; phylum Chordata; class Amphibia; order Caudata; family Salamandridae; genus Triturus; species Triturus cristatus. The sequence goes on along the minus strand of NC_140594.1, from coordinate 1,136,459,514 downwards.
TCAGGGACTTAGTGCACCCTCGCCCATTACTTTTTTGGGTTCGATTGAGAAGGACCGGGGAGCTTAAAAATTACGCAGCTGTTTTAGATGAACTTATTCTGCTTAACACAGGTAATAGGATCAAATGGCTGAGTAATTTGAGGCAGTTGGTTGTGCAACTGGGCTTGAGCGACTCATGGAAGAGCCAAACACCGCCTCCCAAGCTAGTTATTAAGAAGCTGTACTGGGATTGGGTTCAGATGGAGGATACTCGTAGAGGTGAAGGGGGTATACTCACAGAGCGGTTCTTGGAGTTTAAATGGTTCAGGTTACTCGAACCGCTCCTCGATTTTATAGAGAAACCCCTGGACAGATCACTCTACCTAAAAGCCAGGTTTGGGATTCTCCCAGTAAATGACTTCACCTCCGGGTGGAATAACCAAAGAGGTACAGTGAAGGCTTGCCCGGGTTGTGCAGCCCCAAGCGAGTCCGTGGCGCACTTCTTCTTTGCCTGCCCCGCCTACAGGGTGCCCAGGAGGATATGGTTAAAACCTTTATGCAAGGGGATGGGTTTAAGATGTCATATAATGGCCCTGCGGGTTCTTTGCACCGACACGACCTCTTCAGCTATGGTGTGTGGAGTAGCAAAATTCCTGGGTAGTGCTTGGCTGATACGCATGAGAAGAACCAAGCCCTCCATTATTCAACCCACTGGTTAGAGGGTTCCTGGACAGGAAGCATCAATGGTATTCGTTAGCTGCTTATGCACTCTCTCATTAATCTGGTTATTGTGCATATATGATGTTGTACGTATAGTAAGGCCGGTGGGTTCTTGTTATCATCTTATTAGTATTTTATTGTATACTTTCATGATGAAATTGTCATATGGGAATTAGTAGTAATATTTAAATGGTCTTGTACATAGATGTTAAATCGTGTGCCCGGTCTTGATCAGACTAAAACGCTGCTAAGTTTTGATTATATACTTATCAGTGATCAGCTTGTTACAAGTGATTTGACACCGGGCTACTTTTAATTGATACTGCCATTGATTATATTGTACTTTTTTTCACATGAAATGTTTTTAAGATGTTCTCTTTTATGGCTGGTACTCAGCCGAATAAAGAATATTGATTGATTGGTATTACAATTTACTCTATTTTTCTAAACTGGTGTGGTATTTTTCTTGTGTTATGTTTTCAATGTACTGCTGTTTCTGTGCCACAACAATACTTTACTCATTGCCTCTAAGTTAAGTCTGACTGCTTTTGTGCCAAGCTACCCAGTGGTAAGCACAGGTTTATTTTGTGACTTTTGTGGTTCACCCTGACAGGGATGTGGCTGTTGCTTGACGTTTTTCTTTTCACTTATACTGCCTTTACCTCAAGGAGTCAATCTTAATATAATACTCGTGCACGCAGAGGCACGCTCCATCGCTCTGCTGCAAGCCCCAGGGAGAAGAGAGGTTAAATTCAGCATTCGGTACGGCCTGAAGGCAGCTCTGTGCAAACTGGCGCCTCTTCCTGACGTCTCCAGTCCATGTACACAGTGTGCACTGTGACTGTTTGACATTAGGAGACAAAGCAGGAAGAGCGTTACATCCACACAAGACACACCTGACACACCTGACTGAGAGACGGACAGGTAAAGAGTTTGCAGGTTCAGCTCCGGATAAAGCTCCCCACAGGATGGACGCGATGGAGGGCACGTGGGCGCTTGTCGCCCTGGCTGTGGTCCTGCTCCTGGGCCAGTTTCTAAATCTACAGTGGGTGGCGAGGAAGTTTCCACCAGGACCGACTCCACTCCCTATCGTTGGAGGCATGTGGGCCCTGAACTTCAGACTACACCATGAAACTCTCATGCAGGTATGCTGGGAAACGGGGTGAATATGGAGCGAGGCACAGGGGGCTTACTCTAAGCTGCCTTCCATCATTTGGGGTAATACCACACCTGGAAAATACTCATACCACAGGGTGCAGTATCCCCACCATTTTGGGGTTGTGCCCCTCGGCCCTCGAAATGATGGCTAAAGGGTAAAAACTGTATTCTCACCTATTCCAAGGTCCACAAACTTGGGAATGTGCATTGAACAGATTCCATACGATTTTGCTTTGGAAAATGTATGCATTTAAGAACCCACTTTATATGGAATCACTGCATGAATGACCATCTGAGGCAGACACAGCCCCCTGCTTGCACCCAAATGGGGATTGGTTGGGAAATCAGAATTATGGCAAGAAGTCACTTTGGCGACGGTGCAAAAATCCTTGTGCCAATCCGGCCTGTATGTGTATTATCGGTTGCCATGGTGGCATGAGCTCAGGAGAAATGTTTGTGAAGCTAAAAGCAGCCCCCTGTTTACAGGCCCGCTTCTAGGATTCTTGCTGGGGGGGGGAGGGGGGGGGGCATGAACAAGGATGGGTGGGCCACGAAGATGAATGGGCAGTGGTACAAAGGATTGCGGAGATTTGATATTTTAGGTATTGATATTGTCAGCTTTTGATAGTTTAACACCATAATCACCAACCAACGCGGTACCTCCATCGCTTTCCCTTCATTCGCCTCTGGCTTTGTGGATTGGGAGGGTCGCAGCATCAAGATTGGCTGCAGCCTGGTCCTGGCCATGTGCAGCAGCAGAAACATTCCTGTTGCCACACATTTCTTTGCAGCTTTTCATGTTTTAAAAAAAACAAAACTGTCCGCTTAAAGCACTGACGTTTGCGGTGCAGTAAGGCCTCTGACAACTTTGCACACCCCTAACTAATAAAATAATGCAGACTTTACCAATATTTATCCGCCGTTTCTGTGCACATGTTCATTAAAAAACAGTTAAAATCTCAGTGATGGTTTTGACAAACATGCAAACGAAGGAAACTCACCAGTTATGGTAACCAACACACACAATACAGGCCATAACTCACGCGTGTCCGTCGCACTGTTTTGAGGCCATACAAGCTTTTTCAGAGATATTGCTTATTTTAGCTCTTCTAGCCTTCTGGCAGTGTTCCCTGTAGTGGTAATACTTCCAGCATTCACATCTCCCCTCTTAGTGGAAGAAGTAACAACGTGCTTGAACTGCTAGCATTGAGTTGTCTGCTTGTTTTGTAGTGTGCATTTGGTTTGTGATGTGTAAATGGTAATTAACTTGTACCATGTCATAAAAGACGCTTCCTTGAGGTAAACAATACTGCAGTGCCCTGTACTAAACAAACATATTCAGACTAGACAACACTATACTGTGCACTACAGAGCTCTGCCTAGCCACTCATGTGAAAAAGACTTTCACAGGAGTTAATGGTCCAACGGGTGTGCACTATGAACTTTAAAACACCTATCTTTAAGGCACGGTAATACATCAGGTAAGGTTCTTTTGAAAAAAATCATAGTGGTATGAAGTCAATGGAGCCTTCAGCCTCATCTGTGAGAGTGAGTGGCAGTGTTCAGGATATCTATGCTGTTCATTTGTGCATGTAGCAGCTACCATCCCAGCTGACATCACACTTGTCGCCAGGCCTGAAAGTAGCCTATGTTCTGGGTTGACTCAAGACCAAAAATTGGCCCGGGCACCCAAAAGCAAGTGGCCCACCTTTGCAGATCTCAACCTTTCATGAAACATTGTTTGGATAGTATCAGGGAGCTAATCTGGGGAGACATTTGCAATAATTAAACTTTTCAAATGTTCTAGGACAGTTAGCATTATTCACTTGCTGGAATCCATATTATTTCTCTGCAGCTCACTCACACATCTTCCAATGAATATGTCCCTGAAACAGTTGCTCACTCTTAGATCCTCTAAGCCCTTACTCGCCCTCTGATCTCTAAGTCCTCTCTCTGGTCCTAAAACTCATGATCATTCTTATGGATCCTTGCTGGCCCTGACCAACATGACCCCAGAAGCTCATGTGGATCCTCTTGTCTTCCGACTTCTGTTCACACTGATGAACCGACAGGTGCTGCTCATCCTAAGACCTTCAGACTCTTTCTCACCATCAGTTGGTCTCTTAATGGCCCACATATTAAAAGGACACTGAAGGTCATTTCCACTCTCCGGTCCGCTGAGACTCCTGCTCAGGATCAGATCCTTAAGGTTCCAGCTCACGCTGCGGTGCCTTTGGGTTCCAGCTCATCATCTGGTCACCTGATTTCCCTGTTCACTGTCAGACCCTTGACCTCTTGTTCACTCTTACTTGGAAGCTCCAGGACATCCTCGTTTCCCTGACGGTCATGTTTACCATGAGATTCCATAAGTCTTATATATTAATTTAGCTTTCTTGAAGTTTTGCTCATCCTAAGTGTAGGAGAGTAGGGTCTGCTTTCTATGTTCACCCCCACTTTTTGCTTTTGCTTTACTGGTTTTCGACTTAGATGTGGCTGTGGGCCTGCTAATCAGACCCACAGCCCCGCTGTTCTCTCTCTAAATTAATACTATGTACTTTAGGTGCATAACCCATTTGGATAGGATCACCTTATTGGCCCCTGTACAGTGTACCCTAGGTACCCAGGGCATAGGTGTACCCTAGGCCTACCAGGGGCTGCAGCATGTATTGTGCCACCCCTGGCCTGGCCTTCCATTTTGACACAACTGGCTGATCACTCAGCTGGGGCAAGGTCGTGTAATCACCCCTTGCTTAGGTGTAGTATTCCTATACCTAACTTACCTATAGACACATGTGTACCTATCAGTCACTCCTATGGCAGGCCTTGACAATCCTGGAGGCAGAGTGCTTGGTAACATGTGAGATGGTGCTCTAGCATGAGCTGAGCCTGTCTGCAGCTTTCGGAACCTTGTCCTTATAGCTGTTCTATGATATAGCCTACCATATACTCTTAAAGTGCCTTATAATCTTAGACGGTTATGGTAACTATGGTTTGGCTTTATCAAAGCATGTCGTGTAAGGTGTCTAACACTCGGGAATAATACCCCCATGCCATTTCTGGACATGAGAATATTATTCCCCCCTTCTAGAGGGAAAGACATGTTAAAATCATACTTCAACTGTTAGCCTCTGACCAAAGCCTCAGCATCACAAAATGGATGCTGCTGCCACGACACAAGTCTGACCTCCTGCTGCTGGGAGTGATCCCAGCCAGGGAGGCCTGGACAATAGGTTTCCTGCTTGGGGAGGTGCTAGCACCTCCCCAGACAGCCTTTAGTGTATTGGGGCAGGGTGGGCTGAAAGGAATGAGACATGCTTGGGGCACACAAGGTGTTCCTTGCATAGTCCAGTTCAAACCGGCGCTGGGGCACTCCAGCCCCAGCTCTGGCGCGAAACTGGACAAAGGGAAGTGGGTGTAACCACCCCCTCCCAGGTCCCACCCATAAGGCGTGACCTAGCAGGTATCCCAGCCCCCCAGATTAGTATAAGAGTGGGAGTTGGGCCTCAAGACTTTAGATTATCCTGAACCTGCAAAACTGAACAGAAACTCTGGACCTTCGACATTCGACGAAAGAAGAAGACTGAAGAATCTCCCTTGTAGCCAAGGAGTGGCTACCCTGTGCAAACAGGCACCATCAAGAGACTACCCTTTGCTTTGCGACCGTTCTACGAGGAACCGACTGCAGAGCCCGACCAGAGCCTTGACTTCCAGACTTCTCCGACCCTCATCCACATCTGCAGCAGAGCTGAGATCCGTGGAGGCGACGAGCGACGTGGGACCGGCTACCTGGGAAAAGTGGCTAGTAACTTACAGCGCAGCTTCTGAGGTACCCTCGAAGTTGTGCACCGGGGATTGAGAAGCCCCAACCCCAAGCACCATCTGCACCGAAGATCAGCCCCCCACACTCCACGAGTCCTGCGTGGGGCCCTTCAGCATTTTCCTGCTTGCCGCGTCTGTCCGGTTGCTTGCCCGCTGGCTAGTGGCCTCTGTGACGACGCACCCTGAAATCTTCTGCGCTGGTTTGGCTCCTCCAGACTGGCTCCCGCTTCTCTGCAAAGAAGAAGCACCCCAGACCTTCCTGGTCTGCACCAGAAGCAAGTCCTTTGTTCTTCGTGGGTTCCGCTTGCCAAGGCTTGGTGAGTCCTAGTCCAACTTCGATGCTGCCGACAGCAAGAGCCTTCGTGGGACAGCTCGCCTCCTGGTCCTGGTCGTCCTCGACGCTTCCTGGTCCTCCTGGCTGCAGCGACAAGCTTCACCTTCACCTGCAACTCTTCACGACATCGCCTGGTTCCTTCCTGGTTCCACGTGGTCACTGGCTAGTGACCTTGACTCTGTTCCTTCTGCTTGCAGGTTTCTTCTCTTCTTGATCCCAGCCTTGGGATCCACCGGACACTCTTCACTGACTGCCTGTCAGCATCTTTCTTCAGGCATCCATAGGAGTCGACGACGAAAACGACGCATCTTCACCCCTATGCACCCGCAGCCTGTGGGCTAGGTAACTTGGGTACTCCGGTGCTCATCAGGATAGTGACTATCCTAGTGTCTAGTTTTCAAGTCTCAACTTCCTAGCTACTCCGGAAGTGTCCTAAATCTATCTATTTCTAACCTGTAACATTGCTATTGACTTTTACGCATTACGCGCGAGTGTTTCCACTCTGCACACGAATCCCGTGGGCCTCCCACTTCCTAACTAACGCTAGTGTAGTGTAGCCCCAGCGATTCCCTAGGCCTAGGCCTATTCTATTTCCGTGACAGTGGTTCTTATACCACTTACTTAGTATATGGTTTGCGTGGCCCCTAGGGCCTAACTGTATTACTTACCTGTGTGACTTACTGTATGCATTAATAAGACTGTGTTGTACTTACCTCTAAACTCATAAAGAGTGCTGAGGGTTTGCTTAGAATAAATACACTTTATTTTATATATATATCTGTTGTGGTGTCCTTTCATTTGGTATTCAAGGGATTATATATGGTATCACAGCTGGCTTCACATGCCATTCAGAGTTTAGCCTAAGACTGCTCTTGTCCATGCTACCACTAGGATAGCTGGTCTATAAGGTTGACTTTACAACCAATCACCATAAGGGTATTTGGACTGATATAAGGTGTACACTATAACTAGTGACATCATACATCAGGCCAACTTCTCACATTGGTGGCAGCGGTGGGATCTGAGCTTGCTGTTGTAATACCATTGTAATCTTGAGATACTAAATTGAAAGATCACACAGATATTGTCTAGGTACATATAACATAGTTTATAATACTTAAGTCCTACTGGACTTAGTGGTTGTAGGTTGAAGGGAGTAACACACCCTGACTACAACTACTAGAGAGGTTTAGTAGAAACAACTAGTGTAGGTAGGTGCACACACCACACCCTCACTAGATCATGCCTCTGGGAGGAGATCAAGTAGATGCTCTCTCAGGAGGGGCAGGTCTGCAGAAGACCCCCTCTAGGTATGATACCTTAACATTCCAGGAGATGAGACAATTGTGTACCTCCAGAGGAATAAAACAGGGTGCAAACCCTACCCTCCTTCAGTTAAGACAACTCCTAGAGGAGTATGATGCTCAGAGGGCATCTCAGGAAGGTGCCCTAGGCGCAGAGGAGGGTCTACCCACCACAGAGGAGTCAGATGGGGCTTCAGATGGGGAGGTAGACAGCCAGAGCCAAGTAAGGAGACTTAGCCAGGCTAACTTAAGTTTACATGGGAGTTTGCATGGGATCCCCCCATACAGACCCACAAGTAGACATTCACAGAGAAGCAGGAGGGACAGATCCCCTTCAAGGGAATCCATCCAATCCCATGTCTCTAACATCTCTAATGCTTCCTCTCACAGGGGAATGACTTCACCTGAGAGAAAGGAGCATGCAGCCAGAATGAGGGAGGCTAATCTGAGGATTCAGAGGGAAGAACTTGCCCTTGCCAAAGAGAAGCTTGCTCTGGCTAGAGAACAAAAGTTAAGTGGGTTAGAACCCACTGGTGGCAGCAACATTCCTAGAGATAGAGACAGGCACTATGATAATAGAAACCTGAGCAAGATTGTCCCTCCCTACAAGTGTGGGGATGACATCCACAAATGGATAACTGCTTTGGAGAGAGCTTGCAAAGTACAGCAGGTACCCCAAAGTCAGTGGGCAGCTATCTTGTGGCTCTCCTTCTCTGAGAAAGGAAGAGACAAGCTCCTCACAGTTAGTGATGAGGATGCAGATAATTACACTGTCCTGAAGAGTGCTCTGATTGATGGGTTTGGCCTAACCACTGAACACTACAGGTTGTTGTTCAGGGATACCCAGAAGACACAGACTCAGGACTGGACTGACTTTGTAGATTGTGGCAGTAAGGCTCTGGAAGGCTGGCTAATGGGAAGTAAGGTTAAGGACTATACAGGATTGTATAATTTGATCATGAGAGAACAAATACTTAACAACTGTCAAAACCAGCTATTGCATCAACACCTGATTGATTCTGATCTGACTTCTCCCCAAGAATTGGGAAAGAAGGCAGATAGATGGGTCAGGACTAGAGTTAAGCAGAAAAACCAGAACCAGGGCGGTGATCAGAAAAAGGCAGACCAGAAGGGTAATGAGCAGAAACAAAAAGACCAGAAGTCTTCACCAGGCCCCCAAAAGGCTCAGGGGGAGGGTGGTTCCAAAAAGGATAAGAAGAAAGAAGGCCAAAAGAAACCATGGTGCAACTATTGTAAGTCTACCTCACATTGGTTTAGTGAGTGCACCAAAAAGGATAAGCCCCCAACCACCATTGCCCCTAAGGCAACTGTACCCCCTAGTTCAGCTGTAAGTGGTGGTTCCCAGCAAAAGGGTGTAGTAGGGTTAACCCTGGGAACTGAGGAGGATTCTGGCCTAGTCAGAGTACCTACTCAGGCTGTCCTGATCTGTGATGGGGACTTAGCTTTGTCCTCTACTGTAGGTCCCAGTAACCTGGGCAAGTACAGACAGACACCTTTTATCAACCAAAGAATGGCTCAGGCCTACAGGGACACTGGGGCTAGTGTCACAATGGTGACACCTGCTTTTGTGGACCCTGGACAGATCATACTAGGTGAGAATTACCTAGTGACCAACGCTAGCAATGCCACTACCTCCCATAGTGTGGCTATTGTTAACTTCTCCTGGGGAGGGGTAACTGGCCTCAAGAAAGTTGTTGTTAGTTCAGACCTTCCTGTAGAGTGTTTACTGGGCAATGATCTTGAAACTTCAGTTTGGTCTGAAGTGGAGTATAGGACCCATGCAGAAATGCTGGGGATAGATGCACATGTCCTTGCTGTGACCAGGTCACAGGCCAAAAAGTGCAACACTGAACAAGTGCTGGATCCTGAAACTATGGACCAGTCACAATCCAAGAGAAAGAGCAGTAGGGTTAAGGCTGTGCCTTCCCCCCTGCCTCAGGTGGTGGATCAGCCCTCCCAGGAGGATGATTCTGAGAGCCCTGAAGGAACTGTCCTAGAAGAACTTGAACCTGATCAGGTTGAGTTTCTTGGGACAGGGGGACCTTCCAGGGCAGATCTGAGGCAGGCTCAATTAGACTGCCCCTCTCTTGAACCCCTCAGACAGCTGGCTGCTGCTGAGGCTGCAGGGAATGCTCAAGGTACCCATAGAGTGTATTGGGATGAAGGGCTACTGTACTCAGAGGCTAGAGACCCCAAGCCTGGTGCATCCAGGAGGTTGGTCATACCACTGAAGTTCAGAGGCTTCCTTCTAACCTTGGCCCATGATATTCCCCTTGCAGGACATTTAGGCCAGAACAAGACTTGGGACAGGCTTGTCCCTCACTTTCACTGGCCCCATATGTCAGAAGATACTAAGGAGTTTTGTCGCTCCTGTGTCACCTGCCAAGCCAGTGGCAAATCAGGTGGCACCACCAAGGCCCCCCTCATACCACTACCTGTGGTGGGGGTCCCCTTTGAAAGAGTGGGCATAGATATTGTAGGACCAATGGACCCACAAACAGCATCTGGGCACAGATTCATACTGGTGATAGTGGACCATGCCACCAGGTACCCAGAAGCAATTCCCCTGAGGACCACAACAGCTCCTGTTGTGGCAAGGGCCCTGCTTGGAGTATTCTCCAGAGTGGGCTTTCCAAAGGAGGTCATTTCTGACAGAGGTGCCAACTTTATGTCAGGATACTTGACTGCAATGTGGAAGGAGTGTGGTGTTAACTATAAGTTCACCACACCCTATCACCCACAGTGCAATGGGCTTGTTGAGAGATTCAACAAGACCCTAAAGGGAATGATAAAAGGATTACCAGACAAGCTTAGGCGAAGATGGGACATCCTTTTACCCTGCCTTCTGTTTGCTTACAGAGAGGTCCCACAAAAGGGGGTTGGCTACAGCCCTTTTGAGCTTTTGTTTGGGCATCCTGTAAGAGGACCCCTGTGTTTGGTGAAGGAAGGATGGGAGAGACCTCTCAGACAACCCAAACTAGACATAGTGGATTATGTACTTGGTCTCCGCTCCAGGATGGCAGAGTATATGAAGAAGGCTTCTAAAAACCTTGAGGCAAGCCAAGAACTCCAAAAAGCTTGGCATGACCAAAAGGCTGTACTGACTGTTTACCAGCCAGGATAGAAAGTGTGGGTGTTGGAGCCAGTGGCCCCAGCAGCACTCCAAGACAAATGGTCTGGACCCCACACTATTGTTGAGAAAAAGGGAGAAGTCACCTACTTGGTGGACCTTGGGACTCCCAGAAGCCCCCACAGGGTGCTTCATGTCAACAGATTGAAGGCATATGTTGACAGGGCAGACATGGGGCTACTCATGGCTACAGATGAGGGGCAGGAGGAAGAGAGTGACCCTCTCCCAGACCTGTTGACTCAGAACCCTGATGATGGCTCAGTTGATGGTGTGGTCTTTTCTGACAGCCTCACTGTCCATCAGCAACAGGACTGCAGACAAGTTCTGCAGGCCTACAGACATATGTTCTCTCTGACCCCAAGTCAGACAAACTGGTGCACCCATGAGGTGGACACTGGTGACAGTCTGCCTGTGAAGAGTAAAATCTACAGGCAACCTGACCATGTCAGGGACTGCATAAAAGTTGAGGTACAAAAGATGTTGGAGCTGGGAGTCATTGAACCTTCAGAGAGCCCTTGGGCTAGTCCTGTAGTCCTTGTGCCAAAACCTCACACCCAAGATGGTAAGAGAGAGATGAGGTTTTGCGTGGATTACAGAGGTCTCAATGCTGTCACTAGGACAGATGCCCACCCAATACCTAGGGCAGATGAGCTCATTGACAGACTGGCAGCTGCTAAGTTTTTGAGCACATTTGACCTAACAGCAGGCTACTGGCAAATCAGACTAGCTGAGAGTGCAAAGGCCAAAACTGCTTTCTCGACCCCATGAGGACATTATCAATTTGTGGTAATGCCCTTTGGTTTGAAGAATGCACCTGCCACTTTCCAAAGGCTGGTGAATCAAGTCCTTACTGGGTTGGATGATTATTGTGCAGCTTATCTTGATGATATTGCTGTCTTTAGCTCCACCTGGGAGGATCACCTGGTCCACCTGAGGAATGTTTTAGAGGCCCTGCAAAAGGCAGGCCTCACTATCAAGGCCACTAAGTGCCAGATAGGGCAGAGCAAGGTTGTATACCTGGGCCACCTAGTTGGTGGGGGTCAGGTTCAACCACTGGAGAGCAAGATCCAGACCATAAAGGACTGGGCTCCTCCAACTACCCAGACTCAGGTCAGAGCTTTCTTGGGCCTGTCTGGGTACTACAGAAAGTTTGTTAAAAACTATGGGTCCATAGTGACACCACTTAATGACTTGACCTCCAAGAAGATGCCAAAGAAAGTTCAGTGGACAGTAAGCTGTCAAAAAGCATTTGATGACCTGAAGCAGGCCATGTGCAGTGCACCTATTCTGAAAAGTCCAGACTACTCCAAAGAGTTCATTGTCCAGACAGATGCTTCTGAGTTAGGTGTGGGAGCTGTTCTTTCACAACTGAATGTAGATGGTCAAGACCAGCCCATTGCTTTTATAAGTAGAAGGCTGACCCCTAGAGAGAAACGTTGGTCAGCTATTGAGAGGGAGGCCTTTGCTGTGGTTTGGGCCCTGAAGAAGCTGAGGCCATACTTGTTTGGCACTCACTTCAAGATTCAGACAGACCATAAGCCCCTCTTGTGGCTAAATCAGATGAAGGGTGAAAATCCCAAACTTCTTAGGTGGTCCATTTCCCTACAGGGGATGGACTTCACAGTGGAACATAGACCTGGGACTGACCATGCCAATGCAGATGGACTCTCCAGATATTTCCACTTAGAACATGAAGACTCAACTGGTCAAGGTTAGTTTAATGTCCCTAAGTTTGGGGGGGGGGGTTGTGTAGGAGAGTAGGGTCTGCTTTCTATGTTCACCCCCACTTTTTGCTTTTGCTTTACTGGTTTTCGACTTAGATGTGGCTGTGGGCCTGCTAATCAGACCCACAGCCCCGCTGTTCTCTCTCTAAATTGATACTATGTACTTTAGGTGCATAACCTATTTGGATAGGATCACCTTATTGGCCCCTGTACAGTGTACCCTAGGTACCCAGGGCATAGGTGTACCCTAGGCCTACCAGGGGCTGCAGCATGTATTGTGCCACCCCTGGCCTGGCCTTCCATTTTGACACAACTGGCTGATCACTCAGCTGGGGCAAGGTCGTGTAATCACCCCTTGCTTAGGTGTAGTATTCCTATACCTAACTTACCTATAGACACATGTGTACCTATCAGTCACTCCTATGGCAGGCCTTGACAATCCTGGAGGCAGAGTGCTTGGTAACATGTGAGATGGTGCTCTAGCATGAGCTGAGCCTGTCTGCAGCTTTCGGAACCTTGTCCTTATAGCTGTTCTATGATATAGCCTACCATATACTCTTAAAGTGCCTTATAATCTTAGATGGTTATGGTAACTATGGTTTGGCTTTATCAAAGCATGTCGTGTAAGGTGTCTAACACTCGGGAATAATACCCCCATGCCATTTCTGGACATGAGAATATTATTCCCCCCTTCTAGAGGGAAAGACATGTTAAAATCATACTTCAACTGTTAGCCTCTGACCAAAGCCTCAGCATCACAAAATGGATGCTGCTGCCACGACACAAGTCTGACCTCCTGCTGCTGGGAGTGATCCCAGCCAGGGAGGCCTGGACAATAGGTTTCCTGCTTGGGGAGGTGCTAGCACCTCCCCAGACAGCCTTTAGTGTATTGGGGCAGGGTGGGCTGAAAGGAATGAGACATGCCTGGGGCACACAAGGTGTTCCTTGCATAGTCCAGTTCAAACCGGCGCTGGGGCACTCCAGCCCCAGCTCTGGCGCGAAACTGGACAAAGGGAAGTGGGTGTAACCACCCCCTCCCAGGTCCCACCCATAAGGCGTGACCTAGCAGGTATCCCAGCCCCCCAGATTAGTATAAGAGTGGGAGTTGGGCCTCAAGACTTTAGATTATCCTGAACCTGCAAAACTGAACAGAAACTCTGGACCTTCGACATTCGACGAAAGAAGAAGACTGAAGAATCTCCCTTGTAGCCAAGGAGTGGCTACCCTGTGCAAACAGGCACCATCAAGAGACTACCCTTTGCTTTGCGACCGTTCTACGAGGAACCGACTGCAGAGCCCGACCAGAGCCTTGACTTCCAGACTTCTCCGACCCTCATCCACATCTGCAGCAGAGCTGAGATCCGTGGAGGCGACGAGCGACGTGGGACCGGCTACCTGGGAAAAGTGGCTAGTAACTTACAGCGCAGCTTCTGAGGTACCCTCGAAGTTGTGCACCGGGGATTGAGAAGCCCCAACCCCAAGCACCATCTGCACCGAAGATCAGCCCCCCACACTCCACGAGTCCTGCGTGGGGCCCTTCAGCATTTTCCTGCTTGCAGCGTCTGTCCGGTTGCTTGCCCGCTGGCTAGTTGCCTCTGTGACGACGCACCCTGAAATCTTCTGCGCTGGTTTGGCTCCTCCAGACTGGCTCCCGCTTCTCTGCAAAGAAGAAGCACCCCAGACCTTCCTGGTCTGCACCAGAAGCAAGTCCTTTGTTCTTCGTGGGTTCCGCTTGCCAAGGCTTGGTGAGTCCTAGTCCAACTTCGACGCCGCCGACAGCAAGAGCCTTCGTGGGACAGCTCGCCTCCTGGTCCTGGTCGTCCTCGACGCTTCCTGGTCCTCCTGGCTGCAGCGATAAGCTTCACCTTCACCTGCAACTCTTCACGACATCGCCTGGTTCCTTCCTGGTTCCACGTGGTCACTGGCTAGTGACCTTGACTCTGTCCCTTCTGCTTGCAGGTTTCTTCTCTTCTTGATCCCAGCCTTGGGATCCACCGGACACTCTTCACTGACTGCCTGTCAGCATCTTTCTTCAGGCATCCATAGGAGTCGACGACGAAAACGACGCATCTTCACCCCTATGCACCCGCAGCCTGTGGGCTAGGTAACTTGGGTACTCCGGTGCTCATCAGGATAGTGACTATCCTAGTGTCTAGTTTTCAAGTCTCAACTTCCTAGCTACTCCGGAAGTGTCCTAAATCTATCTATTTCTAACCTGTAACATTGCTATTGACTTTTACGCATTACGCGCGAGTGTTTCCACTCTGCACACGAATCCCGTGGGCCTCCCACTTCCTAACTAACGCTAGTGTAGTGTAGCCCCAGCGATTCCCTAGGCCTAGGCCTATTCTATTTCCGTGACAGTGGTTCTTATACCACTTACTTAGTATATGGTTTGCGGGGCCCCTAGGGCCTAACTGTATTACTTACCTGTGTGTCTTACTGTATGCATTAATAAGACTGTGTTGTACTTACCTCTAAACTCATAAAGAGTGCTGAGGGTTTGCTTAGAATAAATACACTTTATTTTATATATATATCTGTTGTGGTGTCCTTTCATTTGGTATTCAAGGGATTATATATGGTATCACAGCTGGCTTCACATGCCATTCAGAGTTTAGCCTAAGACTGCTCTTGTCCATGCTACCACTAGGATAGCTGGTCTATAAGGTTGACTTTACAACCAATCACCATAAGGGTATTTGGACTGATATAAGGTGTACACTATAACTAGTGACATCATACATCAGGCCAACTTCTCACACTAAGGGCATGAGGTATATTGTCAACACCAGATGGCTAAAGCTTCTGCTCGCCCTAAATCCTCACAGTGGGCATTGGGGTGAACATATGCTTCAGAGCCACAGCTGAGATTTGGTCCCTGAGCCTCAAGCTCACCCTGGGGTCCTGAGGTTTATGCTTACTC
Organism: Triturus cristatus; assembly: GCF_964204655.1. Taxonomy (NCBI): domain Eukaryota; kingdom Metazoa; phylum Chordata; class Amphibia; order Caudata; family Salamandridae; genus Triturus; species Triturus cristatus. Next base: position 1,136,444,399 of record NC_140594.1, on the reverse strand, counting down.
CACGTTGCCCAAAAGCCTGCTCACTACAAGGTCTTCAAGGCTCCTGCTCGTCCCAAGGCTCTGGCTCACCAGGGGATGCTAAGGTTCCTGATCAGTGTCATTTACCTGGGGGTCCTGGCCACGCTCCAGTGCCCAAAGGCTCCTTCTCAGGGACATTAATCATTGAAGATCTGGTCCACCTTAGACCCCTGGGGCACATGCCATACTCAAATTGCTGAATCTGCTTCTCAATTTCCCTGACCAGAAGATCTAGTTTACTTTCAGATCACTGACTTTCCTGGTCACCCTCAGGTTTCCTATTATCTCTGCACACCTTTCATAAGTCACAAAACTCACTGCTATTGTTCAGGCTTCAGGGGCTGTACACATCCAAGTCTTTCATGGACCCTTTTGGATGTCACTCTGAAGTCTCTCTGTGTGTAATGTTATAGAGGGTATAACACAGCTTGGTACTTGGAGACATTTATACTTTTAGAAGAAACATGATCTGAATCTGCTCGACATGCTGGAGGAAATCACTTCAACTACAGCAGTTCTTTAAAACAATGTATATATTGCCTGTGCTCTTCCTCTCTCTTTTCCCCCCACATGAATGAACAGCCCTTCACGCCTCCTGCTAGTGTTTAGCCCTCACTATGCTTTTTTCACTCTCTCATGTCACCTGCACTCTTACATTCTCACCGAACACATCTGCAGATTTTCTATGCTCCTGTATGTCTGTCCATATATCATACCAACCTTCATTCCGTCTCCCTCCCTCTGTCTTCCACTCATTCTACAAACCATTCTTTCTAATTTAATCCCATCTTTAACATTCTCCCTCCCATTATTCCATCTCTCTCGTTATCCATCTCTGTTTTCCTGTCTCTCTCTTGCTCTCTCTGTAGATGCCCTGAATTTCCCCAATTTTATTGCCCCAGCACTATTTCCCTCCCTCTCTCTTAGTCTATAATTTTCCCCTCTTTAACACTCCTGTCTCCCATATACACTCCATACTTTGCTATTTTTCTACCTTCCATGCCCTTATTCCCCTCTCTCTCAATTCCTTTTGCCTCTTTGAGTTTTACTTCAGTTCTTTTTCCTGTCTTGAAAATTTTCCCTTCCCTCATTTCCTTCTGGTCCTTGAAATTGTCTTTGTCCTACACCTAATGTTATATTTCGTTGTGTCAATTTACTGAGTTGCTGCTGTCAGTATCTACCTACTTTATAAAACTTTGACATTTGCAGAAGAACATTCTCTGTAGACAATAAGTAGATTCCTGTCCTTGTAAGTGCTTTCAGTTCTGCATGCTTTCAAAGGTTATTCAGGAAAGTGGAGGGGCCTTGTTCTACCTTTAGTAGAGATTACACCAAAAGTATATTTTATTGTTGAGTGGTAAAGGAAAATCCACCTATTTCTGGAGGAATCATTAGAAACAGTGGAGATCCACAAATGGCATTTCTTTTACCAACCTATCCCTTTCTTGAAGGGTCTACTATGGATAAGTTACTTACCTGTAATCCTAGTTCTCTTCCAGGGGTATCCTCATCAAAGTCATAAGCACTGAATATTCCTGCCCATGTGCGGGGACCCCGGAAATATAAAATTATATATGAAGAACATATATATACAGCTCTGTATATGTATAAACATATATTATTTTTTCCCCAGCAAATGCAGCCCCCATAGAAGGCTAGACAATGTAGACACAAATATCCAATAATGCACCATAGGTATAATAATACACCTAAATCTCTTTTTTTTTTTTATGAGGTAAAAAACTCATGATAAAGAAAAGAGAACACTGTGCAAAACATAGATCCACAAAACATTGTTAGCCTTCAAGTTGCATTGCAATACAATACCATAGAGACTGAAAAGCCTTGTACAGGTAAAAACTGGCACTGTGCCTTTAAGGCAGCCCTAACTCCAATATCCCATCATGCCTCAGGGGTGACAGTTGGGTCGGTTGTTCTTTGCGGGACCGTAGTCCTAAACACAAAGATATACTTCCTCCATGTTAAATAATCCACTCCTCATATTTGCCTGGGGAGGCGGGTGGGTTGCTTATGACTTTGATGAGGATACCCCTGGAAGAGAACTAGGATTACAGGTAAGTAACTTATCCTTCTCCTCCAGGGGATCCTCATCAATAGTCATAAGCACTGAATAGAATAGCAAGCCCACCTTCCACCTGCAGGCAAATGAGAACTGCACTATACATGGAGTAAAACCATTGACAAATTCAGTTATTGAACAGATTCCTCAAGGAGGCTTGTCCTACTTGAGTGTCTGCTCTGGTGTCCGAGTCCAGACAATAATGCCTCGTAAATGTATGGACAGATCTCCAAGTGGCTGCTTTGCAGATCTCGGAGAGTGGGACATTATTGAGAAAAGCAGCAGTAGCCGCTTTTCCTCTTGTGGAATGCGCTTTAGGTCGAGCGACCAGTGGCTTCTGCCCCAGTTGGTAAGCCAATTTAATGCCTGACACAATCCACCTAGCAGTGGAACGCTTAGATGCAACAAAACCTGTGCGGACAGCACCATAGTTTACAAACAATTGGTCAGATTTCCTGACAGCCTTAGTCCTATCTAGGTAGAATTTTAGAACCCGCTTAACATCTAAAGAGTGCAACGCCCTCTCAGCTGGCGAGGAGGGGTTGGGAAAAAAGGTTGGTAAGGAGATAGTCTGATTAACATGAAAATCTGACACCACCTTTGGTAAAAAAGATGGATGAGTTCTCATCACTACCCTATTCAGATGAAAAATCGTGTAGGGTTCTTTAGAACAGAGGGCCTGTATTTCACTCACCCTACGTGCTGAAGTGATAGCTATTAAAAAAGCTGTTTTCCACGTAAAGTGCTGTAAAGTAGCTTTATGTATGGGCTCGAAAGGGGAACTCATAAGCTTTGAAAGAACCAAGTTCAGCTCCCAAGAAGGCGAGGGAGGCCTTACTGGGGGGTAAACCTTTTTGAGCCCCTGCAAAAAATCCTTCACCGCCTGCAGCTTAAAGAATGACTGCTGCGATGGGGAGCGCCTATATGCTGTAATGGCCGCTAGGTGAACTTTAATGGATGAAAATTTCAACCCCACCCTGGCTAAGTGAAGAAGATAAGGCAAAATCACCTCCTCTTGACATTTTGTAGGGTTATACTGATGTTGAATACACCATACATAAAAACTCTTCCACTTACAGAAATAAGAGTGTCTTGTAGAAGGCCTCCTAGTTCCTTCAGTATGGTCATACACTCCTGGGGAAGGTTTAAATGGCCATACTGGAGGACTTCAGGAGCCATGCTGTTAAGCTCAGCGAGGGAAGACTGGGATGGTAAATATTCCCCTGCATTTTGGTTAACAAGTCCGGTCTGCACGGCAGACGCTTGTGAGGTCGGATCGACATGTGGAGGAGATCCGTGTACCACCACTGCCTCGGCCAGTCCGGTGCTATGAGGATCATCTTGGCAGACGAGTGTTGCAGTTTGGTCACCACTTTGGGGATCAGTGGGAGAGGCGGAAAGGCGTACACAAATGTCATTGACCAATCGATCAAAAGGGCATTCCCTATGGATCCTGGCCGATGGTATCTTGAGGCGAAGCCTCGGCATTTCGCGTTGTTTTTGTCCGCGAAGAGATCTATTTGCGGACGTCCCCACTCCTTGAAGATGTCGTCTAGCACCTCGTCGTTGAGTACCCAGTCGTCTGGATCTTGAAAATGACGACTGAGCAAGTCCGCTTTGACGTTGAGCTCTCCTGGCAGGTGCACCGCCTTTATTGAAATGTTCCTTGCTAGGCTCCAGTGCCAGAGGGACTGAGCCTCCAGCGAGAGCGTCCTGGATCGAGTACCCCCTGTTTGTTCAGGTAGTACATTGTGGTGGTATTGTCCGTTTGTACTAGAATGGGACTCGTCCTGATTGCGGGTAGGAACGCTTTGAGGGCTAGGTGGACTGCCCTGAGTTCTAGCATGTTGATGTGGTACAACCGTTCGCTGCTGGACCACAGTCCTTGGGTCTGCAGAGATCCCAGATGCGCACCCCAACCCTGCAGGGATGCGTTGGTGATCAACATCTGAGATGGGGGTTCTTGATGAAAGGGAAGACCCACCTGTAGATTGAGTGGCTTCAACCACCACTTGATTGACTGCCTGGCCGCTGAGGAAAGACAGACTGTTTCCTCCCACAGTGAATTCCTTTGGTCCCATTTGTCCTCCAGATCTTGTTGGAGAGGACGCATCCTCAATCTGGCATTGGGCACCAGGAATATGCAAGATGCCATGGCCCCTAGCAGAGACGATATCTGTCGTGCTGTAGACAGATTGTTGGTGATAATCTGCTTGCCTTTGTGGATAAGGGATAACCGTCTCTCCTCCGAAGGAAACACTTTTCCTACTGCGGAGTCTATAGTTGCACCGAGGTAGTGTATCCTTTGGGTCGGTGTGAAGGTGGATTTCTTGAAGTTCACCCTGAGTCCCAATCTGTGACACAAATGCAGGCAGCGTGCCAGCTGTGAGTGTACACTCTGAGGCGATGGACCTTTTATCAGCCAATCGTCTAGATAGGGATAGACAAAGACTCCTGCGTGCCTCAGTGCAGCCGCTACTACTGCCATGCATTTTGTAAATACTCGAGGGGCCGATTTCAGGCCAAATGGTAGAACCTTGAACTGATAGTGAGAGGTCCCCACTACGAACCTTAGAAATTTCCGATGACTCTGTACGATGGGAACATGAAAGTACGCGTCTTGCAGATCCAGCGAGCACATCCAATCGCCTCGCCGGAGATGAGGATATATTTGGTGAAGCGCAAGCATGCAAAACTTTTCTCTTTTGATATGCTTGTTGAGTGTCCGTAGGTCCAAGATGGGTCTGAACTCTGCTTTTGTATTTCTTTTTTGAATTTGAAAATATCTGGAGTAGACTCCTCTCTCTCTCTGCGCCCTGGGAACTCTTTCTTTTGCTGATTTGAGCAGAAGGGTCGCCACTTCTTCTCTTAGCCTCTTGGGGTGTTGAGATGATTGTCCAGGGTGGATCGAGGGAGGGGGACTCCGGAAACGAAGCGACTATCCATGTCGCAGTATATTTAGAACCCACTTGTCCTTTGTGATGGATTGCCACTCTGGAAGATGGTTTGCATTACTTCCTCCCACCGGAGCGGTGGACAGCATTGGAGGAAGCAGTCTCTCATTGCTTTCCTTGAGCCTTGTTTCCACTGCCGGCCTGGCGGTTATTTCCACGTCCCCTGGATGATCTGCAGGACTGAAATTGTTGCGTCTTCTGCCCTTGTTGGTCTTGATTTTTCTGCCAGTGAGGGGTTTGAACCCTCTGTTGATAGCTACGCCTGTCGGTTCCCCTACGGCGACGGAATTCTTTCCGTTTCTCTAGCCCCACGGCTTTCATGGTCTCGAGTTCTGACTTCATTCGAGCCATTTCGTCATCCGCATGAGAACCGAAAAGCGAACTACCCGAGAAAGGCAGATTCAGAATTCTTGCCTGTGCTTCAGGTTTCAGAGCCGTCAACCTTAGCCAAGAGGATCTTCTGGCGGAAATCCCATGAGCATACGAGTGTGCTGCCAACGTTGCTCCATCCGCTGCTGCGCTTATCACCTGGGTTGAAACTAGGCTGCCCTCATGCCAGATCTCTTCAAAGTCCTTTCTGTCTTCGGAAGGTACTTTTTCTATAAATCTCTGAAGGGAGTCCCATAGTGATCTGTCGTAGCGCCCCAGAAGCGCTGAGGCACTGGCCACTTTCAGACTAGAGGCCGCCGAGCCACATACTCTTCTCCCCAAGAGTCTTGTGATTTACTTTCCTTATCCGGCGGCACTGTGGATGACGAAACCACTGAATGAGTTTTTCTAGCAGCAACCGTGATCACAGAGTCCGGTGGAGGGTCCGCCTTGAGAAATAGAGGATCCTCAGGGGCCGGACGATATTTCTTAAGAATCCGCACAGGCCCAGATTTGATAGTCGCTGGCGTGAGGAAGATATCCATTACTGGTTTAAGCAGCCCAGGGACTAAAGGCAACAGTGGACGAGACACAGCTCGCTCATGAAGGGTCTCGAAGATGACAGAGGAGGTGGTTTCTTGAATAGGCATGGGAATGTTCAATTTTGTCGCTCCTCTGCACAACACATCTTGGAAGGTGGTGATGTCGTCCACTGGCGATACTCTAGATGGTGGAGTATCTGAGAGTGTAGGTGAGTAATCCCTTCTGGACGAACGACTTGACAAAGAGGATGAGGGGGACCTCCGCCGCCTTCTCCCCGATCTGATTGACTCTCTTCTATGAGAGGTGGACCTGGATCGCCTTCTGGGCGTGCGTGAGCGCCTTTGGAATTCTATTCCTCGAGAATGGGATCTTGCTGGTCGTAATGGTTGATCCAGGGTCCTTAATCTTGTTAAGGAATCATTAACTGCCTGAATCATTGAAGTGTTCTGAGGTATTTCCCTGATGGGGCTCTGAGGCAGAGTATGGTCCTCGTCTTGAGACGTATGCTCCACTGGAGGAGCTGGAGAGAGACCCAACACCTCCGGTGATCCAGAACTTGATCTCGAGCCTTCAGAGGCTGAAGGTGAAATTGAAATCGGACGAGATGAATCGTGCTCCGATGTGGTATATACCAATCTATGAGGAGATTTGCGTCTCGATACTGGTCTGAAAGTCAGACGAATGAGTGACGTTTCCTGGTATCCCACCGCGGAGGACCGTCTCGACGGTGATAGGCCTATCACCGGAGATCTGGACTTCGACGCAGAGTGGATAATCGGCGATGTGTCCTGCCTCGACGTCGAGAGCCTTGTCGTCGACGGAGGACTTGTCCTGGACGGAGGCCTAGAACCCAACGGGGAATCTCGCCTCGACGTCACTATCTTCTCCGAAGATTTGGAGACCTTAGACCACGGAGGCACCTGCCTCGACGTCGACTCCGACGGAGGCACCTGCCTCGACATCGACTCCGACGGAGGCACCCGCCTCGACGTCGACTCCAACGAAGGCACCCGCCTCAACGTCGAATGTTCTGACGATGATCTTTGTCTCGACGTCGTTAGCACTTTCGAAGACGATCGCCTTTTTCTTGACGGCGAATCAGGTCTCGACGTCGAAGATCTTCCCGGATCTTTTGACAGCGATCTTTGCCTCGACGTCAATGTAGATTTCGACGTCGAACGCCTGCGCTCTTCATGCAACGTCGACTTTTCTCTTGGTGTCGATTTCGACGTTGAGCAATGTCTATCCTTTGACGTCGAACGATGTTTTCTTGACGTCGATCGGCGATGAGCCTCCTTCAACGCCAAAGGATGTTTTCTTGACGTCGAAGTTGCCGACGACGAACAAATGCGCTTCGCCGCGGGATCGAGCATCGACGTGGACTTTCTTTTGGAAGCATGACTCCCCCTGGACTCCTCACCTCTCAGCGACGATCCCGCCGCTGGTGTCTTCGACGCCGAGCCCGACGCCGATGGAGAACAGGCAGAGACCAGCTGCTTCGACGTCGACCGCTCCGAAAGGCCATAAAGCCTAATTCTCTCTCTTTCCTTCAAAGTCCTCTTTGAAAGGTCCTTGCAGTGACGACAGGATGCAGGAGAGTGAGAATCCGGTAGACAGACGATACACACATCGTGTGTGTCTGAAGAGGCCTTCTTTTTGCCACAGGATGGACACGGCAAGAATAAAGAAGGCATTTTTCTGACAGAAATTTTTTTTAAATCTAGTCAGAAAACACAGGAAATACGCTTCCCCGACAGAATTCAACAAGAGGAAGCCAAAAAAATTACTATAAAAGTAACAATTCTTGACTGGAAAGTAAAAAATGAACAGAGCTGAATTCCAGGGTCCTGACTGAAGGAGCCGGAAAGAACAACTGACCCAACTGTCACCCCTGAGGCATGATGGGATATTGGAGTCAGGGCTGCCTTAAAGGCACGGTGCCAGTTTTTACCTGTAGAAGGCTTTTCAGTCTCTATGGTATTGTATTGCAATGCAGCCTGCAGGCTAACAATGTTTTGTGGATCTGTGTTTTGCACAGTGTTCTATTTTCTTTATCATGAGTTTTTTACCTCATTAAAAAAAAAAAAAAAGAGATTTAGGTGTATTATTATACCTATGGTGCATTATTGGATATTTGTGTCTACATTGTCTAGCCTTCTATGGGGGCTGCATTTGCTTGGGAAAAAATAATATATGTTTATACATATACAGAGCTGTATATATATGTTCTTCATATATAATTTTATTATTTCCGGGGTCCCCGCACATGGGCCGAAATATTCAGTGCTTATGACTATTGATGAGTGTAGGAGAGTAGGGTCTGCTTTCTATGTTCACCCCCACTTTTTGCTTTTGCTTTACTGGTTTTTGACTTAGATGTGGCTGTGGGCCTGCTAATCAGACCCACAGCCCTGCTGTTCTCTCTCTCTAAATTAATACTATGTACTTTAGGTGCATAACCCATTTGGATAGGATCACCTTATTGGCCCCTGTATAGTGTACCTTAGGTACCCAGGGCATAGGTGTACCCTAGGCCTACCAGGGACTGCAGCATGTATTATGCCACCCCTGGCCTGGCCTTCCATTATGACACAACTGGCTGATCACTCAGCTGGGGCAAGTTCGTGTAATCACCCCTTGCTTAGGTGTAGTATTCCTATACCTACCTTATATATAGACACATGTGTACCTATCAGCCACTCCTATGGCAGGCCTTAACAATCCTGGAGGCAGAGTGCTTGGTAACATGTGAGATAGTGCTCTAGCATGAGCTGAGCCTGTCTGCAGATTTCGGAACCATGTCCTTATAGCTGTTCTATGATATAGCCTACCATATACTTTTAAAGTGCCTTATAATCTTAAACGGTTATGGTAACTATGGTTTGGCTTTATCAAAACATGTCGTGTAAGGTGTCTAACACTTTGGAATAATACCCCCATCCCATTTCTGGTGATGAGGATATTATCCCTCCCTTCTAGACGGAGAAGACATGTTGAAACCTACTTACCCGGTTAAAGTTAACCAGAGCCCCAGCATCACAAAATGGATGCTGCTGCCACGACACAAGTCTGACCACCTGCTGCTGGGAGTGATCCCGGCACAGGAGGCTTGGGCAATAGGTTTCCTGCCTTCGGAGGTGCGAGCACCACCCCAGACAGGCCTTAGTGTATTGGGGAAGGGAGGGATGAAAGAAACGAGACACTGCCTGGGGCACACATGGTGTCCCATGCATAGTCCAGTTCAAACCGGTGCTGGGGCACTCCAGCCCCATTCCTGGCACGAAACTGGACAAAGGGAAGGGGGTGTAACCACCCCCCTCCCAGGTCCCACCCATAAGGCGTGACCTAGCAGGCAACCCAGCCCCCCAGATTAGTATAAGTGTGGCAGCTGGGCCCCAGGAGATTAGATTATCCTGAACCTGCAACTTGAACAGAAACTCTGGACCTTCGACATTCGACGAAAGAAGAAGACTGAAGAATCTCCCTTGTGGCCAAGGAGTGGCTACCCTGTGCAAACAGGCACCATCAAGAGACTTACCCTTTGCTTTGCTGAAGTTCTACGAGGGACCGACTGCAGAGCCCGACCAGAGCCTTGACTTCCAGACTTCTCAGACCCTGATCCACATCCACAGCCGAGCTGAGATCCGTGGAGGCGACGAGAGACGTGGGACCGGCTACATGGGAAAAGGGGCGAGTATCTTCCAGCGCAGCTTCTGAGGCACCCTCGAAGTTGTGCACCGGGATTGAGAAGCCCCAATCCCAAGCACCATCTGCACCGAAGATCAGCCCCCCACACTCCACGAGTCCTGCGTGGGGCCCTTCTGCATTTTCCTGCTTGCCGCGTCTGTCCGGTTGCTTGCTCTTTGGCTAGCGGCCTTTGCGACGACACACCTTTGAATTTCCACTGCTGGTTTGGCTCCTCCAGACTGGCTCCTGCTCCTCTGCAAAAGAGAAGCACCTCAGACCTTCCTGGTCTGCACCAGAAGCAAGTCTTCCATTCTTCGTGGGTTCCGCTTGCCAAGGCTTGGTGAGTCCTAGTTCGACTTCGACGCCGCCGACAGCAAGAGCCTTTGTGGGACAGCTCGCCTCCTGGTCCTGGTCGTCCTCGACGTCTCCTGGTACCCGTGGCTGCTGCGACAAGCTTCACCTCTTCACCTGCATCTTCACGACATCGCCTGGTTCCTTCCTGGTTCCACGTGGTCACTGGCTAGTGACCCAGACTCTGTCCCTTCTGCTTGCAGGTATCCTTCCTTCTTGATCCCGGCCTTGGGATCCACCGGACACTCTTCAGGCATCCATAGAACTCCACGACGAAACCCAACGCAAGTTCACACCTATGCACCCGCAGCCCGTGGGCTAGGTAACTTGGGTACTTCGGTGCTCACAAGGGTACTGACTATCCTAGGGTCTAGTTTCCGAGTCTCGACTTTCTAGCTATACCAGAAGTGTCCTAAAACTGCTTATTTCTAACTGCTAGTGATTCTATCGACTTTTACGCATTACGCGTGAGTATTTCCACTCTGCACCTGAATCCCGTGGGCCTCCCACTTCCTAACTGTTGGTAGGGTAGTGTAGCCCCAGCGATTCCCTAGGCCTAGGCCTATTCTATTTCCGTGACAGTGGTCCTTATACCACTTCTTTAGTATATGGTTTGCGTGGCCCCTAGGGCCTAACTGTATTACTTACCTGTGTGACTTAATGTATGCTTGAATAAGACTGTGTTGTACTTACCTCGAATCTCATAAAGAGTTCTGAGGGTTTGACTAGAATAAATACACTTTATTTTATATATATATCTGTTGTGGTGTCCTTTCATTTGGTATTCAAGGGATTATAGATGGTATAACAGCTGGCTTCACATGCCATTCAGAGTTTAGCCTAAGACTGCTCTTGTCCATGCTACCACTAGGATAGCTGGTCTATAAGGTTGACTTTACAACCAATCACCATAAGGGTTGTTTCGACTGATATAAGGTGTACACTAGAACTAGTGACATCATACATCAGACCAACTTCTCACATTGGTGAGCAGCGGTTGGGATCTGAGCTTGCTGTTGTAATACCATTGTAATCTTGAGATACTAAATTGAAAGATCACACAGATATTGTTTAGGTACATATAACATAGATTATAATACTTAAGTCCTACTGGACTTAGTTGTTGTAGGTTGAAGGGCCTAACACACCCTGACTACAACTACTAGAGAGGTTTAGTAGATACAACTAGTGTAGGTAGGTGCACACACCACACCCTCACTAGATCATGTCTCTGGGAGGAGATCAAGGAGATTCTCTCCCAGGAGGGGTAGGTCTGAGAAAGATCCCCTCTAGATATGATACCCTAACTTTTCAGGAGATGAGACAATTGTGTACCTCCAGAAAGTTAAAACAGGGTGCAAACCCTACCCTCCTTCAGCTAGTAGAGATCATAGAGGAATATGATGCTCTTAGGGCCTCCCAGGCTGGTACCCTAGGTACAGGGGAGGGTCTAGCCCCTACAGATGAGTCAGATGGGACTTCAGATGAGGAGGTAGACAGCCAGGGCCAAGTAGGAAGACTTAGCCAGGCAAACTTAAGCTTACATGGGAGTCTGCATGGGCTTCCCCCATACAGACCCCCAAGTGGGCTTAACCAGAGAAGCAGGAGAGACAGATCCCCTTCAAGGGAATCCATCCACTCCCATGTCTCTAGCATCTCTAATGCCTCTTCTCACAGGGGAATGACTTCCCCCCAGAGAAAAGAGCATGAAGCCAGAATGAGGGAAGCTAATCAAAGGATTGAGAGGGAAGAACTTGCCCTTGCCAAGGAGAAGCTTGCTCTGGCTAGAGAGCAAAAGTTAAGTGGGTTAGAACCCACTGGTGGCAGCAATATCCCTAAGGATAGAGACAGGACCTATGATAATAGAAACCTGAGCAAGATTGTCCCTCCCTACAAGTGTGGGGATAACATCCACAAATGGATAACTGCTTTGGAGAGGGCTTGCAAAGTACAGCAGGTACCCCAAAGTCAGTGGGCAGCTATCTTGTGGCTCTCCTTCTCTGAGAAAGGTAGAGACAAGCTCCTCACAGTTAGTGATGAGGATGCTGACAATTAAACTGTCCTGAAGAGTGCTCTAATTGATGGGTTTGGCCTAACCACTGAACAATACAGGTTGTTGTTCGGGGATACCCAGAAGACACAGACTCAGGACTGGACTGACTTTGTAGATTGTGCCACTAAGGCTCTGGAAGGCTGGCTAGTGGGAAGTAAGGTTAAGGACTATACAGGATTGTATAATTTGATCATGAGAGAACAAATCCTTAACAACTGTCAAAACCAGCTACTGCATCAACACCTGATTGATTCTGATCTGACTTCTCCCCAAGAATTGGGAAAGAAGGCAGATAGATGGGTCAGGACTAGAGTTAAGCAGAAAAACCAGAACCAGGGCGGTGATCAGAAAAAGGCAGACCAGAAGGGTAATGATCAGAAACAAAAAGACTTCACCAGGCCCCCAAAAGGCTCAGGGGGAGGGCGGTCCCAAAAAGGATAAAAAGAAAGATGGCCAAAAGAAACCATGGTGCAACTATTGTAAGTCCAACTCACATTGGTTTAGTGAGTGCACCAAAAAGGATAAGCCACCATTGCCCCTAAGGCAACTGTACCCCCTAGTTCAGCTGTAAGTGGTGGTTCCCAGCAAAAGGGTGTAGTAGGGTTAACCCTGGGAACTGAGGAGGATTCTGGCCTAGTCAGGATACCTACTCAGGCGGTTCTGATCTGTGATGGGGACATAGCTTTGTCCTCTACTGTAGGCCCCAGTAACCTGGGCAAGTACAGACAGACTCCTTTTATCAATGATAGGATGGCTCAGGCCTACAGGGACACTGGGGCTAGTGCCACAATGGTGACACCTGCCTTTGTGGACCCTGGACAGATCATACTAGGTGAGAACTACCTAGTGACCAACGCTAGCAATGCCACTACCTCCCATAGTGTGGCAATTGTTAACTTCTCCTGGGGAAGGGTAACTGGCCTCAAGAAAGTTGTTGTTACTTCAGACCTTCCTGTGGAGTGTTTACTGGGCAATGATCTTGAAACTTCAGTTTGGTCTGAAGTGGAGTATAGGACCCATGCAAAAATGCTGGGGATAGATGCACATGTCCTTGCTGTGACCAGGTCACAGGCCAAAAAGCACACCACTGAACAAGTGCTGGATCCTGGAACTATGGACCAGTCACAAACCAAGAGAAAGAGCAGTAGAGTAAAGGCTGTGCCTTCCCCCCTGCCTGAGGTACTGGATCAGCCCTCACAGGAGGATGATTCTGAGAGCCCTGGAGGAACTGTCCAGGAAGAACTTGAACCTGATCAGGTTAAGTTTCTTGGGACAGGGGGACCTTCCAGGGCAGATCTGAGGCAGGCACAATTAGACTGCCCCTCTCTTGAACCCCTCAGACAGCAGGCTGCTGCTGAGGCTGCAGGGAATGCTCAAGGTACCCATAGAGTGTATTGGGATGAAGGGCTGCTGTATTCAGAGGCTAGAGACCCCAAGCCTGGTGCATCCAGGAGGTTGGTCATACCACTGAAGTTCAGAGGCTTCCTTCTTACCTTGGCCCATGATATTCCCCTTGCAGGACACTTAGGCCAGAACAAGACTTGGGACAGGCTTGTCCCTCACTTTCACTGGCCTCATATGTCAGAAGATACCAAGGAGTTTTGTCGCTCCTGTGTCACCTGCCAAGCCAGTGGCAAATCAGGTGGCACCACAAAGGCCCCCTCATACCACTACCTGTGGTGGGGGTTCCCTTTGAAAGAGTGGGCATAGATATTGTAGGACCAATGGACCCACAAACAGCATCTGGGCACAGATTCATACTGGTGATAGTGGACCATGCCACCACGTATCCAGAAGCTATTCCCCTGAGGACCACAACAGCTCCTGTTGTGGCAAGGGCCCTACTTGGAGTATTCTCCAGAGTGGGCTTTCCAAAGGAGGTCATTTCTGACAGAGGTGCCAACTTCATGTCAGGATATTTGACTGCAATGTGGAAGGAGTGTGGTGTGAACTACAAGTTCACCACACCCTATCACCCACAGTGCAATGGGCTTGTTGAGAGATTCAACAAGACCCTAAAGGGAATGATAAAAGGGTTACCAGACAAGCTTAGGCGAAGATGGGACATCCTTTTACCCTGCCTTCTGTTTGCTTACAGAGAGGTCCTACAAAAGGGGGTTGGCTAAAGCCCTTTTGAGCTTTTGTTTGGGCATCCTGTAAGGGGAACCCTATGTTTAGTAAGGGAAGGATGGGAGAGACCTCTCAGACAACCCAAACTAGACATAGTGGATTATGTACTTGGTCTCCGCTCCAGGATGGCAGAGTATATGAAGAAGGCTTCTAAAAACCTTGAGGCAAGCCAAGAACTCCAAAAAGCTTGGCATGACCAAAAGGCTGTGCTGACTGTTTACCAGCCAGGGCAGAAAGTGTGGGTGTTGGAGCCAGTGGCCCCAGCAGCACTCCAAGACAAATGGTCTGGACCCCACACTATTGTTGAGAAAAAGGGAGAAGTCACCTACTTGGTGGACCTTGGGACTCCCAGAAGCCCCCACAGGGTGCTTCATGTCAACAGATTGAAGGCATATGTTGACAGGGCAGACATGGGCTTACTCATGGCTACAGATGAGGGGCAGGAGGAAGAGAGTGACCCTCTCCCAGACTTGTTGACTCAGAACCCTGATGATGGCTCAGTTGATGGTGTGGTCTTTTCTGGCAGCCTCACTGTCCATCAGCAACAGGACTGCAGGCAAGTTCTGCAATCCTACAGACATATGTTCTCTCTGACCCCAAGTCAGACAAACTGGTGCACCCATGAGGTGGACACTGGTGACAGTCTGCCTGTGAAGAGTAAAATCTACAGGCAACCTGACCATGTCAGGGACTGCATAAAAGTTGAGGTACAAAAGATATTGGAGCTGGGAGTCATTGAACCTTGGGCTAGTCCTGTAGTTCTTGTGCCAAAACCTCACACCCAAGATGGTAAGAGAGAGATGAGGTTTTGTGTGGACTACAGAGGTCTCAATGCTGTCACTAGGACAGATGCCCACCCAATACCTAGGGCAGATGAGCTCATTGACAGACTGGCAGCTGCTAAGTTTTTGAGCACATTTGACCTGACAGCAGGCTACTGGCAAATCAGACTAGCTGAGAATGCAAAGGCCAAAACTGCTTTCTCGACCCCAGGAGGACATTATCAATTTGTGGTAATGCCCTTTGGTTTGAAGAATGCACCTGCCACTTTCCAAAGGTTGGTGAATCAAGTCCTTACTGGGTTGGATGACTACTGTGCAGCTTATCTTGATGATATTGCTGTCTTTAGCTCCACCTGGGAGGATCACCTGGTCCACCTGAGGAATGTTTTAGAGGCCCTGCAAAAGGCAGGCCTCACTATCAAGGCCACTAAGTGCCAGATAGGGCAGAGCAAGGTTGTATACCTGGGCCACCTAGTTGGTGGGAGTCAGGTTCAACCACTGGAGAGCAAGATCCAGACCATAAAGGACTGGACTCCTCCAACTACCCAGACTCAGGTCAGAGCTTTCTTGGGCCTGACTGGGTACAACAGAAAGTGTGTTAAGAACTATGGGTCCATTGTGACACCACTTAATGACTTGACCTCCAAAAAAATGCCAAAGAATGTTCAGTGGACAGTAAGCTGTCAAAAAGCATTTGATGACCTGAAGCAGGCCATGTGCAGTGCACCTATTCTGAAAAGTCCAGACTACTCCAAAGAGTTTATTGTCCAGACAGATGCTTCTGAGTTGGGTGTGGGAGCTGTTCTTTCACAACTTAATATAGATGGTCAAGACCAGCCCATTGCTTTTATAAGTAGAAGGCTGACCCCTAGAGAGAAACGTTGGTCAGCTATTGAGAGGGAGGCCTTTGCTGTGGTTTGGGCCCTGAAGAAGCTGAGGCCATACTTGTTTGGCACTCACTTCAAGATTCAGACAGACCATAAGCCCCTCTTGTGGCTAAATCAGATGAAGGGTGAAAATCCCAAACTTCTTGGGTGGTCCATTTCCCTACAGGGGATGGACTTCACAGTGGAACATAGACCTGGGACTGACCATGCCAATGCAGATGGACTCTCCAGATATTTCCACTTAGAATATGAAGACTCAACTGGTCAAGGTTAGTTTAATGTCCCTAAGTTTGGGGGGGGGGTTGTGTAGGAGAGTAGGGTGCTTTACTGGTTTTCGACTTAGATGTGGCTGTGGGTCTGCTAATCAGACCCACAGCCCTGCTGTTCTCTCTCTAAATTAATACTATGTACTTTAGGTGCATAACCCATTTGGATAGGATCACCTTATTGGCCCCTGTATAGTGTACCTTAGGTATCCAGGGCATAGGTGTACCCTAGGCCTACCAGGGGCTGCAGTATGTATTATGCCACCCCTGGCCTGGCCTTCCATTATGACACAACTGGCTGATCACTCAGCTGGGGCAAGGTCGTGTAATCACCCCTTGCTTAGGTGTAGTATTCCTATACCTACCTTATATATAGACACATGTGTACCTATCAGCCACTCCTATGGCAGACCTTAACAATCCTGGAGGCAGAGTGCTTGGTAACATGTGAGATAGAGCTCTAGCATGAGCTGAGCCTGTCTGCAGCTTTCTGAACCATGTCCTTATAGCTGTTCTATGATATAGCCTACCATATACTCTTAAAGTGCCTTATAATCCTAAACGGTTATGGTAACTATGGTTTGGCTTTATCAAAACATGTCGTGTAAGGTGTCTAACACTTTGGAATAATACCCCCATCCCATTTCTGGTGATGAGGATATTATCCCTCCCTTCTAGAGGGAGAAGACATGTTGAAACCTACTTACCCGGTTAAAGTTAACCAGAGCCCCAGCATCACAAAATGGATGCTGCTGCCACGACACAAGTCTGACCTCCTGCTGCTGGGAGTGATCCCGGCACAGGAGGCTTGACCAATAGGTTTCCTGCCTTGGGAGGTGCGAGCACCACCCCAGATAGGCCTTAGTGTATTGGGGCAGGGAGGGATGAAAGAAACGAGACACTGCCTGGGGCACACAAGGTGTCCCATGCATAGTCCTGTTCAAACCGGTGCTGGGGCACTCCAGCCCCAGTCCTGGCGCGAAACTGGACAAAGGGAAGGGGGTGTAACCACCCCCCTCCCAGGTCCCACCCATAAGGCGTGACCTAGCAAGCAACCCAGCCCCCCAGATTAGTAGAAGTGTGGCAGCTGGGCCCCAGGAGATTAGATTATCCTGAACCTGCAACTTGAACAGAAACTCTGAACCTTCGACATTCGACAAAAGAAGAAGACTGAAGAATCTCCCTTGTGGCCAAGGAGTGGCTACCCTGTGCAAACAGGCACCATCAAGAGACTTACCCTTTGCTTTGCTGAAGTTCTACGAGGGACCGACTGCAGAGCCCGACCAGAGCCTTGACTTCCAGACTTCTCCGACCCTGATCCACATCCACAGCCGAGCTGAGATCCGTGGAGGCGACGAGAGACGTGGGACCGGCTACCTGGGAAAAGGGGCGAGTATCTTCCAGCGCAGCTTCTGAGGCACCCTCGAAGTTGTGCACCGGGGATTGAGAAGCCCCAACCCCAAGCATCATCTGCACCGAAGATCAGCCCCCCACACTCCACGAGTCCTGCGTGGGGCCCTTCTGCATTTTCCTGCTTGCCGCGTCTGTCCGGTTGCTTGCCCTTTGGCTAGCGGCCTTGCGACGACACACCTTTGAATTTCCTCTGCTGGTTTGGCTCCTCCAGACTGGCTCCTGCTCCTCTGCAAAAGAGAAGCACCTCAGACCTTCCTGGTCTGCACCAGAAGCAAGTCCTCCATTCTTCGTGGGTTCCGCTTGCCAAGGCTTGGTGAGTCCTAGTTCGACTTCAACGACGCCGACAGCAAGAGCCTTCGTGGGACAGCTCGCCTCCTGGTCCTGGTCGTCCTCGACGTCTCCTGGTACCCGTGGCTGCTGCGACAAGCTTCACCTCTTCACCTGCATCTTCACAACATCGCCTGGTTCCCTCCAGGTTCTACGTGGTCACTGGCTAGTGACCCAGACTCTGTCCCTTCTGCTTGCAGGTATCCTTCCTTCTTGATCCCGGCATTGGGATCCACCGGACACTCTTCACTGACTGCCTGTCAGCAACTTTCCTTCAGGCATCCATAGAAGTCCACGACGAAACCCGACGCAAGTTCACACCTATGCACCCGCAGCCCGTGGGCTAGGTAACTTGGGTACTTCGGTGCTCACAAGGGTACTGACTATCCTAGGGTCTAGTTTCCGAGTCTCGACTTTCTAGCTATACCAGAAGTGTCCTAAAACTGCTTATTTCTAACTGCTAGTGATTCTATCGACTTTTACGCATTACGCGTGAGTGTTTCCACTCTGCACCTGAATCCCGTGGGCCTCCCACTTCCTAACTGTTGGTAGGGTAGTGTAGCCCCAGCGATTCCCTAGGCCTAGGCCTCCTAGGCCTATTCTATTTCCGTGACAGTGGTCCTTATACCACTTCTTTAGTATATGGTTTGCGTGGCCCCTAGGGCCTAACTGTATTACTTACCTGTGTGACTAAATGTATGCTTGAATAAGACTGTGTTGTACTTACCTCGAATCTCATAAAGAGTGCTGAGGGTTTGACTAGAATAAATACACTTTATTTTATATATATAGCTGTTGTGGTGTCCTTTCATTTGGTATTCAAGGGATTATATATGGTATAACAGCTGGCTTCACATGCCATTCAGAGTTTAGCCTAAGACTGCTCTTGTCCATGCTACCACTAGGATAGCTGGTCTATAAGGTTGACTTTACAACCAATCACCATAAGGGTTGTTTGGACTGATATAAGGTGTACACTAGAACTAGTGACATCATACATCAGGCCAACTTCTCACAATGAGGATCCCCTGGAAGAGAATATCCCTTTCTTCCTCTTCTGCATCCATTGTTCGCTTTGTCATTCATTATTCTTTTTCTCCCTTAGCCATTACCCTTCTCTCCACTTTTGTTTCCTATCCTACCTTTACCAATCTCTTGTTCTACCCTTCTCTCCACTTAGACTGTCCTCACTTTATATTTTCCTTGGCTGTTTCCCTCATTCCTTTCCCCCATCTCACTCTCTCATTGTGCTTATCTATAATTATTTCCATTCCCTCTAGCCTCTTTTCCTCTGTTCTCTCATCAATCATTTCTCCCTCTTTCCTCTTCCCCTCTCCGTTTGTCTCTAATACCCACTCCGTCTCTTATTTCCTTTTGACTCTGTCTCTCTCTTTAGCCCTACTCTGCTCTTACCTCTCCTTTTGCCCAAATAAAGAGGTGAATAATTCATTTTTTCACTGCAACTTTTTTCAATGCAAAAATCAAATTTTCCTTTTACCCATTTCTAATCATATTTTTCTTTAAATGTAAAGTTTTTTCAGTCCTTAGTGTTTTTTTTAATTTCCATCACACTTAGCTATGTACAGCACTCCCCCCATTTAATAAATGGATGGAATTTCATTAGAATGAAACTTCCAATCTCAGTCTGGTACGTCACTGCACAGTTTTTAAACAAAGAATGCTGGCACTAGCCCCCCCCAACTCCCCGCCGTAGCTTTTCTTAACGAATGCTGTGGCCTGCTGTGAGGGACTAAAGCCAATGTCCCCCGCCTAAGACTTGTTAATTGCGCTGCGCCAAATGCATCAGCAGCTCCTCAAGGACTCAAAGTCACCTCTTGAGGCCTGGGATGGGAGGAGATGCTTCATGCTGTGCCTCCTCTGCTGGTCCATTGTCATTTTGTAAATGACAATGGACCAGACTCACTCTGTGGCTTGCTGAGAGTCACACGCAAACTGAAGCAGCCTTTCCGTTTGTCCGCCAGCAGGAAAATCGGCCCATGTATGTGGACCTGCTCTTCCACTTTTAAATGGTCTTGGGTGGGCCAGGATCTTCCCTGGGTGGGCCTGGCCCAACCGGCCCACCTTCTAGAACCGGGCCTGCCTGTTTATTAGAAGTGAAATTTACAACCATGAGTCTAAAAAATGCACGTCTGCGCTGTATGCCACATGCAGCAGGATATCTCTCTTCATTAATGTACAGTACAAAGTAGCGCGTTTATAAGTCTCCTTTCATTCATTCATTCATTCAGGTCTCGCCTAGCAGTGCAGCGCATGCGTTGCTCGCTTTGCGAGGCATGCAGTATACACTATAGGTGAGGGAAGCTCCGCCCACTCCCCCGCCCACTTTTTCATTGGCTTATGGCTTTGTCATTTCTAAATGCTGCCACCTTCTGATTGGTTTAGAGGCTGCTAGTCCTGCCTTATGACGGCCATGTCTCCTTCCACGGCTATTGGCCCCTTTACTGCGAGTTTGCTGAGCACTACTTTGTTCCCGTGCCACCCATCCTGCTGTCCAAGCCTTCTCTCTAGACCCCCACACATCTCATCGTGAGATCACCGCCACGGGCCCGAGGGATCGCCTCTGCTTGTGACTCTGTGGGAACTGCGTGTTATCACCACCGCAGGCTTGTGTTCACGCCATTAAAACTTGCCCCGAGATCACCACCGCGGCCCCGACCTAAAGCGACACTCCAATCGCCCCTGGGATCACCGCCGCCAGCTCAGGAGCCTCGGGAACCCAGTGCGCTGCACCGCTGACGTCAGGGAAGAGCCGCGCTGGGATTGGTGCCCGCACGGGGGTTGCCCGGCAACAATGGGCTCGTCTCAGAGAGGAGCTGCAGTGAATTCCAGGAAGAGCAAGGCGTCGCCAAGCAACCCGACCTACTCCCCCGTTCAACTGCTGCCTGCCAGGAGGGACGGAAGAGACCGCACTGCCCCGGTAAATGCCAAGTCGGCCCTCGGACATTGGCAGTGAGAGCCGGCTCGTAGGAGCTTATACTTGTTGAACCATACATGCATAAAATGCTTATATATACGCCAGTTGCAATCATGATAAATGTAAACCTAGTGTGTCTTTGTTTGAGGTGAACACTTAGTGCAGGGGATTTTGTAAGAATACCACCATTTTAAAATGCTGTGATTAATCGCGGTGTTTCCCAAAAGGACAGGTCGCGGTGGTTACGGACACCAAGTTGTGACCATGTCTAGCTGCATCGTAAAAACTCACTTGCACTTCAAACACCTTGCGAGGAACTTATTATAAATAAATATACTTTACGATCTATGCGTTGGTGTAACAGCTGAGCGAGTCGTGAGTGTGGCCGTCACTCCCTAAGTTAGCAGCAGCTAACAAACATTGTAAATATTGCAAAAGACACAAAGCAATTGCTGGAAAAACGTACTTTGCCATCTTGCTGAGATCTTAATCGGGTTTTTTTTTAACTTCCTGGTCACTGAGTGTAATGTAAGAAGATATTTTGCAAAGGATGTGCATTTAAAGCACCATCTACCATTAGCGTTTAATTCAAAATACGATCCTTTTGGAACCTTGTGAGTACGAGATGCCTACTATTTGATGAATTCTGCTCCGTTTTCGTTGAGAACCATCAAGGGGACTGCTGGGGGTTGTAGTTTACTCACAAAATGGCCTAAGGTTACACAACTACGTGGTTCCTGCAAATTAATAAAAGGAATATCCCAAATTGCGTTGGAAGGCTGTTCAGAACAAAATGTTTATTCTGAAACAACTGCTCATGACGTTTGTATTAAAGATCGATTTTTTGGCTACTGCTTAAGTGTGAAGTGAAGATTGTCTCGTTATTGCCACTCATTGTTGACACAAGGCCAGCAGGACTGCTGGAAATTCTAATTACATCAAAAGATGGTATGCAGTTGCGCAATTTCAAAATGTTTGCGATTAATTAGTGGGAGAATACCGTAACAGAAGACGCATTATACAATCTCTGGGCTCCTGGAGCCGTTCTGTTTTAACTACGTGTTGGTGGCATGCGCCACAATGATTGGAGACTCACTCAATGCCAATACATCCATTCAACTAAATCGAGATATCGCATTTCCCCGTCTTATATTTTTATTTCTTTTACATTTGAACCTGGATTATAGGGGTATTGTGGTCAACGTTGCTGGCATAAAGGACCATAATGCTGAATCATCTGTTAAAAATTATTTTAACACCAAGAATGAAAATGTTTTTAAATAAAAATGCAGGAGACTAGACGCTTATTTTCACTATATTTCCAGTGCCTTTTCTGTGAGAATTTTTTTTTACAATATAAAAGTAAATGTTTAAACAGCATATTTTTGGGATGGAAATTAATTGAAGGACAGCTGATAATGGCCTGGCGCCCGGGACTAGAGCTGCTATGGGACGGGAGTTCAGAAGGCAGGGACTGCTAGGGGACGGGAACTGAAGGGTCCGTGAGTTCAGGCAGCTGAAACTGTTAGGGGACGGGTGTTGAAAGTGCCGAGGATGCTAGTGGACGGGAGCTCCGAGGGCCTGGAAGCTCCGGGACGGCTATGGGACAGGAGCTAACAATGGCAGGGCTTCTGGGGGAAGGCCCGAGATGCTATGGGAAGGGATTTCAGATACGACTGGAACTGCTAGGGCGTGAGAGCTTGAAGGGCCAGAACAGGAGCTTTGAGGGGGGCAAGCTGTAAAGAGAAAGGGGATTCCGAGAAGACTAGGACTGCTAGGGCACATGAACTAAGAGGACGGGGATGCTAGGAGACATGGGCTGTGGGAGGACTGGGCCTGCTAGGGGTCGGCCGCAGCTAGAGGAAGGGATCCCTGAGAGGGCTGGTGGTGGCTCAAGACACACCCTCGGGTCACTGGGTGGTCCAAGAGGCAGGGAGCTGCTAGAGGCAGCGAGCTCCAGGAAGGTCAGAGCTACTAGGTGATGTGAGGTCTGTTAACACAGGCTGGGTGTTAAGGAGAGGGACACATCTCCGAATGTACCATGCTCCTAGGAGGTCATAGCTCGGCCTCCCATGGGCTGATTTGAACTCTCAGTGCGGCCTGAGCTCCTGTTATGGGTTTTTGAGAGTGCTTGTGGTCCAAGGAACCTGTCTCTACCTTCAAGGCCCTACTGCAGAGTGCTCTAAATTGGCGCGGGCCCCCCGGGAAGTGTCCTATCTCAGGACGCCACATACCTGCACTCTGGACTCTACTAGGTCGAACCGCAGCGCCAGCGCCTCCCGCATGAACACATCCAGGTAGTGGCTCTCATTTAAGCCCTTCTCCAGCTCCTCCAGCTGCCAGCCCGTGAAATTGGTGCGGGTCTGCCTCCTCTTGCAGCCTGGGCTCTCTTTGTCCGGGTCGCTTGAGTATGAAAATCACCCAGAAACAACACCGTGAGTGCCGTGAACCGCGCGAGGCCTCGTCTCCGCACAGCCTCGCGCTCAACACGCGCCACCTTCAAAGCAGGCATCAGCATCTACAAAACAAGTGGGGGGAGTGCGGCCGGCCGAGAGCAGGGACGCGCAGCGTTTCCCTTGCGGGAGTGTGCAAGATAATTGCTACCATATGGCGCCGCTCGCTCCCATAAGGGAATCGCCATACGTGCACACGTTGCCATTATAAGCAATGCAAGGCATGCCTGTTTTTAGGGCCAAAACGGAATCGATTACATGAGGTCCACTCCTGTGCAGCGCATGCGCGCTGCGTAGGTGACCTAAAAACGGTGAGGAAATGCAACAGAGATGCTCCAGGAGCAGAGACAATGAGTGCACCACCTCCCAAGGCAGTGGATGTAGGCTGCCAACAGAAGGGAGCTCAGAGGCTGGCGGAGGGAGGAAAGATGGACAGAATGAAGGAGAGGGCAGCCCACCTCAGAAAAAGTATAATGGCGGAGCCCTTTTTTCTCAGAAGAACCTCACAGGGACAATCGTAGTTAACAGATGTGAGATCCATATTTCAAAGACAGTGAGTGCCTTGACCTTGGTATATCCCGATGAGATGCTGCAAAGGGCAGGAGGTGCAGAGGCTGGTAAGCATGTTGTGGCTACAATGCAGCAAGGTGACCCCTTCCCATTTGTGAATGTGTTCCCACCTACTTGAAGTAGGTGGTAAAATGCGAATGTGACAGTAGTCACGTGACATGGTGAGGGATGACGATCCACAGAGAAGAGTTGCAACAAGAGGCAACTCTGGAGAACTCTGGAGGAACAAGGGGAGCTGCAGAGGATAGAAGATAGGAGGTCTGACCACATCAGCTTTACAGTTATTCCAAAGAAGGAGAAGTGGAGGTGACTGTTCAACTCTATGGAGAAAAGGTTGGAAAGGGACAGTAAGCAGTAACTCCAAAAGAGACAAAGGTACATGACCTGGAGGGTCAAAAGATAAATATCAGAAGACAGTAAGGACAGGCGGCTAGAGACATGTAAACCACTGGGCTGCCAGAAGGTAGACATGCTGCAGACAGTGAGTACATCAGAGACTGGGATGACGTGCAGGAAAGGTAGCAGAAAAGGAAGGAGCATGGGTGTGCAAAGTGAGGCGCGAATATAGATGCATATGTGTCAGCATCTCCAAAATATCCTAATATTTATTGCGAGGAATTCCCAGAATGCAAAATTATGCTTTTAAAGTATATGGATGTTATAAGGACCACCCAGATTAACTGACTGACCTGGTCAGTGTGACTGCTCTCCCCCGCACAGCTCCACCGTTGAAGTACTGCCATCTGAGCCTGGAGCCTCTGAAGCCCTGTTTGAGGCCCTCCTCCACCCACAAGCTCCTGTCTGCACCTCATTCCAAGTGGTCCAGTGAGAGAGCACTCTGCTCTTCTGCTGGTCCGTTCTGTGCCCTTTTTTCTCTTTTTGCTCTCCCTTTTTCTTTTTTTGCCCCTCTTTCTATTTTGATCCTTTTTTCTCTTTTTGTCCTGCGCTCCTTGCCACTGCTGCCTCCCCGGCCTCTCCCCCCTCCAGTGTGCTCTTCTCGCTCCCGCCTTCCAGCTGACTGCCCTCCCCTGACCCCTACTTAAAGGTGCCGCTGCATAGCAAGAAGAGCAAGACCACTGACCTGGTCAGCGTGACTGCCCTCCCCCGCGCATCTCCACCCTTGAGATACTGCGCTCTGAGCCCGCAGCCTCTGTGCAAGGTAGGTGTTCAAAGCTCTCCTCCTCCTGCAGGCTCCGGCCTGCGCCTCATCCCTGGTGGTCCAGTGGGCAAGCACTCTGCCATTCTGATGATCCACTCTATTCTGTGCCCTTTTTCTCTCTTTTTGCTCTCCCTTTTTCTTTTTTTTCCTCCTCTTTCTATTTTGATCCTTTTTTCTCATTTTGCTCTTTTTCTTCCATGCTCCCCACTGCTGCCCCTGTGACCCCTCCCCCTCCAGCATGTCCTTCCTGCTCCCACCTCCCTGCTGTCCGTCCTCCTCCAACCCCTACTTAATGATGGCGGCTGAACAGCAAGAAGAGCAAGACCACTGACCTGGTCAGTGTGACTGCTCTACCTCACTCAGCTCCACCGTTGAGGTACTGCCCTCTGAGCCCCAGGTCTCTGTGCCAGGTAGGTGTTCTAAGCCCTCCTCCACAGGCAGGCTCCTGCCTGCGCCTCATCCCTGGTTGTCCAGTGGGAGTGCACTCTGCTCTTCTGCTGGTCCGCTCCGTTCTGTGCCCTTTTTTCTCTTTTTGTTCTCCCTTTTTCTCTTTTTGCCCACTCTTTCTATTTTAATCCTTTTTTCTCTTTGTGCTCTTTTTCCCCAGTGCTCCCCAGTGCCCCTTCCCATCCAGCGTGTCCTTCCCGCTCCTGCCTCCCAGCTGACCCCCCTACCCCTACTTAATGGCGGCTGTTCTGCTAGCGCGCTGAAAGTGCACCAAAGGTAAGCCCGTCTGTCCCCATCAACGACCCGACCACAGCAAGACCAATGCCAAAACGACTCTCCACGGAACTCTTATCTTTAGGCCACCCGGCCGCCACGCTCCTTTCACCGTCACCATCGCAGACCTCATCGTACCCCACACCTTTGCCTCAGCAGACTACATCCTGTTTGGAGACCTAAATTCCACCTGGACAACCACTACGACCCCAACACAACTGCCCTCTTACAGAACCTCGCCAACATAGGACTGAAGCAACTTGTCACCTTCCCTACGCACACAGCAGGACACACACTCGACCCCGTCTTGGCTGGAGGAAACAGTGTCTCCTACATCCACACCATGGAACTTCTCTGGATGGACCACCACTGCATCCATTTCTCCTTTAGAAAACTCATCATACACAAGCACGCACTTTGCCCCCCAAAAGAAGCTGGAACAAAGTCACCGATGAACAGCTCACCTCTACCCTCACCAGCACTCCACCTACAACAACGCAAGATGCCAACACAGCGGCAAGAAACCTTCACTGCTGGATCACCAACTGTGCCGAAAAACTCGCCCCCCTCAAGAAAGCTACAGGACGACACAAAGAGAAAGCAAACTGGTTCACCCCTGCACTCCAAGAATCCAAGCGCCCCTGCTGATGACTTGAAAAGATATGGAGAAACAGCAAAACCCTGAAATACGCACTGCCTACAGAACAGCCTCCACAGCACACCACCAACTCATTCAATCCACAAAGAAGAACTTACTCCAAGACAGAATCCTCACCAACGCCCAAAACTCCAAGGAACTCTTCTCCGTCTTACAAGAATTTGCCAAACCCAGCAGCGAAACAACAGATGTCCCACCCTCCCAATACCTCAGCAACAGACTCAACTCCTTCTTTCACCTCAAAATTAAGACGCTCTAAGACAACTTCGACAACCAAGACCTCTGCACCGCCCCAGCCCCCAGTGACGCTACCCAACAGACCCTACTCAGTTGGTCCCCGCTCATAACAGGAGACACCTTAAAAACCATGAAGAGCATCTACTCAAGAGCACCCTCAGATCCCTGTCCCCCCCCCACATCTTCCACAGGCCGCCACAGCCATCGCACCCAAACTACGCCAGACGATCCACTGCTCCCTCGAGACTGCAAAATTCCCTGATGACTGGAAGCAAGCCAAAGTCAACCCCCTCCTGAAGAAACCCACCGCGGACCCGACTGACCTTAAAAACTTCAGGCCCACCTCACTACTTCCATTCATAGCCCAGGTCATCGAAATGGCCGTAAACACAAAGCAAGCAAACGTAATTGAAAAACTAACAACGTCCTGGACATCTCTCGATCAAGGCTCCACGGCAACCACAGCACCGAGACCACTCAACTCGCCGCCACAGATGACATCCGCATCGTCCCCAACCAGGATCAAAGGCAGCCCTCATCTTCCTGGACCTCTCAGCTGCCTTCGACAGCACCACCAACCGCACACTAGCCACCAGACTCCACGATGCCGGCATCCAAGGAAAGGCCCTAGACTGGACACACTCATTTCTCAGAGGCAGAACACATCGAGTCAGAC
Source organism: Triturus cristatus (assembly GCF_964204655.1). Lineage (NCBI taxonomy): Eukaryota > Metazoa > Chordata > Amphibia > Caudata > Salamandridae > Triturus > Triturus cristatus. The sequence goes on along the minus strand of NC_140594.1, from coordinate 1,136,417,131 downwards.
TCCCGCCCTACCTCTCAGAACCAACAGAGACGAGATGTGGAGTACCCCAGGGATCCTCCCTCAGCCCCACCCTCTTCAACATCTACATGGCCCGCTCGCAACCATTGTCAGAAACCATGGACTCAACATTGTGTCCTACGCTAACAACACCCAGCTCTTCCTCACCAAGGAACCCAACCTCACCAGGCACACCTTTCAAAAGGGAAAAAAGCAGTCGCAACCTGGATGAAGAACAGCTGCCTGAAACTTAACTCAGAGAAAACAGAAGTCCTTACCCTAGGCTCCACCCCCTCAGCATGGGAGGACACTTGGTGGCCCCATGCCCTCGGAAACTTGCCTACCCCGACAGACCATGGCCGAAACCTCGGCATCATACTGGACTCATCACTCACTATGAACAACCAGATCAATGCTGTATCCTCAGCCTGCTACAACACCCTCCGCATACTCCAAAAAACATTCAAATAGATCCCCTCCAAATCCCTAAAAACGGTCACGCACACCCTCATCACTAGCATACTGGACTACGGCAACGGCCTCTATGCCGGAATCAACAAAAAACTCCTCTGCAAGCTCCAGCCCGCCGCAATCAGACTAATCCTAGACATCTCCTGTCACAACCACATCATCCAACACCTCTGCAACCTCCAGTGGCTCCCCATCAAAAAAAGAATAACCTTCAAGATCCTCACACACATACAAGGCTATCCACAACATCGGACCAGCATACCTAAACAACATTTACAGATTTACCGATTGCTCTATGCTCGTGCAAGTTCTATTATAGAGGGCAGTCTTCTGTGCACACTAAGGGGAGCCCATCGGGGTTTTATGTGACCTTTGGGCTCTTGATCTGTTTACCATAGACCAGCGTACACACAGTGGGTAGCCCATTTTGTGATCTCCTGCATGTAGTTGCCTCCACAAGTTATACAAAATGGCAGCTATAGATTTAACTAGTGAAAAAAGACTAACCACGACCTGGTTCTAGTTTGGAAGAGACAGAGGACTTCTCCATAAAATCACTCCACAGAAAACAAAGAAGGGACCACTCATCACAGTGCATATAAAAATGGAAACAGGACTACACCCCAATAGGACCAATTAATGGAAAGTGTGAGAGGACTTCCTCTCCGGAACAGATCTTTGTAGTAAATGGGGCAGCCATCTTGGACTGACTCATTCAGAATGGCTTGGTTCTCAGACAACACAGGCAACGTCCTTGATTCCCCACTCAACTAATTCACAGGTGAGAGTTTTTCCCTTCTGACCTACCTCCACCTCAACCTCATAGTGCACACTACCTCATTTACTCCCCTGACCCTTCTCTACCCCATCTTACAAGCTTCCACTTCACTATGGAGCTCACTGGTCTACACACCTTTTCCATTAAATACCCTCCCAAGCTTACAAAAAAGCAGCTAAAGGCTTTAAACACAATTTATTAAAATCTCACCCTGAAACCCCAATCTCTGACCCCTACTTCTCTACTAACAAAGGACATATAACTAATGACATCATCTTTTATACTAAAAGAAGGGCCCAATGGAGGAAAGCCTTTCTCGCCCTATTCTTGATTGCCTCCACTAGGAAAAATGCACATGGTCTCACAATATCTATCATCCCTGTTGGACTTGGCCCTTTTTGGCAGGTTCACCCCTGAACTTTTTGCCTTAAGCTCTGACATAGTGGTAGTGGTTTTAGGCCTCTGGGCACTTTAGCACTGTGGCCCAGTGTAAAGTGCGGGCGCTCTCTGAGTGCGTGTGGTGAGATTGGCCTGCCCTCCCATAGGAATGCATGGGGCATATGTGTGTCCATGGTAATTCCGGGTATGAGAGGAGTGCAGGGTCGAGTTTAGTATGTATGAACTCGTGAGAATAAATGCTGCGCAATGGTGCACGCAGATTTATGGTGACTGGTGGAGACATGCCACTTTGAGAAGTTGGCATTTCTGTGTACTGTGTGTCTGCCTGCCTGATGTGAATTGCATGTCTGGCTTGTGATTGACAGGAGCTGAGGGGTGTGGGTGGCTCTAGGAGACAGGGTGGCTCAGCCCAGTGGTGAATAGAGAGATCTGCATCTAGATGGGAGGGAGGAGTTGCACCTAGGACCTGAATAGGGCTTTGCCTTCCCTCCACAATGCTGGCTCCGCCCCCTGGCGTGTGTCTGATCACTGCGCCCCCACCTGACAAAGGGGAGAGGAGCTGGGCAAAACAATGTGCTCCAAATCCCTTCTAAACCAGTCCTAACTGGTATCCCCAAGCCCTGTGCTGTGACACAAAGGTATTTACTGATATAAATATAGGGGCTGTGACCCCATGAAAATGTTCTGTGCTGGATTTGTTCCTGAACCTGCGGGGCGTGCTGCTGCTGGGGCCCAGGGGGAGGCTGCCAGGAGGGCTTGCCTCCCTGGGCCCTGCATTGCCCCCTTCTTCACTGAGGACTGATTCTTTTGTCTACAGGACCTTTTGCCTGTTCCAGCGCATTATGAGCGCTTTATTTTAATTATCCCCCCAGCAAAAGGAGCACGAGGGCTCTGCCGCGCTGAGCTGCAATCTCCTTGAGGGAATCCCGATGTGGGGATTCCCCCTGCTGAAGAAGAGGAATGCAGGAGCCCACCCCGCTCATGGATGGAGAAAAGCAGGTACCCACCCCGCTTTTGGTTTGAGAATTAACCGGAGCCTAACCCATATTGGCCGCAAAAAGAAGCACGGCCGCGGCCCGTTTTGCTCGTAGAATCTCTTCCGGGCCGCTGCCCAGCGCGACCCGGAAGGCTGTGTTTCAGTAGGCGGGGCTTCCGGGAAGGAAGGGAAGCCTCGTGAGTAACGAGGCCGGAGTGAATGGTGACGCAGGGCTCCCATGCGTGAGGGAGAGCCCCGCGGTGACGGCCGAGGAAAGGAGAAGTCCCGGGACCCGAGAGGGGGCCCGGGTGAAGGGAACTCCCAGGAGTGCAGGGAAGCCCCGCCCTGTGAGAGAAGTGCTGCCACTGCGAGGAGACCCAGAGCGACGACAGAAGTCCTACCCGCAGCTGGTGAGTGGGTCTCCGTGATGTTGCTTGGTTTCCGTGTCAATGCGAGGCACAGAGTCAGAGCGACCCCGTCTGGCAGTGGGCCGCTCCAACGGTTGGGAGGCATGTTCCTTTGGTGAAAGAGAGCCCCAGTGGGCCCCAGAATTGTAGGAGCAAATCGAGGCACATTGTCGGTGCCTGGGTAGTCTCGCAAGAGAGCGGGCCGCCCCAACAACGGTGGCATGGTTTGAGAGCCACGTGGGGGTCCAGAGGGCACAGACGTGCCAGGCACCCCTTTTGGAGTGATTTCACAGCTGCACCGCAGTAGCGGCAGCTGCCACATGGGCACAGTTGTTCGTAGGGCCATGAGCGGCCCATGCCCATTTGGCCACCTTGTGAGAGAGAGTCCCTGAGAGGGACAGAAGAGGCACAGTGGTGCCAGGCCTTATTTGATTCACAGCTGCCCGGCAGGTAGTGGGTAGCTGCAACGTTTAGGCCATTCATTCTTTGGGGGCATTAATGAGAGATGAGATAGGAGTGAGATGCACTCCTTTGCCCTAGCGCAATGGCGCACTTTGAGGCTCTGCTGCATTGGCAGCCGCCCTGACATTGTGGACACAGGGCATTTTGAGCCCCCTTTTAGAAGGCCAGTTGGCTAGGGGGACTGTGAGGGTAACAGGGCGCCAGGCCCTAATGTGGTTTATGTGGTGCTAGGAAATGTGATTCATGTAGTATGATTTACGCACCCTGTTTTATACCTCTAAATGTGTTTTTTGTGATTATGAGGTTGGTTTGCATATTATGGTTTATGCTAGTGAGATTATGTCCCACAGAGATTATCTCCTAATGTGAGTTATACTTAGGAGGTTAGGGTCTAATGTGTTTAGAATCATGAGAGGATTGCATAATGTGTTTATGCTGGTGAGGTTGGCGCAGAATGTAATCTGCACCTAATGTGATAAGGTGCATAATGTGATTTTATTTTACAGGTTGATGCTAAGTACAGTGATTACCAGTGGTTACTGGTTGTACGTTTATGATATGTTTTACTTTTACTAAGTTCGCTTTGTGATGATTCTGACAGTGGTCCAGTGGGCCCTGCCAGGTGTAAATAATCTCTTGTAAATATGACCTAGTGCCAAGTGGCACCATGTATATTATGTGAGTACTATTCTAATGTGTTATGAGAATACAAAGGCTATTTTTGATATAACCTTGTGTGGAGTTCCTGTTGTGGTGTGCCTGGGATGTTGTTGCTGTGTGCGTGCGCAAATGCTTTACACATTGCCACTGGGATAAGCCTGACTGCTTGTGCCAAGCTACCAAGGGGGTGAGCAGGGGTTATCTTTGGCGTGTAACTCCCTCGCCCTGACTAGAGTGGTGGTCTCTGCCTGGCTTTGGCACAAGCCTTAGCCAACCAGTGATCTCATTTGTAACAATCCCCTCCCCAATCTACAAAGCCACAGTAACAATCACCATCTACCATAATGGGATAATCCTTATGCAATCATTGGACCGTAACTTAAACCTACTGGATAACATCTTTCCTCTCATCAAGGAAAAAGTTGTAAGACCCCATCCCACCTCGCCAGCCGATCACAATCCCAGTTCACTTCCCAATGTCCTGTCTGATTCCCCATTAAGACATTTTCCCCCGGTGTCCCATCTTGCATATACACCCACCCCAGACCTAACCATCACCCCTGGAGATGACACACATCCCCCCCAAGTCCTACTCATCCCCCAGCACCACCAATATTCCTACTGTTCCAATCACACCCCACACCCGATCTCCTCTCATCCCACCTTCCCACCCGCCCCCTCTACCCTCACCAATACTCCCTCTGTCCCACTCATACCCCACATCCATACCTCCTCACATCCTCCAGATAACACACATCTCCCCAATTCCTTCTCCGCCCCCAGCACCACCAATATTCACACTATTCCAATCTCAACCCACACCCTTACCCCCTCGCATCCCCTCTACCCACCCGCCCCTTCTCCCCTCACCACTAATCCCACTGTCCCATATATAACCCACATCCATACCTCCTCACATCCTGCATCTACACCCCCCTCTCTTTTGATAACCACACAGGAAGATTGCAATACAATGAACCAGACTACGATTCCCCCCCAAACTACATTCATGGCTCAACCACACTTCCCTTAACCACAGTCCATACATTAAATATGTTACCTCTGACACCAGACCCCAGACTCAATGAGATATTGCTATCTCTACACAAAAATCAAAGAGGACCTCCAATCTCTACATGACCTAATTCTAAAACAACCCAAGTTCGCAGGCTCCAAACTAGAATCCAGGACATACCTCCACATCAACCATTCGAAACTCACCCATCAGATACACGCAAGCTCCCCTAAACATGAGCCCTCAAGGTGGAGAACAGTGCCCTACCCCAATGCCTCATCCCGTCCGGAAGAAAAACTCTCTATCAGCTAAAGACTTAACCTCCCTACTCCGTTCCTATCAGCTGCCGTTTCTCCCCCTTAATACTGCACACTCAGATAACTTGCACAAACGTTCCCTAATCCAATCCATTCCCTCCAATACCCATAGAGTTACAAAACACATTTCTAGAGGTATAGTGGAAAACAACCTCATGCGAGTCCCCATCTAACACAAACACACCACAACACCCATCAAGACTCAGCTAAAATGTATACTTCTACACTGTAGGTCGGCCTCAAGACACGCAGCTGATATAGCTGACCTCATACTCACTAATAAACCTGACCTACTAATTTTGACTGAAACATGGCTAAATGAAGCATCTACGGCCATCTTTGACATACTAGTACCCCCAAACCATGACATCACAAGACTTGATAGAACTGATAGGCCAGGTGGTGGTATTGCTTGCATACATCGAAGCAATCTCTCAGTGAACTGCTCCCACTCCCCGGTATTATCATCCTGTGAATACCTTTGTTTAGACATCACTAGTAATAATAAACCAATATGTTCACTACACGTATTCTACCATCTGCCAGGGGATAACCTCACCTTCATCGAACACCTCATGGATATTCTAGCTACAAATGACGGACAACAAAATACTCAGATATTCCTTGGTGACTTCAATCTCCACTGGGATGACCTTGTCGACCCAGAAGTCAATAGCCTAAAAGCTTTCCTATCAGACCTTAACCATACCCAAATCTGTGACAGACCCACACATGATAAAGGCTCAACCCTCGACCTAGTAATTTCCGAAGCTGACTCTACTCAGCCTGATTCGATTCGCCCCTGTGACTGGTCTGATCACCACATCATTACATTCCACATCAATGAATGAGATAAATTACTTTCTACCCAACGCACTAAAACGAAAATTTGGAAGAGGAATCTAAAAAATGTCGGTTCCAACTTACTCACAATCTCCAGTCCTTACATCCTGCTTCCCCCTGTGGTTTGACTAACCATTACTTCCACTCCATGAACACGTTACTAGACAAACTAGCTCCCTTACAACTGAAAAGAGTCACCACAAAAGACTCAAAACCCTGGTATGATGGTAAGATAAATGAAGACAGACGATCCCTAAGATTAATAACGAGATCAGCACCATCCTCTGACCACCTCAAGTTACTAAGAAGCACGAGAAACTCTTACTACAGAAAGATCAGATGATCAAAAGCAGACTTCTTCAGTAAACAATTAGACCAAGCCAAGAACCGTCCCAAAAAGCTATTCAAACTAATCAAATTGCAATCTAAGGGTGTACCCCACCACCCACAAGCTAACCCAAATACACTACCCAATTGCGAGGAATTGGCCTCCTTCTTTACTATGAAGACAGAAAACATAAAGACGGACCTGCTCAGTGACCTAATATCCCATAACCACTCTCACATGGACATTTCATTGCCCCCACTAGGAGCTCCACTCATATGCTCCGCAAAGTTCGACCTCAAAAACAATGCATCATGGTCCTCCTTCAACACCTACAGTGGAGAAACCATATTGAAAATGCTCACGGCCCTGAATTCCTCCAGTCACTTCACAGACCCTCTACCCGCAAACTACATAAAAGACTTCATTCCACTGTTATTGCCTCTATGGACCAAGATTATAAACACCTCTCTCCTTCAAGGAACCATCCCAGAAATACTTAAAGCAGGACAGGTATCCACTACCTTGAAGAAGCCATCTGCGGACCCGTCGGACTTAAATAACTATCGCCCAATATCCAACATCCCCAGTCTGGCCAAACTCTTAGAAAAATGTGTTCACACGCAGCTTGGCAAACACATAGATCAATTCAACCTGCTCAACCAATACTAACCCGGCTTCCGTGCAGGTCACAGTACTGAATCAGCCATGACCCACATAATACATGATGCATTAAAAATCATGGACAAAAACGAAGCCTGTTTACTAATCTAGCTTGACCTATCTTCGGCCTTTGACACCGTCAAACGCGACAATCTGATAGATTTCCTGAAATACAGAATGGGATTATCTGGATCTGTTCTAAATTGGTTCACCTCTTTCCTCCAAAATAGATCACAAAGATTCAAGGTTAATCAATCCTTATCCAAGCCCGTCCCAGTCACTTTAGGAGTACCACAGGGGTCATCCCTTTCACCTACACTTTTCAACCCTCTCATGGAACCACTCACCGAACTTCTCAGCTCCTCGAATGTCCACTATCACAATTACGCAGATGACACACAACTCTACATAAAGATCCATTCACTGGAGGACATCAAATCTCTCAATTCAACGCTTAAAAAAATGCGGACCTGGCTGACCGAGACCATTTGAAACTAAACAACCTCATGCGAGTCCCCATCTAACACAAACACACCACAACACCCATCAAGACTCAGCTAAAATGTATACTTCTACACTGTAGGTCGGCCTCAAGACACGCAGCTGATATAGCTGACCTCATACTCACTAATAAACCTGACCTACTAATTTTGACTGAAACATGGCTAAATGAAGCATCTACGGCCATCTTTGACATACTAGTACCCCCAAACCATGACATCACAAGACTTGATAGAACTGATAGGCCAGGTGGTGGTATTGCTTGCATACATCGAAGCAATCTCTCAGTGAACTGCTCCCACTCCCCGGTATTATCATCCTGTGAATACCTTTGTTTAGACATCACTAGTAATAATAAACCAATATGTTCACTACACGTATTCTACCATCTGCCAGGGGATAACCTCACCTTCATCGAACACCTCATGGATATTCTAGCTACAAATGACGGACAACAAAATACTCAGATATTCCTTGGTGACTTCAATCTCCACTGGGATGACCTTGTCGACCCAGAAGTCAATAGCCTAAAAGCTTTCCTATCAGACCTTAACCATACCCAAATCTGTGACAGACCCACACATGATAAAGGCTCAACCCTCGACCTAGTAATTTCCGAAGCTGACTCTACTCAGCCTGATTCGATTCGCCCCTGTGACTGGTCTGATCACCACATCATTACATTCCACATCAATGAATGAGATAAATTACTTTCTACCCAACGCACTAAAACGAAAATTTGGAAGAGGAATCTAAAAAATGTCGGTTCCAACTTACTCACAATCTCCAGTCCTTACATCCTGCTTCCCCCTGTGGTTTGACTAACCATTACTTCCACTCCATGAACACGTTACTAGACAAACTAGCTCCCTTACAACTGAAAAGAGTCACCACAAAAGACTCAAAACCCTGGTATGATGGTAAGATAAATGAAGACAGACGATCCCTAAGATTAATAACGAGATCAGCACCATCCTCTGACCACCTCAAGTTACTAAGAAGCACGAGAAACTCTTACTACAGAAAGATCAGACGATCAAAAGCAGACTTCTTCAGTAAACAATTAGACCAAGCCAAGAACCGTCCCAAAAAGCTATTCAAACTAATCAAATTGCAATCTAAGGGTGTACCCCACCACCCACAAGCTAACCCAAATACACTACCCAATTGCGAGGAATTGGCCTCCTTCTTTACTATGAAGACAGAAAACATAAAGACGGACCTGCTCAGTGACCTAATATCCCATAACCACTCTCACATGGACATTTCATTGCCCCCACTAGGAGCTCCACTCATATGCTCCGCAAAGTTCGACCTCAAAAACAATGCATCATGGTCCTCCTTCAACACCTACAGTGGAGAAACCATATTGAAAATGCTCACGGCCCTGAATTCCTCCAGTCACTTCACAGACCCTCTACCCGCAAACTACATAAAAGACTTCATTCCACTGTTATTGCCTCTATGGACCAAGATTATAAACACCTCTCTCCTTCAAGGAACCATCCCAGAAATACTTAAAGCAGGACAGGTATCCACTACCTTGAAGAAGCCATCTGCGGACCCGTCGGACTTAAATAACTATCGCCCAATATCCAACATCCCCAGTCTGGCCAAACTCTTAGAAAAATGTGTTCACACGCAGCTTGGCAAACACATAGATCAATTCAACCTGCTCAACCAATACTAACCCGGCTTCCGTGCAGGTCACAGTACTGAATCAGCCATGACCCACATAATACATGATGCATTAAAAATCATGGACAAAAACGAAGCCTGTTTACTAATCTAGCTTGACCTATCTTCGGCCTTTGACACCGTCAAACGCGACAATCTGATAGATTTCCTGAAATACAGAATGGGATTATCTGGATCTGTTCTAAATTGGTTCACCTCTTTCCTCCAAAATAGATCACAAAGATTCAAGGTTAATCAATCCTTATCCAAGCCCGTCCCAGTCACTTTAGGAGTACCACAGGGGTCATCCCTTTCACCTACACTTTTCAACCCTCTCATGGAACCACTCACCGAACTTCTCAGCTCCTCGAATGTCCACTATCACAATTACGCAGATGACACACAACTCTACATAAAGATCCATTCACTGGAGGACATCAAATCTCTCAATTCAACGCTTAAAAAAATGCGGACCTGGCTGACCGAGACCATTTGAAACTAAACAACCTCAAAACTGAATTCCTCTTAATCGCTCCCCCCAACCAATCGACCACCATCATTGATTGGATGAATCACCTAACAGCACTCAAAGGTCAACCTCTCATTATCGACTCAGCGAAATCATTGGGAGTGACGCTGGACAGAAATCTAAACATGCAGAAAAACATCAGCGCCTCTACAAAAGGAGCACATTTTCAGATGAACACCTTGAGAAGACTGAAACCCTTCCTGCCCGCAAATGACTTTAGACAGGCAGTTCAAGCTCTAGTAATCTCTAGAGTTGAATATGGGAGTGTCACTCTCTGCGGCCTTCCCAGATCGACGACGGTCCCAATTCAGCTGCTAGACTCATCACAGGCTCCAAAAGAAACAGTCATATCTCCCCTGACCTTCGAGCCCTCAATTGGCTACCTTTTGAGGCTAGAATTCATCTGAAAATCGCTTGTATGATGCACAAGGCATTACATCACAAAACTCAGAGTTATCGAGCTTAGAAACTGGTGCTCTCTTGTGGTAGCAGATCCACCAGGAGTTCCAGTAATCTTCTACTGAAACCACAACGATTTGTCAAGAAGAAAACATGCAACCGTACCTTCTCAGGAATGGCTCCCAGGATTTGGAATTCTTTGCCCACAGAAATGAGAAAGAGGAATCCTTCTACTGCATTCTTCAAAAAAGAAGTGAAAGCTATTCTCATGGCTAAATTTACTTTAAACTATTTATATTTACCTGCAATATATTTGATAGTTTGTTTTAGTCACTAGTTTGTATTAGACTCACCTAAATTTTTCTATGCTTGTTTTTTGTTACTTACATCCGCCCTGAAAAGTGCTCTGATACCCGTAAGGGTCTTGTTCGCGCTATACAAAACCTTCAAAATAAAATAAATAAATAAACCCCATCTCCTTCCACGCCCCCAAGAGAAACCTCTGATTAGCCGACCTCTTTCTGGCAACCATCTACAAGAACAGAACGGGTGGAAAGTACTTCTCCTACCTCGCAGCCAAGACCTGGAATGACCTCCACCTCCGGCAAAGCCCTGCACTGCTAGTTCAGGAAGGACCTCAAGATCTGGCTCTTCAGATGATCCCAGCACCCAACGGAGCCACTCCCCCCCCCAGTGACTTGAGACCCTCAGGGGTGAGTAGCTGCGCTTCACAAACCCCTGATTGATTATCTTTGGAGGAGTGGCATGGCTTAGATATGACAGAGATTTGTAGGGCTGGGTTGGAAGCAGAGTAGAAGGTGGAATATGGTAATTTGTATAACAACCTCTGACTGCTGTAAACAACATCTAGTGGCTAATGCCGGCAGTGCACACTGCAAGTAGTCAACAATTTCTTATGGCCCCTTTTGTGGGCGACCCATCAAGGAAAGAATGAGGAGGGCAGAAACTAAGTCACAGAGGAGTATATTGGTCACTCAATAAAGGGGCATGTTACAGATCACCTTAACTGTATTGATGTGAATGCTATAAATACAGGGCAAAACATATCTTAGTGCATTGCTCTTCCACCAGCAGGTACAGTGACTTTCCTGTCCAGAGGCTAGAGAACAGGAGTGGGTTTCTGTGAAAAGAACAGTTATGTAGGGGTGGTTACAACATTACCTTGACAGTAATGTATGACGATACAACGCGTTCCATTGGAACACGTAATGTCACATCGCGGTTTTTACAATGCAAGTCGTTACAACGACTTGCGCTGGAGGGCGCTGGACTTAGGAATAGTATGATTTACTATTCCAACTCCAGTCTACGTACAGTAGGGAAGGTGTTTGAATAGTAAATGATATTATTCCTTAGATTAGAGCACCATCCAGCGCAAGTCGTTGTAATGACTTGCGTTGTAATAACGGCGATCTAAAGGCATTGCAATGCAATGCCCGCGTTGTAATGGATGTCTCCGCCTTGACAGGCAGTCTGCAGATCTAATTGATTGTGGAGTGATTTACGTTTGATTTACAAGAGGCATTGAAAGGTAATGGGTAGAAAATCAGAAATCAATTATCGAACACGAGGGATTGGTGTTAAACATTTGGACAAGTAAATATGTGACAGGAAAATGGTGGGACCATCCCCGGTGATACTCATGCTCTATTTGCCCATCTTGGCTCTGCACAAACTACCCAAAAAGGCAGTAGAGGTTTTCAGACTGATTCGTGGCATCTTATACCCAGAGGGCAGCTCAGAGAAGAACTCTATCAATCAGAGGAAGAGCTCTGAATCTTATTCAAAGATAGCTATAGTACCTGAGCTAGTGAGAGGGTTTAGGACAGGGTCCAAATTAAAAGTGTGTGACATTAAGTATGGAATCTGGTTACTGCTACTCCGCCCTGATGATTTCTATCTATTGGAGATACTATTCTGTGGAAATATCTACATAAACATAGCAATGCCCATGTGATGCTGAGTGGCTTGTGAGGCCTTTGACACCTTCAGCAACTTCTTGGAGTGGACCCTGAAGAACAACAAGAGATCTTTGCTGGAGCTGCATCTCAGTATCGACTTGTTTGTGGACAGGGCTGGATAACAGGACCCAAGCCGAGCAGAAGCGCAGAACTTCCTACTAGAAGGTATCAGAGGGGGTCTCTCTATGCACGGGTCTCACAGACAAGACAATAGCTGGCTGAGGTCTTTATTCTCTACACCAGATCCAGCTAATACTTCTGCCAGCACGTAAATTGCTAGAAGTAAGTAAATAACTAATGTGCATATACATATTTTTACTAAAATCGAAAGGACTTGGCTAATGCCAGGCTTGAAAATAATAAGCGCCAGGGTCTCTTTTTTAGCTCTCATGGAGGGAGCTCCTGGAATGAGTGCATGGAGGGGATCAGCTCTGCCTTGGATGGCTGTGTCATTCATCATTTCACCCGGCATTGGCTAATTGTCACTGTCATTCAGGATGCGTTGAGCTTTGTCATTGTAGGAAGCCAAGGTCCCTCGAATTATGCAACAGTGGGGTATTAAACTCTGCAGCAGAGTTCACTAGTTTATGCGTCAAGCAAAGGCAAATTATGTGACACAATGAGGCACATTTTGTGACAGTGTTATTGCGTTATTTAGTCGATTTTACACGTTCCCTCTACCTGGACAAAGTTTTCACATCTGAGAGGCGTTTTTAGTAGCTTTTGATGTATTTAAGCGAGACTCTCTTTTTCTAGCAAAACCTGCAAATTATGCAGCAGATAATTAATTCTGTGGCAAATGCAGCAAATCCATATTTATGCAGAAAACACAGCAGCTGCAGAATTGCAGAATTCTAGGGGCCCTGACAAAAAAAAAATGCCAATTTGATTGGCGCACCATTTAGGTGAACACGCATAAGCTGAACTGCACCACAGAGAAACAGATTCAATATTGAAACTATAAAATGAACAGCTATTCTTAATATACTTAAAAAATTAACAACTCGATTTGTGTGCCGTAATGATTAATTTAACATATTTAGACAATCACATTCAAGTGATGTATACAAAACAAGAAGTGTGGTCAGGGTGTTATTATAGTGAAGTCTGAATATTGTTTACATTTGCAATTTTCCAAAAGTATTACAATACGATACAATACCATACAAACCACCTATCTTCAGATATAATTACTCCCATTTCCCAGAGGATTACAGGACTGCCTTATGCTACCAACAATCTGCATAAGCAGGGGTTTGTCTCTATTAAGCAGCTAATATTTTCTTTAAACAGACAGCATGATAGAATGGGAAGTCAAAATCTGTTATTTAATGCACCCAACTCAAAGGTACTGAAAGAGCTTAAAAAAATGCTCAGTAGCAAAATCATGATTGATGGAAGACAGGGGCAGAATCAGTCACATATCAGGCAAGACTATGACAAGCCTGTGGTGCTGGGGCAGAGTAAGTCAAGTTGTATGTATAGAACAATAGGGTTGCAGAAGAGTTATTCACCTAACAGGTGCTCCTCTGACAGGGCAGGAGAGCTGGAGCTGAGTTAGTCATATGCCAAGCACACATTATTGACTCTCAGGTGGGACTAAAGCAGAGGCAATCATACGCCAAGTGTCCAATAGCAGTGGAGAAGCATCAGTCACATGTTAGATGAGCCCTTGATAGGCTGATAAGTCTAAAGAAGATCCGATCACACAGTCCTATCCAATACAAATCTTCTTTATTTGAAACTTAAAACTGCCATATAAGTGTAAATTGATAAAATACAGGCATGCAAAGGTTCAATAAAAAAAAAAGTCAAAATAATTTAAAACTACATCTAATTAAAATCTTAAAAATACGAGAAATAAAATCCGGCGCATAAAGCTAAAAGTATCTGTTTTAAAGTGTTGGTTGTTCATAACGTTTTCTTATTTTCAAGGCGCCCTTAATAAAATTCAATATTCCAGTGCATATTTCAAAAGAGGATAGCCTTTGTAATAAATTCCATAGTGGGCAAATAATTTTTAAAATCAGCTTGACGCAGTAAAGGTTTTAGGACAACAGATCTAGAGCTTGCATACGGGGGACAAAACAAGATACATTGAAACGTGCTTAGTTTGGATACATGATTGCAATGACATGGTGGCAAATCGAGCTTTCAGGTACATTGAATGGGGAAGGCCACTTTAAAATGTATAAGATTAAGTCTAAAAAGGGTCAAAAGCAAACAATTAAAAGGGTATTCGGTCCAGCACAAGTATGGTTCAAGTGTTTTTTACTGTCCCAATGGGGATATAAGCTTCCACAGTCTTTATATTCAACATCTTACATAATCTTTTGTTGACACAACATTTCTGAGAGTGCTACTTTACAGTGTCTTTTGCATGGACATTACTTCATGATGGGTCAGTGAACATTTGCTGGAGGCCTAATTTATCAAAACATATTTTTACATATACCTTGGTGTCTTGGACATGTTTTGGAGAGACAAACAATCAGATATACACGGTCTTGTCTCACCCACCTCATGATTTAGCCAAAATTTCAACCAAAGCAAAAGTGGCGCCAATTTTATTTGGTCCTCTAAAAATGAAAGGCCCACAACTTCATGACAGATGAAATTTGCGATATTTTATGGGGCAACCAGCAGCCTGTGTACGAAGCCATTTTCAGTACGCTGGAGAGTTTCTAAATTATAATACCCCTATACTCCCGCCTCATCAATAGCAGCTGAGATGCATTTTGTTTTAAATAAAGTAATCATCTCTAGCAATGGTTTTTGCTTTAGTATCCTTGAAAAATTGAAAATAGCTTCTGTGTTTCTTCCCATATGTTGGGTTTTCATTCGAATATATGCCTTCCAGCTTAAGTTAGAACCAAAAGTAATCCCCAGATAATTAAAACCTTTGGCCTTACTGAGCATGGTCCCCCATGCTAAAAAAAACTGATTTCATGTTTAAGGGTACACATGTCATGGTATAGGATTTAACTGGTTTATTTTAAGATCCTGTGCCTCCATAAACTCGGTAAAATAATCAAGAAGTTCCTGGAGGCTTATGGGTGGGCAGGCAATGAGAACCGCATCATCTTCTTGTAAGAGTATTGGTAGTGAAGGGTCACCTACCCTTGCTGCACCCACCCCAGGTTTTGATAGATGTTCTGTTATACTATTTATGTAAATCAAGAATAAGAATGGGGCTAAAATGCAGCCTTTTTTTACTCCTCTATGAGATTCAATTAATTGGGTTTGTTCCCCATGGGGGCCAAAGCACACTGCAATTTTTTTTATCAAAATGTAGACGGTAATGAGGTCCAAATCAAAACCCATTTTCTGCATTATTACCCATAGTTTTTCCCTATTGACCAGGTCTAATTCGCATGAAAGATCAATAAAATACATGTAAATTCCCCCTTTGTTGGCCTTAACATATTTATTAATAATAAGGTGCACATTTAGAACATGTTCAGTAGTCCCAATACCGGGATGGAACCCGTATTGTACAGGGGTTAAGATCTTGTTCTCTTTTGCCTATTTTTCTAAAAACGCTTGGATTAACTGCCCCCAGGGTTCAGCAGTAGCATCTATTAAAGAGATTGGCCTGTCCAGTAAATCTACTGGAACCCCTTCCGGACAAGGAGCTTTCCCTGGTGTTGATCTTTTTTGAGCCCTTTTTAATTTGTCTTAATATATGGGATTAGATAGTGGCACAGGAGTTAAGTCCCTAATCGGGAGTTCTCTGGATTTAGTAGTCGATGACCCGAATGCCCCATGATACTGGAAGATACCTGTAAAATTAATAACCCAATTAGCTTTGGGGTTCAGGGCTTCCACTTTGAGGGTATTGTGGTCAGAGAAGAAAGGGTTGTTTATCATTTTCCAAAATGTTGTGCTGTTCTTAAACGTGGTGGCTTCAGACAAGTCCTCCAAGCTTTAACTATCTTTTCTTTTTACCTAGTGTTTCCTTATATAGGCGGCGGACATTTCTCACCTTCAAAGAGCACCTAGGGACACCATTTAGTGTCTTTTGTAGGAGTTTATGGGTTCTGGAGCATGAGTTATTGAACCAGCAATGCAGGGGGGCATCTTTTGATGGTTTCCTGCTGTCAAACCTTTGCTAATTGCAAACCCTCTAGTACCGCCTGATGCAGGGACATATGTTTAGAGACTCCATGTTCTCACTGACTATTTTATGTGTAAAGTTTAGCGAGTCAATATGTTTCCAATTCATCCTCAATCCCCCTATTTTTGTTTAACACCTGGTTTTGCCCTTTCCCCCAGGGCTCTCTTGTTTGTGTTTAGGTCGAGGGTAATACAGGTAGGATTGTGACCCCTTAAGCAATTTGGGCTAATTCTGTGATCTACAATTCAGATGAGATAAAATTAAAGTCTATTATGCTGCCCTTTGTGCTCTTGTGTATGTAGGGATATTTTCATCGGCGTTTGCCTAGGGTTCTGAGGGAAACTAGAAGATCTAGCTCAAGAATTAGGGAGTATAACGTCATGTCCAGTGTGTCATGTTTAAAATCGGCCCTATCCAAACCCTCATCTTCTCGTGGAAAAACGCATAGTTTAATATCACCCTGGGTGCAAAGTGTCAGGTTGAAATCCCCACCCAGAGCACAAATATTTTTCTATTTAAGTGCACAAAAAAGCGGTCTAAAATGCTTCAAACAAAATACCCAATTCAACAGGGAGAGAAATTTGTACTACTAGAAACTGTGGTGAAGACCATTTAAGGACAACCTGTACATTAGCAATTTTTACATGGCTAAAAGTAGCTAGTCGCCCACTTGATCTGCCTGCCAGTGATGTCACAGCAGGTTGAAATACCGCATGGAAACCATTTAAATCCAAGTTTCTTGCACATAGATTAAACTGAAAGAAGGCATGAAATTTAGCCAATCTGGAGTGGCAACTTTTAAACCTTTGTTGGAGACATGTGTAGTTAATGTGGAGTCAGAAGCAAAGTTTGATGTTTCTAAACTTCATGTACCAGAGTCCTTTCTAGGCAAGAGGGGAGTAGTAGATACCTCGCAAGAGTTCTGGCAAGGGGCTGAATTTTCATCCTCTGTATCAATATGGACCCTAGTTACAGTTTGAAAAAGGGAGGATGCCCGCCCCTAGGGGTCATTTTCCACCTCTAAAGAAATATTTTAACAGCTGTATTAACATTTGGGTGGCAGGTCCTGGGGGAAGTCAATCATTTTGATCCAGATAGGCGACAGTCATAAATCTATTCCCTTCTAAAACCCCCAGATCAAGGTGTTTTCTCTGATCCTTAAATTGGTGCTGCTGTTTTTTTATGGTCCAACTAGTTGACAAACTTAGGTGTCTGTAAAAACAGCAGAGGGGCAGGATTTGTATCCTGGGGTTTCATATCATCCCAGAGTTCACTATGTCCAGGACATCCTTTACTGTCTTTTAAGTTTTTTAATTTTATAACAATTACGTCACCTGGCGCGGTATGTTTGAATGGGCCAATCCCCCCCACACATCGAGCAAAAAAGAATTACTACTAACATTTTGGGTTAGCTAATGAATAACCTTGTTCATTAACGATGTAGTTTACTGTACTGTGTTGTCTTGGTGAGGGGGGGGGGGGGGGGGGGTGTTCGAAAGGACCACCTCATAAGGAAAGGCCGCTGGTGGGAAATGAATTACAGGGAGCTCTAGGTTCAGGGTCGTGATGGTTTGGCCTAGATGTAGTGGTTGCAGAAAATAACCCTTGACCCACGGCTGCGGGATTGGCTTCTCTTGGTGCAATGTGTAGTGTCTAGCTAGACACGTTCTTGTGTTCCGCCTGTGATGTAATACACACTTTACACCCACCCACCACAGGCGTCACCAGTCAGGTGATCCTGCCAATAAAAGGGGCCGGGCACACGTGCCCGGGGCAGTTATTACACCACCCTGCAGAGGGTCTGTGTCCGTCCTTCATCACTATGTGGGCCTGAGGCCCAACATTTCACTGGTGACGAGGATGGGATAGGCCCATGTGTGCGACAGCCTAGCTGACCGGCGCGAGGAGAAGTGTTGCCCATGTCAAGTGCAGTCCTCTGCGAGCCGGCGCTGGACACACCCAGAGGCTTGCGGGCATGAGAAGGGCCTGAGGAAAATAGAACGTGATCGGGAGCCCACCCCGCACCTGATGTGCATGCACCGAATGCACCCCCTGTGAAGAGCCCCGAGGGTGAAAGAGCCGAGCGGTAGCCCATCCCGCATCAAAGAGCCTGCTGCGGCGCCATCCGGTGCGAAGTAAGCCCTGCAACTGCAGACAAAGAAGCGTGCGAATGAAACCCGACCAGTAAGGGGCAGCAGGTGCTTCACTGTGGGGAGAGTAAAAGGAGCCGTGACATGCCTCTGCCACCGGCCCACAAGAGGGAGCCCGAACAGCTGGAGGTCCGCGGGAGCCCACCCCTCATCTGATGAAGAAGGTGAGCCCACCGCGATGAGGAGGGAGAGTGAAGTAGCTGCTCACTTTCCTGCCCCTGCGATGAAGAGAGCCAGCAGCCGTGAACGCGCGGCGAAAGACGTGTAGCAGCGAGGCCTGACTCCCAACAGAAATAGATGGAGTGGAACAGGGCACGCACCATAGCGATGACGGAGGTCTCCGGGGAGCTCCTGCCGACTGTCCGAGTCCTTGGAGGCTGCTGGGCAGGTGAAGTCTCCGGCAGCATGCATGCGCAGGAGAACGGCCAGAGGTGACAGTGCCCCAACCTAGAGAGAGAGCATGTACGTGGCCAGCAAGCACAGGAGAGTATGCCACACATACCTGCTGCATGGTCCCAGGCAGCCGAGTAAAGAGATTGTAAGATAGCGGCAGGAGCGGCCGCGAGAACTAAGAAGTAAAGGAGCAAAGCCTGCAGCGTGTGTGAAGCTGCTCACACTTCCTCACAGTAAACCTGTTCAGGAGGTGGGGGTGGGGGGGCGAGTGTGAGACCATCAGGAGTCTGGAGCCGGCAAAAGCCGGGGACGCGCAAACAAAGGAGTGACACGGGCGAATACCCTGCTAGAGTTCGCAGAGCACCGCCGTGAGGGGAACGGCTATCATCGTTGGGGAGCACGTACCTTCCCGCTTCCTGGCGAATTCAACGCGACCGTGAGGGAAACGGTTCCTGCCATACACTACACCTCGCAGCAACCCCTGTGTTAGGCGCAAGCAGAGGGTGTCATCAGGCAGCGCCGGAGAGTTATTTAGTCCTCGTGGGTGCACCGCAGCGCGGGACGCGCAAACAAAGGAGTGACACAGGCGAATACCCTGCTAGAGTTCGCAGAGCACCGCCGTGAGGGGAACGGCTATCACCGTTGGGGAGCACGTACCTTCCCGCTTCCTGGCGAATTCAACGCGACCGTGAGGGAAACGGTTCCTGCCAAAAACTACACCTCCCAGCAACCCCTGTGTTAGGCGCAAGCAGAGGGTGTCATCAGGCAGCGCCGGAGAGCTATTTAGTCCTCGTGGGTGCACCGCAGCGCGGGACGCGGGCGGGCGGCGCCGGGCTAAGCCCGGGCAAAGGGCGGGCCCTCTACGGCCCTCATCGGCAGGAGGAGGCAGGGGCAGGGCCAGAAACGCTGCTGGATTGGACCCTCGTATCATCGTGTAAGTAAGCTAAGCCCATTCATTATTTCATTTCTAGTTGTATTTGCATTCCCTTCAAATATTCGTAATATCACAAGCCATGCCTAAAAAACCTGCTGGAGCTCAACAAAACAAGATAAATAATTATCTTGTTCAGACTGTTCAAAAGATCAACATGCAAAGGAGGGAGTCGCTGGGGCTGAGCCAATCACCTGACTTACTTTGCCCGTCACCACCCACATTTGTTACCACTCTGACTGATGAAACTATCATGCAGGACGTTCACTGTGCCACTATGATTGTTGACATTGCTTCCCAAGTCACACCTGGTTCTTTGGATCATGTATCCCCGGCTTCTGTGGGCTTGCCCGTTGAGGACACTACAGATAATTACAATGATAATGACTCTGACCAAGATATACAGTCTCAGGTCTCCGTTTTCAACCAATCTCCTACAGGCCATATAGTTAGACCTAAGTGTCAATGCACAAAGATTCCTTTAAAGCGGGGTGGTTTACGATCAGGGCCAAAACGGAAGAGAGCTATTACCCCCAAAAACTTACAAGCGCTTCATGATGAGGATTACCCTACCCGTTCTAATGAAGAAGTTCTTCTTGAAAAAATAGCAGATCTCATTGAGATTAAAATCAACACCATTGTTAAACCTCTCATATCCAAGATTGATAAACTGCAAGTAGAGGTCAAGAAGCTGGGTGGCCTCCAAAACACACTTGCAAGCGGCATTGAAAATATAACTACGTTAGTTTCTTGTTTGGGCAATAATTTTAGGGGAGTTGTCACCGGTAGTGACTTGGGCGTCAGGGAAGGAATAGAACTGCTTGGGGAGAACCCATTGCCTTCAACCTTGTCTGCCATCACCGAGGGCTCTACGATACCATGCCCTCCAATAAACCCAACCCTTCCGGCTAACATTCCCCCAGTGGAAATACAAGCACAAGCCCAAACTTTTACTACGGATCCCCTGCAATTTATCGTTGAAGCAACACCTGTGGTCCTAGTCCTCGCAAACGTCCCCCCGCCGGAAAGAGGCACGGCGGAAAGTCCTAATTCCTTGCGTAGCAAATCCTTACACTGGCTAACTAGTAATATGCGGCTAGCTCCAGGGGGGACAGCACCATTTAGCAAGTGTAATTAAATCAGTAACCAGGGTTCCCTGGCTGGGAAATCGGCCAAAAAGATTTAAAGGTGACTGTGTGGCTGTAAGCTTTTCGAATCAATATGTTCTCCCCAATATTCTTGCGAACATCTTTCCCCCTCAACGAAGACAAGGTACCGTGGTCCCCCTCACATTAAAATTCTTTTATGGGGAACAGCAAAATGTATCTATTCCAAGGACTCCCGCAACAGGGTGGAACGTCAACTGGGATTCCCACCTCAGATGGGGACAAGACTCAAGGAACAGCGCACCAGCTCATCGTCATCAACCCTTTATGTCTAACTCTGCTACACAGCCTTTGAAATTGTTTAACCGCTTTGCGCCTCTATCTTTTATGGATCAAAACGATTGACTTTTGCCAAATCAAGACAATGATGGGGAGGGATCACATTCTGTTCTTGGCCCTTTAGCTCAGCCTTCTGCAGGCGCTAGGGCCTGCAGAATTATGAGCTGGAACATTGCTGGGCTTAGATCCAAATTCAAAGATAAGATTTGGTTGGATAAAATTAGGAATTA
Source organism: Triturus cristatus (assembly GCF_964204655.1). NCBI lineage: Eukaryota > Metazoa > Chordata > Amphibia > Caudata > Salamandridae > Triturus > Triturus cristatus. Next base: position 1,136,395,464 of record NC_140594.1, on the reverse strand, counting down.
TGATATTCTTGCTTTCCAGGAAACTTGGGAAACGTCAGATTGTTTGGCCTTAGATGGCTATTCTCATTTTTCCGTACCTGCAGATCCCAGTAAAGCAGGAAGAGCAAGGGGTGGGTTGGTTGTATATATTTCACTTGACGTTAAAGGCAAACCTAGACATATTAAGTCTAAATCCAAAAACTGCCTAGCGGTTGAACTGACTTCACCAAATTGTAATTCTATTTTACTTGTTAACTTTTATAATTCCTCAACCAGTCAATTTCCTAACGAGCATTTGCTATTTCTAGAGGATCTCTTATTAACTCAAAATGAGAATAGTCGTTATGGGCATGAGGTGATCCTTATGGGAGATTTTAACATTCACCCTTGTCAGGCGGGATGTCAGAGGGAAGCTGAGAAATTTCTTTCTTACTCTCCCTCGCCGCATTTTGAACACACACCTAGCGGAGTGGTTTTGGAATTGCTCCTGGCTACCCTCAACCTTTATGATACATGCACTTGCCCAAATGATCTGAGGTCTTCGACATATGTGGGTAATGTCTCGGGTACAATCATTGATTATATTTTCGTATCTTTAAAATTTTTATTTGAAATACTTGTTTTTAAGGTTGAAACCACTGTTTTTAGTGATCACAATCCTGTGATTTTAGAGGTTTTAGCTCAAGGGGTCCTGGGAAATAGAAAGACGGACATAGTGTGCGTGACAGATCTTGTGCTAAGTGATCAAAACCGGAGGCTCAAATGGGATCAAGTTTCTCCAATAACCTTTTTACAGGAAACAATGGCCAAAGTGGCTGGTGAAATAGCCATCTGCTTAGACAATAAAAACCCTAGTGTCACTTTGGTTGAGGCTTTTAGCGTCATTTGCCATCAAGTCAATTTAGACTTGACCATAAAGGCAAAGTCTAATAATCCAAAGGGCCCTAAATGGTTTGATACAAACTGCTCTAAGGCCCACTCAACCCTTTTTAAGGCCCTAAAGCTTAAACCTAGAGACAGAGTCTTGATAGCGCTTTTGAGGAAACAATACAATCTAGCTACTAGGAAGAGGAAATCTGAGATAATAGACGAGGCATGGAATGATTTGCTACTGCCCGAGACACAGAGAGATAGTGCCAAATTCTGGGCAGTTATAAATCATCCATATTTCGTGGGTATAGATAATCAGAGAGCTGACTGCATTATCCCAGATGAACAGTGGGTGACACATTTTAGTAATATTTACAGTCATACTTATTCCACTACAGAATGCGAAACACCTCTCCTAAAACCGCTAACTCACATCTCTCCCTTCACCCAGGAAGAGGTGAAACAAGCAATCAAAGATACACTCTACAAAAAGGCACCGGGGCCAGATGGGGTCCCTGCAGACTTTTTTAAGAGCGCTCCTGAACTTAGCTCAAAAATCTTAACTAACATTTTTAACGCCACAAGGGAATTTATTTTCCCTTCTAGCTGGGCAATTTCGACTATTGTCCCAATCTTCAAGAAAGGACAGAGGACAGACCCGGCCTGTTATAGGCCAATCTCTCTTATTGACTCGAGTGTTAAAATTTTGGGGAGAGTCCTCTTAGGCAGATTGACCCTGATTTTAGAAAGTAAGGGTATTTTATCTAATGCACAGTATGGCTTCAGAGCCAAAAGAGGAACTTTAGATCAGTACCTAAACCTGGAACTAATTTTAAATAAATATGTGATTGCCAGGGGGGGTTCATTGTACATGGCCTTTATGGACCTTTCCTCAGCTTTCGACCTGGTTAACAGGCCGAGGCTGTGGGGGATGCTTTTGGCCATGGACATTGACCCCCCTCTGGTTGCTTATCTAGCTGAGTTACATAGGAATCTTGTGACTTCTGTTAGAGTCACTAGGGAAGGAAGATGTACCTGTCATTTTAGGTCAGAGAGGGGGGTGAGGCAAGGGTGTATACTTGCACCCCTCCTCTTTACCTTATACATTAATAACCTTGAGGCAGTAATGGCAACATCCCATAGTGACATTCCGCGTGCAGGTGAAACAAAAATACCTGTCCTCCTGTACGCGGATGATGCTGTTCTTTTGGCACGTTCTGGAGTTGCGTTAAAAAACTTCTCTTATCTTTTGGAGTCTTTATGTCATCTCTGGATATGAAAATCAATACAGAAAAATCACATGTAATGATTGCTGGATCAGCTGGTAGGAAAAGAAAGTTGTTAACATTTTATTGTGCGGGGAAGGAGGTTAAGAGAGTTCCTTCTTTTCCTTATTTAGGGGTAACTTTTGATGAAAAGGGCACTTGGGGCCCCCAGCTCTTGGTCAAAAGCAGCGCTGTTGCTAGAGCGGCCGCAGGGCTGCTAGGCTTTGCAAAAAAACTGGGTGTCCGTCCTATGGAAAGCATCATCAAAGTTTACAAAGCAAAATGTTTGTCAGTTGCCCAGTATGGCTCTGTCATTTGGGGATACACTAATTCGGTTAAAATACAGAACGTAGAAAATAAATTTTTGAGATCTCTGCTTTCTGTTCCCCAATCAACCCCGACTTTTTCATTGCACACAGAGCTTGGCTTGGGCTATATATCTGACACTCTAAAATTAGCCCCAGTGATTGGCTGGCTAAAAACCTGGCTCAACCAGGAGCTCACTCTAAATCATACTGTTTTAAAAGATTGTTTAGCCCTGGATAGAGCCCTTGACATCCCTTGGGTAAGATACGTGAAAACTCAGCTTACTCTAGCATGTCGCCCGGAGCTCTTCTCATCTCCAGATGGAATAGTATATGAAGACTTAAAATTAGTTAAAAATATCTTGACAAATATATATGCTTTGGAGAGGGAAGCAATAGAGTTGAAAAAACCCATGGTAAAGAAACACTGTATGCTTACCTCCGTTCCAGGAATGGAACCATATCTCTTTTTGGTGACAAATCCTTACCACCGCTTCCTCCTAACGAGATTTCGTTTCGACTTAATTCACTTTATATTGGGCAATTTCAGAACCTGGGCTAGACCTGATGACGCTGAACCTTGTGACTGCGACCATTTTTCAATACAGGATACGATGCATTTCATCATGTTTTGCGGTCATTATATCGAGATTAGAAAAAGATACTTGTTCCCTATTTTGCGCCCTCAGGGATTTATTCAGGTAAAACCAGCCTTGCTGTTTTTGCAACATCTCCCTAATACGAAAGTTGCTTTTTCCGTTGCCAGTTTTTTGGTTGCAGGAGCACGTTTAAATAAGCATCGTACAAGGCATGGGCACTTTATTTCTGAAAAATGAACTTCCTCTATTCTTATTCTTTTGAAAAAACGGTGTTTTATTAAACCCTTCTTTTTATCTTTTTAAATATTTATGTATGTCCTATTGTAAAATTTAGTGTTTTTTATTATGTTTGTTTGTAAAAAAAATTTTGAATCTGATGAAATGATGACATGTATTTTTGCTCGTTCTTTTATGATTTTTAATAATCGAATAAAGATAATTGACTGACTGACTGACTGACTGGAGCCGGCCTGGATGAGCCTGCTGCACAGTCTGCCCAAAACACGAGAGGTTACGAGGCCCTCAGAGAGACAATGCCGAGGCTAGTGGATAGGAGAAGCAACACTGCCATCTAGTGGCTGTTGCTCAGTAACACGCTTACGGAAGGTAAAAGACTGAAAGCACATGCCTGGAAGTAAAGGGGACTGTCTGTCATAGCCTGTAACCAGTGTCAGTGGTGAGGCACTCACACCTCCCCACCAGATGACAAGTTGAGTGCTGTGAGTTGCAGTCATCACGCAAGCAATGCTTAAAACCTTGAGGAAAAGATAGCAACCCGTTGCCACCACACAGCCAAGACCGCCAGGCCGAGACTGCGAAAGGAGAGTCAGAGCCACGTGTAGACGTCAGAAAGGAGAGCACAGCACCAAGCAAGTGAGCAGCAGCACAGGAACAGAATGCGCAGCAAGTGCACCCAGTGAAGAAAACGAAGGGCGCAGTCGGAAGCGCACCAAGCAGAGGCGACCAGAAAGAGGTCGAAGAAGTTGTCGGTTAGACCACCAGAATCACGGACGCCCTGTAGAGGGCAGAATTGAAGAAGACCTGAAGAAGGCAGAATTGAAGAAGACCCCGAAGAGGGCAGAATTGAAGAAGACCCCGAAGAGGGCAGAATTGAAGAAGACCCCCGAAGAGGGCAGAATCGAAGAAGAATCGAAGAAGACCCCGAAGAGGGCAGAATTGAAGAAGACCCCGAAGAGGGCAGAATTGAAGAAGACCCCCGAAGAGGGCAGAAGAGCAAGACCTTCTCAGAGAGATGGGGCCAACGAAAGTTCCCAAGAGGAGGTACAAGTCCTACTGACAGGACAGACCTGAGACAGGTCCACAGGGAAGGTGAGACCGTCTGGACGACGACGTGACCAGCAAGATGTCCATGTGACATCAACATGAGACGTGTGGCAGGATGCCACCTCCAAGTGAGATCCTGATCGAATGGAGGAGAAGAGAGTGGCATAACGCCACTTCACAAAGGGAGAAGGACTAGCGACAAAGCGCCACAGGGCAGACAACCATTACAGGTGTGCAGGAGAAAAGGAACAGAGCGACAGGGCAGAGGGCTCGTATCACCACAGTATGAGTGCACCCCGAGACACCAGACAGTCACCCGCTGGACCGACGTCCCGGGAGACAGCCCACGGAAAAGAACCAAACGTAAGCCGCAACCAGCGCGAAGTGAGTATCTCTCAATGCTTCCACGCGCGACTGTTCAGTCCAAGCATCAGCAGTCCAAATCAGATGACATCCCTGCGTCCCACTGCAGATGCCACGGGTGACGGACAACCTCAGCAAGATAAAACTGTGAAGCCCCTCCAGTCCTCCAAGCTCCACAGGATCAGACCGCTGCCTGCTGCCCAACTGAAGAGCAATCACCGGAGCTCCACTAGGCGAGCCACCCAGGACCCGTCTGTGTGCCACTGTCAACCTGTAGCATACCGAAGTAGAGCACACCCACGGTCCACACGGTTGCATGGCAGCCCAGCGGGAAGACTCTCCAGGAGGCTCCAATGGGAGAAGAGTCTGAGTGAGAGGCAAATCGAAAGTAGCTCGGCAGTCAGAAGCAAGGAAGACCATCAACCACGTCGCCTCCAGGCAAAGGCTTCGCATACAGAGATCTTCCAGAGTGGACCTCACCGCAGCTCTCAATGAACTGATGCTGGACCTTCATACATGGACTTCGACACTGCAAGACAAGGCCGATCTAAAGCACGTTGCCAAGGCCAACAAAAACATCATGACCTTGCAGTCCAAGGCTCCAGCGCTGCCTAGTTGACGGCCTGAAGAAACTGATTTAGTACTATCCGTTGTTTGTTTATTTTTCTTCCAGGTTGGACTTTTATTCTTTCTTTTCATTAAAGGTTGGGGGGGATGTAGTGTCTAGCTAGACACGTTCTTGTGTTCCGCCTGTGATGTAATACACACTTTACACCCACCCACCACAGGCGTCACCAGTCAGGTGATCCTGCCAATAAAAGGGGCCGGGCACACGTGCCCGGGGCAGTTATTACACCACCCTGCAGAGTGTCTGTGTCAGTCCTTCATCACTATGTGGGCCTGAGGCCCAACATTACACAATGGAATGGATGATTGCTGAGCAGTCGAAGGCTAGGAAAAGAGTCCCTGGGAAAGCTGGTAGGCTACTTGAAAGGGGGGTGGCCTGGTCCGGCCTCTAACGGGCTAAGATAATGCTTCTGCCGCTCGGCGGGCCCACGTGGATTTGTGGGCCTGGTCTTGTGGGCTGCCGCCTCCACGGAATACATTCCCAGGTCCGTGGCTTTCAAACATCCAAATATGCAATAATTAGTCTATTACCTCAGTTCAAGAACAGCTTGAGTTCAGGAACTAGAAGCTGAGGGCTAAGCTCTACTATCAGCTGAAGCCCTTAACCCCGCCTGCGACATGCCCCCGCAGCTACATACATGAACACAAAGGGTGCCGCGGCAGATCAAGAGGCCCAAAGGTTATCATGCCAACACACCAGTGCCACGCTCTTACCACTGCACACCACAAGACCCACCCTGCCATACACCTGTGCCTGGCCATCCCAACGAGCTGTCCGGGTACAGCGATGATGGCAGAAGCAGCAAAACTGCAGCAGCAGCACTAATGGTCAGCTGATTGGTGGGTTACAGTATCGCTGTCTCATGGCAACAACCTAGCATAACAGCTGGTGGCAAGACGGCATAAGAAGCATGCTTCCTGCAGCAAAAACCTCCTTCCATCTTACCATGTGTTTCTCGGGCTCAGGTTGCGACTCCCCCTCTCCAGTCTCTCAGCCCTTTAGCATTCCTGTACAACAGTGTGGTGGTGTTTAGCGGGCACAGTCACATCTCTGACAGTTGGGTAGTACAGGGACAGTCAGGTGCCATGACCCTTCTACTTTCGTAGCTTGAGCGAGAGTGAGTGCCACTGGATAGTGTTGCATAACATGAAGCATTTACATTGTTAAGTCACCAAAGAGAGTCACTATTCCTAAGATAAGTATTGGGAAATAAGTTGTGTTAGACAAATGGATATGAGTCGGAGAGACTTTTACTTGATGCCCTCACACACCCCGAAGGATGTCATGCTTCATCACAGGGCGGTGCTCCTCGTTGAGCCGGCACTGATATGCTCTACGGGTCCCCCGAATGGTCACTTTGTCGGAGATCTTTTTTGTGATCTAGCCGTATGGTGTGTGCAGGTCAGTGTGCAGTGCTATATGAGAGGTGACAATTAAAAATGACTAGAGGGTATCTAAGGTAGACTAATTTTAATGAGGGGGATCCCTCTGTCATAGTTTAAAAAAAGCAAAATGTTTTGTGCTGCTTGAGAGTAGTTATGACCCTCAGTAGCTAGACAAGTGCAGTGTTTTTTAAAAATAAATTATACCATATAACATGTCATAAGTGATGTAATATGTGAGGTCATTAGCAGTGCATGGCAGAGCGCAAGTTATAATTAGTTCTGCTACTATAACTGTGAATTTCTTTGTTTTTTTTAGTTCAAAATGGTCATGTTGGCACTGATATATTCAACTAAGTATAATGTTTCTTTAACCTTTATTTTTTTTAGTGAATTTCTAATGTTTTTTAAAAACAAAAACAGGTCTTTTTACCACACCTAAGAAAACAAGTTACTTACCTGTAACTGTAGTTCTCCAGTATTGGAGCTTTCATAGATTCACATGCCTGAATCATTCCCCGTCGTCGAGACGGGAGTCTCCGGTACATAAAAAAGCCTTGCTTAGTAGTATAGCAAACTGAAAAGAGGCCTAGGACCATTTCCCTTATGCAACCCATAACCTTCGTTATGTAAAAAAGGACCAAACTTATCTCTGAACCAATCAGAGCCTCTCACCCTCTAGAACACTACTGATAGAACCTCTTTCCCCTCAGATTTTCATGCACTTGTGCCATAACACCTTTTGTGCTAAATCCGGGGTGAGCCTCTCAGGGGAGGAGGGTGGGTTGCATGTGAATCTATGAAAGCTCCTACTGAAGAACTACAGTTACAGGTAAGTAACTTGTTTTCTTACTACAGTATTGGAGCTTTCATAGATTCACATGCCTGAATCAGAATAGCGAGCAGTAAATCATAGCACATTTTTTGTTACCCAAGACCTGGAACAAGGGAACATATGTAGTGTGATAAAAGCGGTCTTCCTATACCAATGCACACATAAAAAATACTCTGCAAATTGCATCTAATACAATAAACAACAATAAAAGGTGCAAATGTAACCAATAAAGGAAGGAGGGATGGTAAAGAGGGCTCACCGTTACTGGATAAGGTTCCTCAGCACCGCTTCTCCCACCACCACATCTCTTCCTGTGGCTGCATCCAAGCAGTTATGCCTGGTGAAGGTGTGCGTACTTGTCCAGGTCGCTGCCCTGCAGATATCCTGGATCGGCACTCCTGCAAACAAAGCAGTGGAGGTGGACACTACTCTTGTCGAATGGGCACAGACTTGTGCATTCAGAGGTCGTCCAGCCGCCTGATGACAATACTCTATCGCACTGGAAATCCATCTGGCAATTCCCCTTTTTGACAAAGGGAAACCCTTCCTGGGTGCGCCGAAGGTGACAAAAAGTTGTGAAGACTTGCGGAAAGGTTTAGATTTCTGCAAATAGAACTTTAGACAGCGTTGGACATCCAGCGAGTGGAGAGCTCTTTCCGCCGCTGTTCTTGGTTGAGGAAAGAATCGTTTGAGAATTAGTGGCCCATTTAAATGAAAATCAGTTGGTACTTTTGGAATGAATTTTGGATTAGTCCTGAGTATCATTCTGTTCTCTTTGAATTGTAAGAAAGGATCTTGGACCGTGAGAGCCTGTATTTCTCCCACTCTCCTGGCTGAAGTGAGCGCGATGAGAAGTGCAGCTTTCCACGACAGGAATTTAAGATCTGCCCTGTGTATTGGCTCGAGGGGCTGTTTCATTAATTGGGAAAGAACAATGTTCAATTGCCAGAGAGGTGGTGGAGGCTTTACTGGAGGGAAAACCCGGAACAATCCCTTCATGGATTGTTTGATGACTCTTGCGGACCACAGAGATGGTCCAGAGGAAGTCCTTCTGTAGCGTGATATTGCAGCTAGGTGTACCTTTATAGATGCATGAGCCAAACCAGACTTTGCCAAAAGCAAAATGTATGGAATAATCTTGTGTGCTGCCGAGTTCAGAGGATGAATGTTACATCTTTTGCACCATAAACAAAATCTCTTCCACTTCATCCTGTACGTTTTGTTCATACTATCCGCGCTGGCTCTAGATAGTATCTCTCTGCACTCCGCTGAGATATTTAGATGCTGAAATTCGCAGTGTTCAGGAGCCAGGCCGCTAAGTGCAGTGATTTTGGGTCCGGATGAAGTACTTCCCCCCGGAACATCGTCAGGAGTGATGGTATTGCCTGGAGGCTAATGGGAAGTTCCTCCGACAGTAGTAGAAGCTCCGCGAACCAGTGTTGCCTGGGCCACCATGGTGCTATCAGGATTATCTTGCAAGGTTATTTTTTGATCTTCATAAGAACACGTGGCAGGAGGGGAATTGGAGGAAAGGCATAGGCAAAGACACTTGACCATGCCATCAATAACGCATTCCCCCAAGATCCCCGTTGGGGAGGCCAGCTTGCGAAGAACTGGGATTTTTTGTTCTCCACTGTTGCGAAGAGGTCTACTGTCGGTTTTCCCCATCTTTGGAAGATGCTGTTTAGACTCCCTTGGTCGATCTCCCATTCGTGGCAGGTGGATTTGAGCCTGCTGAGAGTATCCCCCTTGACGTTCTGGTCCCCTGGGAGATGTTCCGCTGTTATGGATATCTTGTGTTGCAGCGCCCATTCCCATATCTTTTGGGCTTCTTGAGACAGGGAGAGTGATCTTGTACCTCCCTGTTTGTTTAAATAGTGCATTGCTGTTGTGTTGTCCGTTCTTATTAACACAGCTGATCCCTGTATCCTTGGTAGGAATGCTAACAATGCTAAGCAGACGGCTCTGAGATCCAAGAGGTTGATGTGCATTTGCTGTTTGTGCAACTTCCAGTGACCACTGACTTGGAGGTCCTGAAGGAACGCTCCCCAGCCTTCTAAGGACGCATCTGTCGTAATCACCAGTGGGTCTGGTTGTGTAAGGAATGAAAGACCCTGCGAGATGTTCCGCTTTTGGGTCCACCATGTTGCAGCGTGGACCATGGTGGGCGTTACCCTGACTATATCGTCGAAGGATCCTTCCGCCTGATGCCATTGTAGATCCAGTTATTCTTGCAACGGACGCATCCTTAGCCTGCACAAAGGTACAAGGGGAATGCAAGATGAAATCGTTCCCAGCAATGATTTGTACTTGCGTGCTGAAAGACACTTTCTTTTTGATAAAACTCTGGGATAGAGATATTATTCCCAGCTGTCTTTCCTTGGAGGGGAACGCTTTGTTTACCTCTGTGTCTAGTATCGCTCCCAAGAAGGTGATGTTTCGTGTCGGCTGAAGAGATGATTTTTCTTTGTTTAAAGTCAGACCTAACCTGGCAAACAGTTCCATGCAAGCCATTGTTGACGACCGGGCCGATGCTGCTGATGGCGCTTTGACTAACCAGTCGTCGAGGTAAGGAAAAACTTGGTGTTTCTGTTTCCTTAGAATAGCTACCACTGGGGCCAGGCATTTCGTAAAAATTCTCGTGGCTGACTTCAGGCCGAAAGGTAGTACCTTGAATTGGTAATGCTCTTCGGCCACCATGAACCGAAGGTACTGCCTGTGGGAAGGATGGATGGGGATGTGAAAGTACGCATCCTGTAGGTCCAATTTGGTCATATGATCTCCTGGGTTTACGAGCAGCAGAATATCTTGGAGTGAAACCATTCTGAAAGATTGTTTCTTGAGATAGGTGTTTAGGGACCTGAGGTCCAAAATAGGACGCCATTGGAGAACGTTTTTCTTGACTAGAAAAATACCGGGAATAAAATTCCCTTCCTCTCTGGGAGTTTGGTACCGGTTCTATTGCTCTCTTTCGGAGCATTGTCCGAATCTCCCGACGCATCTGATGTAAGTATTTGACCTCTTGATGTTTTGGCGGTGTACAAGGGGGCGTTTGTAGAAGTTCTAAAGTGTGTCCGAATTGTATTATGTTGAGGGCCCATTGGTCCGTAGTTATTTGCTGCCAATTTTGAAGATAAGACATTTTTCCACCCACGGGAACATGTGACGTAAGAGGAATAGGTGTAGCCGGAGTCAGAAAGTTGTCATTGTTGTCTGGTATTGTCCTTCCCCTGACTACCTCCTCGACCTCTAGGAGTAGATTTTGTGTAACCTCCTGTTTGTCATTGTGTATACTGTTGACGGTAGGGCTGAGATGAGGTGGAGTAAGAAGTGTATCTGCCTTGTTGGTAACCTCCTCTATAGGAGAATTGGCCCTTACCTCTAGAGCCTCGAAAAGGCACCTTCCTATATCGCAGCGTTCCCAGTGATTTTGCGGTATCGGTATCTTTTTTGATACTCTGCAAAGCCTCGTCGATGTGTTTCCCGAACAAATCCTCTCCATTGAAGGGAAGGTCCAAGATTTTATTCTGGACTTCAGGCCTAAACGCTGTTGCTCTCCTTGCCGGCGTAAGACTGCCGCTCCTCCCAAAGATCTGAAGGCCGTGGTCGCAACGTCCATTGCGCAATCTATAACTTCAGCCGAAGTCCTTTCTCCTTCTTGGAGGATCTTTCTGGCCTCCTGTTTATCAGCTTCTGGAATGCTGTCTTTGTAAGGCGAGAGGTCGCACCACATTTGTCTATCATACCTGCCCAGAATAGCCAGGGCATTTGCCGCCTTAACTAGAGGTGCAGACATGGAAGAAAATCTCTTCCCCGCATTATCCAAGCGCCTACCCTCTCTGTTGGGAGGCGTCATAATTGGAGCTGATGGATTCCTTGATTTCTGCTGTGCCACCTGGGTTATAACTGAGTTCGACTTGGGGTGGCCTAGTAGACAAGCTGGAGCATCTGAGGGCGCTTTATATTTCTTGTCCAGTCTTGCGAGTACTGGAGTAACCGTTGCTGGTGTCTCCATGACCTTTGTGTAGAAGTGGGCCTGCACACCTTGTCAGAAATGTGCTGATCAAAAAGCTTAATAAGTGTTTAGTGATGTCTGCGTGCTACCTCACGAAGAGGTACAGCCCTGACCCCTGGGGAATAAGCTACTATTATGAGGCCTGGAGTTACCCAGGTCTGTGAGATGCACAGCTGATGTCCCTGTGGGTTTCAAAACTAATCGTTGAATTCAACGATTAGTTTTGAAACCCACAGGGACATCAGCTGTGCATCTCACAGACCTGGGTAACTCCAGGCCTCATAATAGTAGTCTCCATGACCTTGACACCTTCTTCCCATATATGACTGACAATTGGGAGAGATCGAACTGCCTTGCAATATGGCTCCTTGAAATCGTACAAGAAACATTCCATCTTGTCAGATGACATGGTGAGCGCAAATCTCTTTGTAGCTCTCTCCATTAAATTATGGGACTCCCCGATGTCCTCCGGACACTGGAGAATCGACAGGTTTCGGTGAAGGAGACGAAGGCGACGGAATGAGATAATCGTCCCACTCATTACTAGGGTCCGTTATCTCTCCCTCTTCCTGTTCATCATCAGATGTCACTGGATATTGTTGAGGCCTTGGTAGTGGTGATATAGGCAAGGACTCCGGTAAAACCTCTTGCCTTCGCACTGGCGTACATGGAATAGAGCGTGGCTGAGATGTAGTCACCGGTATCTTTTGAGAAGTATGAGGTATAGGATGCCTCCTTTTATAATCATCTAACATAAACTGCAGATCCGTTAGCAATGAAGACGGAACGCTCACCATCTCTTCCTGGTATTCCTTGTGATAGTGTAGCTGGGGACAATCCTGAAACCCCTCATACTCATCATCCCAGTCATCCTCTTGGCACTTTACATGTAATTGCGACGGGCTACTGGCATAGCCAAAAGGGCAATTATTATCCTCCTCCTCCTGTGACTCTTCCTCTTCTAACAGGTGGGATGGTACTAGAGGTGTCACCTTGCTTGGAGAGGTAAGTTCTGGAGTAATTCAACTCTTCCTGGCAAATTCCCGTTTTTTTTCTCGACGAGATCGCCGTCGAAACCGCCGACGAAACTATCGTCGTCGATGCTGCCGTCGACGCTGCTGTTACTTTCGTCGTCGTTGCCGTCGACTATCCTGTTGTTGCTGCCGTCGACGATCCCGTCAACGACGTAATTGTGGTGGTCGTCGTAGTCGATGCCGTCGTAGTTGAAGGTCTCGGGTCGACACTGCCGTCGACTATGCCATCGTCGATGGAGATATAGCTTTAGAAGTTAGTTTAACCTCAGTTTTCTTCTTCGATGATGCTATTTTCTTCGTCGACGCTCCCGTAGATTTTACCAATTTTTCCTCAGGAGGTGTGGAGGCCGGCTTCTTGAGAGAATGTTTGACTTAGGGGGTGATTCTGAGGTCTCTGAACTTGTCCTCTTTGTATGTTTTACCCCTGAAGCATGACCCTTGCTCACCTTTTCCTTACGTGGAGGAGATTTTGAGGGACTGCGCCCTGAAGACCGAATAGTGGTCATTTTAAGGGCCTTCTCAGGTCTTTCCCCTGAGGTATGAGCCTGAGGAGATCTGCTTCTTTTCTGAGCTCTCCTAGAAGTTGTAGACGCCTCATCACTGTCACTAGACATGACGTCTTTACTGGTTTTAAGTTTTTGAAGCCATAGTAAAAGCCTTCCTTCACGATCCCTCAGTGTTTTATTAGAAAAGGTACGACATACCTTACAGTCCTTTGCCTGATGGTCTGGGTAAAGACAGTATATGCAATCTTTATGAGGGTCGTCTGTATATAGCCTTTTCTTTGAACAGGTAGCACAGGCTCTAAATAAACCTTTCTTCTCCTTGTCAGCCATTCTCAGGAGTTGGTGAAGAAAAAAAGCAGTTGAAGAAACTCTCAAATCTTGAATGAAATAGAAATAAACTGTAGAATTTGAGCAGAGCTCAAAGGAGACTCCCTAGCACAACGTGCGGTAGAAAATCTGAGGGTCAAGAGGTTCTCTCAGGAGTGTTCTAGAGGGTGAGAGGCTCTGATTTGTTCAGAGACTAGTTTGGTCCTTTTTTACATAATGAAGGTTATGGGTTGCATAAGGGAAATGGGCCTAGGCCTCTTTTCAGTTTGCTATACTACTAAGCAATGCTTTTTTATGTACCGGAGACTCCCGTCTCGACGACGGGGAATGATTCAGGCATGTAAATCTATGAAAGCTCCAAAACTGGAGTAACTATTATGTTACTTTAACCTTTGTTCTTTTCATTTAATTTCTAGGGCTTTTTAACGTAAAGTAATATTTTATTACTATACGTAACACCAACCCCACCTCCTAGCGCGGCCTTTGGCCCTGCATGCTGGGTTTTGCCTGCAGCAAACCCCCCAACAGGCAGCCAAACCCATACTGTGCACTGTATGTGGCCAGGGCCTGTAGTCAACCCACTTTGAGCCAGCACTGTGTTTACTACTCCTTACATCTTGACCGTATACTACACCTTACATCTTTACCAGTCACTACAGAAGAGATTGTGGGCCAATAAATCAACAATGCAGTCACCTCCATCAAGTATTTCAGATCGTTTTTCAATTTGCAGTTGTAAAGAAAACACACTGTCCATCAACCTCGAAAATGGTGGGAACACCGGTGCGTTCTACTAATGTGAAAGGGGTGGGGCCAAACAGGCGTAGCTTGTAGGTTATTTGGCACCTCTGCATACTCAGCAGCACTTAAAAGGGAGAACTATGGATTCTACTCTCAGACCAGGTGATGACAAGAAAGAACCCACTCATCCTGGACAGTTACTACAGAAGAGACTGCGCTCCAATAAATCAACAATGCATTCACCTCCATCACAGATTTCAGATCATTCTCAATGTGCAATTGTAAAGAAGATACACTGTCCATCAGCCTGGAAATTGGTGTGAATACCGCTGCATACTACTAACTGGAAGGTGTGGGTCCATACGAGCGGAGCTTGTAGGTGATTTTGAGCCTGTGCATACTCAGCAGCAACTAAAAGGGAGAAGTGTGACTATTTTTTCAAAGGAGAGGGGGCTACATGTCCCATCTATACGAGCCTAATTTGAGCCCAGGGACCCCATCTCATGGGGCAGTCGTTTCCAAACTTCACCGTGGCAACCCGGTGCTCTGCCAAAACCAGCCAGGGGTGCCACCGTCGGAGTTGCTGAGCAGAGTCCATTATGAATTACACCGGTCTCTGGAGCGCAGGCAGGGTGTGCTATGTCTGGCACCCGCTAGGTGGTGCACTTGCTGCCTCGTCATCCAAACATAAAGGATAATGACCATCCATATTTATAACATCATAAAAAACTTTTTTTTTAAGACACTCTGAAGTGTTTTCAATATAAAAGATCTTTAGTTTTAACTGTGGGAGTTCAGAAATTCTTCCTACATTTTTATCATATAATATAGTGCTCGCTATAAACAGGACATCCTTGTGAAACCTGATGTGATCCACTCGTGGTGTACCTCGCAGGTGACGGATTGCCTGCTTACAGGGACAGGGATTCTGTGCTGTGGTATACACTGTGTTACGTTGTTAAATAACTTTTTTACAGTAGGATTATCATAGTGAGACCTTGTGACTGCACTCTACTATCCATGCTTACTTGTTTTTAGCAAAACTGCGACTTTGCTATGATTGAAATACTTTTTAAATGAAAAGTCAGCTGGTTGCAGCAGTTTCTTTCTCTTCAGCTGTCCATCGAAGCCAAATAAAACAAATATCACATAAATAAATGGACATTGATGTATGCCAAACTACAGAACACACAGTAGTAAACCTTTACAGGCAAAACCTTTTCAAGCACTTCAATTACGTCACATCCTAAGCTTCATAAGATATGTCAGTTATGCAATTATGTACTTCAATCTAATGTTTTGTAATATAAACTAACTTTATGACTTGGTACTGGAGTTTTTGAGTACTTCACAATCTCTTATAAATCAGGCGATATGTTTGCTGACTCCTTATGTAATTAGGCCAAAATAGGCAAAAATGGATCCAGCAGGTTTAAATGAATTGTGTCACTGGTCCCGGTAATGCAGACGTTACCTCTTTTTCTGTTCGCCTAAAGAGCAAACCCTGGGGTCGCAGAGGACAGTCAGAAGCAAACAAGTATTGGAAAAGTCAAAAGGTCTGGCTTTAATTTGCTAACAAAGGCAAACAGCATTTATACCATCATTTGTTTGCATGCTGTACATGCTGTGTTTGCATGCATTACCACATTAGTTCTTAACCTTTTGGCGTGTATGAACCCTACTGAATCATTATTGGAAGCCGGCGACCCCGCTGAGTATTATTGGGAGCAAGGGACACCCAGCCTAAGCAATTTCTGTGATTTGAACTACAAAATAAAGCATAGAAATACAAAGACAAGTATATGCCAAGCAAACGCTCAAATATTGAAATATCTTATTTAATTCGCAAGCAAAAATAGAAATCAATCACAAAGAATTGAAAAATTGGCGATCCAATTCCAGAAATACAAACTCAGTCAGCATTTTACCCATTGCGCCATCCAGCTAGCCGCGAGTCTGTAGACCCACAGCATTGCACATCTACGAAAGTCTTTGTATGGTCATAACACAAGTGCCTGTCATCAGATGAAGATGTACCAATCAGCTAGCATTGATAGCACCTGCAAAAACAAGTGGGGAATATTCCTCAAAAAACACCAAAGCAGAGACCACCATACAAGGCAATCTATATGCAATGCAACGTTGAACACAGACTAAGTGAAAAGCGCATTCTTTTGAGAGGTAACAGACTTGTTATAGCAGCGGATCTCCAGGACAGAGCCTGTCAATTACTTCAACAACGCCACCAAGGAATGGTAATGACCAACACCCAAAACCAAAGGGGATGATGGACGGAGTGTTGAACATTGCAAGCACTCACCCCCAGTCAAATGATCTGAGTTTAATCCATCATCATTCTTTAGCTCACACCGCCACATCAGTTCAGACATGGCCATTTGCAAATCAGTCTGACCCTTTGCCTCATGCCAACAGTCCAGCCCGAACTGCCAAGCCATGTCTTCCCTGGACCGGAAACAAGCATGCTGGGACCGGTTTCTGACTAATCAGCCGGCGTCATCAGCCAGGCTAGCTTGAATCCAGTGGCAAAGTGAGCAAGGGACCCACGTGTGGGCATACCCTGCCAACTTAGGGTGAACAAAGGAAAACCGAAGGGGATGATGGACGGAGTGTTGAATATTGCAATACCCGCCTCAGAGCAAAGGTGTGCTTTCCATGCCTGGATATCCACATAGAAGAAACAATATGCTGCTGCTGGTTATGCCATGCTCCAGGCGCTAGAGCGTGACCAGAAACCATCACCACTCAACAGGCAACACTGAGTCCAGGTCCCTCTTGAGAGCAGATCTATCCAAGGGGATGGGTGACAACTGCTGGGCATCATGGCTGCCTGTTCAGAACTCCCAGTGGTCGCAATGGTGTCATCCACTGCCTTCAAGCACATAAAACCCAAACAAGAAAGGGCATTGCAGACCAACATATACTCTGTGACATATGACAACAACACAGTCAGCAGTGCAAACGGACAACACACACACAAAAAATATCTGTGCATAATTCTGTTTGTAGATTACTTGGGGATGCAATGCTGATGTCAATGAGGCGCCTACTGTGTGTGCCAAAAAAGAGTAAGGGTGTGTTTACTATATGTATGTGGGTGCAGAGGGATGTTTGCATCCGGTAAAATGCATAAACATATCCTTGCTGAGAACAAGAGTGTTGACAAAACTACTTAAAAATGCCTGCTGACAATATAAATCCAACCAGAAAGGCAACATTTCCCACCTCATCTGCCCTCTAATGTGCAGCTCACACTGCCATCCCAGCTAGGTTCGCACTAAACACATAGGGGCAGATTTATGAGCCCCTTCCGCCACTTTTGCGTCACTTTTCCCATGTTAAAAGTGACGCAAAAGTGGCGCAAGGGGCTCATAAATCTGCCCCATAGTCGCTCAGTTTCAATGTCTGACTAGCTGCTCCACTGCACTGTTTTTTCTCTTTTGGGGATTTATGTTCTTTGTTTTATAATGTGATAAACAAGATTGTAAGAATCCCCGAATCCAAGGAAAAAACCTGGCCCTGAGTACCTATTCACAAATGGTCCTAGGGAATTGCAATAATGCATAAAGCCCTTGCTTGTCGAACTTCAGTGAAGGGTCTGGTCAGCTCTCCTTGTATTTGTTCGAGATAGGAGATGGGGGGGGAGGGACGGGGGGGACATTCTCTACAGGTAAAAGCGGCAATGTTCTTTCTTCTTCTCCTCAGACGTGTCCGTCGTGACCCCCACTTTCACCTCTTGCAGTGGGATGTCATCTTGTGGGATTCGCTTCATGGCCGAGGAAACATTCTTAGAAGGGAAAAGTCCATCTTGGTCAGTAGGCAGTGGACCCTCCCCTTGAACCTGAGTTCATTGAGTCAAATACACAAATATCCAGACTTCTGCTAAGTAACAGGTAGATGTCCTCCTAGAGAGGGGAGACAGAACACCTAAAAGGACCATGGCTAAATGTACCAGTGACAGAGGTTTTTGACACCACACCACATCCAAAGACCACGAAAGATGACGGGCAGCTCCTCCACATCGCTTTATTATGGCGGCTGCATTATTAGCAGGTCAGAGCAGGCGAAAAGGCAGGTCCAACTGCATAAATGAATTAGCCTGTCTTTCCAGGCCAGAGGTAGAATTATTTTTTCAAATCAAAATTTTGGAGCGCTCTCATTCAATATGCGTCATACAGTAATCAGCTCAAGAGTGCCATATTCAATTTTAAGATCCTTCCATTAGCCATCATCCCAGTGTGAAATAAAAACAGCAAACCAGCTCTTTTCCTTTTCTTTGGTGGAACTTCTTCAGGGCTGTGGGAAACATAAACATACAAAACTCAAACCAATAGACATTTAGGGGCATATTATTGGGCCTGTGTGCCGCCGGAACAGCACTTTTTGTGACGTTTAAGTGGCGCACACGGCTTAGCCCTATCTACAAGGCCAGGTAAAGCCACCCTGCGTTAAAGAAGCGTTCAATGGGTTATCGCACGCAGCGCCCATGGACTTTGATGCTGTAAACCTGGGTCAGAGCCAAACCCTTGCACATCCCTACAGCAGGTGTAACTAGGATTAAACATTTCTCCTTGGTTTGTCCTCTTACCATGTGTGCTGCATTCAACGCCTCAATTGATTGTTTTTGTGCAGGAAGGTGCCCCTTCATGCACAAAAACAATCCTGGCAACAACACAAGCACCCTTGCGCCACGGTGCAAGGTTGCATGCGTTGGTGCACAGCTGCTAACTGTGCACTGACGCTGGCTGAAAGGACAGGAATGCACGGTATTTTGTAAATACCGTGCATTCCTGCCCTTTCGAATTGACGTAAGGAAACTCAGCAAAATAACCTGCAGCGCTGACCTGCGCCAATTCTTTGAAAATATGCCCCTTATTGTATAGTTCACCACAATTTTTATGTTAAAGGTTTATTTTTTTATAGCGTTTTGTGTTTAAAAACATAAACATCTTTTTAAATTAGTATATACAGAGCGACAACCATTTCTTGGTAAATACACTGGGGCAGATTTATGAGCCCCTTGCGCCACTTTTGCGTCACTATTAACATGGGAAAAGTGACGCAAAAGTGGCGCAAGGGGCTCATAAATCTGCCCCACTGACTGTTGTCTAAGTGTTGCATGATCATAAAGGTACTTACTGAATGAGTGCACTCCAAGCCTTTGTATTGATTGCATTGGGTATTAAATTGGAGACGCCCATCAGAAATATAGAGAACTGGCCAGAAGTGCTGCAGACTGTTGCTAGAGCTGCTACTGTGAATTGTGTGGTGTTTAATATTCTTTAATTACCTGGAAGTAAAGCATTCTGGAAAGTGAAGTTTAAAGATGCAGCGTCTGCTTCAATAAGCATTGGCATGGCATGCTTTCTTCGTTGTAGACCTGATTGTTTCAATGGTCAATTGATACTGATGCATCTTGCACTTTAACATTGGCATAGGTAGGATGAGAGTCATGTCTTTTATTGGCTCTGACATGCCCTTTAACTTTGGAATATCTCGGACGAGGGCCTTTTCTTTCCTTGCTGCTGGCCCTGATATGCATGTGCATGTTTATTAGTACTTGCCTTAGCCCGCCCTTGCTCTCTATCCGCTGCTAGTATGAATGAATGTTTGCATTTTAATCATGTGATAATGTATGGGGCACTCTGTTCATACTGTTGTGTTTTTCCCCTAAATTGTAATGTTTGCTATGATTTTAATTATTTGTGTATTCAGAATAATCTCGAACTTTGAATAACATGTTTGACTCTCATAATGCAAAAGAGGTAAGCAATATATATAACAAGCAGTGGCAAAGCCAATTTGTCTGGCTTTGACAAGCTGGTGCAAGGATCAGATTTTTTTTGCAGGCTTATGTTGCATTTAAGAAAAAATGCCACACATAAACATGACAAATACATGCTTGCAATAAAATTTTTAATAATAACCACTGTATATTATTTTGATAGACTAGAAAATGCGCCTACTAGTGGTCAGGTGCACTTCGCAGGTATATGGGTATATAATGAAGCACATCAAACGGAAATATGATACCTATTGGAAAAGTGGGTAGACCATTTCCATGCCTTATATAGTACAAAGGCAGCATTCGGCTCCCACAATGACACACGCATAATCTCCCCAAGGACCACATGTGCAGATGAGACAATTACTATCCTATCAAGGCCCATTCATGAAGAAGGTGCTGAGATCACCCTTCTTGAAGTCTCAAATGCAATAAAGAAACTTCCCCCCGGTAAAGCACTGGGTCTAGACAAGCTTCCTGGGGATCTCTTTCGGGAAGAACCAACAATTTGGGGCCCTTACCTATGGGTATTATTTAATTCCATAATGAAAGGTATGTCGATCCCCGAAACCTGGGCGGGGCAGAAATTGTCCCAGTTTTTAAAAAGGGCTCCCCACTTCTCCCTGCAAACTATAGACCAATCAGCTCGATCGATGTTACGCAAAAATTGTTTGCACAGGTACCCCTTTTAGCCCGCCGTCAGGGCTGGATGGAAGACAATGAAATTCTGAGCCCATATCAAGCCGGTTTCAGGAAGAACATCTCCACAGTCGACCAAATAAATAGACTTCAACTTATATTTTGGAAAACTGTGAGAATGGAGGGTGGCAGCCTCTATTTAATCTTTGTGGACCTAAAGACGGCTTTTGATCTGGTGCCCAGAGGTAAATTATGGGGGGTACTTAGAGATATCGGGATCCCCTCTTACCTCTTAATCATGCTTATGAGGTTGCATGAAGCTAACTTTGCCCAAGTAAGATGTGGGAAAGGGGGAGAATTAACTTCACGATTCCCAGTTGACAGAGGAGTGAGGCAGGGGTGCGTGCTTGCACCTATCCTGTTCTGCCTCTTTGTCAACGCTCTGATTGGCTAACTTATTGAGGTTAAGGATAATGATGCCCCAAAGTTAGCAAACTCAAAGGTCCCGGCACTGATGTTTGCAGATGACACCCTTTTAATGTCTAAGTCGCCGATGGGAATACAGAGGGTCCTGGACAGCTTTGTCATCTTTTGTAACAAAAGGAGGCTGGAGATAAATACCTTGAAGACCAAGTTTATGGTCTTTAACCCAGCCAAGACAACGCAAAATAATCCCCATTTAGATGACATTGTGATGGAAAGGGTCTCTGTATTTGACTATCTGGGTGTCACTCTTACCAAAAATATGGAGTGGGGGCCACAAATCGCCAAAGCCTAGCTTAAACTAGCTCAGACCTCTGGAGGAATTGCAAAATTACTTAGAAATTCCTCCTCTAAACCTTCTGGCCCGATAGTAGAGATTTACAAGGCATACGCCAGGGGGGCAACAATGTACGGGGCCGAACTTTGGGGTCATTGCTCCTCTAGTCAAGTGAGTAAAGTAGAGAACAGCTTCCTGAGACAGATCCTGGGCTTTCCTTCTAGTAGCCCCTTAATCCCACTGAGGCTAGATTTAGGAATTAGACCAATTGGAGATGAGATTAGCCATAAACCCTTAACCTTCTGGCACAGATTGTGGGTGACCCCGGAACTGACAGAATATCGGTCAGAAACAAAAGAGTTCCTGGGTTTTCTGGGGGTGGAAAAAATCCATTGGTTTGCATACATTAGGGAAGAGTGTAGCAGGCTAGGAAAACAAAGTCTTTGGAGTTAACCCCGAGGAAGCATGCTCTGTAATCTCACGCGCTGATTTGGTGAAAACGTAGCGAATATATAAACTGGCAGTCATCCATGGGAACTCGGCCACAGGTCATGGGACAGCCGAATTCCTCCTAATAAAAGACCAGTACAAATTTGAGCCCTTCCTGGATGACATTTTACGTTTTTCAGCGAGAAACTATATGTCCAGTTCAGATTTGGTACCCTTCCATTCCGTGCCTTTACCTGTAAATGAGGTTTTAGGAGACAAGGGTACCCCGATATGTGAACCTGGGGTGATAATGAAGAGTTAAGAACAATGGTTCAAGGATGGCCCAAAAGGGTCCAATAGAAAAGGTGACCCAGGCAGGGTCACTTGTTTTTTAAGATAAGTGAAATCAATTCCGTAGGGAGCAGGAGACAAAGTACGTAAAGGGTCATGTAGGTCAAAAGATAGCAGGTATTTATTTAAACAAAGTCAATTTTAGAATGCTCACAAAATAAGAAAAGCGTGGTGTGAAATAGTGATAGTAGTTTTAAAAAGACATCGCATTGACAACAATATAGTAGTTGAATTCCATAATTGATCTTTACAAGTTATAAAGAATTCATGTTGTGGGGTGGTCGACGGCGTTTCGAACCCAATTATTGGGGTTCATCTTCAGGACAGTGGTGAGCATGTATTTTGAAGTTAAACTGCCCGTAAAGTTCCTAGAGTCTCCAAAGTGGGAGGCAGGGGCTTCAAAGGTTAATTATTTGAAAACAAGCAGCTTGGCAGTACATAGATCCGCCTGGAGAATGTAATTTTCTTTAGAGGGGCGACAGGGCAGTGAATGGGAGCCTGAGGCCGAGCAGTCAGAGACGTCCTGCAGCTGTTGGGGCTGGCTGATGAATGCGGCTTGTTTTCAAATAATTAACCTTTGAAGCCCCTGCCTCCCACTTTGGAGACTCTAGGAACTTTACGGGCAGTTTAACTTCAAAATACATGCTCACCACTGTCCTGAAGATGAACCCCAATAATTGGGTTCGAAACGCCGTCGACCACCCCACAACATGAATTCTTTATAACTTGTAAAGATCAATTATGGAATTCAACTACTATATTGTTGTCAATGCGATGTCTTTTTAAAACTACTATCACTATTTCACACCACGCTTTTCTTATTTTGTGAGCATTCTAAAATTGACTTTGTTTAAATAAATACCTGCTATCTTTTGACCTACATGACCCTTTACGTACTTTGTCTCCTGCTCCCTACGGAATTGATTTCACTTATCTTAAAAAACAAGTGACCCTGCCTGGGTCACCTTTTCTATTGGACCCTTTTACCTGTAAATGGTCTGAAACTGCCCCCCAAGGGTGCCCAGCCTGTAACTACCAGGAGGAGTCAGAGCTTCATGTCTTATTGTTTTGCCCAGGTTACAAACTTGCAAGACAGTGCTGGCTCATAGAGTTGTGCAGGAACCTAGGGTTTGTGCATTGCCAGGAGGCATTCAGAGTTCTGAAGTTTGGCACCACCAAGCCCATTGTCTTTGCTGTTTCTCGTTTTTTAAACGCATTGTGGCGTAGGCGCTGAACTTTCTTTAAAAAAGCTACACTAGATGCAAATGCTTACATTCCTTTTAGCCTTTAACAGTTAAAAAACTTTACTTTACTGTTGTAAATTTTAATTATGTATATGTAATGTGTTTTAAACCCTTACTGCATGTACAACTTTTTTATTCACAATGCGAGTAGTAGTGTTTTAATTGGATTCATTGATTCCATGACTTCTGCCAAGCACTCCACGGTCCCCCAGAACAAGCTAGACTTTTATTGGACTTATGCTCAGTTTTCTTTTTTATGTTATTCCCCTATCAACGCACATGAACTTTTTTGAGGGTACTG
Source organism: Triturus cristatus (assembly GCF_964204655.1). Lineage (NCBI taxonomy): Eukaryota > Metazoa > Chordata > Amphibia > Caudata > Salamandridae > Triturus > Triturus cristatus. The sequence continues at coordinate 1,136,371,804 of NC_140594.1, read as the reverse complement.
ACCTTGCGCAGATGTTACAGCAGATTGTTGGCCTGGTACTTAAAGAAGATGTACATGTATTTTTGTATGTTGGAAGAATTTTTTTAAAATCAATTTTAGCTTGTTAAGATATTTACTGTATTGAATGCATACTTTTATGGTCTCTAATGACCGAAATAAAGTTTTTTTTAACTGAACTGAAACCTATTGGTGCAAAGATAAAGTGGTATTAGCTCTGAAGGACTGAAATCTAAAACCATAGTTTAAACACAAAAATGATAAAGAAAGAGCTGACACATTGGCTGGCTTGTTTCGATATATAATCAGGGCTATTTCGGGTCTGAGGATGCATGAACGTTAGAGTAAACTACACCCGATAAAGTGATATTTAATAGCTGAGGAGTCAATTTATTTGAGATATGTGAGCACTGCTTGTGATTCAATAATGGAAAAGGCTACCACTTAAATATATAAATCAGAGAAACCCAAAGAACAATGTTCTTTCTACAGACCAATTACTTACTTGAGTCAAAATGTATAAAAGATAAGAATACTTTTGACAATGTAAGAAGGGCACTACACCTGAAAGGAAAATCAGAGCGGAGAAAGATGCCCATGGTGGTAATGCCCATTGATGACAAGAAGGCCTTTGACTGGGTTGATTGGTCTATTTGACAAATTTTTATCAAATGATAGGACTCAGCCAAATCAAGCAGGCGAATATGTGGGAAAGCTACACAGGTCCAAGAGTGAACATTCTGATTTAACAAGAACTAAACATTGCCTTTGTTGCTGTATAAAGGTTCTCGACTGGGATACCCCCATCCACACTGTCATTTGTAGTGTCTGTAGAACTGCTAGCGTAGAAAATTAACCATTTGTAGGAAGTGGAGGGGATGGAATTTGAGGGCAGCCTACTCATGATTTCCTTCTTTGTGGTCAATATTCTGTTGACCTTGACCAACACAAATCCTTAAAGGCAGTGCAGACAACACAGGGCACTATCAGGCTATACATTCAGCCTGGATAAGTAGGGTAGGAGCAGGTCACAACTTCCAGGGAAAAAAAGGGGTGCTATCACCTTTTAGGGAGGCCATAAACAACAAGATATCAAATGCTTTTTATGGCCAACCTAAAGGGTGATAGCTCCTCTATGTTTTCCTTGAGTTTGATATCTTGGTGTTCATATAACACCAACACTTCAAACCATGTATATAGCTAACTAGCTGCTGCTATTGGAAGAAATCAGAAGAGATCTTGCTAGATGTCATCAGCTGTTAATTTTTTCGCTGGGTAGATTGCAACATTAAAACTGAACATATTGTTTTGCTTACTTTAGCTGTTTTAGGCAATCTCTGCTGCAATGCCAAGATTACATATGTGTAAAATACAGTTACATTGTGACAAATGTGTATGGGGAATAAGCATTCGAGAGCAGCTACAAAATTACTAAGGGCATCCAGATGTGGTTGAGGACTGGCACTAAATGATATAGAACAATACTACAATGCAGGTCAGTGATGGATAGCTTTTGAATGGTCTTTGAGAGAGGCCAAGAAACAATGGCTTCACATTGAACTGACTGTTATAGGTAGGATCATTAAGGGCTCTCTTCTGGATCCCAAAAAGAAATTGCCCCAGATTATGTATGTGTCCGATAATCTACACCCATTGGTGGTGGTGTGGGATGACATTTTGAAAGACTTAGGATCATTTCTTTTCCACCATCTGTTCAGACCTACCCATCTCAATTTGGAATTCACACCACCCGTGAGGATTGAACATTTACAAAATGGAATTTCAGGGATCTCCTTCATCAAAGTAAAATTAAATCCTTCGATGGCTTCAAAAGAAGAGTTTGGTTATATGAGACATGGAGGCTTCAATATCTGGGACTGGCACTAGATAAGCAGATCTAGTAGTATAGAACAGTGGTAGGAGCTGTGCCAGACTAAACAGTAAATGCGAGAAGGGTACAAAATCAGAAAACTGAGTATAAATAGATGTACAACTGCTACATGAACCTAAGGAAACTTAAAAGTTGGTATTCGAACACCAACAGTAAATGCAGGAGAAGATGTGGTGGGTATGAGGACAAAGGACACATTTGGTTGGCCTGTCCAAAGCTATAGGTCTTCGGGAAAGAGGTTTTACACTATAAAAAATGATCTCAGGGCACCCATTATGCAATGATCAAGGCCTGATCATTTAGAAAGCAATATCTAGATCTGACTGGTCTTTGGTTGTTAATTTGCCTCAAAGGGTAAAACATGAACTACAGAGCAGATGGAAGAGACCATTCCCTCCGACGACTACTGATTGGACAAAAATGATATGGACAACAATAATAATGGAAATGCTTACTTATGATCTGAGAGGGAAGGAAGACATGTTGCATCATTTTGTATCCCTCTGTGTATCATCTGCTGCTCCTGTGCCCCATGCTTAATGTATTCTAGGACTGTATCACTCTTGTCATTGTCCTGAGATATGAACCTTAAAGCGATAACAATGAAACCCCAGCTGGCTGTTCAGATTGCTTGGAACAGATAGTTACAGATTCCTGAACAAGATATGGAAGTTCAATGAATGAGCATTAGACAGGCATACTTTTACCAGAAAATAGTAGTTGTTTCTCTTCTGTTCTCTCTTGCAAACTGTCATCCCACCTTGAAGCAAATAGATTTCTAAAGGATTTCCAATCTGGCATCAGACCCCAATGGGAAAGGAACCCATGCTACAAAACATCAGAGAAGAGCTTCTTACCTACATGGACAATGGATCACCCAGTGCCCTAAAACGACTGGGCCTGTCGACTGCATTGAATACCATCACCAACTAAATCCTACTCAAAAGATTGGAGTGTTTTACTGGCATTAACGGAACTGAGTTCACTTGGTTCACTAACTTCCTATCTAATAACTTGTGTTTAGTCAAATTAGGAGCATACATATCCAGATTTACCTACATAACCTTTGGTGTCCCTTGGGGTTCAGCTGAATCTCCAATCCTTTTCTTCATCTGCATGCATCCTCTCACTAGGATTCTTGGATCCCATGATGTTGGTTATTACATATGTGTAGATGACATGCAACTCCACCTAAAGCTAGAAGGTAATTCCCACAGCCAATCAAAGCAATTCCTATGCCTCTTCCATGTTCTCCAATGGATACAGGAAAACTGACTTAATTTGAATGGTGACAAAACAAATATTATCCTCATGGGCATTGCTAAGCCTCACAATTTTCCATTGGTTCAACAGAATCCTTTGGCTTCCCCTCCACAACCTGTTTTCTGAGCTTGAAACCTCAGTGTTCTGTTTGACAGCATACTTTCCTTCCTAATTCAGGTAACTGCTGTCAACAAATCCGCCTTCATTTCGTGCAGGTGGTCCGTCTCCTCCTCTACCCACCTCAAAACAATTGCTATTATCCTTACTGTTGAATTTCCCACCTCAACTATTGCAAGAGCTTGTACATTGGCCTGACCAATACATTTACTGTCAATCTTCAAATATCTCAATACTATGCAGTCTAGCCAGAGGCATAGCATGGGTGTCCTGGGTGACAGTGCGAGCAAGGAAAAGGAGCCACTGATTGCCTGTTAGTTAGCAAATGTGCACAATAATTAGGTTTCAGTGGTCCTCTCGGGAGCCAAGGCCCCAGCCCCAGTGCACCTACAGCTACAATGATAGCTACGCCCCAGTGCATAGCGAATGTACAGAGCATTAGGATACACTCCATTAATCCTTCATGACACAGCATGGCATGCTATAATTTGATACAATATAGTAAGACATATAATTGCATTAAATAGCCTTTCAGAGTATCCTGTAAGATGTTATGACGTATCATAACATAAACATAATATGCAATGACAGAGCATGACGTTGTATAACATGCTATAACCTAGCATGGTACCCTATAACACGGCATGGCAGACCACTACATAATAGGATATTGTGTGTTTCTTGTACATCCAGGACATCGAGGGACAATACAAATCACATCAACTACATTGTTTACTTTCATTGTTTGTCTGAGACTGCTGTATGTCTGTCATGTTTTTGAGAAATGTGTTTTTTGGGGGCGCTTTGCTGCCATAATTGCTCCTGGTGCCCTACAATCGCCACGAGGGTGTTTCTCGAGGGGAATGAAACGGTCCTTGCCGCTGGACGCTCCTCGATATTGCTGATTCCCAATTGCTGCCGTGAGGTGAACGGCCCCCACGTACTACAACACCCAGCACCACCCTGATATCGGCGCTTGTGGTGACGTCACCAGGCTGCGCCGGAACACTACATAGGCCGCCTGGTGACACCGCAGCGCGGGACGCTTTGCTGCCATAATTGCTCCTGGTGCCCTACAATCGCCACAAGGGTGTTTCTCGAGGGGAATGAGACGGTCCTTGCCGCTGGACGCTCCTCGATATTGCTGATTCCCAATTGCTGCCGTGAGGTGAACGGCCCCCACGTACTACAACTCCCAGCACCACCCTGATATCGGCGCTTGCGGTGACGTCACCAGGCTGCGCCGGAACACTACATAGGCCGCCTGGTGACACCGAAGCCCGGACCAAGGACGGGCCCGTCCTTGCCCGTCACTGCCCGGAGCGGACTGGACTGGGCCACCTCCTTAACACTGCTATACGTGCACCACCAGGAAAGGTATATTTGTTTGTCGAGTTGGCTCTGGATACAAGAGCAGTGTATAACGGATATGTTAGCTGAGGCTTGTGATCTTTTTGCATAGTTCATTGGAAGGCAGTTTTGGGTTTTGACATTTGGATCACTGCTTTATTGTTTCAGCTCATTGACATTACTATCTGGATTGCGCTGTTATAGGGGCGTATACAGTATAGGATGGCAGGCAAGGGGAAGCGCTTGGGAGGAGGTGGGTCTGTGTCTGGCACACTTGATCATTTTATCACTAGAGCAGTTTCTGTTCTAGAACATGAAATGGCAATTACAGAGCGGAGGCTATCCTCCGAGTTAATACAAGCCAGGCGTTCATCTTTGGGATTACTTGCTTTAGCAAAATCCCCTAGGGATTTAGTTTTGCAGCCCGTGGGAAATGTTGTGCAGGAGCGGGACATAGGGGACAGTACTATTATATCACTCGGCCATAATGATCCAAATGATCTTCCGAGTGAGGTTGCCCCTTTAGTCACTAACGCTATAATTCACCCTAAACCTGTTTCAACTCACCCACAGACAAGAGCTACCAAAAAGGGGGCTAAAAGTGTTGTCTCAAAGAGGAAGAGAGAGAGACTGACTCAGGGGGGGAGACAGGCTAAGCATTCTAATACCATGACATATCCACCTCTAGAGACCGAAGAGGTTCAGGTTGTCGATAATTCCCCTGTGGATGAAATTTCTAACAGGCCTCTGGACCAGTTTCAACTTAGTGATTTGACGTCTCAGATCGAACAAATAGTCCGCTCCCTACTATTGCCACTTTTAGAAAGGGTAAAGGTGGTTTCTGATAAAGTTGATCGACTTGAGCAAACTATTTTAGACAATTTTTGCTCATTAAAAAATGTCATTAAATTAGCCAACAAGGATAGTGTTATCCCCATCAAAGTGAACCCTATTCTTCCCGCCCCGTCACTTTCCCCTTCCATTATTGACACACCATCTATAGCTAACTCTAGGGTAATTCCCCCTAGAACCCTGCCTTCAGATAATACCACCTCTCGAGGTGATACGCAGGTCAGGATCGGCTTAAGGGATTCATCAGGAATGAAATCTGTTAGTAGGGGTACACACATAGGATTAAAGACAGATACCAGGGATAGAACAACTAAACCCTCTAATATCCATATCCACCTACCACCTGATTCCATTCCTTATGTCATTGTCTTGACTGGTGTTCCGGAACTGAAAATTGGTATAGAGGAATCCTATCAACAACTCAAAAATAAAGTTATTTTCTGGCTTAATAAAAAGAGACCAATCCCGAACTTCTTGGACTGGAAGATTCTCTTTGCCAGAAGAGTCAGTTGGGTGGGTCCCAGACCAAAAAACGTTTCAGGGGATTGTATTATTATTAATTTCAAGGACACTCGAGTGGTGCGTTTTATTTGTGATCATTCATTTAGTGGAGATAGGTCGGAAATAAGGGCTCATGATTTAAGGCACTTTTATAATTTCCATTCAAACATCATGGGAAGCCTTGGTCAAACCCAGGGAGGTAGGGGATTTAACCCAAACTCTCCCTCACTCCCCTGCGAGTTTAGCGAGAATATATACCACCCGGGTGCTTTAGCCTGACCGGGCCAGGAGGGGTCATCTCTTAGTATGTCTTCCCCACTAAACACTCTGATAGCCAGAACTGAGGAAAAGGGAGTTGCAGCTATAGAGCCGTATGACTCCTCCCAAAAAAATACCTGTAAAATTTTAAGCTGGAATGTTGCCGGTATCAGACTGAAAAGTAAGGATGAGCTATGGGTGGGTTACGTTGTGTCCCATGATATCATTGCACTGCAGGAAACCTGGGACACAGCAAATAGCCTCTTTCTGGACGGTTATGCCCATTTTTATATCCCAGCTACACCTAGCTTGGTGGGGAGGGCAAAGGGGGGCCTCGCATTATTGGTTTCATTAAGTCTGAAAGGATCCGCCAAACAGGTCGACTCTGGCTCCCAACATTGCTTGGCTGTAGAATTAGTGGTGGCAAATTCCCCTTCTTTGCTTTTGATTAATTTTTATAATTCTAAAGATTCTGTCAGTCCAAACCAGCACCTAGAATCTCTGGGGGAGGTTCTGGATAATTACAGAGCGTCACACGACAGTTTTGAAGTCATCCTAATGGGTGATTTAAATATCCATCCCTGCAGCCTAGGCTGTATTTTGAATGACGAGGATGGATCTCCCTATTCATTACTCACACATTTTGAACATACCAAACAAGGCGAGGCTTTGGAGAGTCTACTGGCTTCCGCAGACCTCTCTGAACCTGGTTGCTGCACGTATGGGCAGAGAATGTGTACTTTTAAAGGCCCTGACTCAGGGTCAGTCATCGATTACATTTTTGTTTCTTCTTTGATTTTTTCCTTGATTTTAAATTACAGGGTGGAGGACTCCGCATTTAGTGACCACAATCCAGTGATAGCTGAGGTTGCCTCGGAAGGGTTTTGGGTCTTTAAAGACTCAAGAAATTTGGGTACCAGAGCCCTTGTAGCTAAAGATCAGGGCAGGAGGTTAAAATGGGCCCAGGTGACTCCGATCACTTTCTTACAAGAAGTTCTGTCTAAGGTTGAACCGGAGATGGGTACTTGCCTAGACCATGCGAATACCAATTCCAGTATAGTCGAGGCCTTCACTACCATTTGCCTACATATAAATGCGGCCCTCTTGGTTAATTCCAAGTCAGGCTCCCATATAGGCAAAAAATGGTTTGATACCAAATGTACCAAGGCCCATTCTGCCCTTTTGAAGGCAATTAAGGGTAAACCAAGAAATAGACATATGATTGCTTTTTTGAGAAAACAGTATAAACTGGCAATTAAAACTCGTAAAAAAGAGATCCAGGAAGAAGCATGGAACGATCTACTATCACCAGATACCATGCGGGATAGCTCCAAATTCTGGGGAGTGATAAACCACTCTTTTTTTTCCGGTAGCGAGAACCAGGCTATGGAATGTTGTATTCCTGACGAGCAGTGGTTAGCCCATTTTGGAAAAATCTATAGTTCAGTCTCGTCTGGGCATTTAGAGGGGCTGTTACCCTTGAACCAGGTTGATCCAGTCGCGGCCTTCAAGGAGGAGGATGTAGAAAAAGCTATCCTAGAGACATCTAAGAGTAAGGCGCCAGGTCCGGACGGTGTTCCTTCAGATCTATATAGGTCTGCACCTAAATTGTGGGCCAAAATATTAACAAATGTCTTTAATGCAGCAAGATATAAGTATATCCCCGAGTCTTGGGCAAAATCTATAATCATCCCAATTTTCAAAAAAGGCCAGAGGGAAGATCCGGCCTGTTACAGGCCTATCTCCCTAATTGACTCTTCCGTTAAAATTCTAGGCAGAGTCATTTTGGGTAGATTGAATACCTGGCTCGAGGGTAGCGGCATATTATCAGACGCCCAATATGGCTTTAGGGCCAATAGGAGCACACAGGATCAATGCTTAAATCTTCACTTACTTATCTCCAAATACACGATTGCTAAGGAGGGGTCTCTGTATATGGCCTTCACGGACCTCTCCTCAGCTTTTGACCTGGTCAACAGGTCAAAACTGTGGAGGATTCTTTTGGATATAGGGGTTGATCCACCTCTAGTTGGATTTCTGGCAGATCTCCATCGCGGCCTACTATCCTCAGTGAGAGTTACCCAGGGGGGAAGGTGCACCAGCTGTTTTAAATCGGAGAGGGGTGTAAGGCAGGGGTGCATATTGGCACCTCTCCTTTTCACATTATATATAAATGCCTTGGGTCCAGTCCTGGCCAATGCAGTGGTGGATGTACCTCGTGTAGGAGACACTAAGATCCCAGTTCTCCTATACGCGGATGACGCCGTGCTTTTGGCGCGCTCAGGGGTAGCTCTTGACAGACTACTGGCCTCTTTCGGTGATTTTATGTCATCATTAGACCTGAAAATTAACACTCAAAAATCACAGGTTATGGTCACCGGTCAGGCCAGTAGGAAAAAGAAATCTAAAATCTTTTTTTGTCTCGGTAACGAGGTCAAAAGGGTTCCAATTTTCACTTACCTGGGTGTCATTTTTGATGAGAAAGGTACATGGGGCCCACAACACAAATTAAAAGGCAACTCTCTGGCTAGATCGGCTGTAGCTATACTTGGTTTCGCCAAAAGGTTGGGAGCTCGCCCTCTGGAGGCTATTCTGAAAGTTTATAAAGCAAAATCCTGGCTTAACCAGGAGATTCCTCTAACACATCGGATACTCAAGGATTGCCTTGCCTTGGATAGAGCACTGAGAATCCCATGGTTAGTATATGTTAAAAAGATGTTGGTAACAGCAGGTAGACCAGAGTTATTTAATTCCCCGGATTGTATTAATAAAAAGGACATCATGGGGATCAAGACTACTTTACTGACACGTTTTATGGCCGATAGGGAGGACACAGAATTAAATAAGCCGTTAGTGAGAAGGAACTACGGGCTAATAACTGTCCCCGGTCTTGAACCTTACCTGACATTTGTAACCACCTCACTTCATAGGTCTCTCCTTACCAAGTTTCGTTTAAACTTGATACATTTTGTGCTAGGATTTTATCCCACATGGGTTACTCCTGATAATGCTACCCCATGTGATTGTGACAATTTCTCCTGTCAAGACACATTACATTTTATTATGTTTTGTGAACATTATGCACAGATTAGGGCAAAATATTTGTCACCTATACTTAAAGGGGCTGGCTTTGTTCAGGTTAGGCCAGCGCTTCTGTTCTTTCAACTGCTGCCCAATACTACTATTGCTTTCCACGTAGCAAACTTTTTAGTGGCAGCCGTACGCATTAGCAAGAAGCGTCTCAGTGTACGGCCTAGTTCTAGCATAACTGATGTGGTTGTGACGGAGGGTGGCCTTTAGGTGTGGAGTTTTCTATCCCTGTTAGACATTTTAATTGGAAATTTTACTTCTATATCCTATTTATTATTTTTATCTTAGAATTGAACCTATGAAATAAGTTCTCTTCAAATTTATAATCTTTGTCAATGCTATTATATTTGTAATTGATGAATATGTATTTTGTATTTTATGTAATGTGACTATCTGTTTGTATTGTCTCTTTTTTTGATCCTTAATTGATCGAATAAAAGTAATTGACTGACTGACTGACTGGCATGAATAATGTGCTAATATTTAAAATGTGTTTAATGCTACCTTTAAAGTTAGCTTATAAGGAGTCTATAGAGAGTTTTGGGGAAGCTCCAGTTCTCCTTTAGTTAAAGGATAAATCCTTCCCATAAACCTGGGAACATAAGTCTTCTCTGGATCTTTCTATTCTCTCTTTTTAAGAGACCATGCGCTGGAGGATTCACAGGGAATCTAGGAAAGATGGGTGTCTTCAACTGCCTCGAACAGTCACCACTTGTATGCAGTGCTAAACTGGTAAAAGAAAGAGTGACGGCGCTTAGGGCTCTGCTCAGAAGCCTGTGGCCAGTGCAATGGAATTTTGGCATGCTGAATACAAAGGCTGTGTAGCCCAAAATCCACCTCATGCCTCTTTCATCCACCACCAGACACAGCCTTCCCCATTATCTCAATATTGTAGGCTCCTACTTTCTCCCTTTGTTACAGTTTATCCATCTTCCTCTTCCTCTGCAATTCCGTTTTGTGTTTTTCCCGGTCCACTCTAAATGTGGAAAAACGTGCTAGTGCCCAAAAAGGAGTGCAGGTGGCCCCCACCAGAAACCATCAGTTCAAATCAAGCATTGCTTGTAGAAGGTTCATCCTCATCCATAGGGAGATGCACATTAGAGGAGAAATAAAAACCAGTACCTTCAGTTCTTCTTTTTGTAAGCATGATCCTCTCGGAGCACCAATTTCAAACTCATCATTGTCAAAGCTGAGGAAAGGCCAAGATGAAGAGAATGAAGTTGGAGATGGACAGGAAACCTGAGAGGAATCACTTCTATCTAGCTACAGACAGCTGGTTTCCTTCTGCTGTCTGTTAAAGAAATCAGAAATGGATTTAATCATCAGCTCGAGCTTCTTATCAGAAACATTTTGAGCTCCCCGAAGAGCTCTTTTTGAACAGGTTCTTAGCTGAATCAGAGGACCCCTTCTCCAAAGGAAGAAGGAGACAGGTGTCTACACTTCTTACTGGGTTTACCCATTGTGAACATCAAAGCACTATTAAGAAAAAAATCAATTTCTGATATGTGTGGCAACAAAAAATATATTATTCTTTTATGAAAAAGCAAAAATATTTTACAAGCAATAAAGGCAGCCCTACACCTTTTTTTCCTTTTTTAGATCTCGGCTAGACAGCACGTGTGCTGTCTCGAAGAGACATGTTGTATTCAATATGTGGGCTTCAGTCTGCCCGTAGGCTTCCCATTTGCTGGTTCCATCCTCGCTCTCGCATTCTTTCTACCCATTTGTCTATGGCATGCATGCGTCATGCCTCTTCCTGCATTTAGCCCTCCCCAAGTGCATGGACAAATTACTACTATCCATCCACTGCACCCATTTTAGAAACTACTTTTTTATCTTAGAGCACTTCGAAAGAGTGATCGTGTTTTCACTTGCTCGAACTCTGCTTCTGTAAACAGGCCTATAAATCTTGTTCTTATCTCATCACATTTACTGTGCATTCAAAGACCGAGATCAAATGTAAGACATTGTTTGCTGAGGGCGCATGTTTACTTTTCTTTCTCTGACTTCAAAGTGAGAGGATTTCTTTAAATGAATGTCCCAGTGTTTCCTATGTTCTAAACGGGTATGTTGGATACTGCTGCTCTGACGATAATCTTCTACTTCTGGATTAGAACATGTCACGCTACTGCTGATCAATGACTTTCTCTTCAGTGCATTACGTTCACTACCCAACCCTTCCAGCCCCTTAGAAGCTGTGGACTCATTCCATTGTCTCCTTGTAGTACTTTTATGGGCTGATGTGACCTGGCGTCTGATTGCCATACATGTGACTCACACCAAGCTTTTGTTAGAACTGGGCTAACCATGGGTTATAGCCTTGTTTTGGGGTATGCTAAGAGCTTGCACTGCAGGGGTGATTCTTTTTTTTAATCACATTGCTTGCTGGTATCTCAAATATTAGGTAAATACTGATGCCCAAAGTAAATAAATTATTCAACCCTGGGAAGCTGTCAGGATGTGAACATGTACTTTTGCAAACCTCAGCAGCCTGTCTGAGAAAGCTTTACCCATTTTTTTTTTTACTGAAACATGTTCTAATTGCCTGCTTTTAATACTTGTCTGCATACAGTCTTCACAATAGATTTTGTATTGATATATACGCCATGAAACTCAAAATAAAGGTGGCTCAGTAGACCATGTTACTTGTGAAAACTATACTAGTTAACATATGTTTACCAATTAATTTCCTCGATTAAAAGGTCAGCATCAGTTATAACAATAGTACAGGCTTAAAGAAGAACACTGTGTACTACCTTGGTTTGCATGTTGTGATACCTTTAGGTATGAACATTTTTCCTTTTAAATTTAGCCAATTGTTTCCTGATTAACCACCAATGTTTTTAATTATTAAGCGGTTAAAAATTACACAGCTTAACCCATAGATGCAGTATTATGCTGTTTTTAGCTGTTGTTGACTAAGGGTCATAATGACACACGGGGTGCCCTGAAAACCATCATCGCTCTCCAAAATAGTTTTACTCTCCTTTGATTTTATTGGGCACGCTCTCCAAAACAAATCTCACACTCATTGGATTCTTCAAAGGTACGAGTAGCCACTGTTTGCCTGCCCACCCCCATTAAGAGACCCGACTGCATTTCATAATTTTTAATAGTGCCTTTATTTATTTCTGCTCTGATCAGGTATCAAAGTTCTGGTTAACTCTGGAGTCGGTTAAACATTTCACTTGATGACATGGAAGTTATATGAACTATGATATATTTTTACACCTTCTGCCATCCTTTTTAGATCAAGAATCGTTTTAAATAGAAGAAAGTTACTTCTGTATCATGCCAAAAACGTACTTACACACTTAAATCCTGAGCTTTTGTCTATGACATCAACATTGACAAAGCCAATAGCTCTCGCATTGCGGCGACCTATTGGCTTTGCCAATGCTTGTTTTTGCTGAATCCTTGTCACCCTCACTTCCTTTAAAAAGAAAGGACAAGATAACCGGCTTCCGAGATGGAATCATTACAGTGGCACAGAAGCAGGTAAGTGAAACATTTCAATCTTTAAATACAAGCTTAAAAGAACTGTCCCTATAAATAGGAATTAGACTATGCCCCCCCTCATTTTTTGTGCCGATGTAGCACGAAAACCAGGCTGTAGGTGATCCAGAACTCATCTCTCCTTCACAAAAAGGCCTTATGCACTGCTTAAATGAAAGAGAAAAAAAACATTAATCTTCTGCCCGTTTCAACCAGCTCGTGAGGTAGATGTGGTTGTCCATACTTTCAGGCTGAGCCATATGTGTTTAAGTGATCGTTGTTAAAGCGGTACCTTCAACAATATGCCGTGGCTTTCCTGATAAAGGTGTGTTGTTCACCGAAACACGCGTAGATATATTTTGTGATGAAAGAATCAACAATACAAGCCACAACATTTTCCTAAAACAAATAATTTTAAGACTTTCGGTATTCACAGAAGGCATTTAGGAGTCCTATAGTTAGGACTCCTAACTTCTGTGAATACCGAAGTGAATAAGTGTCTTCTGTGAATACCAAAATGAGTAAGTGCCTTCTGTGAATACGAACATGGTAGTAAGTTTAGGATTTTGTCTTAAGTTAGTTCTGTGAATCGGGCCCGTCTTGTTTAGTTTAGTTTTGGCTCACCAATGAAAGGTCACTATTGTTTATTTATGTGAATATACGTAGTTTGATTGAATGTTTGTGTGAAGGTATGACTGTTGTGTTGTATGACGATTTTAGGCTATTAGTAAGATTATGTTGTCATAAAGTCTGGAAACATGAAATTTAAGATATTTAATCATTGTTAAGAAGATAAAAGTCATGATAATAATAAATAAGTATTTTTCATATTCATGTTTGCTTGTGTTTATTGTGAGTTTTTATTTGCATAGTTTGCAGTGGAAGTTTGAGTACCATACCATGTTTCATTTACTGCAGGTTAATGAGGCAAAACAGGAAAAAGGGGAGGTGCATCAAATGATCTTTAACATTCAAAATAAAGTGGACCCGGTGGGCTGCCACTCTTGGTGTTCACCGTGGGGCTCTTTGTAACATAATGCAGTGTTCTTAGTATTAATCAGGGCAAATCCACAATGAATGTATTATTTTGTCAGCCTGATTCGGCTTTCATAAAAAGACACTGAGACTGGAAAGGTTTCTGTTGCTGTTGTTGCAGGAACTGTACTTAGAAACAAAAGTATGCCTGGGACCACAGAACATCAGCATGTCGGAACTGAGTCCCCATACCACATCAGTACCTACGGGCTCAAATCCAGGCTAGCTTATAGTGCCTTTCTTGCTCTCCTAACCTTTCCAGAGAAACAAGTAATGAGGCACCCCAGTGTGACACACTTTCGACCTTCTCTGGGCTCGCGGTAGTAGGCCATCAGCTTTCGTTCTCTCACTCATACATATACACAATGAAGAGAAAAGAAACACAAGGAAAGCTTACGATATTTATTGAAACTATTTTGCTCCATTTTGCAATAAAAGTGCTGCAAGTAAAAGACATATGCAAGTCAAAAATGTGATTAGCATAATTAACAAACTGTATACAATGAAATGGCATGTCATATTAGAAGACAGTTCTGCCTAAACCTACCCTAACTATTGGGTGTGGTCTCGCCGAGCTGCAAGATGGCCGCGCAGTAAGCAAGCTCTGCCAGCTGAGTCAGGGATCCGACTGATAAACCGATCCCAGGGCATTCACTGGCAGCATCTACATGCACGGGACACTTGTAGACACAAGCAGTCTTGATTGGGAGGCGATCCGACCGAGTGGAACCTAATATTGCTGTGCTCGATTAGACGGCACTGTGGAAGCAGCTGCGGAGAGGTGGAGGTGCAGCCTGGGCCGGTGACGTGCTTGGCTCACAAGCGGAGACCCCACTCTTTCCTGGCTGGAACAGACAAGCGGAGTGCGGTTGGGGAGATCCGCCCACTCGTCTCTGAGGCATTGCTTGACGTTGAGTCCCGGGTAAGGAGCCGACGCCGGCAACAGGGGGGAGCACAGTGAACCACCTATCCACATACCTTACCTTCTTGCCGGCTGCCGATGCTACGCTTGCCTTGACGGGATGGGAGCGCCCTGCCGCACGCGGTGGCCACAGTGAGAAAGAGCAGAATCATGCCCACCATGTTTTAGGCGGGCAGAACCCTTGGCTGGTGATGAAGGGAATCAGCTGGAGAGCACAAGAGAACCAAATAAGCTGCTCAGACTCAGATGATATTGGGGACCGGTCGTGTAGACCCTATTGGTCCAGTCACAAGCACTCCCCTTGTCTGGAGGTAAGGCCTGTAAACTTCCCTCAAGGCATTAACAGTCCCTGGCAGAGGTGTGCCACTACAAGCACTAATTGCTGCGGCACGGCAAAGGTCGAGGCTTAGCTTTGGACTACAACGTGAGTGGTCGGGTGACAATACAACGTCCCCTTGAGCCGCTAGGGCATTGGCAAATACACATAGCAGTGTAAGGGGTGTGCGGTGCATAGGGCCGGAGCTTGCCCTGTGGAGCTCTCAAGCAACCTCAGAGCGCCATAAACAAGCTAATGACCTACTCGGGACGGTCGCTACATACGGCTGGACTTCGCACGGACAGGGACATATCAAAGCCCTTTTTCTTCATCTATCAAAATAAGGCAACTATTTGGATTCACTGAAAGTGTGTGCTGTCACTTCCATTCCGGGCAAGAGATATCAAACAGATTAATAGACAAATGGTTATCTTTTAATTGGAAGACCATGAACACGTATGGAATACTTCTGAGCCATATTCAATATTCATTTAAGCTTTGAAAAAGTTACTTTGTAATGAAACACGTGTCTGCTGCTGGTCCAATGCCCTACAGGAGGATTATTGACTTGTGCCCTCCATTTGTGAAATATAATGTTATCGAAATTCTTTGCTATCTAGTACACTGCTAAACTTGTATGTTCCATATTTTATATTAAATTGAACAACAAATCAAAAATTGTTTTCTGATTGTCGAAATAGATTTGTGAACTATCTATGAAACAATATTGAATTGATCAGAGTGCCGAGGTTATCTACATGTTTGACAAACAAGCTAATAGGCTGCCCCATCAATATAAGAACTGCTGGCTCTCAATCACGCTAAATATGGGCAAACACGAGGGGCGCCAAACCAAGCTTAGATTTGAGAAAAAGCGCAGCGCCAGACATGCGGACCACGTAGAAGATAATGGGGCGTCGTCTAGCCAGGCGGAGGACTCCGATGAAGAATTGGACCTGAAAGAAATACTTCTAGATGGTAAAATGAGTCTGAAAAACAAAGACTCCAAGTTAGACCTACTTACATGGCGTCTAGACAAAGTAAAAGGAAGAGTGGATGATCATGATGCTAGACTCGACCAGCTGGAGACTCGAGTCTCTAACGTTGATGACAATCAGGCAGTCGCATGAGAAGAACTTTTTCGTATGGACAAAGTACTGGAGCTTATAAAGCTTAAAAACGAAGACCTCAAAACCCGATCGAGGCGAAATAACATCCGCATTGTGGGGGTGCCAGAGAGTGCCACGATAACCAAAATGGAGGCTTGCGTGGACACCCTGCTCAGAGACCTCTTTGGAGCAGACCTATCATCGGTATTCATTGTCAAAAGGGCCCACAGATCTCTCGGCCCAAGACCCCCTCCCGGAGCACCCCCCTCCGATCTATTGTGGCACGACTACTGAACTATAAAGATCGCAATGCATTACTTGAGGAAAGGGATGGATCCAGTATAAAGGAGATAATATATTCTTTTACCCTGACTTCACAGTGGCGGTGCAGGTCACCCGTCGAGACTTCCTACCGGCCAAGCTTCTTTTACAACAGGCAGGTGTGCAGTATGCCCTCCTCTACCCAGCCAAACTCAAGATCATGCAAGAGGGGAAGGCCCATTACTTTACGGACAAAAAGCAAGCCTTTAAATTCGCCAAACAGAAAGTTAAACCAGCAAGATCTCAGGCGGGCTCGCCGCACTCCTCGGCGGAGGCACGAGTGAGTGATAATGACTAGCAATCAAGAATTGTTTACGTTAAACCACAGTGAGCAGTAGTCTGCAATGTGAAAATGTACAGTTAATTCAGTATCTGTTTTGCAATATTACTTTGATACGGAATGTTGTTTTAGGCACCCGTCGCATTGATCCCGGGAAGTATGACCCCCGGTTTTTATATAACAATGTCTATTTATCTTCTTTGCTACGATTGGGACACCCTAGTATAATTAAACTCGGCCACGCAGCCTCTACGGCGGGAAGTTAGCTTGAAGTTTCCATGGCCCCAAGGGATTATTCCCGGATATAAATGTTGTGGCGTTGGGAATCACAACCTGATTGGGAGGTTGGTGCGGGTTGGGGGAGGGCGGTAAGTTACTTCCTAGGGATTTGGGTGGGAGGGGGGTAGAAATGTTTGAAACTTTTGTTGGCCAGCATCTCAACATGAATGCCTTAGCATTTGTCACTATCATGGATCAGATAATGAGACAACAAACACACACACAAGCTGTGACCTCCTTGCTACAAGATCCTCATTTCTTCCTCCAAAGTTGAAGTGAATGGCCGCGGTTAATTTCCTTATGTGGAATATACGCGGGCTAAATGATGGCAGGAAGGTTCGACTAGTACATGCTTACTTGACCAGACAGAAAATCGACATTTGTTTACTCCAAGAAACACACTTATCCAGGGCATGTCTTCCAAACTTGCTTACCCGGGTTGGTGGAAGTTGTACACTTTGACTTATTCAAATTATGCGCAAGGGATATGTGTCCTCATACGAAAGGACCTTGCTTGGAAAACGACTCAGTGGATTAGTGACACAGACGGCCAATATGTCATATTAACAGGAATATTATTTAACCACCCTATAGTCTGTCACTCACCTTTCCCATACACTCTCAGACCATACCCCAGTACTCTTAACCCTTCAGGCCCCACACACTTTACCTCGTGCGTTCGCGTGGCGACAGCCTCAGCGAGCTCTCCGGGATGCCGCCTTTAGAGCAGAGATACACGCAGCTATACTAGAATACTTCGGGCTGAGGTAAGCTCTCACTCAGTACTCTGGTGCGAGTTTAAAACTGTTATAAGTGGCATTTGCTTAGCTAAACAGCATGGTATTCTTATATCTATTTGTGGAACTGGTGAAACCCGAGACTGATATTACAGATCCGAAAACCAATTTCTTCCACACTGAAGATCCAGGCATATTTCCCAGTATCCAAGATAATATGGCCGCATATCAGGAAGAAGCTCTTCAGGAAACACATTTTCTAGATAAGGAATCTCATGCCCGTAGGTATGGGGAGGGGCACAGGCTAGGTAGAACCCTTGCTCAACTTCTTCAGAAACCCCACGCTTCAACGTATATATCTGCCTTTTTAGACGCGTAAAGTCAAAATCATTCTAATACCACTGACATTTTACAAACCATGGTCGCCTTTTTCGCGGAGCTTTACTCTGCCATCCCCATAGCGAGTCCTGCAGTTGCAGGCCTCTCCCCTGATAAGGCTCCTGGCCTCGACGGCCTGCCTGCTGCTTTTTACAAAGAGTACTCCCAGCTTTTAGCACCTAAATTACTGGACACGTACCAAGATTCTATGGAAGAGGGCGTCCTGCCCCCCTCCCTGAGAGAAGCTGTCATAATCACATTGCTTAAACCCGATAAATCGGCCAATCAATGTGATTCTTACCGGCCATTATCCCTAATAAACACTGATAACAAAATATTCACCAAAGTACTGGCAAACCGACTTCAACTGCTATTACCGGTGATGATCAGATCGGATCAGTACGGCTTCGTTTCGGAAGGTCAACGGCCCAGAATCTCCAAACTCTATTTTCAATCAAGCAGTATTTGCATCCACCAACCCCAGCAGGGCAGTTCTACTTGACGCAACCAAACCTTTTGACTCACTGGAGTGGGATTATCTTTTCCCTTTTTTGCAGAGGCTTGGCCTAGGTTCCCCCTTTATTGCACAAATACCCACTGCCCGAGTACGCCTCAATCGACTACTTTCAGATCCCTTCCCTGTCACGGGGGACTCAAGGGAGGAATGCCCTCTTTCTCCATACTTTTCACCATAGCCATGGATCCCCTGGCAGAGCAGCTACAGCAGCATCATGCCAACAGAGGGCTGGGATATACATCTCGGGACTCATTATATCTTAATATGCTGATGACGTCACCTTGTATGTAAGAGAACCGTAGATCAATTTAGACCCCTATCCGGGAAGTGGTCCGATTTGGCGACCTCTCTGGCATGCAGGTGAATTGGACGAAATCTATCCTTCCCCCCTGACAAAAGGGACTGCCCCTTTCACTCTGGACTACACACTACAGTGGGATGAGGGCCCAGTCAAATATTTAGGCATACTGGTAAGCAGGAATATCGAAGAGCTAAGGCAGTGTAATTTCGGAAAGGCCATGAATTGGCTGGAGGAGCGAATCCCGATTTGTTCTAAATTAACCCTGTCTATGGCAGGGCGTATAGCCATTACAAAAATGGAAGTGCTACCCAAATTCCTTTATTTATTTGTGAATATTCCAATCCCACTCACCATTAGCTTCTTTAAGCGACTTTGATCTAACTTGACTACGCTGATATGGGCTGGCCAGCAGCCGCGGGTGAAATACAAACTATTAACATTACCACAGTCACAGGGTGGATTAGGTGCACGTGATTTTTATTTATACGTGTTGTGTGCTCAGGCACACTTCTTATATTATTGGACCCACCCCACACCCTTCCAGCCCCATGTCGCGATCAAGACGGATAGGGCTTCCCCTTGGCCACTAGCCACAGCATTGTTTCTTCTATACAAATCGCCTGGCCCAGGCATTGCCACTGCACAATGTATGCGCTGGGCATGGGAGGGCCTCAGGAGGCACGCTGGCACTAAACAGCTCTCTGCCCCATCGGTCCCAGTAGCTAATCACCCCTCACTGCCTCCTCTACAGGATAATGGAGCAATTAGCCGTGCAAAAAGGTTAGACAGCCACACGTTTGCAGACTTGCACCCAGACGGTCAATTCCTTGACTCCCCAGGGGCATCCAGCCATGCTACACTAGCGCCACTAGACTCTCTTCTCTATTTCCAAATACGGCAACATGTTGCGCACTTCATGACACCTTTCCAGCCCCTCCAAGGACACAGCAAGCCCTGGAACACATATACACAACTCCCTCACAGCGCAAGATGATAACATCTCTTTTTCGACACATACAACAGACCGCGCCAGTGACTACTCCAAAGACACGCAAGGCCTGGAATGCAGACCTAGCACTCATCATGTCCAACGTGCAATAGTCGTTTTGCTGCCTCCCAATTACTGATTGCGCTTGATCCATTTTAAATTTTTACATAGACTGTATCTTACACCGGTACAATTATTTCGGATGGGGCTGGCTACTGACTCCCACTACCTGCGCTGCCATACAACGCAATCAGACTTTATACGCCTTGCATGGCACTGTCCTGAAATTACAGCTTACTGGGGCGAGGTCTTTCACGCACTAGAAGAAATTATAAGGATGTCTGTCACATTCTCACCATTATTGGGGCTATTGGGATATGTTAAAGATGTGGCCCGGGAGTCCTGTTACTGGTCGCGCCACTACTCCTCCTTGCAAAGCGTCAGGTGGCAATGCATTGGGGGAGAACGCGAGCTCCTAGATCCCATGGTTGGCTCATAGCCATTGCATATTGCCATGAACAATTAGCTGCATATTGGGACCTGATGCTGCAGGGGAGCCGCTGCCCCCATGACTTATGGGAGCCATTCATATCCTAACTCCGACGTTGTGACATCTCCTTTGCTGCAACGACTGTGGACACTCCACTCCCATGATGGGATGTAACATGGCTCTCATAATCCCAACTCGCCACCTCTTAATGTACATGGGATATGCCAGATGTCGGCTACAGGAAATGCAATTCGGGGAATGAGGAGGGTATTGTGTTGCTGTATGGTGTACAAGTCGGCGGGAGGGCACGGTCTAAGCTATCGCACAAAATTAAAATGTCAATGCAATGAGCATATTAGAAGTGCATTCATGTCCACTGTTAATGATTGTGGTAACTATTTGAAATGGCCAACAGCTTATCAATAAAAAAAATATTTAAAACATACCCTAACGATTAAAGCACAGTGATATATTATAGATCTCTGTGATTAATGGGTGACCCCATACCTGGCATACATAGGTAGTTCTTCTACATTTCACGCAATGAGCTCATTCTCGTCTCAGGACCTTTGCTTTGTGTGAATGTGTCCTCTCTATTTTCAAAACGACAAATTCTGGTTCTTATGATAGGAGTTGCATGTTCAAAACAGCAGCTGGATTTTTCTATTATGGCTATGTGTTAGTGTCTGACTACAGGGAAAACAGAGCATATTATTTTTAGACCTTGTATGAAATGTTCTGTTTAAGTCCCAGCTCATGAACTTAACGACAACAATTTGCAGCCTATTTGTAAAATAAAAGTGTAGCACAAAAACAAACTTGTTCTTTTGTAACGTGTTGTTAGACCTGGCACCTTGGCGTGAGTCTCCCTTCAACTTTTTGTTGCTGTGCCTCATGTGTTTTTGCTGGTGTTGGCTGCTCAGAGCACTGTGCCACTGCCAACCAGTGCCACAGCGCAAGTGCTCCCTGTATAAAATGTATATGTTGGTTGGATTCCATGATTGGCTTATTTGGTTTACTGTCAGACCCCAGTAAAGTGCACCAGGAGTGCCCAGGGCTTGTAAATACAAATGCTGCTGGTGGGCTTGCAGCACTGTTTGTGCCACCTACAGAAGCGGCCTAGTAAAATGTGTCTAGGGTCTGCCATTGCAGAACCTGCGTGCAGTCTGGTACAGTCATGCTGACTGGGCAAGTGCACCCACTTGCCAGTCCCTAAACCTTCCCTTAACTTCATATTAGTCACCCCTATGGTAGGCCCAAGGGCAGGGTGCATTGTAAGCATAAGGTAGGACAAGCCCTGATGTGTGTGGCATGTCCTATTAGTGAATTACAGCCATTTTCGTTTTTTCACTATTGTAAGGCTACCTGTTCTCCATAGGCCAGAATGGGTTGTTAGAATTGTTACATTCTATGATCCTAACAGACCCAGGGAACATGGTAGAAATTCGAGTTTAGTATGCCTGAACTCAGAATAATAAAATACATTGTTTAGTAAAGTTTATTTTAATATTCTGTGTTTGCAAATACCACGTTTAGAAAGCTGGTGTTTGCTTGCCTAACCAATTCAGCCCGCCTCTGCTAGGATGTGTATCTGCTGTCTGGTTTCTGTGAGTGACAGGGCTGGGGAATTCCAGGAGACAGGCTGGGGCAGCCCGGTGGTGAATAGAGAGATTACATATAGATGGATGGGAGGAGTACACCTGCACTCTGAATAGGGCTGTACCTTTCCACCACAATGCTGGCTCCACCCCCTGGTGAGCGTCTGATGTCTCTGCCCTGCACACTGAAAGGAGAAGCCAGAGTCCGGTAAACAAAGTACTCCAGAACTGGGTTGAACTGGGCAAAGGCCCCCTGTCCTGCAAGAACAAAAGAATTGCACTATAAGTATTGGGACCCTGCTCCCAAGAAACTAGATCCTGCTTGACAAGAAGAAGCTCTGCTTGAGGAGAAGGAACTGGGAATGCTGTAAAGAGGAGTACTGTCCCTGACCTGGGGGACTGGCCTGCAGTGGTTGCCTTGCTGCTGAAGGAGAGGAGAAAGACTACAAAGAAACTTTGCTTCAACTTGTGCTTAAAGATCTCCAAGGGCTTGTGAGTGAGCTTGCCCCCTGACCGAAGTCCCAGGACCAGTGGACTTCATCCGCCTCGCAATCCGCTGCTAGAAACGCTGTTTTTAGCATTTTCCGAGGCCGCGAGCTGTTTACGCTTCGTACCACCAAATCGTATCCAGCAACGCACCGTACCCGCCTGTCCGCCTCAAACAACGCGTCCTACGTCCCGTAGATCGCACCGTGACTGGCTGACTTCGCCGCGTACAACGCTGCGCTTCATCGAGTTATCTTGGTTGGTGCGAACCGCACCCTGCCGCTGAAGTTAAGGCTGCTGCTCGCATCGAAGGGGAGGAAAGACTGGAAGCTGCTCCCGCAGTACGGCTCGTACGCCGCAACGAACAAAAGCACCGTACAACGTCCCGTCCCCTCAAGCAACGCAACTCAGAGCCCCAACGAGCCGTAAGCTCGCACCGCGAAAGGAGGACATCGCAGCGTACAACGCTTTGCTTTCACCGCAGCGTCCGTGACGAACTCTCCAAAACTAAGGTACTGTGTACGTTTGCACCGTAGCGTGTATGCTTCGCACCGGAGCGTCCGCAGCGCTTACAGACTCATTCTGAAGGCCAATTCATCCCCGTACGGGCCGAACTAAGAAGAACGAAGCGCACAGAACTTTTAAACGCTGTAACAAAGAACTGCCTATTGCTAATAGTACTGTGGGCCTTTTTATCATTATTTGGTCTTGTGCTAAGCCTAATATAAAATACTTATTTTTGATAATCCCAGTGTGGAGTCCATTTGTGGTGTTGTCACTGAGTTACTGTATGTGGTCACAAATGCTTAACCTATAACAATCTGAGATAAGCCTTGTCTGCTCGTGCCAAGCTACCTAGAGGGTGAGCAGGGATTATTTTAGGAGTGTAACCCCTTACCCTGACTAGAGGAGAGGGTCCCTGCTTGTCACAAGTACCTACCTGTGCCAACCAGAGATCCCCAATTCTAACACGTGTGCAAAGCGAAGGCAGCATACTGCGTGGAGTTGGGATAACATAAGGGAGAAAACACTGTGGGCCTGAAGGAAATGCACAACACTTTTGTTTATTCTCCTACAATACAAATGCAAATAATGGTCCATCATACAAAGTGCAGACGACGCAGTGCCTAATTGTGTGCATAAACATACAAATAAACAAAAAAGACACAATAAATCATCCTTGGTTCCTAGGTCAAGTTGTACAAACAAGCATGTGCGCACAGCATAGCACAATTCAGATCACAAATAATCACAGACCCAATGGAGATGTATGGCATACATCTCCATTGCTTCTGTGATTATTTTCGACCCGCATTACTGTGTCTGTTATCTCAGTGTCTGTTTTATGCAACCCTAATGAGAACATCCGTTAGGCTACTGAAATAATACATTCAGTGTGTGTTTCTCCTGATTTATAGTAAGAGGATTCCATTATGTTACAAAGAGCCCCATGGCAGACTCTGTTCATATAACGACTCATGGGGTTCAAGCATTAGATGTAATATATATGTAGAGGATGTCGGGCCCAGGCGCCAACCACCCCCAAGTGAATCACAGGCCCTAGCACTGTGACGAGTGTGTCCACGGAGTGCACACAAAAAAGAACAGGAAATATGTAAGTCTTGTTGCCCTTAAATAGTTAAAAAGGGCAGGTTATTTTCTTGTTGGGAGGTTCTTGATAGGAGTGACCTTTCCCCTCGCAAATGCATATAGTAAGTAATGGCCATTTCCTTGTTCATCTTGGCTCTAAAGCATTTTTTATGTTTTTTAATCAGAGTTTTGTATAGCACAAACTTGACCCGAAGCTATCAGAGGGCTTTACATAACACCAGTTGTGTTGCATGAGGACACATTCATTTTTTTGTTAGGCACGGGGAGATTAAGTGATTTGCCCAGAATCACAGGATGTGCAGCTTCATTGCAGAGACTCGAACCCAGCTCCCCAGATTTGTGGTCGCCCGCCCTTAGCCGTTAGGCCAACTCCTTGTCTCTGCTTCTTGATTCAGATTCACAAGTATTTGTCTTGTCCCCAAATTCAGGCCTTTCCTCATCCAGCTGACAATTTTGACCATGGTTGATCAATTTCTGATTAGACTCAATATTTATCATATTTACATCCGAAGCGTTGTTTCCTAGGGAATCTTCCTGGGACCCTGTAACTAGTACCCTACTGCATGATACGTGAAATTATTTTCTGGCAACTCGACTCTCCGCCAAAATGTCTTAAAGGCATCTTCAGCATGATTAATGCACTTTGAGCATCATACAAAGCTGATGCCCCTGATTTGATTAATTTATAGCTGGGTAAGCAGAAGGTCAAGACAAAGTTCCCATATTTGCTGGCCCAGATCCAGAGTTCCCTTGTCCTCTTATCTATGCTTGCTTTCTACCAACTCTCATGGCAAACAGTCAGACTTTGGCCAAAATTCAAAAGCAGCTTGCCAGCACATACTAACTTTGGTAAGAGGCTGTGAGTTTGAGGTGACTACAGGTGAACCAGCTGTGTGACTTCAAACTGCAAAAGTGGCTTAAAAAGAAGGAGAAAAAAAATCTCAGGAAACCTACATTTGGGCTTGGTTGCTAGCACAGTTCATCTTACAAAGGACATTGAACTTAGGATGGTTGGTAGAGGTGACTGCTAAATAAAGACAGCAGATGAAGGGAGATAGGACAGTGTTTGAGGGTAATGTTAAACAATTTTTTTGATGTGTTGTGGTCATTTATGTTTCCCATCCTTAGAGACTCCATTTATGTGTTTTGTATCAACAGCTTGCAAAGACCTACGGAAATACATTCACCCTGTGGGTGGGCCATACCCCTTTGGTTATAACCAATGGATATGAAGCTGTGAGAGACATGCTGGTGTCCAAGTCAGAGGAAACGTCCGGACGACCTCAGACACCTTTCGTGCAGACATTTGGACATGGAAAAGGTATATTCCTGAGCACACTGAAAGCAAATTTATGTTGTATGGAGGATCTCCAGCCAATCCATCCCCTTTATGTCAACACATGTTGCTATATCCTTGATTCTTCGCTAATCCCAAGACCTATCTTTGCTCTTACACTGTGATTAGTCAGATATTTACATTTTGTGAGTTTTTGCCAATGCCACATGCAGTAAATGGCAATGTGGCTGTGTTAAATGTATTTATTTTCTGAAAGTCAACACACTATTAACTTCCTAAAATAAATAAGTAACAGCATGTAATCATTGTGCTCCAGTGTGAAGACAGAGTGAAACAAGAGCTAAACACATACTTTCACAGTTGGCCACTGTTGAGAAGAGCCCTCCTATTCTTGATAGCACTAAACTGTCTACTCCAAGATGGTGGGCAACTACAATTTGAGCCTCATGACCATTGTGCCATTATTTCGCTTGGTGAACAGATTCTCACTGTTCTTCTTGGCAACCTCCTGTATTTCAGCCACTCTAACCTCACTCAAGCTCCCTTGAACCTATCCAGACTGTATATTCCTGCTTCACTGCATTTGCAATTTCCTTGTTTTCATTTAGCACTCATTCCTTACTGCACCGACATCACCGTATCAGCATGACTTTGTTTAGCCCTCTTCATCTAATCAGACCTGAAGATTGACCTTCATGACCTCCTGTTGGTCATGATCATGATTTTGCAGTGATGGTCACTCACAGTTGAAGGAGCAACAGCTGCACTTATAATCACAGGAGAATACAGATCTAACTGGTTTTAGAATGAGATGCAACAACTTTCCAAAAGTGACATCTTGAGAATCACAAGTCAAAGTCTGGTGGTTTCAATGGTGCTGAGTTTAGCAGAACCAACTTCAAGCAACAGTTCACGACCCCCTATAATATCATGTCATTTTAGGCTTCTTCTAAAATTACTCTAGGGATGATTAGAAGGTTTTTTTTCTTTCTCTTTTCTCACAATACTCCTCTAAACAAGCAAATATGACTATCTCACAACTTTCTGGTATGCACAGCTCTCTGCTCTCAAAGGCTTCAGTCTCTAAGAGTACAGATGGTGGACTTTCCTGCCTCTTCCACTCCCATCTTTCCATCTGACGGCATGCTAGTGTCCCCCTGTGGCAGGAACCTCATTTTAATCCAACCAAGTGGCTTGGGTCATTGATCATGCCAATTGACGTTAGAACCAGGTTTCTATGTTGAGGAAAAATTCTCCATTTAATCTCCTTTCTGGTGAACAAAACATAGTTAGATGCTTATGTCATGGGTAGCCTTAATTAATTCAGTAGCTCACCGGTGGAACTTTTTCCGTACTTCTCCCCTACTAACTGTTATGCAATGACACAATTCACCCTTACCAGATAGACTCTCAGTTAGGTCTTCCCACAATCAACAGTCTTAGTTGCCTTCTGGTAACGATAGAGACATACATAAATTACCAATATTTGGATCTGGAGTTTTGCATGGCATGCCACCTTTTTAGTTTTCAGAACACAAAACAATGAACCCGGCTCCGTACTACCGTACACTCCTACTACTCATGGAGTAACGAACAGTCAACTCTTTTATCTGCCCAAATGGAATTTTTATTAGACCATTCCTGTTTCTTATTAATTTAAATATTGATCAAAACTATTTTTTGGACTGAAAAAGAAACACAGACTTTTCAAATTCACACATGAACTTACACTTATATACAATTCACATTAACATACACTTAAAGACAAAAATGGACTTGGACACTGTGAAAAAATTATTGGCAACAGCTTGCAACATGACAAAAGCAGCAAATAAATGCATAGATTAATCTGATGCAAAACACATTTTTAAGGAAAATTTACATCATATACAAAAATTAGTAATAAACATGAAAATATCCAATGTTATGAACCACATGTGTTATTCCAACTCCAGCATCAAAAGAGTGTCTGAATAGTATATCAATCCTTTATCCAATAATTTCCTTCAACGCTCGCCGCATTCAGAATTAACTCAATGCCTCCCAAAATGCCAAAGCGTTTCAAAACCCAGGCGATTAGTACTGGGACTATCATCAGGGCTTCATATAAATGGACCGGATATTCTGCCGGGTTCATTGTTTCGTTTTCTGAATTTTGCGTAGCCCTACCTGGCCCCGGTCCGTTGGGCTTAACACCTATAGGTTTTTACCTTTTTAGTTTTAGCAGCTCCTCACAACCTCAAACATCCAGATGAAACAAATTATATAACCAGTCCACAAACTTCCTTCTGAAACTTCAGATTGTGCGACTTCCAATTGTTATTCTTGAAGCAGCACAATTCAAGACCCACAATACCTCGATTCATGAGGGGCCTTAAAGCCCAACTCAAAAGCTAGCCTAACAGTAAATGCTCTACCTGAAAAAAAAAAAACTATCTTCATCCTCTTTTTGGTTTATCTCCCCCACTGCATTTCTTGTCTTTGTGTAAATATTTCGATATATGTGTGAAATAATAGCTCTGTCAAAGTCTTCACTACTCTCCACTTTATACAGATTAGGGGTGTCCAAAGTAGTACAATCACACACCATTATTTCACATTTCAAAGCTTCACACTTTACAAAGAAAAACAAATAATATTTTAAGTAAAGGACATGATTAGTGGCTGTTCAGGGCAATGGCTAGAATTTTTCCCACCACAATAGACAATGATGGGCTATGATGAGCAACGTGTGGACTGGTAACCATTCACTGTAACCTAATTTAAATCCTATTTAGTGAAGTCCATAGACTCTGCCTTTGACATCTGGCCCCAACCCAGAAAGGCCTGTCCTGCCAGGCCTATGCTGCTCGAGCCTGAATTATTGTTTCATCTACCAACATCTATCCCTTGCAAAATGGGACGGCTTACATCTATTGTTTCCTCAATGCAGAATTCAGAGCAAAACCTTTACCTTAATCAATCAAATGCATTTGTCAAGCATGTGGCTGCTTCAGCTGAGGTGCCCTGGCACTCAAAGCAAAGACTGATATCATACAACTACATCAAGGAATGAGTCTAACAATCAAACAGCCAAGTTTTTGACTCACTTTTAAAAAAGGGCCAAGGTGTTCCAAAGCATGGGCGTAAGTAGAGATATGGAGATGATTAATGCAATGGTGGATGCAATTAAGCCGGCTGGCAGGTAACTAGTTAATTATCTCTCATATTTACAAGGTGGTCGGCTAAACAGCAGAGATTATGTACTATTAGGCCAGCAGTTGAATATGGATACATTACTCACCTGTAATCATAGTTCTCTTTGAGGGTAATACTCAAAGTCATAAGTATTGAATAGTCCTGCCTACGCACAGGGACCACAGGGCACCTATCAAATACTATGTGTATATATATATGTGATCAAGGCAGAGGAGCTGCCGAAACGCGTCAAGGCGGAGTGTTGCTTGTAATAAAAACAATTTAAGCACCTACTTGAGTCCATTCTCGTTCTGTTCCAGCGGAGTTGCAAGGCGAGCTTTCTTTATATATATATATATATATATATATATATATATATATATATATATATATATATATATATATTATCTACTGGCGGTCGCCAGTAGATAGTTATAGTTAGGACCTATTTTCCATAGGAAATCCGCAACATTCTATTGGGAATTTCTTTGGCGCCGATTGACGAATCTTCGCGAAATTCTCCGCTCCTACCCTGAAAGTTTCGTGGTGATTCGTCAAGCGGGGGCCGAGAAAAAAGGGGGGTCCCAAAACGCGTTTTCCCCATGCAATTTCCCAAAGGATATGTTGTCGCAGCTACAGCCCGAACCGCTGAACGGAATGACACCAAATTTGGCAAAGAGGTAGTCCTCAGTTCGGACTCGTGCCTTTTGCATATTTGGTGTGAATCTGTTCAGTAGTTCCTGAGAAAAATTAGAGTAAAAAAGTTAGTGATATCTATGGCCACGGAGGATCCTCGGACCGTACCCGCACGAGGTAGCGAACCCTCCCGAACGGAGTGCGCACTCTCCCGATCGCGCACTGAATGCTAATTGGCTGTCGAGCGTCTCTCTACATTCGAAACCAGGAACTGTTGGTGGCCATTTTCTGCCTCGGTAGAAGCGAGGCTGAAGAAGCAAGGGGAATAAGTGCGTAAAACATATAAAGGGGGAAGAGTGAAAATACTCTGACCCTCTAATGGTGCTTAGGGGGTCCCAGAGGGACCCCCTGGGGCCCCCCTTTTAAAAAAAAAAGCGGCGAAATGCGCGCACGTTGCGCGCATCCTATCGCGTTGGAGGCATTGATTCTCTCGCGGTGGGTGCGCGGATCCACGGCAACGTTTTTTGAAAAACGACAAGAAATCATTGGTTGTATAACAACTTTCTACACTGAAAGGTAGGGTGTATATTTTTGTTTTTTAAAGCTATGATTGTTCTTGGTTAACAAAAACAGATTGTAAGGAACATTATATATGATAAGCTGATATGTTGAAAAGTCAAGCACACTTCCTGTCTTGTGTAGGAACATTGTGTGCTGAACTTGTGACCTGTGAGCTCAGTGCAGTGTTCCATGACCTGTTTCTATGGTAACAGGCAGAAGGCAGATTGGGGGAAGGGTTGAAATGTATTTCAGTTGGAAAGGGTTGAAATGTTTAACCAACAGAAATGTGTGTTTGCTTTTGAGTTTATGTGCGAAGGATTGTGATTTGATGTTTACATGTATATGTGTGGAAAATGAAAGGGAAACTTTTTCATTCTTTGCTTTTGCTGAGAGGTGCACAGTGCAGAGATTCTGTACAAGAAAATATGGTGAGTGATTGATATACTCCTTAATCTACAAAAGAACTTGAAAGATGAGTTATTTAATTGTGAGGGAATGTATGTGGACTATTTTAATCAGACTAATGTATTTTTCCTGCTAAAGTGTAGGGAGTACTTTTTTTCTCTACAATGTGTGTGCATGTAGAAACCATTCTGTGATAGGCATTTGTGTTTTTCATGTGTTTGTAGACAGATAACTGTGCAGTTTTCATATTTTGGTAGAATTAGAAACCAGTCATTGTTTATGAATTTGTGAAATGAGTTATGTTATATTTCTATACTGAAATGTAGTACTACTTCTGGATGAAGAAATGTGTTTTGATATAGTGCAAGGGATAGTGTTGTTTGTCTAGAATCACACAGTGAGTCTGGGGGCATTTGGGAACCACTGTGAGAGAAGCATTTGGTAACATTGTGTATTTGCTGACAGATAACTGTTTTAAAACATGTTATGTTGTCAAGTTTTAGTAGCATTAGAAGACAGTTATGGCTTATGCTTTCATTAAATGAGTCAGGCTTTGACATAAAAGTGCAGTCCTGAAATATGTAGATTGTGTGCAGTTCCCTTACCACTTGCACTGTAGTGGATGAGTTTTGGTAAACTGATAGGGATAGTGGTGCTTGTCTAGAATCACACTGTGAGTTAGTGTGTATTTGGGATCAGTGTGAGAGAATCATTTGGTTAAATCATGTATTTACTGACAGATAACTGTTTTAAAATCTGTCATGTTGTGAAGTTTTAGTAGCATTAGAATCCAGTCTTTGCTTATATGTTGATTAAATGAGTCATGCCTTGACACTGATGTGCTGTACTTAAATATGTAGATTATGTGCAGTCCCCTTACCCCTTCCAAAGTAGTGAATGATTTTTGGTAAAGTCCTAGGATAGTGTTGATTGTCTAAAATCACACTGTGAGTCTGTGTGCATTTGGGTAAGGATTGTGAGAGAAGCATTTGATAACATCGTGTATTTACTGGCATAGTAATGAGTTTTGGTAAACTCCTAGGGATAGTGGTGTTTGTCTAGAATCACACTGTGAGTCTGTGTGCATTTGGGAACCACTGTGAGAGAAGTGTTTGGTAAGATCGTGTATTTGCTGACAGATAAGTGTTATAAAACATGTCATGTTGTCAAGTTTTAGTAGCATTAGAAGACATGTATGGCTTATGCATTCATTATATGAGTCAGGCATTGACAGTAAATTGCAGTTGTGAAATATGTAGATTGTGTGCAGTTCGCTTACCACTTGCATTGTAGTGAATGAGTTTTGGTAAACTCATAGGGATAGTGGTGCTTGTCTAGAATCACACTGTGAGTTAGTGTGTATTTGGGATCACTGTGAGAGAAGCATTTGGTAACATCATGTATTTGCTGACAGATAACTGTTTTAAAACCTGTCATGTTGTGAAGTTTTAGTAGGATTAGAATCCAGTCTTTGCTTATGCGTTGATTAAATGAGTCATGCTTTGACACTGATGTGGTGTACTTAAATATGTAGATTGTGTGCAGTACCATTAACTCTTCCAGAGTAGTGAATGCGTTTTGGTAAACTCCTAGGATAGTGTTGCTTGTCTAAAATCACACTGTGAGTCTGTGTGCATTTGGGTAAGGATTGTGAGAGAAGCATTTGGTAACATCGTGTATTTGCTGACATATACCTGTTTTAAAACCTGTCATGTTGTGAAGTTTTAGTAGGATTAGAATCCAGTCTTTGCTTATGCGTTGATTAAATGAGTCATGCTTTGACACTGATGTGGTGTACTTAAATATTTAGATTGTGTGCAGTACCATTAACTCTTCCAGAGTAGTGAATGAGTTTTGGTAAACTCATAGGGATAGTGGTGCTTGTCTAGAATCACACTGTGAGTCTGTGTGCATTTGGGAACCACTGTGAGAGAATCATTTGGTAACATCATGTATTTGTTGACAGATAACTGTTTTAAAATCTGTCATGTTGTGAAGTTGTAGTAGCATTAGAATCCACTCTTTGCTTATATGTTGATTAAATGAGTCATGCCTGGACACTGATGTGCTGTACTTAAATATGTAGATTGTGTGCAGTCCCCTTACCCCTTCCACAGTAGTGAATGAGTTTTGGTAAAGTGCTAGGATAGTGTTGCTTGTCTAAAATAACACTGTGAGTCTGTGTGCATTTGGGTAAGGATTGTGAGAGAAGCATTTGGTAACATCGTGTATTTGCTGACAGATAACTGTTTTAAAACCTGTATTGTTGTGAAGTTTTAGTAGCATTAGAAGCCAGTCTTTGCTTATGCGTCGATTAAATTAGTCAGGCATTGACATTAAAGTGTAGTCGTGAAATATGTAGATTGTATGCAGTTCCTTTACCACTTCCACTGTAGTAAATGAGTTTTGGTAAACTCATAGGAATAGTGGTGCTTGTCTAGAATCACACTGTGAGTTAGTGTGTATTTGGGATCACTGTGAGAGAAGCATTTGGTAACAAAATGTATTTGCTGACAGATAACTGTTTTAAAACCTGTCATGTTGTGAAGTTTTAGTAGGATTAGAATCCAGTCTTTGCTTATGCGTTGATTAAATGAGTCATGCTTTGACACTGATGTTGTGTACTTAAATATGTAGATTGTGTGCAGTACCATTAACACTTCCAGAGTAGTGAATACGTTTTGGTAAACTCCTAGGATAGTGTTGCTTGTCTAAAATCACACTGTGAGTCTGTGTGCATTTGGGTAAGGATTGTGAGAGAAGCATTTGGTAACATCGTGTATTTGCTGACATATACCTGTTTTAAAACCGGTCATGTTGTGAAGTTTTAGTAGAATTAGAAGCCAGTCTTTGCTTATGCTTTGATTATATGAGTCAGGCTTTGACATAAAAGTGCAGTCCTGAAATATGAAGATTGTGTGCAGTTTGCTTACCACTTCCACAGTAGTGAATGATTTTTGGTAAACTTCTAGGTATAGTGGTTGTTGTGTAGAATCACACTGTGAGTCTGTGTGCATTTGAGAACCACTGTGAGAGAGGCATTTGGTAACATTGTGTATTTGCTGACAGATAACTAATTTAAAACCTGTTATGTTGTCAAGTTTTAGTAGCATTAGAAGCTAGTCTTTGCTTATGCATTGATAAAATGAGTCAGGGTTTGACACTAAGGTGTAGTACCATGTACTATTCTGTTCACTGTAGCAGAACTGAAAATTTTAAAGTTTTACCTAAGCACTGTCCTAGAAGTAGTCTGATTATTTAGTCAGAATCTAAGTACCAAATAGACTACTTCAAATGTCTATGCAGTATGCATGTAGTGTTCTAACATACTATACACTTGTCTTTTACACCTTCAATTCCCTAGTCAGTATCCATACACTTCCAGGAAACATCCTGTTACTTCCTTTGCAGTCCTCTAGAGACCCATTCAACAGCATGTACTAATCCATTCACTGTGCCAAACCCCAAACACTTATAAATTCACCCAGACACTCTCTTTCCAGTACTCTAATGATTCAGTCACTGCCTAAGTATTCATGCACAGAGCCAGGTCTTTGCATATGGACTTCTTCAAACCCCTATCCACTATGCATGCAGTCCTCTAAGCACCTACACACTTGTCTGTCACTCCTTCAATTCCCCAGTCAGTATCCGTTCACTTCCAGCAAACACCCTGTCACTCCATTTGCACTCCTCTAGTGACCCATTCAAATGTCTATGCAGTATGCATGTAGTGTTCTAACATACTATACACTTGTCTTTTACACCTTCAATTCCCTAGTCAGTATCCATACACTTCCAGGAAACATCCTGTCACTTCCTTTGCAGTCCTCTAGAGACCCGTTCAACAGCATGTACTAATCCATTCACTGTGCCAAAACCCAAACACTTATAAATTCACACAGACACTCTCTTTCCAGTACTCTAATGATTCAGTCACTGCCTAAGTATTCATGCCCAGAGCCAGGTCTTTGCATATGGACTTCTTCAAACCCCTATCCACTATGCATGCAGTCCTCTAAGCACCTACACACTTGTCTTTCACTCCTTCAATTCCCCAGTCAGTATCCGTTCACTTCCAGCAAACACCCTGTCACTCCATTTGCACTCCTCTAGTGACCCATTCAGCATAATGTACTAATCCATTCACTGCGCCAACCCCTAATAAATTCACCCAGGCACTCTCCTTGCAGTACTCTAATCATTCAGTCAGTACCCAAGTACTCATTCAGTGACCCAGGCCTTAGTATATGGACTGCTTCAAACCGTTATCCACTATACATGCAGTCCTCTAACCACCTACACAATTGTCTTTCTCACCTTCAATTCCCTAGTCAGTATCCATACACTTTCAGGAAATACCCTGTCACTCCCTTTGAAGTCCTCTACTGACCCATTCAGCATCATGTACTAATCCATTCACTGTGTTAAAACCCAAACGCTTATAAATTCACCAAGATACTATCTTTGCAGTACTCTAGTCATTCAGTCAGTGCCTAAGTATTCATACACTGAGCCAGGCCTTAGCACATGGACTGCTTCAAGCCCCTATGCACTATGCATGCAGTCTTCTAACCACCTAGATACTTGTCTTTCACACTTTCAATTTCCTAGTCAGTATCCATACAGTCCAGCACTTGTGACTGCCTTTGCACTCCTCTAGTGAGTCATTCAGTACCAAGTACTAATCCATTCCCTGTGCGAAAAGCCTAGCACTAATAAATTAACCTAGGCACTCTCTTTGTTGTAGTCTAATCATTCAGTCAGTACCCAAGTAGTCATGCAGTGAGCCAGGCCTTAGCACATGGACTGCTTTAAATGCCTATGCAGTATTGATGCAGTCCTCTAATCACCTACACAGTTGGTGTTTCACTCCTTGAATTCCCTAGTTAGTATTCATACTCTTCTAGCAAACACCCTGTCACTCACCCAGTGTGTCTCCTTATAGTACTGTAATCATTTAGTCAGTTAGCATGTAGTCTTTTAGTGTGGTAGGCTTTAGGGCATTAACTGCTTCAAAGTAGTATGCACTATGCATGTAGTGTTTTAATGATCGTCACACTTGTGGTTCAGGGCTATAGTTTCTTAGTCAGTTTTTATATAAAATGTGTTTGTACAGTAATGAAAAAGTATACATTTGAAAGTTATTAATATACATTTATTTGTGATTCTTTTTTACAGATACAGAATAGGAGTGTTTCTCATCCGTTTGCACTCTTCTCGTGCAAGATTGTTTGGATGAAGGGTCCTTCGGTGTTTCATCATACTTGCCGTGCCGTACGAGTATTTCTTGTTAGGATCCCCTCGCAACAGAACTCTTTTGCAAATCTTGCACGTGACCAAGGTGGCATTGATCTTTGTTTGCCCCTTGGGAAAAGTAAAATATTTCAACACCACTGAAGGAAAACGTTGTGGGCGTGGTGCCTTCTGCAAAAAAAAATCCTCAGATTCGGTAAATATTTTAAAGCGGCAACAATTACAGTTTTTGTAAGTTAAACTTATAAAATTTTGTTAGCTGTATACATTTTATATATCTGTGATTTGTTTCTTGTGGTATTTTGTTAAGGATACCATGTTGGTTTTTTTTAACAATCTTTTTGATTTTGCACGTCTGTCATCGACATCCGTGGTTCCCACAGGAGTGTTCCGTTTTGTTGTTTTGTATTATGGTTGTTACATTTTGTTTATTAGTTTATTGTTTATATTTATGTTAATAAAAATATAAAGTTTGAAAATAGTTTAACGTTTATATATTTATTATTATAAAAAATAAAGTTTGAAAAAAAAATTCATAATGTTTTTGGTTGTTCTCTTAAGTGCTGTGTGACTCTTTCTTGTTCTTATTACTGTTATTTGATGGAGTCCACCATGGTGTTACATTTTGGGGCACTTATCGCTGGAATACTAGTGATATCTGCAGTTTGCACCAACTTCTGAATAGTGTTTTAGATTTTTCTGAACTTTACTTCCGTTAAAGTGCTGATAATGAAATAGAGAGTAGCCGTTCCCGTGCAAAAAGACATGAGGTGCACGTTTGCGATTTATTCTAAATACTAAAATCCTGTATTGTATTGCACTGAGGTATTGGCTGCACTTACAGTGTACACACGAAATCTATTAAGAAATCTCATTGTATTTATATTGATTGGGAATAGTGCGTCAGGTGCTGGATCTTGACGAGATACACTGCTCAGTTCGTATATTGTTCTGCACATGAAGAAAATCACATCACAACTTTCACAGCAATTGCAATGCGAAACAAATTCCGGCGATAAGACACGTTAGCACCAGGGATTTTACACCTGCTTTCTGCAGGTGTTAAGCAGGACAACTACCTGCACCATGAAAGGGAACACAGCCAAGAGCCACAACAGAACACCCACAGGTGCCATAGAGTCAATAAGCATGATACAGGGATACCCATGAGGGCCAGAAGACTCATCGCAACAACTCCAGGACCACCAATGCCCCCCAAACCCATATCTTAGTAAGTGTGTCCCTGTGGTCATTGTCTTAGCATGATAGGCACGAGCCCTGCAACATCACAGTGTGCTGTCACCTCAGCGCTGACAGTGAGCCTGGATGTGTAGCTACGTACGCATTCTCCTGCATGCACAAACCTGGCGTGTGCTGGTCTAGGGTGTGCAGGGGTGTGCCTATCCGGCAAGGGGAACGGGTGTCTCGGACATGTCCGTGTACAGGAAGTGCAGTAAGTGTGTCTCTGTGTTCTGGTGTGGCCTGTTGCAAGAGCTGCAGCAGTCGATGTTGTAAAGTGGCATGCACCACCTCCAAACGGCACTGTGATGTTGTAGTTGGAATGTTGCAGGACATGCGCAAATAGGCATTACAATGGCGTGCCGTACGAGTGCACGAGATACAACAGCTCACCGTACAAAAGTGTGGGGGCTCGTGGGAGGGAGGAGAAGCCGTTTGGCAACATAACACACAGTGAACTCGACCATGTGCCACATGCTGGGCATCTCATCCATGATGGCCACGGTCGCAGACATCCCACAACACCAACGACTGGCCTTTGTACACATCCTGTATGAATGCAGCGTGGTTTTCACTTCTATGCTCGTTCAGTGGTGTGATGTTGGCGGGTTGTGTGACTTGTGCTCCTTGTTGGTGTGTTTCATTTTGGACATTGTTAGTCTATGTGTGTGTTGTACTTAATTGTGCATGTGTGCCATTCTGCCCATCTCCCCCCCTCCCCCCACTCCCTGCTTCTTCCTCTTCCTAATGCTGTTGTGCCTATCATTTTGTTGCTGCACACATAAATACATGTAAACAATAAATTAGAATAGTTCCTTGATTCTTTTAAGTTTGAAAACTTCTCTATTGGTTTCTTTTTAATTTTCCATATGAACCGTTTTTTTAATATTCAACTACACATAGAAGTCAGAAGGGCAACGTATTCTATCAACACACTTTCTAGAACATTCTACAACACGTGCAGGTTAAAAGTTCATCAATTTTTTAAAACTTAACGATATGTTTTTGAAACATTTTCTTGAATATTTAACGACACGTGCAGGTTAAAAGTTGATGATTGTTTTAAGTTCCAACAGTGCCTTCCAAATGCAAGTAGCAGGTGTGGTTGATCTGAGCAAATTCTATCCTATGATATGTACTCCACGTTGAAACTGCTTTTTCACAAAGATGCTTTTCCACAAAACTAATATGCACCCTACTTTTAAAAAAGAATGCCTTTCATGATATCTTTAGAGATAAGTTATAGATAGGAATTAGCATTTAAAAAACCTTTGAAATTCACTGAAAAGAACATAGGTTTCAGGGGCGTTATAGTTAGGAATTGGCATTTAAAAAACCTTTGAGAGTCACTGAAAAAACCATAGGTTTCAGGGGCGTTATAGTTAGGAATTGGCATCAGTGATGTCATTTCAGATGTCATCAGTGATGTCATCAGTGATGTCACTGACCATGTCATGAGTGATGTAATATGTGACATCATCAGCAGTGCATTGCGGGGGCGCGAGTTATAGTTAGCTGAACTAACTATAACAGGGGAATTTCTAGGGTTTTGTACGAGGGAAATGTCGAGGGAAATGTCCAGCTAACTATAACGCCCCTGAAACCTATGTTTTTTTCAGTGAATTTCTAAGGTTTTTTAAATGCCAAATCCCAACTATAACGCCCCTGAAACCTATGGTATATACATATATATATATACATATATATATATATATATTCTCTTATTCCACTCAGTAAAGAAGAATTCTGCACTCTGGGCGCAAGTTGCTTTTATCTTTATTAGTATAAGCCTCACAGCAGCTTAATCCTGATAATCTGGAATGCGTTTCGGCTGTCCCATGCAGCCTTTGTCCACCTCTCAAACGCAGGTTTGAGCATTTTAGATAAAGTCTGCACGTGAGTCCAATTAAACTGCCATGGTATAAATACTCTCCTCCTCACACCTCACACAGTTTCTTTTTTTTTATGTTGAAATTGTTAGGAAATTAGGAAGTAGATAGGATAGGATTGGTGAAGTTTGGAGAGACCATGGGCATGCCCCCAAGACTTTGATAAGACAGAGATGAAGTTGAGTATAATTCGTGAATTGATGCGACGGAAGACCAAATTCCCCCTGGTTAATAAATAAAGTAAATAAAGACAAAAGTGGAGTTACAGTTAGAAAAAATAAGATCATCCTTAAACATTTGATAATGCAATACCTTGAAATTAGAGGTAAAGTTACTAGCCACACAGTCCCCACATTTAGGGTGACTAGTAACCGGTGGAGGCAATGGAAATATCATTAGATGGAAACTTGCAAGCTCGCGCTAGATGGTCTGATATGTTGATACTGCAGCAATGCTTGAAAGACAAAAGAGGTATTTGTATGGAAAAACCTCTTTTTGTGGGTCACCCCTAAAGGTTTGGACAGATGCTGCTGGTTTATCTACTTTGAGAGTGTGCTGAGGCCTGCTAACCAGGCCTCAATTTAAGTGCCCTAATCGTAAAACATGTCTACTGGTTTATACCCAATTAGCACAAGCTAACATAGTGCTAAATCCTTAGTATATGGTACCAGGGGTAACCAGGGCCTGTAAGTAAGAGTGCTCCCTATGGGATTGCAGCACTCATTGTGAAATCACTGAGTGTGACCAGGTACAACACGGCTCCCGGTCGGACACTGCAGACAGAAAGGGCAATTAAAAAAACTGCTAGCTCCACTTTGCCATTTTAATCAATGGCAATGCCTAAACTCCCTTTTTAATATGTGAAAGGCATCCCTAAAGCAGGCCTATCTGAATAAGACTACCAAAGTTCGTTCTTCAAGATACCATACAACTTGTTACATTAAGCCTGGCTTGATACCCAAGTTAGTAACAAAGAAGGAGTATGCAGTTCCTAAAGAGGCTAAAAGTGACTGAAGAACTAAGTGCATATGACTGGCTTACCCAGAAGGAGAATGGGGAATTCCTCCTTTCGGATTTAGTGCCTTCACACACCCAGCCCGCTGGGTGTCATGCTTCATCATTGGGCATGCTCCTCGTCGGGTCGGCGCTGCAATACCCGACGGGCACCCTCAGTGGGGGCTCTTTAGCGGAGATCTTTTATCCTTGCCGTATGGTGAGTGTGTTTGAGGAGCCCTAAAGTGTAGAAGTGTAGTGTTGTGGTTACTAGAAAGGACCAGGTGAGTTAAAACAGGAAAAGGGAGGATCAGGGCAACTAATTTAATAATCCCGTCTCCCACCCTGATTAAAAGGAGTGATGGTGACTGTCTATAGTGATGTTATATGCAGTTGCTCTGAGCTTCATGTGGTCAACATGTTTCTTGCCTAGGTTGTCCCAAAGAGGATCAGAAGGCAATTCTTCAGGACCAAAAAATGATAGTTGGAATCTACACTAAGTGGCTGGTAATGAGGTGCGATAACCTAGATATTACCAGTCTGTTGGCACCAGTGGCGTGTGGTGTCCGTAGGTGCGGTAGCCAATCTAAATATTATTCAAGACTGGCCCCATCAGTTGGCGGCATCGAATGGGCATGTTTAATCCACGTGGTTCAGAAACTCGCGCCCACTCGGCTGAGGACCTAACTTGTGGTGCCGATTCCGGTAAGGTTACCCAAGTTGAAATTAATGAAACTTGTTACAACATGCAACTTTTAGAAGGTTGCCACCCTGTTGTCCAGTTTTTCCAGTGGTCTGTGGGACAGAGAGGGGGAAGCACTAGCCAAAAAGTTTTTTCCATAGAAGTGCAGCCCACAGACAGCCAGACCATAAGGATGGGCTACTGAGGACCACACACCAAGAGAGTGGTCCCTATATTTTGGGCGTGGGTAGAATACAACACTCTGCGATAGGTAGATGTCACACTTCACAGGAAGTTGTCATCAGGCTGGAGGGAGCCTGGTAGTCCATTGGCTAGTGACCACTAACTCCCCTAAGAGCACTTTTGGGCATAAAAGGGGCACCCACAACTCAGATCTCATATGACTGGAGAAGAGGACTGAAGAAGGACTGCCCTGCTGACCCTGGAACAGGCTGCTACGAAATCGGACTGCACCTGCTGATCCTTGGGTGAGCAAGGAAAAGGACTGTGTCCGCTGTGTCCTGCTACTGGAGAAGTCACCCCCCCAATCCCAGCCAGAAGCAGAAACTCCAAGAGTCAGTTGGCTGACTTCTTGTTCGCAGCACAGGGCCACAAAAGCTATAGATGCCTGCTGGGGCTGAAT
This sequence comes from Triturus cristatus, assembly GCF_964204655.1. Lineage (NCBI taxonomy): Eukaryota > Metazoa > Chordata > Amphibia > Caudata > Salamandridae > Triturus > Triturus cristatus. The sequence goes on along the minus strand of NC_140594.1, from coordinate 1,136,330,844 downwards.
TAGTAACCCAGATCACTTGATCGCCGCTGTGTAGACAAGAGACCAGGACCCAACACTTCAAAGTTGCACCCAAGTCTGCTGGAGCCCGGAAAGTTGCCAGACTGCAGTTTGGTTGCCTAGATAGAGAGTTAGTGCCAAAAGATTGAAAACGCTGCAACCACTGTGCCGGGCAACTGGCAGTCCAGTGATGACTGGACTTCTGCTGAACCTGGAAAGAATTTGAGGGACATTCACCCCTGTTACCAGAACCACCCCACCAGGACCATCGACCGAGGAGTAGCCCTTGGAGGAGCCCCGTTGACTCCACAGCATCTTCAGCATCCTTCAGCCTCTTCAGCAACCTGTGTCTCTTGCAGCAGGACCACTCAATAGAAGTCACATGCAAGGGACCACTGATGCTGGAACTGGACTGAAGACTGCTTTCCTTGAGAAGGTATCTGTTTCTTTGGACCTTGCTGGTCTCCTTGACTGGCTCCCTGCCGCAGTTAGTTTGCCAAAGTAACACTAAAAAACTACATTCGAACTTCTAAACATTTTTCTTGAAAAAGTTTCTAAGTGTCAAATTCATTGAATTTTCCAATGCTTGTTTGTGGTTAAGTGAAAAGTCCTGATTTATTGTTTTTTGTAAAATCCATACTTCCGGAACCCTCCTTTGATATTTTTTTATTTGATGTCCATAAAATAATAAAAATATACTAACGTTATTATAGATTGGTATCGATTTTCTTGAGTGTATAGTTTCTTTCTTCTTAGTTTGTTTTGGTGCTGTTTAAATGCTTTGCACATATTCCTTTCTGTAAGCCTGACTGCTGAGAGCCACAGTTATCCAGGGTTGAGGTAAGGTTTAACAAGCGAAACCTGACTGGTCATAAAGGAGTCGGTAGCATATTTCATGGTGAGGTCACAACTATACTATATAATACACCACATTTCCTCACAGGATGTCTAGGGCATAATCACCTGAGTACCTTACCCTCAAAGTTGTCTTGATGGTTTTTACAATCTTGTTGGTTAAGCATAAAAAAGTAATGACATGGGGTATTTTGTCCATAGGCGGTTTGTTTGTGGGTACTAGAAGACTTTCCCTCTGGGAATACCATACTCTTTTCATGTATCATCTTATTAGATAGCTGGAATATCCTTTCTCTAGTCATTTCATTAAAGGGTATTGACCTATTTGAAGTCTAAAACATTGTCTAAAAGAAAGTCCTCAAAGGCACGAGATGGTAACTATGAAATTCTAACAGAGAGTTCTCTGTGGATTTTCAGAATAATGTGGTGTAAAGTTTGTTGTCATTGATCATTACAGTAAGGTCTCGGTAATCAACGCCTTTGTTACTGCTATGCTATGTGAAGCAAAAGTTAGGTTTTGAGTTGCTGAGCAAGTCAATAAGTCTGGATAGATTTTTGCCCATCTCCAGACCAGATCATGAAGATATCATCACTTTATCGTTTTCACTCCCTAATGAAAAAAAGGATCACAGAGTCCATATACACAATGCCTGAAGAGCCTTTACAGAGAGATTGGGAAATGTTGGTGTGTATATTGTGTCATTTTGTGTTTACCTTTGTAAGTCTCTTCCATTCTATGCACATGCTCTGTATTCCATGTTCCACTAGACAGGGCTTGGAGGAGACAGTTGCTGGAGTGCAACGACATGGAGAGGACGCATCACTATGCTGTATAATTCGTGTTTCAACTTTAACTACGAGGTCTCCGATGTTACAATCCATACAAACAGCTTTCAAAAATGTGAGAAACTGGATTATTATTTGGGATGGATGGTAATCCCATAAGGATTTCAGTAACTTAAACCTGATCTGAATCCCTGGGAGCTATGCCACAGAGAAGACAGGCTTAACTGAGGAAGAAAATGTGTAAAGAATTTAGAAGTACCAAAACAGTTAAAAAAACGAAATCACAACATAGCATAATATAACGTAACAAACAAACCATAACATAACATATCATGACATAACATAAGTTACACTCCAAATTATAAAAATACCGAATTTTTATGACCAAAATCACACCAAAATGACAAAAATCCAACAAGAGTAACCAACATGGATTTTTAAAGTTTGAATTCAATTTATATGCCAAAAAGCACTAAGTGCCAACTGCGTACAACTGGCCATGCTAGACGGGGATATATGGAGCGTGGGTCAGGTATTAAGCCCAGGTAGGTCCTGTTCAAAGAGTTACCTTCATACTTGGACATTTTTCTGGAGAAACGGTGGTTGTCGACCAGTCGTCAACTGTGGAAGCTGGATCTGAGTTGAGGTTTGATGATACTGGGTGGCTGAATAGTGTGGTCCGGGTGCAGTCGTTGACGAAGGCGGGAAAGATCAAAGAAGAAATTGATTTATATTCGGTTCCAAAGATTCAGTTTCTTTTTACCCAAAAAGGGGTAATCAAAGAATGTCATATTGCATTAAAAAGTTTATATAGTGCAATATTTGCCTATGTGACATGCTTCCTGACACTAATACAGAGTGTACTAGCTAAAGACCTCAAATTTGTGCAAAGATCCAGGTCTTACACTTTTTTTTTTTTAATGAATGGTATCATCCACATTTTTGATTTCCACCCCCAAAAAAGAATTCCAATATATGGCTGCTAAGTAAGAGAATATAGGAATGGGTGGTGGACGCACTCAACTTTATCAAAATATGAGACAAAGTTTTTTTGATATGCGTGCAGTGTTGCAATATGCTAGCGAGGCATGTGCGATACTCTAATGAAGTGGCCTAGTGTTACAAAAATTACTAGGACTGCAATCTGCACTGCTAGAAAATCTTTCTAACATTTATTACAATTTCAAAACATAATGATTCTCACGAGTGGTGTACATTCTATTCAATGTGTACATTCATCTGTACATTCATCTGTATGCGTGTTTGTACATGAACATAATCAAAACATATTCACAAACATTACATGTATCTTGAACAAAACAATTATAATTTCATAGAACACCCAATGCATTTCGGGACATTGTCCCTTCGTCAGGGGTATGCTGTGGGAAAAAGGAGAAAATTTCAGAATCTGCGCTTTATGGGATCGGATAATCACAACAACACACTTTGTGATTTATGTGTGTTCGTGCTCCCCTCACCAAAGTGGTCAATGTGTTCAGTGATTTACAATACCTTGTAGATTAGATGTCAGTTTTCTAGAGTTCGCTACTTCAACCACTAAGAGAAGAAACACTGAGGTAAGAAATAATATGTGTCTCTGCTATTTTCTAGCAGATCCAAAAAGTACTTAAATCCACTGTTCGTACCTGGCCTTTTAGTGTATTTTCAGACGTGGTCTTCCCTGTTATCTTGTTAAAACCTGAAGAAACGAGCAGAACTAAGTCATAATCTACGATAATGAGGAAACAGACAATATAGCTGTTCCGTTCTATAAATTGTGGCTCACCTTCGTGTGGAATACACAAGAAATGGCGCTTTGCCAAGTTGCGTATAGTTGAAGAGACTTTGTTCGAGTGGAATCGCTAACGGTGATCATAAGAAATCTAAGAACGAAGAATAGAATATCAGATTACCTGATGTAGGTAGTAATTCCTAGTTTAAGTAGAAGGGTGGTATTTAATAAGAAGCACGTTAGCTTACCGTGTCGGTATACGAAAAAGCAGCGTTTGCGTCCGAGTTTCGCTATCACTCCGCGAGTGTAGTTCCTGGTTATAACGTATACGTAGTGACGTATTCAAGCAACAGTAAAGACAGACTGTAGTCTCTTGTGGTGTCGATACTGAAAGTGGACTACTGTTGGCAAGTGCTCTGCCAAGTATAACCATTTTTACGTGATCTCATAATACCACTGGATTCCTATCAAGAACTGGTTCTATTGTTCAAAAAAGAGTATCCTAATAAACCTAACCTGTTGTGTCCTCTTGTTCTGTCTGATTTATAAGAGGTTGAAATAAAGGGTTTATGTGTGTGTTAAAGTTTCACAGTTATGACATTTGGTTCATTAAAATTAAGTACTGACATGCGCATTAGATCTTCTTTTGTTAACATGTACTCGCACAATAATTCGTCAATCAACAGTACAGAAATATCGATTGTAATATGTCGTTCATATAATACCACTAATATAGCTGTTCAATGTTTGTTCTATCTGTAGATAATACAAAATCAATATCTATATTGTACATAAGGACTTCACTTTGTTTTTCCAGTATACATGCTCTAGTTTCTTTGCATAAATTAAAATTGTTATATGAATCAGATACTAGTGTGGATCTAAGTGAATTGTAGTGTTAATGTATGTCTTTGAGGTGTGAGGGTCCCAGAGTGGAAATTCAGATCAATATATCTCCATATTTTTTTCAAAGGAAGCAAGCCATCTCGAGTTTATCATTAAGCCCTAGTGGGGTCAGCGTCTGTAGTCTTTTTATCCAAAACACCTCCCTTTGTGCTTTGAATTATCTCGGTCTGGGAATTTTGGTACTTCTTCAACAATTAGAAATTTTAATTGAGCGATTTGATGACGCGCTTCATCCCAATGTACTGCTAGGCTTGAGGTAGTGCTTTTGGTGCGTATTTTACTTTTATGCTCCGTCAGTCGGATCTTCATTTTTCTCTCCGTTTTTCCGACATACAACAAACCGCATGGACATTTAATGATGTAGATTACGTTTTCGGAATTACATGTTGTGCTACTCAAGATTTAGATTTTATGACCCGTACGTGGGTGTAATAAAGTTTCTCCTGTGATTGCGTTGTTGCAATGGATGCAATTCCAACATTTGTGTGTGCCGTTTGTCTTAGTTGAGGATTCAGATGTTGTTGGTGATTTCTTTTTCCTTGAAAACATTTCTTTCAGGTTTTGTGCTCTTGTATATGCAAACAGTGGTTTTTCCAAGAACAATCCTTTAAAATCCGTTTCAGATTCAAGTAAGTCCCAACGTTTGTGTATGATCTTTTTTATAGCCAAAGATGCAGTGGAATATTTGGACACAAAAACTGTACGGGAGCTAGTTTTTTTTGGAGACTTCTTTAGTAACTCATCACGCGGTCGATTTTTGACTTTGTTTAGTTGCTCATTGAGCAAATTTTCAGGGTACCCTCTGCTTGTGTAATTCTTAATTTGTTGTTGCCAGGTTTTTTCACAAGCCGTGTTTGTTGAAGAAATTCATTTAGTTCTTAAGAATTGGGAGACTGGTAAATTCCGAATTAGAGAAGAAGGGTGAAAGCTGCTGAATAATAACGCTTTATTATTCAGCAGCTTTCACCCTTCTTCTCTAATTTGGAATTTACCAGTCTCCCAATTCTTAAGAACTAAACGAATTTCTTCAACAAACACGGCTTGTGAAAAAACCTGGCAACAACAAATTAAGAATTACACAAGCAGAGGGTACCCTGAAAATGTACTCAATGAGCAACTAAACAAAGTAAAAAATCGACCGCGTGATGAGTTACTAAAGAAGTCTCCAAAAAAACCTAGCTCCCGTACAGTTTTTGTGTCCAAATATTCCACTGCATCTTTGGCTATAAAAAAGATCATACACAAACGTTGGGGCTTACTTGAATCTGAAACGGATTTTAAAGGATTGTTCTTGGAATAACCACTGTTTGCATATACAAGAGCACAAAACCTGAAAGAAATGTTATCAAGGAAAAAGAAATCACCAACAACATCTGAATCCTCAACTAAGACAAACGGCACAAACAAATGTTGGAATTGCATCCATTGCAACAACGCAATCACAGGAGAAACTTTATTACACCCTCGTACGGGTCATAAAATCTAAATCTTGGGTAGCACAACATGTAATTCGGAAAACGTAATCTACATCATTAAATGTCCATGCGGTTTGTTGTATGTCGGAAAAACTGAGAGAAAAATGAAGATCCGACTGACGGAGCATAAAAGTAAAATACGCACCAAAAGCACTACCTCAAGCCTAGCAGTACATTGGGATGAAGCGCGTCATCACATTGCTCAATTAAAATTTCAAATTATTGAAGAAGTACCAAAATTCCCAGACCGAGATAATTCGAAGCACCTACTACAAAGAGAGGTGTTTTGGATAAAAAGACTGCAGACCCTGACTCCACTTGGGCTTAATGATAAACTCGAGATGGCTTGCTTCCTTTGAAAAAAATATGGAGATATATTGATCTGAATTTCCACTCTGGGACCCTCACACCGCAAAGACATACATTAACACTACAATTCACTTAGATCCACACTAGTACCTGATTCATATAACGATTTTAATTTATGCAAAGAAACTAGAGCATGTATACTGGAAACACAAAGTGAAGTCCTTATGTACAATATAGATATTGATTTTGTTTTATCTACAGATAGAACAAACATTGAACAGCTATATTAGTGGTATTATATGAACGACATATTACAATCGATATTTCTGTACTTTTGATTGACGAATTATCGTGCGAGTACATGTTAACAAAAGAAGATCTAATGCGCATGTCAGTACTTAATTTTAATGAACCAAATGTCATAACTGTGAAACTTTAACACACACATAAACCCTTTATTTCAACCTCTTATAAATCAGACAGAACGAGAGGACACAACAGGTTAGGTTTATTAGGATACTCTTTTTTGAACAATAGAACCAGTTCTTGATAGGAATCCAGTGGTATTATGAGATCACGTAAAAATGGTTATACTTGGCAGAGCACTCGCCAACAGTAGTCCACTTTCAGTATCGACACCACAAGAGACTACAGTCTGTCTTTACTGTTGCTTGAATACGTCACTACGTATACGTTATAACCAGGAACTACACTCGCGGAGTGATAGCGAAACTCGGACGCAAACGATGCTTTTTCGTATACCGACACGGTAAGCTAACGCGCTTCTTATTAAATACCACCCTTCTACTTAAACTAGGAATTACTACCTACATCAGGTAATCTGATATTCTATTCTTCGTTCTTAGATTGCTTATGATCACCGTTAGCGATTCCACTCGAACAAATCCTCTTCAACTATACGCAACTTGGCAAAGTGCCATTTCTTGTGTATTCCACACGAAGGTGAGCCACAATTTATAGAACGGAACAGCTATATTGTCTGTTTCCTCATTATCGTACATTATGACTTAGTTCTGCTCGTTTCTTCAGGTTTTAACAAGATAACAGGGAAGACCACGTCTGGCAATACACGAAAAGGCCAGGTACGAACAGTGGATTTAAGTACTTTTTAGATCTGCTAGAAAATAGCAGAGACACATATTTTTTCTTACCTCAGTGTTTCTTCTCTTAGTGGTTGAAGTAGCGAACTCAAGAAAACTGACATCTAATCTACAAGGAATTGTAAATCACTGAACACATTGACCACTTTGGTGAGGGGAGCACGAACACACATAAATCACAAAGTGTGTTGTTGTGATTATCCGATCCCATAAAGTGCAGATTCTGAAATTTTCTCCTTTTTCCCACAGCATACCCCTGACGAAGGGACAATGTCCCGAAATGCATTGGGTGTTCTATGAAATTATAATTGTTTTGTTCAAGATACATGTAATGTTTGTGAATATGTTTTGATTATGTTCATGTACAAACACGCATACAGATGAATGTACAGATGAATGTACACATTGAATAGAATGTACACCACTTGTGAGAATCATTATGTTTTGAAATTGTAATAAATGTTAGAAAGATTTCTCTAGCAGTGCAGATTGCAGTCCTAGTAATTTTTGTAACACTAGGCCACTTCATGCTAAGTAAGAGAAACATATCCCACCTAAGCAGATACAATGGATGTGGGGGAAAGCCAGCAAGTGGCTGGACGAAGGCCATTGTAAGTCCAAAGGCTGGTAGAGTGAATAACCTGCTCAAGCATGAACTGTATTACTGATATGCCATTCATTCATTGCAGTGTGCTTGTCTGCATCTCTTCCTAATAAATCCATTGACCTTTGCCATTACAATTTACAGCCATGCAGAAATATCCCCATTAATGAATTCATGTATCTGCAGGTGTTGTCTCGGCCACTGGTCACACTTGGAAGCAGCAGAGACATGCAAGTACAATCATGCTGCACAGCCTGGGCATTGGACAGAAGAGCATGGGGAACCAAATACAAGAGGAGGTGCAACACATGGTAGAGTTCCTCACCTCTCAAGAAGGTTAGTATATGGATCAATTGGATATATTAATTTAATAAATCTCTAAAATGTTATGCGTTTTAAATTGCACCTGGCAATTTTCTGGATCATTTAGAAGGTTTAATTTAGAGACTATTACAATCATGCACACTCGTTTTTTTGTAAACTAAAGATGGATGAACCAGCTATTTTACAATGCAAAAAAATTGAAATTTGTAAGTTAATATAGCTCATGATTCTCAAGACTTTTTACACCAATTCAGGATTTGTGAGTGTTCCTCTATAGTACCTTTAAGAAAGGGTTAGGAAAATGTGTGTTGTCAGGGAATAGGAAGTCAAGTGCCCTTTGAAAAAAGTGGACATACATTTATAGGGAACCAGTGTCAAGCCATAGTATTACAACTTTGTGAATAGTCACAAAGATTCACTGTGCATTTTCCAATCTCAAATGCACATATATAATGTTACCCCAGGCTACTATAAGTTTCTACCTTAATGTTACATGCTTTGATTGAAGGCTGAGAAAATTCAGGATGAGGATTGACAGAAAGAGGCTTGTGTTTTTAATCACTGCTTATTCCTGGGGAGTGTGGTGAATCACAAAGCAGGGACATATAGTTGAAAATTGAAAGCGTAAGTGTGAATTATAGATTAACTCTTTATTGTGAATCTATCCCCATGAACCAAGGACAGATTTGGCAGAATATTTCCTATATAATTAGGCTATATGCAAGTGGGTGTCGAAGTTAGGTCAAGGACAAAAGCACGTGTTTTTGATTTAGAAAAACAATGTCTACATTTTTGTTAGAACTGAGATTCCTGGTTGGCTGAGGTATGCACTCAGGCCAGGCAGGAACCACGACTCTAGTCAGGGTAGGCTAAGTAAGTACACACTAAAGATTGCCTCTGGTAGCTTGGCACAGGGCATTCAGGCTTATCTAAAGAGGCAATATGTCAAGTACTTGTGCAACACATACACAGTAACACAGTGAATGCACCACAAAAGAAAGACTCCACACACGTTTAGAAAAATAAATTGCTATACTGTGAACAAAATAGACCAAAACAACAAAAACAAAATTTATAGAAGATATTGAATTTCAAAAGTCTAAGTCGAAAAATAGCACCTAGAAACAAATAGCTTTATAGGGGTTACATGAGGCAACACTAGACTGGAGAAAAATCAAAGTTTGGGCCAACCACAAAGTAGCACAGGCTGACTACAGGACCTATGCAGGCCCCGGAGAACAAAGTAACTTTCCTGGTTGCAATAGCGAGATGCGTAATGAGATTAATCGATTCGGGTTCCACAAGTCGAGGAAGCATTGATTTTCTCTATGCGCTGATGGCGATGAGTTTATTCTGTGAATGGGTGCTGGATTCGAGAGCCATTGAGCGATGCGGCAAGTTTCTTCATGCAGTTGAGGGTATGCATCAATCTCTCCAAGCTGCAGTGGCAGTGGCATTGTAAATCTAGGGAGGCAAAGCGCTGTTTCTGATGCAATGCGACGATTTTACTCCGGCAACCGGGTTGATGCACCACTTCTGCTGCACACAGACAGGGGATGCATCGAAGTCCATGGTGCAAGTACCTGGGCCACTTCCAGTAACCAGGCACAGGAGCAGGACTAGAGACTTTGATATCCCGGAGTATCAAACAACAGGAGGCAAGCCATCAAGCCCTTGGAGCACACTTGGAGATCAGGCAGAGTCCATCTCACCTCAGTAAAGTCAGAGAGCGCAGGGTAACAAGCAGAAAAGCAGGCCTTCCAGGTTAACAGTCCAGTTGAGTCCTTTAAGCAGCACGGCAGTTTTTCTGGCAGAGCTTTAGTCACAAGTCCAGTAGGTTCTGATTTTAGGGGTCAAAGACCCAATGCTTTTACCCAAAAGTGCCTTTGATGTGGGAGTGACTTCAAAGCAGCTCCTAAAAGTGCACAGGTTCTCCTTTCAATCCAGCCCTGTCTGCCAGGCTATCTATGGAGGTAAATTGCCTCTTTGTGTGGTGAAAGGGCACTACCTATTCAGTAAAGTGTTAGCCCCTCTCTTCCGCACTGCCCAGGCAGGGCCATCAGAATGGACATATATGTAGATGGGTCCTCAAACACACCTATCCTTCCTGTGTTTGTGGCTGTCTAGAGGAAATGCACAAAGTGTAGCTGACACCCAACCAAGACGTGTTTTGGAGACAAGCTGCAAGGTACACAAAAATGTCTACTTTTATAAAAGTGACATTTCTAAAACAGCAATGTCAAATCCAAATTCACCAGTAAGGAGGATTTATCATTACCATTCCCACGATATAAAACGAGAAGTAGCTACTACTTTCTGATCAGGAATTACCACTTAAAAGTGTATAAGGAAATTCCCAATACTAACCCATGAGAGGAGTAGGCCCCACAGTAGTAAAAAATTAATGTAGCTGTTTGTCTCTATCAGAACATGCAAAATATAAAAGTACATGTCCTACCTTTTACTTACATAGCACTCTGCCCTTAGGACTAACGATAGCCTACCCTAGGGATGACGTCTATGTAGTAAAAGGGGTGGTTAAGACTTGGCAAGTAGTTTTAACTGTCAAGTCAAAGTAGCAGTAAACTGCACACACAGGCCCTGCAATGGCAGGCCTGAGACAGAATTGAAGGCTTACTTGTGTGTGAAGCGCAATCAGTGCATGCAGGCCCAATAGTAGCATTTAACTTACAGGTCCTGGGTATATGGTATACCACCTTACAAGGGATCTACAGAAAAAAGTAAATATGCAAATCATGTATATACCAATTACACACATGTTTAGGGAAGAAGCACATGCATTTTTGCACTGGACAGCAGTGGTAAAGAGTTCAGAGTCCTACGGGCAGCAAAGAAATTCAGCAAAACATTGAGATCAAAAGCAAAATGTTTGGGGGAAGACCACCCTAAAAATGGCAGGTCTAACGCATGTCCCCCCAGCTGAGCTGAAAGTCGGCGATCTACCCAGTTTATAGAGAGTTCTTGCTAAGGCACAAAAACCTGGATAGACAATCAGCATTGGAGTGGCCTATCCCTGGTCTGTGTTCTACCCTGAAGTCCATGCTCTGTAGGGAAATGGACTACCTGAACAAATTTGGATTCTCATCTCTCATTTGCATGAGTCACCTGAGAGGCCTGTAGTCAATCTGAACCTCCTAGGAGTTCTCTTCACTAAGGCGGAAGAACCTGGACAGACCATCTGCGTTGGCGTGTTCTGTGCCAGGGCGCTGTTCCACCGTAAAGTCCATTTCCTGTAGCCTGTAGGGAGATGGACCACCTCAGCAGTTTGGGATTTTCACCCCTCATCTGCATCAACCATCTGAGGACCCTGTGGTCTGTCTGAACCCGGAAGTGAGTGCCAAACAAGTATGGCATCAGCACCCAGACCACAGCAAAAGCTTCTCTTTGTATAGCATTCCACCTTTGTTCCCTGGGACGAAGCTTCATGGAGATGGAGGCCACAGGTTGGTTTAGTCACTCCTCGTTAAATTGAGATAGTACTGTCCCCAATGCCACGCTCTAAGGCATCTGTCTGAATGATAAACTCATTGGAGAAGGCGGAGGCCCTTAGCACATTGCTTGCCAAATGCAATTTGGTATACCTCTGTCCAACTCACATTTCTGGGCTGCATCTTGGAAGTTAACTCTGTAAAGAGGGGCAACAATGGTGCCATAGCCCTTGACAAACCTTAAATGGTACCCAGTGATGTCCAAGAATGATCTGAACTCAGTCTGGGTTTTCTGGGGATGACAGGCCATGAGCATCACCCTGAACGGATAGCTGCCCTCTGGAAAAGAGAAGGCTGACCTCTCCTGTGCTCCCTCTGTCAGGGCAATCTGCCAGTACCCTGATGTAAGATCAAAGGTACTGAGATACCGGGTAGCCCCTAACCGGTCAATCAGCTCATCAGCCTGGGAGATGTGGTGAGCATATGTTTTTGTGACTGAGCTTAGCCCTCTATAATCCACAGAGAACCTCAGTTCAGGTGTGGAGTACGGTGGGGCAGCTTTTGGTACCAGAACCACAGGACTGAACCAGGGGCTACTAGAGGGTTATATCACCTCTAACTCCAATATTTTGGACACTTTAGCCTTAAGGCTGGATCTCACCTTATGTGACAACCTGTAACATGTATTCTTAACAGGGTGGTTGTCCCCAGTGTCCACATCATGGGTACACAGGTGAGTAGTCCCAAGGATAAGGGAGAATGGAGAGTAGTTATGTGTAAACACTTAAAGGCAGTCTCTCTGTTGTTCAAGAGTAAGAGTGGGGGTAAGGATTACCCCCTCCACAGATTCATCTTACTCCTTGCAGGCGAAGAGGTCAAAGAGAGGTTCACTCTCCTCCTCTTTCCCGCCATCTGTCACCAGCAGAATGGTCATTTCAGACCTCTCAAAAGTCGGGTTTAAGGCGGCTGACATGCAGCACCCAGTGGGGTTGCCTAGGGGCCTTGAGATCTAGAAGGTAGGTGTCTCACCCGTTTTCTCAATCACATTATAGGGCTCCATCTAGTGGTCCTAGAAGGCGCTGGGCTCCACAGGCTCCATTACCCACCCTTTCTGATTAGGCTGCAAATCCACAGTGGTAGAATTGTTTTAATACCACTCTTTCATGACAGCGTGGCTAGCTTCTAAGTTACTAGCCTTTCTTGACCAAACTCAGAGGTCCCCTAACAGGTTGCCCAAACTGAAGCTCGAAGGGGCTGAAGTCCACTTCCATCTGTGGTACCTCCCTGAAGGCAAACAACAGGCATGGTAAGAGGGTGTCCTGCTTATTCCGCAAGACCTCAGGTAGACCAATAATCATGCCTTTCAGGGTATTGTTGAATTTCTCAACAAGCCCATTGGTTTGTGGATGATACGGGGTAGAGAACTTGTAAGTTACCCCACACTCCTCCCACATGGACTGCTTATATCCAGACATGAAGTCTGTGCCCCTGTCAGATAAAACTTCCTTGGGAAACCCATTCAGGTAAAAATCCCCTTTAAGGTCTTTGGCACTGCAGGTGCAGTCATGGTTCTCAGAGGGATTGCCTCTGGATACAGAGTCGCGTGATACACCAAAAACAGGATGAACATGTTGCCTGAAGCATCTGGGGGTCCATTGGCCCTACAATCTCAATGTCAACCACCTCAAAGGGTGTTACAATGACAGGCAGTAGGTTAAGGGGGATTTAAGTCACTGCCCTGTGTTCCTACAACCCTGGCAGGTCACACAAGTCCTACAGATACATCTGAGAAAGCCTTGTGCCTGGCCCAACAAAAGTGTGGGACAAGCTTTGCAAAGGTCTTGTCTTGGCCCAGGTGTCCTGCCAGAGTACTTTCATGAGCCAGCTCCAGTAGGAAGGCCCTGTAGCATCGGGGGACCATTAGGGTCCTTCTTGTTCCACGCACAGTAACCTCTGGCTCAATGTAAATGAGGTTGTCCCCCAGTAAGTGCAGTTACTAGCTGAGGCATCACCTACTGCTTCGACTTCTGCCTGTTGCCTCATGCCCTCAAGGGTTGGACACATTCTGTCCCCTACAGAACTCCCCTTGGTGGGTCCTCCGTCTACATGCCAGTAATGACTAGCAGACCACCAAGGGGAGCAATGCCCTCCTCAGTGGGCTACGGGGCTGCAACTGCAGGTTCCCCATCCACTTCACTGGGAGTACATTCAGGGCTGGTTTCTCACGTCCCCTGCCTTTCTGCTTCTTAGCAGCTGGCTGGGCCATTATTCCAGACTCCAGCCCTTTTTACTCCCATCCTGAGCAGCCATGGACCATGTCATAGCACAGATCCAATCAGGTAACCCTAACATCTCCACATGAGCCTTGATCTCCACTTCCGTCTAGGTAGTATGCTCAAGGTCATTACTCAACAAACAGTCCACAAACATGGCAGGGCTCACTGCAACTTTCAGAAGACCTGAAAATCGCCCTCACACAAATGGGACAAGGGACACTGGATAGTGACCCTCTCTGTAGTCAGTCAACACAACCTGGTGGAATGCAGTGGGAATTACCTGCTCTGGGGAAAACAGCTGACTCCTTACCATATTCATACTGGTTCCTGCATCCCTCAGAGTCTTCACACCCTGCCCATTGATATGATGACTCATTACCTATACTTTGAAGTATTTGATGGCACATGGATCTTAGGAACCATCTCACTATCACCCGAGGACACTTCGGTAACTACACTAAACTCCCTCGCAAAAACGCGGACAAACTCCCCCCTTGAACTACACTAGCCACCCCTAGAATCTTTCCTCCATGGGAGGGGGGGGGCTCTTTTTGTACATTTGGATTCCCTCTTGTAGTGTCCATACTCTTAGCACTCATAGCATTTAATGGGATGGGTTGCGTACCTTTGTCAGGGTAGTTCTTTCTGGTGGCCAGTTTGGAAATGAGAACCGGCCCCTTTTTCCCTGTAAGTTGTTTTGGGGGGCGTCGGAGAACTTTGTTTTTTTATCTCCATCCTCCTTCTGGTGCGAAAAACTGACCACACTTGTGGAATACCCCCCACTGCCCCAGATGATCTCTTAGAAACTCTGGGGCAGACCCAGATGCTTGCCTCCTCAGCAAGCTTCCTGGGGTCAGAAAGCATACTATCCACCAGGTTTTGGAGCAGCTCTATAAAACAAATAGCAAACATGTGCTCCTTTAAAATTAAGTAGTACTGCCCTGAATAATCATCTACTTTGCAGCCCCTCACCCAGCCCTTCAGTGCCTTACCAGCATAGTCCAAGCAATCAACCCAGCTCTGTGTTGATAGGTTGTGGCTGGCCCTAATCTTTGTCTTATGCTTGTCTAAACGTACTGGTCAAGATGGCCTTCATTGCAGTGTAGCATGTCCGGTCAAGTCTGGTCTAGTGTAAGAAGAGTGTCTCTACCCATTGTAGGCATGTACCTCCATAGACTCCCACCATAGAGACTCCTCTGGGACCTTATGCACTCTTAGAGCCACTTCATAGGCTGAAAACCACTTGTCCACATCATCTTCCACCACATAAATGGACACTAAATCTTTGGGTATTCTGAGTTTTGACTTGTGGGAAGACACTGCAGGTATGGTGCCACCATTACTGTTGTTGGCACCTGCTTCAGGGTTCTGACATCCTTCTCTCTGAGGCTCAACTCATCAGAGAGCTTATTCTACTCCAGAGCTAACCTACCTCTCAGTCAGACCCTGCTCTTCCTCAAGCTTAGCAAGCTCCAACTTCAACTTTCTTTCCTCCCTCCTGTCTGCCAGCTTCTTTGGGGACAGGTTCATGTATGAGACACTGCTCCCTGTTCTGGGAACCACCAATGCTTCCAGAAAGTAGCTTGTCCCTCCCACAGGCAGTTCCACAGACACTTCAAGCTCCAAAAGCAGGTCATCCTCTTCCTCATCTAGGTTATCATCACCTGAAACATGGATCTTCATCCAGGCCCTTAAGGCTTTCTGCACCGCCACCTTCCTGGTGAAGCCTCTCATAGAGACCTGAAACTCCTTGCAAAATATCTTAATCTTAGCCACAGTATGACTGTAACTGGGCCATAAGAAATTCTGCAAGTTCAGGTGTAGGTGCAGGTGCTGGTTCTCTAGATTGAGACATAATTTAGAAGAAAAAGAGAAAAGGGCAATTAGGGAGAATAAAAAAAACTCGACTTCGTCTCAGTATAGAGTTGTAGTGAACAGTGAATTACTATATGTTATTGCACAAACGCAAGTCCTATCCCACCGCTGCCACCAATGTTAGACCTGACATTCCTGCTTGACTGAGGTATGCACCCAGGCCAGGCAGGAACCACCACTCTAGTCAGGGTAACTAAGTATACACACTGAAATAGCCTCTGCTCACCCTGGTAGATTGGCACAGAGCAGATAGGCTTATCTAAAGAGGCAATGTGTAAAGTATGTGTACACCACTCACAGACAGTAACACAACTAATGCACCACGTAAAGATTCAACACAAGTTTAGAAAAATAGATTGTTATATTCTGGACAAAACAACACAACAAAATCCAATGTATAGAAGTTGAGATATTTAATTTCAAAATAATAAGCAAAAATAGCATTTAGAAGCAAATAGCGCTTTAGAGGTTACTTGAGGTTGATCTGGACCTGGGCACAATCAAAGTTCAGGCTGACTGGGATGTAGCGCCAGCCGGCTACAGAACCCATGCTGGTGCTGGTGAACAAAGTACCTTTTCTGATCACAACAGCATGATGTGGCGTGAGATGCATCGATGCGGGTCCCGCAAGTCAAGGATGCGCCGATTTTCTCCATGTGCTGATGGAGATGGGTTGGTTCCATAGACGGGTGCCAAACTCCAGAGGCATCGAGTGATGCACCTGGTATCTCCATGCAGTTGAGGGAATGTGTCGATCTCTCCAAGCTGCAGACGACAATACATTGTTAGATGCACTGATTATGGGAGGTAAAGCGTCAGTTCCGATGCAATGTGCCAAATTTACTCCTGTAAGCGGGTCGATGTGCCGGTTTGCTACAAGTAGGCAGGGTATGCATTGAAGTCCATGCTGCAAGTATCTGGGCCACTTCCAGTGAGCCAACACAGGAGCAGGTCTAGCGACTTTGATATCCCTGAGCTTCAAAGACCAGGTGGCAAGCCAATGGGCCCTTGGAGCACCTTGGAGTGAAGGCAGAGTCCAGCTCTCCTCAAAAAAGTCAGAGAGCACAGGCCAAAAAGCAGAAAAGCAGGCCTCCTTCCAGATCAGCAGTCCAGTTGAGTCCTTTAAGCAGCACAGCACTTGGTCTGGCAGAGCTTTAGTTACAAGTCTAGCCCACCTTCCAATCCAGCCCTGTCTGCCAGGCTATCTATGGGAGTAAATAAGCTCTGTGTGTGGGGACAGGATACTACCTATTCAATGAAGTGTTATCCCCTCCATTTCATAGTGCCCAGGCAGGGCTATCAGAATGGAGATACATGTAGATGGGTACTCAGACACACCTATCCTTTCTGTGTTTGTGGCTGTCTAGAGGGAATGCACAGAGTTTAGCTGTCACCCGTCCCAGATGTGTATTGGTCACAAGTTGCAAGGCGCAAAGAGCAGTAAGTGCAGACCATTGTCTACACTTAAGAGTGATTTTGTTAGGAACAAGGGATGTGGTTTTTGGGATGGAAGCACGATTTTGGTGTGTTTTTTCAAGACATGAGATGGGGGAGATGTAACAAGCAGTGGTATTTTTTCGTTTATTATGTTTTTTTGAGTAATATACATGGGGCTAATGATCATTTTTAAATTGTTTTTAGATACCCCTGAGGAAGGTTTATATTAAAACCGAAATGCATTGGGTGACATCAAAGTATACTGAATGGAATGGAGTTTATTTACATGCCAGTGAATAGGCCCGGATGGGCAATTCTTGAGCAATTTAAAAGCGGAAAAAAAAGTTGACTTCATTTCTTCGACGTGATGGATTAAAAATGGTTGTAACAAGAGAATAAAATTTGGATGAACTTTGGTAATACTAAGGAGTACGAGTGATTACATATCTCAAATGTGCATATAGCTGTGCAACTCTTCTGTGACACAGGACACGCGTGCCACAACTTAATGATGTGATATTAACTTTCTGCGCAAAGGAACGGGGCGCAGCATGAGTGCATGCACGCTGAACTTGATTAAAATGAAGAAGACGTAATTAAGGCAAAATAGAGGGTGTGCTTCAGACTTTTTTCAGATTGAACATATTACATCCCGCTCCGACCCTGTAAGCACCCACGAAAAATACATAACAGTTCATGAAGACATTGTTTTGATTACGTCGAAGGTTCTTCGCACAACAGTATCAACAAGGAAATACGATTTGAAATGATTCACTTCATCATACCATGTTGTTAAATTATTTATTATTGATTGCGTAGCATTTATTTAGTTTTAGTTTAGATAAGTTTCAGTTTGTCTTTCAGTTTGTTTGGGGGCGGGATTAGAGCTCTACGTCACTGAGGGCACACAGCTGGAGAAGGTAATGTTTGGTTTAAAAACAGGGAGGAGGAAAAGGCGGGGTTAGAGCAAAGGCGGTAAAGTCCGATGGCTATACAGGTCGTTAAGCAACTACACGAAGATGGCAGGTACAAATGGGGTTGTTGAGAACCGAGTGAAACGGGCTGTATAACTAAGGGGCTAAATGATGGTGTGATTGTAAGTTAGACTGCAAGTGATGTGAAGATCAGTTTACAGATGAGGTGGTCACATACGGGTAATGCACTGTGGGGAGTGATGAGAGGGAAGGTGGATTTGAGAAGTACGTTTATTAATGGGAGTTACAATTCTGCTTTACACAATAGGATGTTTAAGAGTGATTTTGTTAGGAACAAGGGATGTGGTTTTTGGGATGGAAGCACGATTTTGGTGTGTTTTTTCAAAACATGAGATGGGGAGATGTAACAAGCAGTGGTATTTTTTCGTTTATTATATGTTTTTTTGAGTAATATACATGGGGCTAATGATCATTTTTAAATTGTTTTTAGATACCCCTGAGGAAGGTTTATATTAAAACTGAAATGCATTGGGTGACATCAAAGTATACTGAATGGAATGGAGTTTATTTACATGCCAGCGAATAGGCCCGGATGGGCAATTCTTGAGCAATTTAAAAGCGGAAAAAAAGTTGGACTTCATTTCTTCGACGTGATGGATTAAAAATGGTTGTAACAAGAGAATAAAATTTGGATGAACTTTGGTAATACTAAGGAGTACGAGTGATTACATATCTCAAATGTGCATATAACTGTGCAACTCTTCTGTGACACGGGACACGCGTGCCACAGCTTAATGATGGGATACTTTCTAAGAGTAGCATTTCTAAAATCCAACTTCACCAGTAAGGAGAATCGATCATTGCCATTCCAAAGATATAAAACATGAAGTAACTATCCCTTTCTGATCAGGAATTACCACTTAAAAGTGTATAAAGAAATTTTCAATGCTAACCTATGAGAGTAGTAGGCCTCACAATAGTGACAAACTAATTTAGCTGATTGTCTCTAGCAGGACATGCAAAATATAAAAGTACCTACCTTTTACATACATAGCGCATTGCCCGTAGGGCAACTTAGGGCCTACCTTAGGGGCGGCTTATATGTAGTAAAAGGGGAGTTTAAGGCTTGGCAAGTAGTTCTAAATTCCAAGTTGAAGTGGTCGTAAACTGCACCCACAGGCCCTGCAATGGCTGGCCTGAGACAGGGTTGAAGAGTTACTTGTGTGGGTGGCACAATGCGTGCTGATGGACCACTAGGAGCATTTAACTTACAGGCCTTGGGTATATGGAATACCACTTTACAAGGGACTTACAGGTAAATTAAATATGCCAATTATGTACTCACAAATTACAAACCCGATTAGTTAAGAAGTACATGCACTTTAGCACTGGACAGCAGTGGTAACGAGCTCAGAGTCCTAAGACCAGCAACAAGAATTAGAAAAACATGGAGGTGAAAAGCAAAAGTTTGGGGGAAGAACACCCTAAGAATGACAGGTCTAACAACCTTCTTTTGGTGCATTCCATACATTTAGTTGCTTATGTTGATTTGATTCCGGCAGCAATGTGGAGGAAATCTCCCCTTGTCTGCATGACAACCCCTGATACTTCACCTTTTCTGGACCCTGGTGTGACACTGCTATTCAGTGTGACAGTGGAGTGTGAGTGCTCAGGCTCCCAAATGACATTGGTAAAATTGGTTTCAGCTAATTGGTCTATTTAAATTGACTACCATGGTAGATGCTCAGAAACTGCACCAATGGCATGGAAGTCGAATGTTGTATGTGGGCCACAGTGAATATTTATACCACCAACAGACATGACGTAAACATATGGCCTATGTGTATTCCTCCTGTGTCCAGCCAGACAAAGGAACATTTATTCTTAAATTTCACAAAGTTTGAAAATAGGATAGTGAAGAGTGATGAAACAAGGGCACAATCCTGTACCAAGTTTTTACCAAAAGAAAAGAAAGTCAGATAAAAGTAGAAAGAAATGGCAGGCAAAAGGCTTTGGAAGCAAACATGGGGGCTTACAATACAATAATCGACTTAAGTAAGCTCAAACCAACAGAAACCACAATACATTTTCACAGTGGATACAATGTGGTACTGTTCCAGAAAGTCGACGTTTCGATCCCTAGCTCCTAGTACAGTGGGATCATCATCAGGACTCAAAATTAAGAAAAAATTGCCTGGTATAAATACAATGCCTGTTGAAATGAACAAGGGAAGGAAGGGAAAAAACAACAAAATTGATCAGCATTTCAACTGGCGACGTACAAAACAGCAACAGTTGTGCGGTCCTAGGACGTGCCTCATGCATTGAGTGAGGTTTTGGCGCTCTTGGATCGGTGAGCGATTTTGTGATCGCGGGTGTGAGGGAGAAAACCATCCGTGTAGAGTGCATGCTGAAAACGCTGAAAAGCATTGAGTACGAGGCTGTGACTATGGTGAATAGCCGTCAAGGTAGTGGTAGCGTGCGTGGCAAGGTTGAGCTCATGAGGTGATGTGATGGTCAACCACGGTTTCAAAGCTTCTGTGGTGAGATGGTGCCTTTGAATTGGACAACAGAAGAACGCAATTGTGAGGAAACCATTTACCTAAGATTCGGCGGGAGAGTCTACTCGTAGTAGCGGCAAGGCGGCAGTGAGAAAAGCGGTCGGTGGCTCCTGGTGAACACTGTGGGAGGGAGGAGGGGCGTTATACGGAGGAAGCACCCATGGGGAGGTAGCCTTCTCCTGTCAATGCTTCCACTCTCGATGTTGCTTGGGGCCTTTCCCCTATCATTGGTCATTTCAAATGTAGTGGATGTAATGTTTGTGCATTTACCATTGAGGGCAAAAGTTTCACTTTTAATAACATCACTTCACTTAGCCACTCTTTTTCCAACTGTAATACAGCGAATGTAATCTACCTCATCAATTGCCCATGCCAAAAAATCTATATTGGGCAAACTACGCAAAGAGTAAAAACAAGAATTTGCCAACACAGAAGCCGAATCCGGTGCAGGACTCCAAACGCGCCTCTTGTCGACCACTTTACAGAGGCCAATCACAATGAAGACGAAATTCGTCGGACAGTTCTAAAAGTCCTGAAACTACCACAGCGCGGAGGTAATATGGCCCAACTATTGAACCGAGAGGAACTTAAATCAATGATCACCTATGACTCAATTCGCAATGGCCTGAATAGGACGGAGGATTGGGCAACGCTGCTTTAAGAACTTACCAAATAACATTGATTTGCTCTCCTAGAATTCACACTCTAGATACATCAAGACTGATAACTTGAGAAATCTTTTTTACACTCCGGTCCTACTTTTTTAATGATTTTTAATGATGCTTCATGGTTTTCTAATTTGGTTTCCATGTTATTCGTGTTTTGACTATGGCTTCACAATTAGCCTAACTGACTGGGCAGTACTCTGTAATCTTCGTGTAAATGTGTTTCCTTCAACAATTATGCTTGATCATCCAATTAACACTCATCACAATATGCGTAACTGGAATGTTTCACATACCTGAAGGATCGGAAGGGGCTGACCCTAGGGCGTATATGGTATCACTCTTTCAGAAAGCTTTCCCGGAACTCTCAGATTGGGATTGGGACTCTCAGCTTCAGAGAGTTCATAGACTCCCTTCTTTCACAGTTAATAAGGCGAATAGATTTCCTCGTCCTTTTCTGATTTATTTTGGGAACTTCCTTCTTAGGCAGGCTGTCTCACTCAAAGCTAGGCCCAATTCACCTGTCACAATTAATTCTGTAACATTTTTTGTAAGATCAGACCTTAGCAAAACTACCATGGATAGACGCTGGAGGCTTCGCCAGCTCATTGATCCATTTAAGGCTCTGGGTGGCCAGGCCTTCCTACAGGAGCCTGCTCGCCTAAAAGTCATCCACGGTGGGCGGACTTATGCATTCACAGACGAAAAAGAGGCAGAACAGGTTCTAACGAAATTAACACCTTAACACCTTAATACCTTAGAGCTGCGAATTATACTACTAATTATACTACTATCCTACTATCCTTCAATATATAATCAGGGGGTAAAATTTAAAATTAAAAAAAAAAAAAAGGGGATAGGAGCACGTGCACTTTTATACACTTACATAACTCTGGTGTACTAATTGTAATTAAATTGCTTTAAATTTGCTTTAAGAGTAAGACCCAACTTTTGTTTAGCAGGCTGACCTCCTCTGCTGCTCCTCTCTTGCGCTGCCCAACCACCGGCAGCTGGGTATAAGAGGTTTCCCTCCTCTTTGGGATAGGGGTTCTCACCTGAACCCCCAAGGGTGGTCCTACTGGGGTGGGTTTGGGGGGGGTAAAAATGTTAAAATGATCAGGCGGGAGGGGAAGGCTATTGGTTACTATAATTTGTATTTGATGTTGTTATGCAGTATGAAAAAGTATAATCAAGAACAGGCAAAGCGTTTTAATAGACTGAAATGACACACAGAATCAGATGTTTGGTTTGGAATGTATCAGGACTCAATGGCAGGAACAAGAGACGGCTTGTCTCCGAGGAGCTTAATTTGTATAAGCCACAGATCGTTTTGCTCACTGAAACACATATTATTTACTCTGACCGCAAGCTTTTGGGGCAGTTAGGATACGATGTGCTTATTTGTTCAGAATGTAGTCTTCCAACTAGAGGTGTCGCTATTTTGGCACAGAAAAGGCTAAATATAGAATTGACTAAAACAAAGGTTGATAAAGCTGGCCGTTGGGCTACGGCTCAAGTGCTCTGGGATGACAATAATTTTACCTTTTGTGTATTTTATGGGCCGAATATTGATGACCCGTCTGTCCTAGATAGGCTAAATATTGAACTATTGGATACCTGTGGGGAACTTATCATAATGGGGGACTTCAATCTTATCATGGATTATAATATCGATACTACTCGACAACGAGCTTTTCAGAGGATGCGCCGCTCACGAGCCGCACTTATCGAACTTGGACGTATTCATAATTTAAAAGATGTTTGGCGAACAATACATCCCTCTACTGCCGACTTTACATACTACTCTGCCCCCCATCAACTCTGCTCAAGAATTGACATGGTTTGGGCATCAGACAATATTATAAAGAATAGCCTTATCGAGTTGTGCCCAAGAGTCACATCGGATCACAATCCAATAGTGATATCATTTACCCCGCCACGGACCAATCGGAAACTTAGGACATTCACCTTTCCCAGACATCTACTATCTAATACGGACTACATCACCCAACTTAAAGCACACTTACGCGAGTTCATTGCTATAAATATTAATTCTGCTTCTCTGAGTATAGTTTGGGATACGGTTAAAGCAAGTGTCCGTGGGTTTACACAACAGTTTGTCTTCAAACAAAACTCATTAAATGGACGTGGCTGGACGGCTTTGAGCAACACTATAACTATGCTTGAAAACCAGCTGTCACAGGCGCTGATACAGGATGTGCCAAATATTTCTGACATATGTCAAAAGTTAGCTTCATCTAAGCTCAATATTAAAACAAGACTTATGGAGAAAAATCTAAATAGTTTGCAAAAATTCCATATATCTCAATACGAGAATGGGGATAGGGTGGGCAAAATTTTGGCATACAAAATTGCTGATGACAGATCTAAAACCCTTATAAAGGAAATTAAGGGCCCAAACAACTTGGTTTACACCCAACCGGAACAGATTCTCCAGCAATTCGTCGCATTTTATAGTACATTATACACTCCAGAGGATCATCCTGATATGAATAAGATACAAGAATATTTAGATACTCACATAACTAAAGGAAACCAGATCGAAGACCAGGAGTTGCTCTCGGAAAACATCACTGAGCAAGAGATTAGGAAAGCAATTGCTTCACTACCCCTAGGAAAAGCTGCTGGAGAGGACACTATCCCACTAGACATTTATCAAAAATGCTCGGAGGAAATTCTCCCATTACTCACTGATGTGATCAGTAATGTTGGGATAAATGGGGAGGCTCCTAAATCCTGGAACACAACCAGGATGGTCTTTTTCCTAAAAAAGGGTAAACCGGCGGATCAATGTGGGTCCTATCGACCCATCTCACTCATCAATGCAGATGCCAAAATTTTTGCCAAGGTACTTGCTTCCCGATTAGCTCCACTCATCCCTCTTCTGGTGTCCCCTCACCAACATGGTTTTGTTATGGGAAGAGATACTACTGCCCATATTAATATGGCCATCACTGCATTCGATGTTGCCAGGGTTGGACCCACCCCACTCGGTATGATTCTCTTGGACGCTGAAAAAGCCTTTGACCGAGTGGGGTGGGAATTTCTCTGGTCAACAATGATCACTATGGGATTTCATGGCCGATTTCTTAAATGGCTCCAGGCTTTATATAACCGTCCTTCAGCTACGCTCTGCTATGATGGGCTAACTTCTTCTAGCTTTTTCATCTCTCGTGGCACTCGGCAAGGGTGTCCGTTATCACCCTTGCTCTTCGCGTTATCGCTTGAACCATTTCTCGTGGCATTACAAACGAATCCTAAAATTACCCCTTTCATACACGGTCAGAAACAACTAAAAATAACGGCGTATGCCGATGATATTGCGGTCTATTCAACCAATATCCCATTAGCTATACTGGGAATTACTGAGGAGGCTAACAAATTCGGGTTAGTCTCCGGCTATAAACTTAACTCACATAAAACACAAGTTATTCTTAACTATAAACCATCGATTCAAATAGAAGGGACTTGCAAAACAGCCACGTACCTTGGTATTAAAATCGCTTCAGACACTAATGAGATTATCAAACTTAATTATGAGACTCTTCTTAAAGAAACCGCTACAACTCTAAAAAAATGGCACAAGGTTCCCTTAAGCATGGTTGGTAGGATCAACCTAATTAAAATGAACATACTACCAAAATTCTTATATTTATTTAGGTCCATACCTCTTCTTGTTAGTAATGCATACTTTAAACGGCTTGATGGGAGCTTTAGCAGCTACATCTGGGGATACAAGAAGGCCCGCAGGTCAATTAGTCTTCTTAAACTACCTCTTAACCAAGGTGGCCTGACCTTTCCCGATTTCAGAGTTTATTATTTTTCTGCTTTTCTGAGCCGTCTCCGTGGCCTGTTTATCCGCAACATACAAACGATATACTGTTACCAATTCGCCCTCGGCGAGGACTCCAATATGTTTCTAGCCAAATCTACTGACCCAAACTACTTAAAGCGGGTAAAATTTAAGAGGATCAGAGACACGGTTAAAATTTGGCAACTTATTTTAGCCAAATGTACTACGTCTTTTTTTCATCCTAAGCTGTCTCTATGGGCGAATCCCGGTCTTCCGGACATATTTCATGACGGTGTATTTCATAAGTGGAAGGCTGCCGGAATTGAAACACTCGGTGACCTTTATGGTAATGATGGACTACTATCCTTTGAGTCACTAAGAGTAATCTTCAAATTACCTTCAGTTGCACAGTTTAAATACATTCAGATACATGACTACTTAATACGCAAAATAAAGTTACTTAAAATCGAAGATTCAGATATATGGAATTGCTTTTACACTGTTAAGGTTAGATCACTCATCAGTTTAGGCTATAAAGTTCTCACATCGCTCAAACCGGACGATTGCGGGAATATCGCGGATAAATGGAGCTCCCGTTTGGGGTTGAATATCACCGCTAATCAGATATCATCTTCACTTACTAGTTTTAACCGCTCGGTCCAATCTTCCAGCTTACGTATACAACAGTATAAAACGATATTTCAGCTATATTATACTCCGGAAAAAGTTTCAAAATGGTCTAGTAACAGTTCCAGCAGTGACCGGACAAGGTGCCCTAAATGTGACCTGCTAGCCGCTACTCTCGAACATATGATGTTCATGTGTCCCCGACTCACTGAATTTTGGTCTAAAGTTAGCCAGGGTATTACGCAGATCTTGACACAACCAATCATATTAAGCTTGGCCAATGTTTTGCTTGGCATTCCCCTGCTGAATCATCCATCTTTAGCCTCACAAACTGATCTTATTAATATCTTGATTGGTTGTGCCAGACTTACTATCGCTAGGACCTGGATCTCTTGCAACCCTCCACATGTGATGGAGTGGTGGCTTCTTGTCAAAGAAATTCACACCATGGAAACTTCTTTAGCTAAGATCAGAGGCCACAAATTTTTACAAAAAACTAATAGAATCTGGGGCTCATCAACTCTAAGTAAAGACTGAGGGGGCTTCTATGGGTGTTTTTTTTTTTTTTTTTTTTTTTTTTTTTTTTTTTATTATGCCATTGAGTCGATTCTGATAAAACTGATACGGTTTCTGATCTGAATATACATGCTTTGTATTGTAATGCCTGTTCGATTTGATCAGTGTGTTTAATTACCTGTTATTCTAGTTATTATGTGTTGTCCCGTTCTCCTGTCCTGATCTCAATAAAAAATTTCAAAAAAAAACAACAACAAAAAAAGGAATGTTTCACATACTCGTGGTTGTTTTTTCCCCACTTCAAAATGGCCCCCGCACTTGCGCCGTCTTCCCCTTTCAGGCACAGTCCTACTACTATTTTCACTCCCTCGCGGTACCTTAACTGCACCAATGCCTCCCAGCCCAGTCCCCGTTGTAGGCTACCACGGATGCCATTCATCGTCCTGCCGAGACTCTATTGAGGTAAGCTCCCAACCCCGAGCACCACCTTAGATCAATTTCCACCCCTGCCGCCCTTTAACGAGCTCTTCCCTCCCCATCCAGCTCGAATCATCAAACGGACAGCCATTACTGCTGCCACCCGCCCTCCACTCCAGACGCGGATTTACTTATTCCCAAAAAATCCCAAGGTAAGCCTGCCCCAAAACCTACCCTTCCCAACGGTTGACCCCACTGTTACCAACTCTCGCCTTTCACTGTTATTTCCGCTTCATTCCCTCCAACGAGACTCCCTTTTATTGCAGCTTGTGGTACTTTAAAATTTGGGACCGCGTAGGAGGCAGGGCCCTACCCCTGTCTCTTCCGGTATTAGCAAACCGCGAATGGCCAATGCAGTATGTACAAGTGCTTTATATAACGTTTCATTGATAAATGCACTATGTATACGATATTATACATCACTACGTGGGTTCCATCTTAGAGCGGTGGCCATCTTATGGTTGCCCTCACATAGGCTATATATTTTGAAGCAAATACGGGCCTTTAGAGCACATGTGCCTTCCTTTGACTTCTCTGTGACCTGGGCAGCTTGGCTCTGCTGCCCCAGGTCAGTCCGGTCTCACGAGCTCCCCGTCCTCTGGCCACCTGTGATTAGCATCAGGGCTTGACACACCATAAAGCCTTTACATTAAACACGAGCCTCCAGCTAATCTCTTTCACACCTGACTGTTCCTGCTTTATGGCTTGTTTCCCAAACAGGAGATGCTCATGTTTATTGGGGCCTATCGATATCTGATGTGGGATCTGAGCCTCGCTGGGTAAATAATTGTGGGCTGGTTGAACAGGAATGTGGGATTGTCACCATGACTCTGCCTTTTCTTTGAAGCCAAAATATGTGAATGACCACTTGGAAAACAGGGGCGGTGTTGCCCAAAGCGCAATATTCTGTATAAAATAGAAGACTGGTTTTTGTTCTGCAGACTGCCTCATTCAGTTGCTAAGGCTTCTGTGCGACGTAGTCTCACTCATTTAAGTTTAATAAAGATGTCTTTTTCATATTTCAGCTTCTTTTGCCAAGTTCTTTGTTACATTACCATGAGAGTGGTCTTTTATAATACTACAGCAACAGGATAACCCGAAGTCATAGGGTGCTATCCCTGGCACCGCTGGGGTCTTAAAATCCCCGGTACTTCAGTTGGCGCCCGACAGCGCGGCATCAATACAAGTGACTATCTGGAGGAGCGATCTTGTCAGAGGACAGAAATCTACTGGGGAGAACAGGACAGAAATCCACTAAGCAGGTACCGAGGTTCTGGGGGATTCTTTGTCTCTGCAGCCCAGTATATCTCTGATCTTTCTGTCTTTGACTCTCCAAAAGATGTCACTCCCGATTAGAACCCTTTTTGGCGTGAGTATTATAAAAGACGTTTTGTTATGAAGAACTTGAAAGTTAGAATTTGGATAACCTTTTGATTAATAAAAGTAAGAGTTAAGTACAAGTGGGTCGCTCCCACTCCTTTGGTTCTTTGGGTCTTTGATTTGGTTATCGCAATTACCAAAGCCGAGGGGTTGGTTTCTTGGTTTTTAATTTGGTCATTGCAATTACCATAGCCAAGGGTCTCGTATATTTGCGAGTGTATTGATAGAGATAACCCCTTGAAGTTTGAAGTTAGATTAGTGAGCTATAAGATGCCTGATCTTAGCAAGTTTGAAATGTAGAAATTTGTGTTGGCCAACTTTTGGTTTGTATAGGTTTGGATATGCGAATTGCAATTTGTGTAGGCAGGTAATGAGGAGATATTTCTCCATTTGGTTTAGTTGCATGCCTGTTTGTAAGCTCACATGGAAAAATGTGTTGCTTTTTTGGACGGTACCATAGTTAAAATCGGTTAGATTTGAAAACATATTTCTTCCTTGGTGATTTTGTATCCCCAGGGAATTAAAATATGACATAATACAAAACAAGGATCCTTCGTTCTGCGCAGTTTCATGAATAAAGATATGCAGAACGATTTTGTGTGGTGTTCTGCTAGCCACAGCTAGTGAATTGAGCGCACTCACTACTTCTTGGACATACATCTGTCTGTTGGGCTGTTTATGCAGCCTTTTGGAATACTATTGAGAAGCGTTTCTTGTAAATATGACTTACAACTAGTATTTGCAAATGGTTTGGTTCAAGTATAGTCTGTGAGCTGTTCTTTCTTTCTGTCATGCATATTGATTTGTAAGTCAACTGTGTGTTTAAATGTCTATGTGGTTTTCTCATTAGTGCAACTTCTGTAAGTAAATTGAGATGGCGCTATTTCTGAAAAATGGCTAAAGCGCGCTGTATTGTCTGTTTGACCCCCTTTCCGTTTATGTCTGAAATGAGCTCAATGTGTGTTTGTGGGTCTTCTGATGTTTTCAGTCTGTTAAGCAAAATGTTGGTTAATTAATGTTAAGTAGAAACTTAGGAAAAATCCAGAAATGAACAATGTGATGTGCTAAAATAGCTATGTGTTGCTATTTAATTTATAGAATGAGCAGTTGTGCACATATACAAAACTGCCGTTAAATGCTTAAAGGATAAAATTAGAAACACATTCAGTAGATATAAATAAGGCCCCAAAAACGAAATTATCTATTTTTGCAAAAGTAAATAAATTTACAGCATTTTCCTTAGATGCATTGTATTAGATGTTCACAGGCAAACTTTTCAGCTGCAGTATATTTGCCAGCACTTTCCCAGTTAAACACGGGTGGAATTTTGCATAACCATCCTTTTAAATGAAAGTGGCGCAAAAATGTGACGTGTTTCAAATTGGGCTTATGCGCTTAGGCTTGTGAGTTAAATGTGTCCAAAATGATAGGCAAGGGATGCAGCTTGTTTTTTATACATAGAATTATCACAAAAACGAATAATTGGGATTTTTTTTTAAAGAAAATTATTAATCATGGAAAAATTATTTTAAAAAAATAAGTGCTTTTCAAAATCGTTTTTGGATATTTATAAAGCTTAATACTCATACTATGACCTCCTAGCATTAAAATTTGATTTGAGTTGTGTTGCATCACTAAAATGACAAGCATTCGTGTGTACAATTTTCCCTTGGCGCAGGCGCAAACAAGCTCATTTTTATAAAGTATAAGTTATTATTTCCAATGCCTGACTCATGGGTTATGTAATAAACATTCTGGTAATGCATATTATGCAAGAAAATTGTAGGATACTCATTTTTTAATACCTAAAAAATGAAAGTCGAATTTGGGTAAAAACACTGTTCTAAACTGCATTTTCTTTCATTCAGAGTACTTTTTAAAGTGTCTCAGGCTTCAGTAAATACATACATTTAGGTTTGATATATATTTACAGGTTGTGCCTCCTTATGATTCAATGAGTTAATATGCCAGTACAACGGCTTGTTTTAATATCAGGGTTGAAGGTTCTAACTTCAGCTGGGCCTACTGAGAAGTTCATTCATTTAAAGTTGATGAAATGTGTACCATTGCATAGGATTGCAGCAAGCATTTATTCTAAAAACTGGTATGTGTGTTATTAAGTTTTGTGAATTATTCACAGTACATGTAGTTTAACAATCTGGGAATAGGGATAATTTTTTTAGCGCCTAAAAAGGAGAAATTATTTTTCAAAATAGAGTGAATTATTGCAAGTTAGGAGGAATTAGGAAGGCCTTCTGGCTTTGACAAATTCAGAGTGGCAGAAGCTGGGGGTTGGGAGAGCTGCAGAGGCTGGCTCGGTCACGCTGCTGAGATGCTATCTTTCCCGTAAACAATGGAGTTGACATTTATGACCTTTTAAATTAGGGCCTTGCCTCTGTGGAATGCAGAATGACCTTGCTACACGGGCCTCTAAAGCTGGGGTTTCTGGTTTCTCCATAGCAACATCACTAAAACTAAAGAACTTAATTCCAAAGGGAAAATATAGCAAAGGGGTTTCTTTGAAAGCCCAAACATCATGTTAAATGCTTTGCAGAACAGATACATTTGTGTTATTTAACAGAAAACGAAGTGTTGCATTAAGTCTTAGACAAAAAATAAGATACAGCCCACTTCTAAAATTTTTAAGGCTACATGCCTAAGTGAGAACGTATCGCCAATTAAGACTTCTTTTTCACAGTGGAAATTGTAGGTGCCAAATTAATATGGAGTGTCAGTGTAACGATTTTTATTTTTAGAAAGGTAAAACTAAAGTGGCTGGATGTTGCAAGGACTGACAAGAGGGTAACAGTTAAGTAATGGAAATGTATTTTTTGTGTATTTGGTTCTATCATGAATTGTTCTTGCTGGTCC
Source organism: Triturus cristatus (assembly GCF_964204655.1). Classification (NCBI taxonomy): domain Eukaryota; kingdom Metazoa; phylum Chordata; class Amphibia; order Caudata; family Salamandridae; genus Triturus; species Triturus cristatus. Next base: position 1,136,299,849 of record NC_140594.1, on the reverse strand, counting down.
TGTATGTTAGAAGAGAGACAGTAAAGTTATATTTGACAGCAGATTTCCATTGCCTGGTGATCTACTGTCAAAAAGGAGGGTAAGGATTTTAAACCTGATAAATTAAACAGGCCCGTATATTGGGTTTTGGGCTGCAGGTTTACAGTGCATAAAAGTACATGACATGGTGTTGTGTGTCACCGCTTATTTACATATGCTATTGTTTTGTCTATGCTTTTTGTGCTTGATATACAGCAAGTATATCTGATGGCTTGACGTTTTGTGCGTTTTTTATTTTTTTTTGCATGTTTTCGTTGTTTTTGTTGCTGCTTTTGATACTTTTACAAGTTTACCTGTGTTGTGAGGGGATGGTCATGACGATGCCCATCGCTACGCAACAGTTGGTTGAACTTGTTCTGGTTACTAAATTCCACAGCTAATGATATTTCATGCTGTGAACATGAGAGACAACACTTTACCAGTGCATATCTATTTGGCTATAATGGTATTGAGGAAAATAAAAGAGATATACAGGATCGAAGTGTGTCACCTGTAGTTAGTCACGATACTGCCCCTTCCCTTAAAGGAACAGGCAGCCCTACGTTTAGGTATCCTTGATTGGACCTAAGGATGAAATTATAGATCTGTGACTCAAGGTGGCCTTATTTCTATATTACATTAGTTAATGATGTTTTGCTTCCTAAGTAGCCGATGGCTTTTGTTCCTTAAAAGAAAACTAGGTTTTCATTTTTTCCTGAAGAAGGAACTGGAATATTACCTAGGAGTATCATATATGGTGTAGTCGCCAGCGGTAGAGTTAAAATTTGTGTAACTTTGGCCTTTTGTGAATCACCCGCACTCCTGGTGTTGTGTCACATGCCTGACTATCACCCAAGTAAATTCTTGTTCTTGATGCTTCTCCCCTGACCAATGTCGCATCATGCTTAGTTATTGGGGATTTTAGTTGTGTCCTAGTTCCAATTCCCTTTTCCGTATTCCTTTCACCAGTCAGCCCATTTATTATTGTAGGTGTATTGTACACACTTCCAGACTGCAGTGATGCACCAGGGCTCCCCATATTATGTATAATTCCCTTTTGTATGACCAGACTGGTTTCCAAGAATTTTCCTTAGGCCTGCTTCAATGTTTTCCAGCCTGACTGTCAGAGTAGCGATAGACTGGTTAACTGACTCAATATTATAGTAAGACAAGTTTTCCATCTCAAAAGGAGATATCTTACGTTTACTTTTTGAACATGACGAATTTTCAATGTCTATTTTTAAATGTGTTTTTTTGCCCTTTTGCTCCATGCTGCTTTAATTTTTGGTGGGATCAGATGTGTTCTAATCATGCAAATATCAGGACCCTCTAGTTCTTGTCTTTTGTTTGCATATTTGACTATTAGCCTGTGTATTGCATATTGCACCTGATGTGAAAGTTTTCTACATGCCCATGATAATCTGTACCATGTGATTTCTCTATTGAGATGTTCTAGATAAGGAATTTAGGAACACCTAGATGTAATCATTCAGAAAAAAAATGTGTTTGCCCCGTTAGACAATGCCACCATATGTGAAGACATCCATTTAGATAGAGTTCTCGTGTAGTTATCTACCTTTAGATGATGGAGGCTCTCACACGGAAACCAAATTGAAAAGATTAGAGACACTGTTTTGCCTACTGTCTTTATATTTGTATTGCTTTTTGAGAATGACAGTATATTCTAGACCAAAATTGTCCCATGGCGTGTGGCCACTCCTTTGAAACTCGCAGACCACCTGTTTGCAGTCCCCTTGTTATACAATGAACTGTTTAAAGCATCACACTTGCTTCATCAGAAGGCGTTCAACATCAGAAAAGAAGGAGGAGCTGGTTTTGCCACAGAATCAGAATTTCAGTGCACAAGAGCGCCTGTCATGTGCTGGTAACCTCTGACAGTGTGCAGTCCCTTGAGCCCCTTGGCCTGAGTTTTTGGCCACACACACCTCCTCTTTTCCTTTGCTCCAATGGAAGTGCAGTGCACCGGCGTATCCAAGATTGACAAAAGGCACTAATTCTAGGGCCCATGAAAGAGCAGCCTGAGCGTCCTCTGACACCGAATGATGAGTGTTGGATCCTGAGAATGGTCCCGGGTCTGCACAAGATGATCTGTGCCCATGACCAATGAAGAGCATATTATTTGTAGTGTCTGCAGCAGAGGAAAGACACAGGTGCACTGCCTTGAGACATTGAGACTCTCGAGTGAGCTGTGGGTGTTTGCCAGGAGGGCACTCCAACTAAGCAGTACTTTTCTCATGTAAGGCTTGAATGAAGAGGCCCATGCAAAAGAAAACAACAGAAGAAGATTTGATGGACAATAGAAGCCTGCCAGAGAGGCTTTTTGAATGGACTCTGGGCATAGGTGGTTCCACAAGAGGTTTCCGTGTGATTGTATAGAGTAGGTGTTAAGGAGACAGATTGTTTTGCTGGCATTGTTTTAAAGTACTATTCTGTTTAGTATAAGCAGAATAAAGTCCATTTTCTGTGGAAAGAGTACCCCCTTTTCACCTTAGAGCATTGATGAGGGTCACCACTGTTTCACCTGAACATACAAGAATTACTGAAATTACTGAGCCCTAAAAATGTTACTAGATAATTTTGGGATTTGCTTTTTGCTTAGGGTTGTGAAAAACTATTATTTCATTTGCAATAGTGGTTACTACTTTCTCCCGTTGTTTATATGTTCTTAATAACGTGTTTTCTAGTGTCTTTTCAAGCATGACATTGTCATTTATGGGTGGGATCGTTTTTCTCTACTCAATTGACTTCTGCACCCGCTTCCCAACCTATGTCATTTCCTACCACTGCTTCTTTGTACTCTTTTCACCCTATCCTGAACATGGGCAGGTTAAAAGATTAGAATTCGTAAGCAATTCTTTTGTACAGCTTCTGCATCAACATTAGTTAGTAGTGAACATCACTAATTATTGAGTGTGTGATCTTATGCCGCCTACTACAGACAGAGGTATTCCTTATTTTGTCCCGCCATATGTGGCCTTTGTGCTACTACATGTGTAAGGAAACATGTATCAGAAAACGAGCTAAGTAATAGGATGATGCTACAGCAACATCTCCATGACTTCATAAATATTGACCTAGACTCGGATTGATGAGAGTATAGTTATTGCCTATGTAAGGGCAAAAGGAGGGTCTGGGGTACTTTAAAATTTGGGACTGCGTAGGAGGCAGGGCCCTACCCCTGTCTCTTCCGGTATTAGCAAACCGCGAATGGCCAATGCGGAATGTACAAGTGCTTTATATAACGTTTCATTGATAAATGCACTATGTATACGATATTATACATCACTACGTGGGTTCCATCTTAGAGCGGTGGCCATCTTATGGTTGCCCTCACATAGGCTATATATTATGAAGCAAATTCGGGCCTTTAGAGCACATGTGCCTTCCTTTGACTTCTCTGTGACCTGGGCAGCTTGGCTCTGCTGCCCCAGGTCAGTCCGGTCTCACAAGCTCCCCGTCCTCTGGCCACCTGTGATTAGCATCAGGGCTTGACACACCATAAAGCCTTTACATTAAACACGAGCCTCCAGCTAATCTCTTTCACACCTGACTGTTCCTGCTTTATGGCTTGTTTCCCAAACAGGAGATGCTCATGTTTATTGGGGCCTATCGATATCTGATGTGGGATCTGAGCCTCGCTGGGTAAATAATTGTGGGCTGGTTGAACAGGAATGTGGGATTGTCACCATGACTCTGCCTTTTCTTTGAAGCCAAAATATGTGAATGACCACTTGTAAAACAGGGGCGGTGTTGCCCAAAGCGCAATATTCTGTATAAAATAGAAGACTGGTTTTTGTTCTGCAGACTGCCTCATTCAGTTGCTAAGGCTTCTGTGCGACGTAGTCTCACTCATTTAAGTTTAATAAAGATGTCTTTTTCATATTTCAGCTTCTTTTGCCAAGTTCTTTGTTACATTACCATGAGAGTGGTCTTTTATAATACTACAGCAACAGGATAACCCGAAGTCATAGGGTGCTATCCCTGGCACCGCTGGGGTCTTAAAATCCCCGGTACTTCAAGCTCAGTTTCAAATTGAAGTAGCCGTCGCAGCTGCCGCCCACTTCCCGCACCTCACGCGGACGATCGCGTCTGACCCCTCGTTCGGAACACACTCTAAGGTGTTCCTACGGTAAGCCGACAACTTCTTACTCTCGGCTACCTCCCCATGGGTGCTTCCTCCGTATAACGCCCCTCCTCCCTCCCACAGTGTTCACCAGGAGCCACCGACCGCTTTTCTCACTGCCGCCTTGCCGCTACTACGAGTAGACTCTCCCGCCGAATCTTAGGTAAATGGTTTCCTCACAATTGCGTTCTTCTGTTGTCCAATTCAAAGGCACCATCTCACCACAGAAGCTTTGAAACCGTGGTTGACCATCACATCACCTCATGAGCTCAACCTTGACACGCACGCTACCACTACCTTGACGGCTATTCACCATAGTCACAGCCTCGTACTCAATGCTTTTCAGCATTTTCGGCATGCACTCTACACGGATGGTTTTCTCCCTCACACCCGCGATCACAAAATCGCTCACCGATCCAAGAGCGGCAAAACCTCACTCAATGCATGAGGCACGTCCTAGGACCGCACAACTGTTGCTGTTTTGTACATCGCCAGTTGAAATGCTGATCAATTTTGTTGTTTTTCCCCTTCCTTCCCTTGTTCATTTCAACAGGCATTGTATTTATACCAGGCAATTTTTTCTTAATTTTGAGTCCTGATGATGATCCCACTGTACTAGGAGCTAGGGATCGAAACGTCGACTTTCTAGAACAGTACCACATTGTATCCACTGTGAAAATGTATTGTGGTTTCTGTTGGTTTGAGCTTACTTAAGTCGATTATTCTATTGTAAGCCCCCATGTTTGCTCCCAAAGCCTTTTGCCTGCCATTTCTTTGTACTTTTATCTGACTTTCTTTTCTTTTGGTGAAAACTTGGTACAGGATTGTGCCCTTGTTTCATCACTCTTCACTATCCTATTTTCAAACTTTGTGAAATTCAAGAATAAATGTTCCTTTGTCCGGCTGGACACAGGAGGAATACACATAGGTCTCATTGAAGTCTATGCTGAAACAAGTTACCTTAATTTAAATTATGCTAAGGACCATTGTTCTTAAAATACATGAATACCCGTGGTCCTAAGCTACCTTTATCGGGTCCCCCTTGTTAACCACATCGCCGAAACATATGGCTGACAGGAGTGCCATTGTGCTTTGGCTGGCTGCATTTTGAAAGCACTGCAGAGGTACCAGGAAGGGACACATGCTTCACTCATAAAGCATGCATTGTAAGCTCACGTGGAGGGGGCAGGGAAGGTTGCATAGAACAGTTTCTTAAAATGGCACACTACCTATTTGAAATAGGGGCCCTTTCATTAACTGAAGACCTAAAGACTATTTTCCACTGTGTAGATTTAGGCTGCCTTCCCCAAGAACAAGCATAGGTATGCTTCAAATTATAATTTCTGTGACTACGACAATGCTAGCAAATAATTCAAGGGTTTAGTCCCCTTAGTTTCAAACCATGATCTAATGGTGAAATCAGATTTTCAGTAACTTTAGTGGAAGGTATCTTTATAAAATGTACTTCGTTCTGCCTCAGCCAGAACTGTCTTAAAACTAGTTCTTCCACTCATCACACCTCTAGAGGGCAAATCACAGTCTTAGCTAGAGTTAACAACACGGCCTGCCAGAAGAAAATAGACTAGCCTCGGGTCCAGGAGCAGGTGAACTTTCAACAATCACTTAGCAAGTCTAATTTAAGGATGAGGCAGGAACAGATGGCAGAACAGAGGACTGCCTTGAGCCCACTTCTTTTGACTGAAAGAGATGAGAAACAGGGCTGCTCCTATTAAATCTCGAAGCCCTGCTAGACCTCTTGCAACTAACCTCACAAGAGGAGGAACACTGTTTTATTCATATCTATTCCAATGTACGTGCATATAATTCTGTCAGTAATCTAACACATTTCATCCTGTAACTCATATACTGGATTGCCAAATGGGTTTTTGTAGTGAGCAGCATTACTTAGGTGTCTAATGATGTTGTTTTCATATTCACATAGTTTTGGATTATGATAGCTACCGGATAGTCAGCAGGTGTTATGTAATGTCCATATTATTGCTCAATATCATTAGGACTATGATCTTTTATCTATTTTGAAGGATATTTCTACCAATAAAAGTATTGGTTGCATGTCTATCTCTCTCCTGGATGATACTGACCTCTTTGCCATCCTCACCCTCTGAGTGTTGTAATCTAAAAGAGGTTGTGGGCCCGAGGAAATATAAGTCAGACCAAGTGCACTTGGTACCAGTTTATCTTAATCATCAAAAACCAAAGAGGAATCAGAAAGAGGATAATATTGTATATGCCCCATCACTGTAATCAGTGCTGCCAGCAGGGAACAATCACTGCTAAGATATATTTATTTTTACCTACATTAACTGAGTGAAAGTCATCAATTGCTTTTTGTAGATCATCAAGGGCTGCATTTGTGTTTCAGCAGCATTCTCTCTCCTAATCCTTTCCTCAAGACCAGCAATTTGTTGTCTAAGAATTACTAGTACCTCAAATGCTGTAGCTATGTACAATACAATACCATCCAGTATTGGGGCACTTCCCTCTCTGATCCGCGCTTGTTCTATATAAGAAACCTGCGCATCTGCTTCAAGCTCATGGAATGCAGAAAAAGGATTGTAGTGGTTTTACTGCAGTGGCAGTAAGGGCCTGATTTAGATCTTGGCGGACAGGTTACTCCATCACAATGGTGATAGATATCCCATCCGCCAAAATATAAATCCCATAGTCAAGTCAAGTTTATTTATTTGCATAGTTTGTTAAAACTGTTGCAATACAATAATATGTAATTTAAAATCAAATATACATATAAAACTCCATACTTCATATATCTTGTGTTTAAAATTCTTTCTACAAACTGTGCTATAATTAAACAAGTGAGAGGACAAATTTCTTAGCCACATTGTTTTTGACTTTGCGCTTATCATTTATATGTTAAGGTACTTAATTCCAGTCCGTGCTTTTCTTCATTGACTGTAACAGAGTTCTATACATGCAGATAAAGTGTCTTCGGCTTGAGTAAAGTACATTAGTGCCAAACATGGAGCATTCTCTTAAGGACTTCATATTTAGGGTTGCAACTGTTTATAACTAACTGTAATCTTTATCAGCTATTGTACTGGCAGTTCCTTTTGACATAACCACAGCAACTATACTGGCCAACAGCTCGGTTGTAGTTCATTAGAAGCAAACGATACTTAATTCCAGTCCTTAATTCCTTTCCTTAGTTATGCCCATATTCTGTTAGAAGTACTTTAAACTTCAAAAAAGTGCTTTGGTGCCAGGAAGAGATGGTATATGGAAAGGACCTCTTCTAGCCTCCGCATGATCTTGCATTTACTCTATACGACTAGGTTGTTTAGTAACTACGTTGCTGGCATTTTCTTTTCACAAAGCCTCAGGAACTTTACTAAGGAGCAATTCAATTGTGGGTTGTTAGATGCAAAACATGCCAGGACTGCTTGCCTCCTGGTGTGTACCCCTCGCTGATTAAATGTATGTTTTAACAGTTGTTTCCGTTCTTGTAAAAGTTCTTTACAGGAACATAGTAAATGCAGCAGATCTGCTGGTGCTGTACCGCATAAGTGGCACGTAAAGGCTGCTTTCTCCTTTTGCCAGGGTGGAAGATGCTTTATGCAGGGTAGCAGACCAAGTCTATACTTCAAGAACCTGATTTTTATATTTTTGGCATAGCCCAGGTTAAAGTAGTTTTGAGCAGCTGGCTCCGTGTAGGTATTCAGAGTCATCCATCCATGAGCTCTTTCCGAAAGAGATGCCTTGTCCTCCAGCCATGAGAGATGTTTGACTGTCTTCCAAACCATTTTTTTGAACGTGGTGGTAGTTGTAGGTGTTTCCCAAAGCTGATTCAGCCCCATATTATTTTAGCTGCTTTTAAGATAATTTGTAGCAGGTGTAGCGGTATGTTGTTGTAGCTCCTTCCATAGCTGTTCATTTAGAGTTCCCTGAGGGGCTTTCCGCACTTTGTCCCAGGTGATGATGTATGCCCCTTGTCTTGCAAGAGATTGTTTCTGTATACCAAACTCGAATCTGATCTGTGCAGGCGAGGTATATTTGGGCAGCCCAAATAAGACCCTGTATGTAGTTGTTACTGTAGTGTCAATTATTTTAGCATCTCTTCCTTTCTGCGCCTCACTGCCATAGGTAATTGTTGGCAGTAGCTTTGCACGAACCACCTATACCAGGGGCAGAATCGATGGCCCATTTATTTGGAGTTTAATGTTTTTAAAGAAGTTGCCTGGGCAAGGCCTTTATGCCTGATGCTGTTTTTCTGTGCCAAAAATCGGCCACTTTTATTTAGCTTCACGCCAAGATATTTGTATTCCAGTGCGTCCTCAATTCGGGTCTCTCCCCAGAACCAAGCTGCTGACCCTCATGGTTCTTGTTTTGTCCAGATTTATTGTTAGACCATTTGGTTTAGAAAAGTCCTGCGTAGCATTTAAAAGGTGTTGTAAGCCTACTTTCATTTGGCTGATCAGGACTATGTTGTCCGCATATAGGAGACATGGCAATAAAATGTCTCCTAATTTTGGGGTGTGTGAGCTACAAGTATTCAGTAGTGGAACGAGGTTAGATACAAACAAGTTAAAAAGTGTAGGTGCTAAAACACATCCTTGTTTAAGCCCTTTTTCCGTTGGTATACGTCAAGAATGACCCATCGCCCAGCTTTATCTAAACCCATGCATCAGTGTGCAGATTTATCAGCAGGTTTAATAGGGGCTGTGGCAGCCCCCAAATGTGCAATTTGGACCATAGTCTGTTGCGATTGACATGGTCGAAGGCTGTCTTATAACCAATACAACATAGATAAAGGGGCATCCTTGCAGATTTAGGCTTATCCATAAGCTCTGCCATAGTTAGTATATTTGTGATTGTCCCAACTGATTTTGCAAATCCAGTCTGGTTTGGTGCAATTGTGGATTTCTCTTTAGCCCATGCCTGAAGCTCCTCTAGTCACATTTCAGCAAATAATTTAGCTTCATTGTCCATTAGGGCCACTAGCCGATAGTTTTGTGGTGTTGACTATTCACCTGACTTGTAAATTGGAGAAATAATTGATCCTCTCCAAGAGCCCGGCAGAGTGTTCGACATCCTTATTTCTCTGAAATGTGGTTCAAGCACTTCTGCCCAAAAAGTTGTCTCTTGTTTATAAAGTACCGGTGGTATTCTATTTGGGCCGGGTGCCCTTTCTCTCCTTCCCTTACCTATTTGCCGTTTGAAGGATACTAATTTGGCTCATTGACAGGTCCTCTGTTAAAAAATCTCCTTCCAATTTCCCAAGTACGGTATGGTTACTTGCAGCCCAGGTCTTGATGGTATTTTGCCATCCTGTTGCATTCTGAGATTCTTGTCCCCGCACCCTGAGCTCAGTATCTTGGTGGAAATGGGACCGAGGGTAATTTACCCATGCTTCCTCTAAAATGTTCGAAGAGATCCCATCGTGGTCAGGGCGAATGAATTGATTTATGGTGCTCCACAAGCTGGTGCTGTTATTTTGTTTAATGTCGGCGTGCAATTTTGCCCAGAGTTCGTTCTCCACATCTCTATTCGCATCCCTTTTTTGTTTTTTCAATAGAACCTTTTGCTTTCGTAGTAATTGTAGTTGTGTTTTATCATTTGGCTTGTGATGAAGTTATTTCAGTGAGCGATAGATGGAATTTTTGGTGATCTTGATTTCTTGCTTGGCAGTTTGTGATATGGGCTTCACGCTGCTAAATCTCTGCTGATTTTGTGGTTTGATCTTGGTTGCATATACTGCCATAGTTGTAGTAAAGTTTTCTCATTTCGCAACTTCACCTTGTCCAACCCTCAATTCAAAATGTATTTTTGCAATTTCCAGCATCCTGCTGTTTGCGGCGATCCTGACCTTGATTCTTTTAAGGTTAATGGTGAATTCTGATCCTTGGGGAGCCTGGCACCACTCAAACATAGGGACGATTGTTCTGAGCTCAATTTCTTGAGGCCGGTGGACACTATCCCCTTTGTCACCCAGCTGGAACAAAGTAATTTGACGAAACAAATCTAGGGAGACAAAGGTGTAGTCCAGCATTGTATTTGTTCTTGTTGAGCTGTGTGTTGTTACAGGAGGGTTATCGCCAGCTGATCTGCCGTTCATTGCTCCTAAATCAAGATGTTCCAGTTCCTCCAGGACCAACTGTCCTGCCTTAGTTTGTCTGCATAATTGTGATTTCCCTTGTAGTGGGATATTACAGATTGTGTTTTGCAGTAACACTTCTTCATCCGAGGAGGAACCCATTAGATTGAAATTTAGGTCCCCAGTGAGAATGAGGTCGGTTGTGGGCCCTTCTTTTATACATGCTTCTACAAAATTGCACATTTCCTTTGCTAGCTTGGTTTTTCGTTTCAGTTGAATGTAAGCATTTATTATCATGATGTTGGTATCCCTTGCGTGTGTTGATGATGGAGGGGAAAATACGTTTACTGCTAAGGTTGCTGGTGATGTGGGACCAAAGTCACGGGCAATGAGAGTGATTGTGCTCACAACGTACATGACCAGTCCTCCTTGCAGGTGTCCATACTTTGCCCTTAATTGCACTTGTGTAGAAAACCCTGCAAAGGAGGAGGGTCAATTAGCCAAGTCTCTTGTAACGCCACAATGACAAACGCCCTGATATAGGTGACAACATTTAGAATTATAGTTTATTTGCAAGTCCATTCACATTCCATGAGCATATCCGTACAAACCCTTTTGTGCTGGTCCTTTGCAACGGGCAGAGATGACGGATTCAAGGTTCCGCTTATGGGGTATCCCTATTCATTTGACAGTGCCCCACGGCTCCTTTCAGCACCGATGTAACTAGTCTGTTTGCAGTCACCTCATTTTCCCTTGTGTGCACTGGCTTTAACAAATCAGGGTATCCTGGCTTGATGTATGGAATAATGGTTATCCCCCAGGTCTTAAAAATATTATTTTCTAAGAGTATTTTTTGTGCAATTGTTGATGAAATCCATGTTGCTCTCATTTTTTCTCCAACCATGGAGTCCTTGCATTTGATGAATTCTATCGAGTTTAAGTCTGTCTTTATCTCTGTCAAAGATGGTATGTGGGATAGCAGACGCAATATACTACCTCGATTCATTATGTCGTGCCTTCCTTTGGAGGTGTATCCTGGTATAAATCATAGGATACTTGTTTCCATCCAACTTGTCACTTGAGAGTCTGTTTTGTTATTTCTTGTGGATGGAAAGGCAGCCTCATTGCGTAGTTGTCCTGTTTCCAGCGGGTTACCTTCTACGCTTTTCAATTGTGCATTTTGTTCTGCTCCTGACAATCGTCCTGCACTTCCTTGCCGATTTGATCCAAAGCTAATTTGGTTGTGTTCTGGTGACGCCTCAAGATATTGCCCCCGGTGATACTCTATATTTATAGAGGAGGATGTTTGTGTATCAATCGTGCCCTTATGGAGAAATTGGCTGATCCTTGTATTCTCCGCTCCCTTATTATCCATGCATTTGATTTTCCAGATTTCCCATGTTTACCTTGCTTCCCTCGGTGGCTTGATCGTTTGGAGTTGATGTTCGGGAATTTCTAGTAAGCATATGGTCCTGCTTTACATCCGGCAATTGGATTCTCATTGTTTCTACTGCAGTATCATTATATCGATTTGCAGTACTATTTGCTTTTGAATGAGGCTTATGTTTGTTATTTCTAGTATAGATGTGTTTTGTTGATTTATTTCTTTTTGGGATGATGTTGCCCCAAAAAGGCGCAAAAATCCGTTTTTGTTGTAACTTAGTTTTTGATCCCGACCTTTCTGTTTTTGTGTCCCCTTTGTCTTCTTCTAAAAGATCCAACACTTGACTTGGGATCAGTGTTTTTTGCTGTTCTCGTTTTTTTAGTTGTTTTGTATTGGTTTGGTCATAATAGATGGGTACTCTTCCTTAGCGATCACATTCAGTTGAGTTGCCGTAACTTTTTGGTTGCATATAAGGGTTTTTCAACTATAGGCTGTGTATAAACATGATTTGAAGGCTTTTTGATTTTGTAAGCATAAGTCACTCAACATTGTCAGAAGAGTAGCTAATTTATCGACAATCAGGCTGCATCCACAGATGCGGCTGTTAGCTAGAGCATAATCCTGTATGCTTTGCAGAGAGGTGTTCAACGTGCCTAGCTTGCCGTCGATTGCAACCACAAAGATTGACAAAGTATTCAATAAGGTTAGTTGTGTATCCATTTTATCAGATTGATATTGCAGGGCCATCACCAAGAATTGCACTGTTTTTAGCAGACTTGCCCAGGCATTCCCATAGTCTGTTTGTTGCGTGTTTCTTTGTTGATCTCCAGATGCACCACTCATGCATCCGGATAAGTTTCGTTTCTTTTACTTCCCCTCGGCTGCCTGATAATCCTTATTTTCCTTGGGCCCCTCTATTTTTGAGTCTACAGGGGTGTCATTCCTGCACTTATTCAGCTAGTAGGTTTCAAGGAGTCCCTCCCACTCCTCCTTATCAAGATATGAGAATTGGGCCAGATCTTCGCTGTCTTCAATCTCGCTAATTTGAGGTGTCACTGGTTTAATGTGTATTGGTGATAGGGCGAGCAGTGTTTTATACTCTGAGCTCAGATTTTCCTTTAAGATTGCAGATGATACCGCTGTGGCTTTTATTTCTTCCATCTCGTTCCCAGGTATATCTGTTCTAGTTCTCGACTGCGGGTTTTCTTTGGGGCTGTCTAACTCGCAAATAGTTAATGCCTCTGTTATAACACAGTTTCCTCCATCGTTTTTGTTACGGGATATGCGCCTGGGCGTTGGATCATTTGGGACGTTTAATGCATCAAATTTGCAATCACCTAATCCTTCTATGGAGGCTTCCCATGCTTCCTTAGTTCCTTTCTTTTTGTTTGTCTCTTGAGTTGTCTCAGTATCTACTCCATTGGGTGTTTTACCCAGGTCTGGAGAGTCCGGCAGGCAGAGATAGTTTGGCACTGTAGGATTGTTGTTAGACTGGCTGGCCTAGAGTTCTCCACCCCGCTACTTTGGCCTTTGTTTCTCGCCACTATCCGCTTGGCGAAAGGGCCGGAGTGGGGTCCGAAGGCCCATTATTGCTGTAGGGCATGAAAGAAGAGTGTCACCTGTGTTTTTTAGGAAACAAAATTTTGCATCTATTTTGGGCTGAAAAAGACGGTATTTTAAAGTTTTGCTTTCTGGAGTTGTATTGCTTGTCTTCCTTGTATCTGGAGTTATTTCAATTATAGTGTCAACTTGCTGCGTAGCAAGTCTAGTCTTTGCCTGCGGTTGGCCCACTGTACCAGCAGATGTTTTCAGCTTCCTTTTACACTTGCTTATGTTGTTCGTAAGTGTAGGCCCTCCACGCACACATCCTGACCTCATAATTTACAGTACTATAACTATCTTTTTATGCCTCAGCGATTTTTTTGTACCCCTTTTTTGTAGATTTGTAATTTTAGTTTTGGATTTTTGGAAATCCTGGTAACTTGGTTTATCCTTAGAATTTCCTTAATGTTAATATTCCTTATGCCCTTGTATCCAAGTGCACCAAGATTGTCAAGTTTTGTCATAATCTAGTCTAGTCTAGTCTACTGGTGACAACCACAGAGAACTAGAAACTCGCGGTAGTCTCACATTTCAAAGTATAGTATATTGTATGCACTGTTTTTTAGTACTTTCTGTTTATTATTACTTGATCCTTTGAGTGGGTGCCGAGAAAATGTTGTCCTTAATGTTATCCCTGTCCTTAATTGCCGCTAATTTCGGAGGGCTCGGGCGCTCAGAGGATTCAATGGGTTTCTTTGAGTTGCCTTGCTCCATGCCCCCTGTCCCCTGTCACTCACTGCCTGCTCCTCTTCTTGGGCCTCCTGGTGCCCTGATGTCACTGCTCGCCACACCTGGATGGACCACTTTCCTCCTCAAGGGCTACAGGTGGCAGCCCTCCCTTGTGTTTGCGTTCTTCTCTGCTACCGCACCCCTGCAGTGTACACAGCGTGCGCAATGTGACCTGTGAGCTTGTTGCGCGTTTGTTGTGGTACATAGGGGGTATATAGGGGTGGGCAGTACCCAAGTGTTCCATTGAATGCCCCAATGACAAATGTTCGATACACCAAGCAGCAAGCAGCAGACAGGCTCCACAATCTATTGCCTTGCTGCCTGTCTGCCTGCCTGCCCTCTGCACTCTTCAGCATTGAGCACACGTCACCCTAGTTCCTGTCCCCAGGAGCAGATACAGGAGCAGTTACAGGAGCAGGAGCAGTTCAACAAAATCCCTGCAATGTCCCACCTGCACGGTGCAGGCAACAAGCGGCCTCTGCAACTTTTACTGCATTGCCTTGCACCCCGCCAGCTGCTCTCTTTTACTGGGCTGAGCCCCAAAGCAGTCACTGGCATGCCAGCAACAACATCACCGTCACCGCCTTACCGCAGTCTTGCCTTCGTGACAGCAGTGATGCTCGGTTCTCGGTTCAGGGCTGGGGCTGTGGCTGGGGCCCAGCTTGTTCCCCGGTGTAAATCCCAGTTCTGACTTACGTTGAATTTTTCAGCCAGGCCGGATTGGGCGGCAGAGTCAGCAGTGGCGCAAGAACGCTCTGCTTTTCCTCCGCTTGCCTCCATTCGCCCGCTTGCTCTTTCATGCTCCGCTTCTTCAGTCAAGCCTGGTCAATAAATCCTATAGAATATAAGGGGATTTATATTTCGGCGGACGAGATATCCGTCAACTTTGTGACGGAGTAACCCCTCTGCCAAGATCTAAATCTGGCCCTTGGTCTTCCTACTGGCTAACGGCTGGGGTGTTGATAATAAAGCTCATGTGTTTACCAGCTCTTTGCAGCATTGTGTTAGTATCCTGTCAACTCCGTCACAAGAATCTTGAGCAATTTCTGGATATAAACCTACATTTGTATTCAATTTCTCATTTTTTATAACAATGATTGGTACATTATTTTCTTGGTATTTTATATGGTATTATAACATCCTTGGTTGTAAATTGATTTGCTATCATTGAAAACCTCATAAAGAGTTTGGAAGGATCTTGATGTATATAATGTTCATGACACAATATCAATCCAAAGGTAAGTTACTTTGAGGTCTGGGAGAAGGGGGAAGACAAAAATAAATCCGCGCAAAGAACTCTCACTAGTCCTATATTGCTTTTATGTAGGCTGACTACAGCTCTATGGGGCTATCCACAGTTATGACATGGCAAACTCATAATTTCTATTTCTTTTTTTTATAATTAAATTATTTAAAATCATTTTTTATAATTTGTGTCAACATACAACGAGTAAAAAACATTTTTTTTAAATGTTTTGTATCCGCATTTTTTAAGTATCCAACAATTTAATCTATTACAAAAGATGAAAATGTGTGTTATTCTTCTTCATAAACAATAATGCCTGTATCATTTCATTATAATTATACATCCCCTGATTATTGACCACAATTGCATACTAACCTATCACACCAACATACATTCCCACTCTCTCATCAAGACATACCATACCCTACCTAGATCGCATATATTACAAGGGTCACAGTAAGGACAGATATACAGCAGTCTCTATGACGGTGTTGTAGGTTGGGTATCAAACATCCAGTTTAATGCACATTTCAGTGGTTATTATCACTTTGGGACCACCTTCTTCAGGACCACTAATATAGAATATAAAGGCTTGTAGTTGGGGAATAGTATGGGTATATAAGATTGATTTATTTTCAATTCAGGAGAGTACCATGCTGCAGTTTCACTTTTGCACATTTCCCATATCGCTCCGACAATAGGAATATTCGCACTTGTTCAATCAGTTCTGACAATGCACTTGTCCCTTAATGCCAGGATATACTACTGATGATGTCATACTAGAACGGCGTGGATGAAGAGTCCTTGGTCATGAAAAATCAGACTATTCAGTGCGTCTCAAAGGGCCTGGGAGAATAATCTATTCCAGAGCTCCTTGTTGCTTAAAACCCAGGCACTGAATTGCACGCTCTTCTGGATATCGATGCCTCCAATTGATATTGGTGATAAAAAGGCGTCACTTGATATTGAAGTACGGAGAGTTGTAGACACCGGCTGCTGGTCCTTAGTGCAAAAAGTGGATTTATAATGTTCATGACAACCTCGGGTGCAGGAGTGTTTTAAGCACAATTGTACATAAACATAAGATTTGGAGAACAGCACCATTTTCACTATAATAGTTACTTGTACAGTATTTGATTGATCTATGACCTAGATGTAGTTCTACTGAAAAGAAAAGAGGCTCATATATACATTTTTAAATATAGTTTTGATATATATTTGTCCAACAGATTTATTCCAATACCAGTGAATTCTTTAAATGGTTGTATCATAAATGAGTTCTATGGGTCATGTGTTGTACATGGTATTATAAACATGAATGCAGAGGCAAAGAAGCGATCAGGAGGCACACTGACTGTGTGCCAGAAACAAGTTAGTATCCCCCTAGATGGTACATCTCTGAAAGAGGGCACGGAGCGCCATGAATCCCCAGATATACCCTGTATGGAGCCAGGGGCGTAACACAGGCCCCCGCAGCACCCTGCAGTGCGGGGGCCCCAAGCTCCAGGGGGCCCCCTCAGTACAGCACTCTGGCTGCAGAGCTCCTGATGGAGCCCAGAGGGGGCCCCTTCACGTGCCTTGCAGGGAGGCCCCCTCAAGTTTAGTTACTCCAGTGTATGGAGCTGCAGTTACTCACAGCACCCACATGGAGCAATGAGGGGGAAGCTGTAGGATATGCTCATCCACGGTATGCTCAGGCAGTGGAGGAAGCATCAGGGAGTGAGCTTGAGGTCAAAACGCTACCGAGGAGAACTGCACACAGCACTGAGCAAAAAAGACAGCCTAGGTGGGAGTTAGAGGAGAGGCTCGAGTTGAGAATAGAGAGAGAAAGAACTCTTGCCTTGAAAGTCCAAAGGGAAGGAAGAACAACGCACCCTTCCCTAGAAGAAGCCAGAGCTAGGCACTGGGCTCCACATGAGGATGAGCCCTGGAAAGAGTCAGAAGAGAGGCCCCTAACAGAAAACCAAACTCCATCTGGTTGTCGGCATAAGAAAGTTGCACACCAAGAGATAAGAGATCAGGGTAGCCTAACTGAAACACAATTAAGACATAGGAGAAGTAGAATGACACCTTTATGCACGCACGAGGACAGTGACTATGAGGATTTCTGCAGCTTCCCTCATAAGCGCTGATCAGGCAAACTGATCCCAAGAGAGACAGTGTCCAGAGAAGGCGGCGACCATTTTGCCACCTGCTAGCCTGCTAGATCGTAAGGGAGGGCCAGTGTGATACACCTTGATCAGAGGAGGGATCCTTCAAACCAGAAGACATGACCATTGAGAAGATGGGAGAGCTACATCAGGGAGAAACCAATTGAGCTGCCCCATGATGCTCCAGAATGGTGTGTCAGGAACCATCTATGTGCAAAGTGGATCTCATGCTTTGAGAAAACCACTGCAGTAATTAACTTAACTATAGGTGACGTCAAAAGTCTGCTCAGCAGCCTCATCAGGGAGCAGACCAACAATGTTTTCCTGAGCCTGCATCCCCGCAGTCACGCTGATCGGCAACAAGCATAACGGGCCGCACTCCATTCATTTAGACATCAGATATGGATGGCTCTAAAGGAGATATTCTCTGACAGCCCAGACGTAGGATTGATGGCAGACAGCCTGGGGAGACAGTGACTCATATCCTAAATAGAATGAGGGAACAATAGGGACAAGAGACAGGAGAGCCCAGACTGACACATGTCCCCAGGTTGCATTCTTCTACAACATCCACAAAACTGGACTAGCCACTGAGATACAGAGTGGACTAGATGACGCAGTAGGGCTAGACACTAAACCTTAGTGAAAAATACAGGCCCACATATCACACTACACCTAATAAAAATATACACTATTACCAAAGAAGACAGGAGAAGGACAGGGAAAATCAGGAGCAAGCCCAAAGAGACACCAATAAGCTGGTCCAACAAAAATGTAAAAAGACAGCCCTTGAGGGACCGCAAACGTACAAATAGAGCCAGTCTTGAAAGGAGCTCCGCCTCTGAACCTCAGAGGGTATCCACCTAGTCCTAAAGGCAAAGGTCAGGGAAGCTGGCTACAGCCAGGCCTCATAGAGTGCTACTATTGTCACAGAATGAGCCACATGGCTGACCAATACCACCTACAAAACACATCACAAGCAGAAAAGAATAATCCCAGGACAGTACCCACAGAACACCCATCCTCGAAATCAAGCCCAGAGCAACGCAAATGCATTGTATAATCAGCCTCAGCGAAATCAGGCAACAGCCACCCCGCCTCAGCAGGGACTGGGTGGATAGCCGAGCACATGGCAACAGCCACAGCAAACAAGGAGCTTAGCCCAACAAGGCGGGAGCCACAGTATCAACAGGGAGGGGTGACAGTCTGGGGAGGTAATGCCCTTGCACAATCGCAGAATGCAAACACTCAATAAGTCCAAAACCACCCCCCAATATGATGTAAGCCCTCCATACAACTTCCAGATACATTTCCTTGCCTGCATTCGCGAACAACTTTTAGGGCTGCAGTACACTATATTGATCAGGAATCTGCACTAGAATTCGCCATCCAAATGCCCGTCAGGGGCCTGGGTATCCCTCTGCTGTTGATCCCCCGGGGTGGGGTTGGACGGCCACACCCCTGGGGGGAAAGACAGTCTAACGAGGGGGCAGGGCGGCCCCCGACTGGTGCAAAAAAAAAAACAGCACCCAGGTCCATTCATCCAAATCCAGCCTTGGACAAACTATGTCTCACCAGCCTTAGGATTTCCACCAAATGGAGGCAGCCTTACAGTTCCAAAATGAAGCACATGCTCCAGTTTTGGGAGCCAGGTTTCCCACAAACCTAGGACAAAAGATGCCCTCAAAACACCAAAGCAAGCAACCACATGACACCCAGTCCATAAAGAGAATCTATTAGAATTACCCGCATCAGGCCGATCACGACGTGTCCTAACCGTACACCCAACTCTCGTCTAAAGCACAGTAAATAGGCACAATCCCAGTTACTCTCCTGCAGAGCCATAGAGGGGCCACAAACAAATCCCTGACTACCTCAAGTACACAACATTAGACCCAGCCCAAAAGAACAGGTAAACGCCCGACGGATCTGGCACAAGGAAGCCCAGAAGTAGCCTAAAAAAATATTTAAAGGGGACACTCAAAATACGGACTTTGATGAGCACTATGTAAATTCAAGAATGGTGGATCCTGACTTTGGGAGTTGTGATTTGGAGTATGGTTTCCCATTCCCTGTGTGTCTGAGATATTGTCTGGAATGCTAAAGGTGAATGATGTACTAGAATGATGGTGTATGTGGGTAGAGTAGAATCTAGCAGAACATGACAGTTGGAGGGTGAATGGAGCTCTGACAGGACCTTCTTCCTAATGCTGTGACCTAGGGCCAAAAACAAAATAAAGAAGTTACCGACTCTGCCATTGAACTTCAACATTTTGTTCAATGGTTTAAGAACTTGTGTGAAAATGCAGCAAGACTGCGGTGGCAGTTAAGAGCTATTTCTGGCAGAAGATGAGGCCTGTTGCAAGAATGGAGTTGTGATTCACAATCTTTTAGTAATTGTTAAATATTTTATGAGAATCATGATCTTAATCAAAATGTGGCTATGGTTTTTACATCGCCTGCAGTAACATCTGACCTTTCACCTTCTGATTCTTGGGACGTTTGCTAATTCTGTAATGGGAGCGACACATTCTTGCCTTGAAAGTTTAAGCAAATATGTTTTTCACATTTATTTTAATTTCTTTCTATTTCATGTAAGGGAGGAGATGTGTGGTACCTTGTGTGGTACTTTCTTGTGTCTGTATTCATCTCACTTTCTTTTCCCCTCTTTATTGCATACTCTCCTATTAAGCATAGAACATCTCTGTACTATACAGCACAGTGTGTTCCATGTTCTGCAAGTGATCTTGTTTGTACTTGATATTCTAAGTTACATGTCAGCTTGTACTAGTTTACTATCTGACCTACATCACTGTATATGGGCTCCTAATAAAGACCAGTTCTCACATCTAATGAGCGGTGCTTTCTTTAACAAGCTGGTGCCAAACCTGGGTCACAGCACTGACATTCCTCAGACGTCTTTGGGCTTCTCTTAGACACTGGGACCTTTCATTAAAGTCTGACCATGGTGACAGTCACAGTTGTCACACCACATTTGTAAGTCTTGGTGCTAGTGGGGAATTCTCCTTGGGGATAACACGAGGGGCACATCTGGGCCTCAGAACCTCTCTCTAAGTCTCTCAATGTTGGTCACGCCCTGTCTTGTGTGGTTGCAATCCCATCATCTGTCTCTTTTCCATCTGACTATACATTTATTTATGCAAGGACACCTATATAGTTCCTCCTTTGCAGTCAGTCAGCTCCCTCTTGCTCCATTTAGGAATCAGACAGCCTCTCTTGGCAACTTCAGTGAATTTCCTCCTCAGGTTGTTTGCCCCAAACCTGGCAAAGTGAGTTAGCGGTCAATAAGCCAACCATGGAGCTAAAGGTAATCTCCCAATCACCACAGGAGTGGAAACCCAGGCTTCTGAACAGAAATAATGGCATGTGACTGGGAGTTCCAGTCTCATCTTTATAACCAAGTTGCAGACAGTCCAAGTTTATTTCAACAGTTCAGCTTTATGACCGGTTCTGGGCAGTTATGCATTTGGTTTGTCTTGTAATTTGTTTTATTATTGTTGCATGAAAGGTACACAACATGAAGTCAAATCCAATTGAAACATAGTAAGGAACAGCAATAATGATTAGAACAATATAAATAAGACTCCTGGGGAGGGGGAGGGTCAGGGCAGAGTTGGGGTGGGAAGAGGAGTAACTGGGATGCAAGGGGATTAGCGTAATGCAGTAATATAGAACAGGTATCCGGCCTTTCGTCCCTTCACTCTGTTACGGTGCGCCGGGGCTCCTTTGTTGACCACGGCATGTTGGGTATTGACTCTCAGCCTGCACTATTGGTGCGATAACCCTTTTGAAATATAATTTGAGGGGTGGAGGAAGGGTGGGGAGTAGGGGTCGACTGTCCAGGATAGGGCGCAGTGCAGGTGCCAGGGCGGAGGGGAGAGGCCTAGGTGGGGAAGGAAATGATTGCTGGCTGTATGGCGAGGTGGAGTAATTCACAGGTGTCTACCTATGTGGAGATGTGTCGTAACTGGGGGGAGAGGAAGGAGAGGGGAGAGTGGGGTAGAGCAAAAAACTGTCGGGGTTGGGGAGAAAGCAGTATGTCCTGGTCTGTGGTCCTAGGGCGGGGTCGCGACCAGCGTGCAAAAGTGTGGGATTTGGGGTCTCTGTCGGGGGGGGGAATGGAGTATTGGAGTCTGTGTGCCCAGCGGGAGGGCGAGGGGGGAGGTTGGGAGGGTAGGTACAAGGAGGGGAGAGATAGGGCAGGTGAGACGGGGCGAGATGGGGAGAAGAAGGGGGAGGGGAGGGGTTGTCAGTGGGGAGGCTGAGAAAGCAGTTGCGAAGGTTAGGAATGCTGCCCAGTGGGGGGTGTGGGGTAAGAGGAAGGATCTAGGCTGTTTGCTGTGTTCGTTTGGGCAGGGAGAAAGGGAAGGATTCAGCGCTGGTATAGGCGATTTCATGGAGCATCCAGGAGGAAAGGCGCCCAGGTCTGGGTGAACATGTCAGTCTGATCTTGCATGCCATAAATGACATGCTCATAGGACGCTGTCAGTATCGTTGCCACCATCCAGGCTTCCAGAGAAGGAAGGAGAGGGGAGCGCTATTGGCGGAGGATGCTTAGCTTGGCAGTGAAGAAAACAAGTTACTTACCTGTAACTACAGTTATCCAGTATTGGTATCTTTCATAGATTCACATGCCTGAATCATTCCCCGTTGCCGAGGCGGGAGTCCCCGATAAATAAAGAAGTAGTGCCAAAATGTTAGTAGTAGTAGTAGGCCCAAAGAAAAAGGCCTAAAGCCTATATCTTAGCAGCCTATCTAACTCATTATGCAAAAGGACTAAGAATTTCGGTAAGAACCAATCAGACACCAGCACCCTTCTAGAACCCTCTCAGCAGAGCCAGTTTTCCTCAGATTTTCCTAGCACAAGTGGGAAGTAAACGTCCCAAAATATAGAGAACTGACTACAGGGAGGAGGGTGGGTGCATGTGAATCTATGAAAGATTCCAATACTGGATAACTGTAGTTACAGGTAAGTAACTTGTTTTCTTATCCAGTATTGGGGTATCTTTCATAGATTCACATGCCTGAATCAGAATAGCGAGCAGTATACCAAGTATACAGTCGTTTGCGGATGGTGGGAGACTAGTGCTGATACTCCCCAATTGCATCCACAACTCGTTGACAAGAGGTATAAGAAAAACATCTTAAAATTCAAAACATGTAAGCTACAAAGAGAAAACAACATGTAAAGCAATAACCTTGAAAAATGCAACAATTCATCATTGTAAAACATTGCATTGTCATACTAAAAGATATCAACATATTACATGTGAAAAGTATGAAAAAAGGTACATGAAATTATCTCAAAGGAAAAGATGTCACAGGACAGCTTGTCCGACTGCTGCATCGTCTTGATGCGTAGATTGGAGGCAGTAATGTCTCGTAAAAGTGTGGACATTTTTCCATGTCGCAGCACGGCAGATATTCTCCAGAGTCACTCCAGCAAAAAATGCTGTAGACGCTGCTACTGTTCTCGTGGAATGGGCCTTGGGTTTCCGTACCAACGGCCTGTGAGCTTTGTCATGACAGAAAAGGATTGTTAAGGCTATCCATCTGGCAATGGTGGATTTTGTCACTGCCTTTCCCAGGGTAGTTTGACCATAAGCCACGAACAATTGGTCGGACTTTCTAAGGTTCTTTGTTTTTTGAAGATAGAATTTAAGACATCACTTGATATCGAGAGAGTGAAAGGCTTGCTCCACTGGGGTAGATGGATTAGGAAAGAAAGTTTTTAACTTCACCGTTTCATTAAGATGAAACTGTGACTGCACCTTAGGGATAAAAGTCGGATTGGTTCGGAGGTGCACGTAGTCTTGAGTGAAGTGTAGAAAAGGTTCCTTTACAGTGAACGCCTGACTTTCACTCACTCGTCTAGCTGATGTTAAGGCCAGAAGTAAGGCAACTTTCCAGCTAAGGAATTTGAGATCCGCCTTGTGCATAGGTTCGAATGGATGCTTCATTAATTGCATTAAGACTGTGTTGAGTTCCCACTCCGTTGGCGGAAGTCTGATCGGAGGAAACTCCCGGAAAAGCCCTTTCATAAACTGCTTAATTAAAGAGGATGAACACAGAGAAGGGCCATGAGCACCTTTTCTGAATCTGGAAAGTGCAGCTAAATGGACTTTGACTGAAGGGAAAGAAAGCCCAGATCTTGCCAGATGTAACAAATAAGGGAGGATCTGTTCTGCAGGAGCTTCCACCGGGTGAACGTGGTTTGTTTCAAACCAACAGCAAAACCGTTTCCATTTTAGACGGTAAGTTTTTATCGTGCTGTGAGCTTGTGATTTCGTTAATATATCCCTACAGTCTTGAGGGATATCCAGGTCCTTAAATTCTAAGAAGTTAGGAGCCATTTGTGTAAATGTAGGGACTGAGGGTCTGACCTCTGTTCCTTGCCAGCATTGTGGGCGTCGGGAGAAGACGGATCGGCTGATCCTGGGATAATAATTGAAGCTCCTGAAACCAGTACTGGCGTGACCATCTGGGTGCAATCAAGATGAGTCGACAGCCCTCCAACTTCATCTTGCGTATGACCCTCGGTATTAGAGGTATCGGGGGAAAAGCGTAAGCACAAATCCCTGACCATCGCATGGACAGGGCATTCCCCCTTGACCCCTGTTGAGGGTATCTGCTGGCATTAAAGCAGCATTTCTTGTTTTCTTTTGTGGCGAACAAATCCAGTGTTAGTGTGCCCCAAGCTCTGAATACTCTGAGCACTTGAGCTTGCTCTAGCTCCCATTCGTGGTAATCCGATTGGAATCTGCTGAGCGTGTCCGCTAACGTATTGCAGAGACCCCTGACATGTTCTGCTCTGATGGTTATGTTGTGGAGTGTGACCCATTCCCACAACTCCTGAGCTTCTGTGGATAAAGTTGCTGATCTTGTCCCTCCTTGCTTGTTCACGTAAAACATGCTGGTGGTGTTGTCGGTCCGAACCAGAACCAAAAAACCTGCAATCCTTGGAAGGAAAGCTTGCAGAGACAGGAAAATTGCTCGCAATTCTAGGCTGTTGATGTGCTTGTTCTTGTACTCTGGAGACAATTTCCCCAGTATCTGTAAGTCTTGGAGATGACCTCCCCATCCTCCCATGGAAGCATCCGTAGTGAGGACAAAGTCTGGAACCTTCTGTATGAAAGTGAGCCCTTCTGCTAAGTTGGGTATGTGGGACCACCAACCTAGAGCGCTCTTCATGCCTGGAGTGACTCTGAGGATTTTGTCGAAGGAACCCAGAGCCTGCTGCCACTGAAGGTGTAACTCCTCCTGCAAGGGTCGCAACCGATGCCGTGCCAGAGGGACGAGGTGTATTGCAGAGGAGCACATCCCTAGGAGCGACGCGAACATCCGGACAGAAAGTGACCTTCTTTTGGAAATCATGATTGCTAATTTTTTAAGACGAACCTGCTGTTCGTGAGATAAGAATGCCTTGCAGCGGACGGTATCTAGCAAATGTGCCGCCCCAGAGGTGAGCCCCAGGCACCGGCAGGCAGAGCGCTCGTGGGTGCAAGTAATTCCCAGGTGGTGGTTTTGCGGGGTCCAATTGCCGTGCCCAGTGGACAGTGTGCGTAGGGAGACCAGTTGGGATGCAGCACCATTCAGAGTCCCGCCACTTTATTTGTTAAGACAATTGGAGGCCTGTAGTGCCTGAGATGCGGGCAGGGTAGCTTGGTGGACAGCGTGGGTCACAGCTCCTGGGTTGGGCACGGCCAGTACGCTGGGGTGTGGGTAGCGTTGCGAAGTTGGCCCCTGACGCCTATGTAGGGGAGGCAGTTATCGCTAGTACAGGGGGGGTGGCGAGGTGTTTACTATCGAGCGGCCCCCGGTGCCAGCAGATAGCGCGTCCCCTTGTGCATTGGCTGTGGTGGGAGTGGGAAAGGGAAGAGCCATACCTCAGGCTCCCACCGCTTCGAAAGGGAAGCCGGTTGCCCCCAGCAGAGGTGGAAAGTTGCGGTGCAGGAGCCAGGCCTCTTTGTTGATAGCAGGCCACAACCCCTCTGAGCAGGACCCACGCGACACGGGCTGCGCGGGTCCAGAGGAGGAGGTCCGCACGCTCAGCGCCGGCTGTCCCCAGCCGTCCCCACCACAGCAATGTTGATTGTAAGAGTCACCATCACTGCTAAAGGTAGGGGGATCTATTGAGGGGATACCCGCTTGTTAAGAGATACCACGACCGCCGTCTAGGGCCCTTCGCTGCATGGAGCCTCCAAGTAGAGCGGCCAGCTCCATTCGTGGCCAGACCACGCCCCCAGTTATGCATTTTTGTGAATTTACGTAGCCAGATCCAGCTATGGTCTTTGAGACAAGCGTGAGTGGTAAGGCAAAGGGAGCTGCGAGCTCCAATGAGGAACAACACAAAAGAAGAGCACACAGGAGGTGGCCCCACTCAACTTACTGTTAATCTGTGGGTTATAGCCAATCTCAAGCTACAGTGGGTCAGGAAGGGACATGGGGGACTCCCTAGCTTCAAAGGCATCCTCTGGCTCCTTTCCTAATTTCAGCATTTCTCTATGGTCAGGCCTACTGAAAGAGATCACTGGAAGGTTATTGACAGAAACCCACAATGTATGTGAGAAATTGGGATGTTGGTTGAGGAGGAGGGTGAGCCCGTCTCGAGCAATATCCACAATCCTTGTCAGGGTGAATCACAAAATCCAGCAAATTAACCTCTGCTTGAGCCTCTGGTGCTTGGAACAAAAACAGT
Source organism: Triturus cristatus (assembly GCF_964204655.1). NCBI lineage: Eukaryota > Metazoa > Chordata > Amphibia > Caudata > Salamandridae > Triturus > Triturus cristatus. The sequence continues at coordinate 1,136,273,787 of NC_140594.1, read as the reverse complement.
CAAACTTAACTGATAGGCAATGTGCAAAGTTTTTATGCAGCACTCAAACAGTGAAAACATATCACAAGGGAAATCCCACACAAATCTAGGAAAATAGAGTCATCTTTAATAAATACAATTATATCAGAAGGACAAAAATCCAATTATTAGGACTGTAGATATGCAATTTCACATGCTTAAGTACAAATAGCACAAAAAAGCACAAAGAGATAACTGGGGTTATCTGGTTGCACAGGAGCAGCACAACGTCACAAGTTCAAGCCAACTGCGATAGAATGCACGACAGGAACAGGGTGACTTTGGCCTGCTGGACAATATGCTTGGATGTACTTGGACTGGGATACAAAATCCTGCGCCTGCTGCTCAGAAGCTGTGAGGTGTTGCAATGCAAGGTTAAAAAATGAGATGCATCGCGCTGCATTGGTTCTGATGAGGCCACTGATCCAGAGCTGTAAGGTGCTGCAATGTAAGGTCCTGTATCTAGATGCAGCATGCTGCCTCTGTTCTGATGAGGCCACCGATCAGGAGTTGCAAGGTGCTGCGATGCGAAGCCCTGTGTCACCCTGTGTTGAGTTGTGTCGAGTTGTGTCGGTTCTGAGGGTATCCTCAACGGGCCAGGAGGAGTACACTCTGATGCCAGCCAAGGGTCCAGAACCTCAGGCCAACTCTTGGGAATCAGGATTCACTCCAGGAGAAGCCAGCAGCAGGGAACAGACAGGTTCAGTTGAGTCTGGGCAGCTGGCTAGATGCAGGACAGGTCTCTAAAGTGTGTCATGTCCCTGTAGCTCAGAACATGAGGCTAGACCCTGAAGTTACTCTGGCAGTGGCGGATGCTACGTAACAGGGTGGTGAGGTGCTTACCTGTGAATGGCTGCCACCTCTCCTCCGTCCTATTCTCTTCCAGGCAGCACGGAACAAAAGCACACAGGTTCCCAGATTCCCTAAGCCACTCATGCCACCGCTATCAAAAGCGTTGTGATTTGTCTGAGCGGCCTGTTTGGCCAGCCAGACAGTGCCTGGGAGTCTGGGACAATTATTCACTCGGCTATGGAACGCAGCCTGGTGGCGAAATGCTAAGTGCGCATGTCTGTTTGGCCGGCCCAAGACAGCCGACCAAACTGACATGCGCACTTATGGTGCACACATTTGCTCCTACTTCTGCTCTGACAGGCCAGCCCGCCCTAACCTGGCAATAAGTCTGCATTGAAAAATAAAATGATAATAACATTGTGTTATCATTTTATTTCTCCATCACGGCTTGTGCCGATTGAGCAGAGGGTCAGTCGGCAGTACATACTTCCGGTTACCGGAAGTGGCAGGTTAGCGTTGCAGCTTTTCCCCGGCCATCTTTATTTAAGCCGGGAAAGGGCGCGGACGCGCGCAGCGGCGCTTGCGTCTAATCTGTGCCTCCGCTGCTTTTCACTATCGCTGGGTAATGGTATTGCCTTTCCCTGTGCTTTTGATATAACAAACTGTTTATTTTAAAATTGTAATCACTCCTTGTGCCGCACTCACCCCTTGATCTTATCTGGCCTCTCAGCTAAACTGCCCAGACCCCGTTCCGTCACGGCTTGTGCCGATTGAGCGGAGGGTCGGTCAGCAGTACATACTTCCGGTTACCGGAAGTGGCAGGTTAGGGTTGCAGCTTTTCCCCGGCCATCTTTATTTAAGCCGGGAAAGGGTGCTGACGCGCGCAGCGGCATGCCTGCGGGCGGCGTGCCGAAGACATGCCAAAGGCAGGCCTCTCTGCGCCCGTCCGCGCCTGACCGCCGCCAGACACCAGGACCCCTGACACTTCGGAAATCTCCATTCCATTGTAAAGATTGAAGAAAATCCTAGAACTGCCGATCTGGTGAGGCGACATGACAATCTTAAAATATTCTAGAAATGATCTTATAGAATTAAATATCCTTAGCTCTGTCATTATTGACGATCATGCAGCAAATTCTATTAAAGTTCTAGGAATTCCGTACATAGTTAAACCTCAAAAGGCCGAACCCCCTAGCATTAAAAATGGAGATACTCCTCGGCAACTCAGTGCCATCCATCTGAACGCGCGCTCTATTGCCAAACATTCCATTGAGATATGGAGTCTATTAGACCAAGAGGCCCCAGATATCTGTTTTATTACAGAAACCTGGTTACACGAATATGCTCTTCCGGACATATACGTTGCCTTCCCCCCCCAATATAAGATAATCTGTGTAGAAGCTCATGTTGAAAACCATCAAGAAATCTGCATTTTCAAGATAAAGGGCTGCCAAAACGGATCCTGGAGGGGGGCTTTAATGTATCGTCCCCCTGGACCCAAAGGCGATTTCTCAGATAAACTATTGGAGCTTTTAGCTCCCCATGTACTGGCATCAGACAACTTTCTCCTGATTGGAGATTTTAACTATCACGTAGATGTATTGTCCGACTCCGATGCAGAGAAATTGATCTCTAATATGAATATTTTAGGTCTCGCCCAACTGGTGCATGAACCCACATATACTGCCGGTCATACCCTTGACCTTCTTTTTACCAATCGGGTCGAGATTACTGTAATATCTCCAGTTCCATTATTGTGGACCGACCATTACCTTTTAAAATTTTCGATTCCCATCATGTTAATAAAAAAAACCTTGAAAATAGATTCTTCTTTACGCAGACCATGGCATAAAGTTACTTTGCCTCTCTTTTTAGAGCATTTCTCCCTTGATTCAATCAGTCCTGATATGGGTGTAAATCAGACGCTACAGATCCTAGAGGAGGCAGTTTTAACCAAATTGGATGGAATCGCTCCTTCTGTACAGGTAAAGACCAAGATTAGAACCGCCCCATGGTTTACTGACCAATTAAGAACTATAAAGACCACATGTCGTACAGCAGAACGCAAATGGCGTAAGAGTAAAAACTTGGGTGACCGCGCAACTTATAAGCATGCTCACCATTGCTATATGACTGAAATTACAGTGGCTAAGAAATCGTTTTTAACGGATAGGATAAATAAGGCTGAAAATTCCACTAAGGAATTATACCAAACTCGTTTCTCAACACTGGGTAGACTCCCTTTCTAACTTCTTCTAAGAAAAGATTTTAGCCATTCACCAATCTCTAACTCTCCACGGTAACAGTTCCTATCCAGTTGACGAGCCTGGCGCTCTCGCTGCTTCCTCCCACTTTCTCGATTAATTCATTTAATGTGACGCTAAACTAGTCTCTAGCGCCATGCAAAAGATAAAGTCCGGCTCTCCCAGTGACCTGATTTCTCCTAAGCTATTTTTAATTATTGCTCCTGTGTTGGTAGAAAATATTACGGACCTATTTAATAAATCACTTTCGGAGGCTGTCTTTCCTTCGAGTTGGAAGATTGCCCGTGTGAAGCCTATCCTGAAAAAGCCTACGGCCGACCCTAAACTCCTCTCAAACTACCGTCCAATTTCTTTACTTCCCTACCTAGGGAAAATATTGGAATCCCTTATCAATCAGCAGCTTGTTGTCCATCTGGAGAGTTACAATCTTCTGGACCCCTCACAGTCTGGTTTTGGGCTGCGCATAGCACAGAGATGGCACTGGTCGAGGTCACAGATAACATCAGACGTGCTCTGGACAGACACCAATCAGTCATTCTCGTCCTCCTCGACCTGTCGGCTGCATTTGACACCATCTCCCACAGTATTTTAGAACAACGGCTTTGGGAGACTGGTGTCAGAGGCAAGGCCCTGAAATGGTTCAAAAGCTATCTATCAGACCGCATAACTATTGTCCAGACTGGAGTCAGTATTTCCTCCGCAAGATCTGTTACGATGGGAGTACCACAAGGTTCCATCTTGAGTCCTACACTCTTTAATCTGTACATGACTCCATTGGTCTCAGTGATTAGAAATTATGGATTTGATGTCATATCGTATGCTGACGACACTCAAATCATAGCTACACTGGGTCCTGATACGATTGAAACCAAGGTACGCTTTAAAAACTGCATGTCCCACATTGATAGGTGGATGAAAAGTAACCATCTCCAATTGAACGGTACTAAATCAGAGATTATGCTTTTTGGGAAAGCGTCTGAACACTGGTCGCCCGACTGGTGGCCATCCGACCTTGGCAAGAGGTGGTCCGCAATTTGGGTTTTTACATGGACAATCAATTGTCCATGAAAGCCCAAATAAACCATATTGTCAGTTCATGCTTAGAAATAATGCGTACTATGCGGAAAGTTTTCAAATGGATTCCCATGGGGGCTAGAAATCCACTGATTCAGGGTCTTATCACTAATCGAATGGACTATGGTAATGCGCTTTTGCAGTCCATAAATGAAACTTTATTAAATAAACTGCAGATTCTACAGAATACTGCAGCCAAAATGATCCTGAACCTGCCGCATAGAACATCTTCCACTCCATGCTTGAAAGCTTTACACTGGCTTCCAGTGAGAAAGCAAATTCTTTTTAAAGTCCTCTGCCTTGCGCATAAACATCCGTATGGGAAAGGCCCACAATATTGGTCCAAAAAGCTTTGCTGGTATAAGCCTCAGAGGACACTTAGGTCCAGTACTATGTCACTGCTCACCCCTTTCAGAATAAACACAACGAGACAATGTGGTAGATCTTTCTTGTATCTTGCACCGTCCTCCTGGAATAAAATGCCTGTATACCTACGATCCATTCCTGTTCACAGCTGTTTCCGGAAGAACCTGAAGTCATGGCTGTTTGATCAGTAATTCCTCCTTCCGTTTCGACCAGAGTCGCTGCAAGTGCCATGAGACTCTTCGGAGTGATATGTTTTGCGCTATAAAAGTGCCTTTCACTTGACTTGACTTGACTTCCTTTTTTGCACTGCTCAAAGAGCAGTGGGGCAACGCTCCTCTGCCTTAGTGTAGAAGCGACCACTGCACTCTGGTGGTTCTCAGGTAAAAGAGCAGGTCCAACCTTCATTCCTCAGGCAGCAAGGCAGCCCTTCTTGCAGCAGGGGAGCAGGGTCATCCTTCCAGCAGCAGGGCAGCAGAGCAGTTCTACTTCTGAGTCTCCCACAGATCCAAAAGTGATCTGAAGAGTTGCTCTGAGGGTTCAGTATTTATACCGTGGAGGCAGTTCTGTGGGGCGGGGGAGGGGGAGGGGCAGGGTGGGGAAATGTAAACACCAGAATATGGATGAAAGGAGGTAAGTACACATTTAAATAAATAAAACGATGCAGCGCGCGCAAAGGAATTCGTTTTATTTATTTAAATGTGTACTTACCTCCGTTCATCCATATTCTGGTGTTTACATTTCCCCACCCTGCCCCTCCGCCGCCCCGCCTCACTGCCCCACGGAACTCCCTCCACGGACCGCTACTGCTGGTGATTGCTATGAAGTGGTAGAAACTTCTACATTTCGCCCCACACCCGGTTATAGAATTTCCTTTCTCCCCCGGTCCTGATCCCAGGATGTCTGGAGTCAGAAAAGGCTTGTATGAAGTTCTTTGTGTCTATACTGAGGCAGCTCCTTTGAAGTGCAAGTGTGGGAGGTGATAGCTCCGCCTCTCCTCCCATCACGTTCGGATGGCCCCTCCTATCAACACACAGGAATACAAAAAGGCAAAGGCCAACTGACAACTACACCTCGTCATGTGACCCAAGACACAGGCTGCAAGCCCCAAATGGTTAGGATAAGAAAATGTCAACGTCCTAAAAGTGTCTTTTTCAGAATTGTGACTTAAATTCGACTTTACTATAAAGAGAATGTTAAATAACAAATCTTAAGAGCCCAAACAGGACATTTCAACCTGCTCACAAGCAAACGTTATCCCTTGCAGGCCTTGCAGTAGTGAAAAACGAATTAAAAACTATTCACTACTAGCATAGGTAAAACTTAAGAGTAGTTTTTCAAACTTTAAATATACGATGTACCTTGCCCTATGGTCTATTTTGAGCCCACCCTAGGGTTGACCTATACGTACTTAAAAGGAAGTTTAGACTTGGCAAAAGGTTTATTTTGCTAGGTCAAAATGGTAGTTTAAAACTGCACATGGGCTGCAATGGCAGGCCTGAGACATGTTTCAAAAAGGCAGTGTAGTGGGTGGCACAATAAGTGCTGCAGCTGTACTATTAGCATTTAATTTATAGGCCCTAGATACACGTAGTACCACTTTACTAAGAACTTACAAGTAAATTAAATGTGTCAATCACGCGTAGGCCAATTGTACCATGTTTTAGGGAGAGAGTACAAGCACTTTAGCACTGGTTAGCAGTGATAAAGTGCACAGAATTCTAAAGAAAACAAAAACAACTTCAGCAAAATGGGTGGGGTGAAGGCAAAAGGTTTGAGGGATTATCATATACCAAAAAGGACCTACCCAGAATGAATTTTTTTATTTTTAATAGCACTGTGAACACTCTATAATCAATACCTGTGGCTCGTTCAAAACTATTGTATTTATTGCCACATGTGTGGAAAATGTTACCATTCGCCAAACGCGTCTAGTATCACAGGCTATTTGAATAAAGACTCCTATATGTCTCAGTGTTTCCCTGAAATAATGTGCTATAAGGAAAGCTAAAAAGAACCACTAGTGTGATACCTATTCAACCATAGAGATGGAAAAAAGGTGGAGGGGGCAGGCAGTGCCTCACGGAAGTAACCCCAACGAGGATGCGTAGACAGGTACTCGCCTACTACCTCACGTTCTCATCATAGGCTACTGCCGCCAAAACAGAAAGGAAAGTATACATAAGAAACTCATATTAATCCTAATAACTGGTGTCTAGTGAAACTTATACTCTACTGTGTGTCTATAATCAAAGAATAATGGAAGTGTCGACCCAAAAGCAGGAAGACTGAGTCTGATCAGGACCCACGTCACTCCAAGTTAAAACCGAGCACGACTACACTGGCTGTGTGAGACTTTATTCTATGCTGTGTGTCTGCTCATTAAAACCAACATGTTTTGTTGCCTGTTTAAATTAGCGGCAACTTCTTCAGGGCTAGGGTCGACTGGCCTCTCTGCGTTGCTAGTTCAGACCAGTAGTTTATCTGTCTGCACCGTTATGGTTGTTGTCTTTCAGCATACCTCAACCCTTGGTGTATGTAGATGTGTATTACATCAAATAGTCCTGGACTGCTTGCCCACTGGCCGCGGATTCACGTTTCTCGTCAGCCTTGCAGTCCGGATGTCGCTCACCTTGGATTATCACCCAAGTATAGCAGATCTAACAAAGTACACTTGCTATGTATCCACAATACAAAATAGAACCCACTGTCGCTGTAGCCACATTCACTTACTCGCTCTCCACATTTCCACAGTTTGGGAAACACTGTCCTAGATAGCAGAGTTAGCACATTTATCATATTCTTGTCAGTGCAATACTTTTTCTACATAAGACTCTGGGTAGTTTGGCCCTAACACTCTCTCTGAAGAAAATGGGCTGAAGTAAGTGTCTCAGTGGTGTTCATGAAGTCTCATTCAGCCAGTGCATTTCACGGCCTGGTTCGCCTAAAAAAGGAGAAGGCATCAGCAAGGACACAACAGAGAGAGAGTGAGAGATGCATTTTGAAGCAACACAATGACCTCAAAGATACAGATTATGTCATGAAGCTGCAAAGGATCCTCTCAACGCTGCTAAGAATAAAAATCAAGGGTCATAATGTCCAGCGCTGTCACCTGAACAGTTTTGGTCATCTTCATCACTAATGTTGTGTTCTCCAAAGGGTAGGTGTACACTGCTTTAACTTGTGGAAATTCAGTTTATTATATTAAAATAAACGCCACCCAAGCAGTCAGACACCTTCACCATTCCTAACTGTATTCAATCTGACCATCAATGAACTTTCTAGGGAATGTTCTAAATATACACAAAGAAACCGTTAGGGGCCTGATTGTAGATTGGAAAGTAAAACTAAACAAGACATGGAATATGTAGAACATTTAAAGTTGAAAAAGTCCACAATTTCTTTGTAAATATACCAGTTCCTTCAGCTATTAGTGTCTTTCCCTTTACCTTCCAACTCTAAGTCAGACCCTTATTTTCTAACATGACGTTTGCTGTCTGTATTCTCAGGAAGACCTCTGAATCCTGAACACCTAATCCGGAGCTGTGTAACCAATGTCATCTGTACTGTGGTGTTTGGGCATCGTTTTTCCTTGGAGGATGATGTTCTGCACAGCCTCATGGAAGCCACAAAAGCTGTTGTACCTTTTCTGAGTTCCTTCTGGGGCCAGGTAAGATACTGTACTTTCATTTTATCTCTCTGATTTATTGTATACTTATCATATACTTTAAGGCAACAAATACATTGCCAGATAATTTAAGATGTGAGTAGGCAGTCGTACATATCTGCTTTGATGGTAAAAAATAAATAACAGTTAATAATAATTAGTAAGAATATCTTGGTGGCAATGTTTGTACTGATTTCCTGTAACCTTCAGATTTGCACTAGTCTTCTCCTCGGCTGTATAGTTGATAAATTCTTCCAACCATACTTCAAACTGCACTATTCGGCTATTGTGGGCAATAGCAAAGCAACATAAACAAATTTAGAGTTTTTATCGTTAGAGTAGCACTCTCATCATCACAACAACTGATATTAATAATCCACTTTGCATCAATCTGCAGCCTTTTATGTTGGATTACCTCTAAGAAACTTTTCACAAAAGTGTTGTAAAGGCAGACATTATGAGTACATATGAAGATGACCAGGTGCATCTGTTTGACATATACAACAATATTTATTTTCACTAAAATTACCTTTTCACCAGGCTCTAAATAAATACTGACATTGAAATGTCATGGCAGTAGAGAGGCCAGAGAATGTTTAACCACATGATACCATTCCTCCCCAGTAATATTGCTGTTATTTGATATTCTCTGTTGCCTGGTTAGCTATGTCCGCTTCTCTGTCCATTAATGTTCAATAACATTTTGCTTTTAATTTTTTATTAATTATTTTGCACTAAGTTCTTTCAAACAGTCTTCCTTATTCAATGGTTTAAATAAATGAAGGATCTGGAAGTACTGAAAACCCATTCTGGCATTGTCAAGATGATTTTAAAGAGTCAGCTGCATTGATAGGGCTGTCAATGCTATTGATATCCACCAACTTCTGTACAGATATTGATGATATTTTGAATATATGTGAGAATCTTAGATTAGTCAGGATCAGTGCTTTGCATATTATTTGAGGCATATTGCACTTATGAAAAAAATACTTCCAAATGTGACAAAGAATCAGCAGGAGTGTTAGTTGTTTAACGTTTTCTAGGTGAGACAAACCTATACTCAAACCTATTTGCTTATTTTCAACATATGAGATTTCTAAACACTGAGATTTGAGCCAGTGGTTTGTGGTGTTTCTGTCACTATAATCCTCCTTTCTTGATTGACTGGATTACTGATTTCCAGTAACACTTATGTTAGAACTGGGGGTCTCTAGTTGGCAGAGGTAGGTACCTCTGACCAAGTAGGGACCCTTGCTTCTAGTCAGGGTAAGGGGGCTACACTCCTAAATAACCTCTGTTCACCCCCTTGGTAGCTTGGCATGAGCAGGCAGGCTTATCTCAGAGGCAGTGTGTAAAGCATTTGTGAACACATACAGTAATACAGTGAAAACACTACAGATGGACACCACACAGGTTTTATAAAAGTATTCTTTATATAGACTTAACACAAGACCCAAACGACAAAAATCCACAATACTGTAATCAAAAATACACTTAAAGATGGTAGAAATATTTTAGTTCAAGTTGATGGTAAATGCAGCACGTTTCCCACAAAAGTACTTAAATGCGTAACGCAAAACAAACAAAAGGTTTGCAGGGAGGGTGATACGTCGGCTCTTTACTTCGGGGGATGCGGGGCGTCTGTTACTGCGATCCAGTTACGATGCGAAAAGATGGCGCCCTTGATGCGATGCGACGACGTGAAGATGATGCGTGCACGCCCGACGGCCGTGCGGCAAGCTCTGTAACTTCTGAGCCGTGACAGGCCCTGCGACACGCTTCTAGTGATGCGATGGCGACCCTTGCGGTGGCAACATGCTTCTTCGATGATGCGACGATCAGCAGATGCAGTGGAGATAAGCTTCTCCGGTGATGCGACGGCGACCCTTGCGGTGGCGACACGCTTCTCCGATGATGCGACGACCAGCAGCTGCGAAGGAGACACGCTTCTTCGGTGATGCGGCACGCTTCTCCGGTGATGCGACGGCAAAAGCTGCGGCTGTGACACACTTCTTTTCGTTGAGTCGTGCTTCCAGCTCCCAGCGACACTCAGGCTTCTACAGACAGAATCCCCAGCAAGGGAATTCAGGGGGGAGCTGGTGGTGAAGTATTGTATCCCTGAGGCAAGCACAGTTCAAGTCCTTGGAGATTCTTCTTCAAGATGATGAAAGTTTCAATAAAAGTCTTTCCCCTTTCCTTGGCAATCAAGAAACCACTGCAGGCCAACCCCAGAAAATAGCACAGGGGCAGTCAACTCCTTCAGCTTCTTTGGTTCTTCTCCTTGGCAAATGTCTGTCTTGTTCCCAGAAGGGATCTAAAGTCTTGGCGTCTTGGCCCCAATATTTATAACAGTAAATCCTTTGTCCTCTGAAGGCAGAGGGTGCCTGAACCTAGCCAAAAACAGTTCTGTACAGCTCCCTGGCAGGAGGTGGAAACAGCATTGTTGAAGGCAGCTCTGGCCCAGGTAGCTGAAATGAAATCTCCTCCCCTACTCTCTATTCTTTAAAGGCTGGGGGCACTGAAAGGAAATCTTCGCCCCGCACTCTCTATTCAGCCAAGGTCCTATTCAGCCCAGCCCTGACCCATCAGACTTCTGGAGCAAAAGCCCTCCTGTCACTCACAAACCAGACATGCAATACACAACCTAGCAAAGGCAGGCTGGATGGTTAGGCAAAAAAATACCTACTTTCTAAAATTGGTATTTTCAAACACAGAATGTTAAAACCAACTTCACTAAAAGATGTATTTTATAATTCTGAGTTCAGGCATGCTTAATTTGTTTTTCTACCATGTTATAATCCAACTGCCTATTCTGGCCTATGGGGACAGGTAGCCTTGCAGTAGTGAAAAACGAAATTGGCTGTAATTCACTATCAGGACATGCTACACACATCAGGGCATGTCCTACCTCTTACTTACAATGCACCCTCCCCGTAGGCCTACCTTACGGGTGTCTGATATGTAGAAAAGGGATGGTTAGGGACTGGTAAGTGGGTGCACTTACCAAGTCAGCATGGCAGTACTAGACTGCACACAGGCTCTGCAATGGCAGGCCTGAGACACACTTTACAAGCAGCTTCTGGGGGTGGCACAACCAGTGCTTCAAGCCCACCAGCAGCATTTGATTTACAGGCCCTGGGCACACATGGTGCACTGTACTAGGATCTGACAAGTAAATGAAATAAGCCAATCATGGAGTCACTAATCCTTTACCTCAATTTAACATAGGGAGTACTTGCACTGTGGCAGTGAATAGCAGTGGCACAGTGCCCAAAGCATCTAAAACCAGCAAAACATATCAAAAACAGAGGAGACAATGGCAAAAAAATGGAAGGGAGACTCCTGCCAATGGTACCAGGTCTAACACGTGTCCCCTCCAGCTGACATGTGGGGAGAACTACCCATCCCCTTGGGAGTTCTCTTCACTAAGGTGGAAAAATCTGGACAGACCATCAGCATTTTGCGTGTTCTGTACCAGGGTGGTGTTCCACAGTGAAGTCCATCTCCTGTTGGTTAAGTGCACCATCTCAACAACTTTGGATTCTCACCCCTCATCTGCATCTGCCATCTGAGGGGCCTGAGGTCGGTCTGAACCAGGAAGTGAGTCCCAAACAAGTATGGTCTCAACTTCTTCAGTACCCAGACCACAGCAAATGCCTCATGCTCAATTACACTCCACCTCTATTCCAGTGGAAGTACCCTCCTACTGATGAAGGCTACAGGTTGGTCTAGGCCCTCCTCATTTATCTGTGAATGAACAGCCCCCACACCATGCTCTAAAGTGTCTGTCTGAACAATGAATGGTTTTGAGAAGTTGGGCGCCTGAAGCACGGGTGCTGTGCACATGGCAGTCTTCAGGGCAACAAAAGCTCAGTCAAGAGTGCAACATTGTTGCTATACCCCGTGACAAACCTCCTGTAGTACCCTGTGAGTTCTAAAAAGGCTCTCACCTGTGTCTGGGTTTTGGGGGGTTCCTATGCCAGGATGGTATCAATCTTCGGTTGTAGGGGCTCCACCTGGCCGCTTCCTACCTGGTGCCCCAAGTACACCACAGAACCCTGCCCGATCGGGCACTTACTTACCTTGATCGAGAGGCCTGCTTTCCGCAGTGCCATCAACACTTCCCAAAGGTGGCGCAGATGTTCTTCCCAACTGGCGCTGAACACTGCAATGTCATCCAGGTAGGCGGCACTGAAATTCTCCAGCCCAGCCAACACCTGGTTGACCAACCTCTGGAAGGTGGTAGGGGCATTCTTCATCCCAAAGGGCATAACCCAGAATTGGTAGTGCCCATCTGGTGTGGAGAATGCTGACCTCTCTTTGGCCCCATCGGTTAAGGCGATCTGCTAGTACCCAGACCTCAAATCAAACGTGCTGAGGTATAGTGCAGCCCCTAGCCGATCAATAAGCTCATCAGCTCTGGGGATAGGGTGCGCGTCAGTCTTGGTGACTGAATTGAGTCCTCGGTAGTCCACACAGAACTGGAGTTCAGGTGTGGCACCATGCGTGGCAGCCTTCAGGACCAAGACCACTGGGTTGGCCCAAGGGCTGTTAGAGGACTCAGTCACCCCTAAGGCAAACATCTTGGAGACCTCCTCCTTGATCAAGCTCTGACCCTGTCAGTCACTCTGTAAGCCTTGGGCTTAACAGGACGACTGTCCCCAGTGTCCACATCATGGACACACCACTCAGTTACACCAGGAACCAGGGAGAACAGATCCGAGTATTGCCCCAACAGTTGGCGACAATCATTCTGCTGCTCAGGGGTCAGCGATGTAGAGAGGATTACACCATCCACTGACCCATCTTGCTCTGTTGCAGACAGGAGGTCAGGAAGAGGCTCAGTCTCCTCCTCCATTCCAGCGTCTGTTGCTAGGAGCATGCCCACTTCAGACCTCTCTAAGTGGGGCTTCAGGCGGTTAACATGCAGGGCCCGCAAGGGGTTCCTGGGAGACTGCAAGTTCACCAAGTAGATGACATCACTCTTGCTCTCCACCACCTCAAATGGTCTGGTCCACTTATCCTGGAGCGCACAGAGCTCCACTGGGGCCATGACCCAAACTTTCTGACCAGGTTGAAGCTCAACCAGAGTGGCATTCTGGTCGTACCACCGCTTCATCTCCTCCTGGCTGGCTTCCAGATTCGCCTGAGCGAGTTGTCTGAATCGCCTAGTCTGGTTCCTGAAGGCCAGCATGTAGCTATATACATCCTGGGGAAGTTTCCTGGGAGCTTTCTCCTAGCGTTCCTTAACCTGACTCAGAGGTCCTCTTACCGGGTGACCAAACAGCAGTTCAAAGGGGTTGAACCCCAGGGTTTTCTGTGGCACCTCACGATATGCAAAGAGAAGACATGGCAAGAGGACGTCCCACTTAAGCCTCATAGGTTCCTCAAGACCCATAATCATGCCTTTGAGGGTTCAGTTGAATCTCTCAACCAGCCCATTACCTTGGGGGTGGTAAGGAGTTGTGAACTTGTATGTTACACCGCACTCCTGCCACAGGGACTTCATATACTTAGATATGAAGTTTGAACCACGGTCTGACACCACCTCTCTGGGGAATCCCACACGGGAGAAAATCCCAATCAGTGCACGTCCCACCACGGGGGCCGTCACTGTCCTGAGCGGGATGGCTTTCGGGTACCGGGTAGCATGGTCCACTAAGACCAGGATAGACCTGTTGCCCATGGCTGTCTTGGGGTCCAGAGGCCCCACAATGTCAATGCCCACCAGTTCAAAGGGGGTTCTGACTACAGGAAAAGGTTGGAGAGGAGCCTTGTGCTTCCTTCCACTTTTACCACTTGCCTGGCAAGTCTGGCAGGTCCTGCAATGAGTATCTGAACTCTTGCGCATTTGAGGCCAATGAAAGTGGGAAACAAGCCTTTCAAAGGTCTTGTTCTGCCCCAAATGCCCTGCCAAAGGCGCATCATGAGCCAAACCCAGTAGAAAGGCTCTGAAGCGCTGGGGTACCACCAGCACACGGGCTGACCCAGGCTCAGCAACCTTAGGCTCGCTATACAGGAGACCATTCTCCCAGTAAATCCAATGTGATCCAGACTGATCACCTGCTGCCTGGTTTGTGGCCTGTTGCCGCAAACCCTAAAGAGAAAGGCACTTCTTCTGCTCCTCACAAAATTCAACCCTGGAGGGTCCTCCTACGTGCTGCCAAAGGGTCAGCTCAGGCAGGTCCCCTAGTTCGGCCACTTGCTCCCCTGTAAGCTCCAGGGCATCCCCCTCAAGGTCTGCCTCCTCCTGGACCGTGGGGGCTGTCTGCCCGTGCCCCCTACCTCTTCTCTTTAAGGCAGATGTCTGAGTCATATTTTCAGCCTCCAGGTCCTCTTGAACACCCTTACTGGCTGCCATAGACCGAGTGGTCACACTCGCCCGCTCAGGCAGACCCAACATCTCCAAATGAGACCTTCTCTCCACCTTAGCCCAAGGGGAGTTCTCCAAATCATTGCCCAACAGACAATTAACAGACATGGCTGGCCTCACATCTTCTTGAAGAGTACCTGAGACCCCCCCACTCAAAGGAAACCTGAGCCACCTCACACTGGCTCTCTGAGTTGTCCGTGGCAACTACAAGGAAGAATACATGGGGGATCACTTGGCCTTAGAGACCAGCCGACAACTGACAGCTGTCAGGCCCCGGTGTCTCTCAGAGCCTCCACCCTATGGCCATTGATGGTCACCCACTGCCTGTATTTCTTAGTGTTATCAGGCAGCTGGGTCCTAGGGACCACCTCACAATCTCCTAAAGAGACAAGGGGCATTTCTGCGGGACCCCACCCACCTTGGGCACCCATCTCCTCCCCTCCCAGGGCTACACTCGCCATCTGTCGGGGTGGTGCACGGGGTGGTGCACTGGGATCCCTCTGGGTACACTGGGGATCATACCAGAGATGGCCCACTTGACCACACTTGAAACATTTAGGGGGGCCCCTGTGAACAGGTCTACCTGTCAAGGCCTCTGACTTCTTCTCAGGGGGAGGCTGGGTACCCTTCCCTTGGTTCCCTTGGGGATTACTTTGGGGCACTTTCTGGAACTCCCTCTGTTTACCCTTGTCCCCCCTACCCTTCTGCTGGGGACCCTGCCTACCTTTGGCAGAGTCTCCCACATGACCCTTGTGGTCCCGGGTACAGACCCAGTGGTCCGCCTCCTCAGCAAGCTTCCTAGGGTTAGTTAACTTGCTATCAATAAGGTGCTGGCATAGCTCTGGAAAAAAATTACCAGACAAGTGATTCCATGCAAACAAATCATAGAGCTCCTCAAAAGTGTTTACTTTGCTATCCTTCAACCAACCATCCATAGCTCTGCAAAAGAAAGACACATATTCCACCCAAGTGGTTGTCTCCAGCTTTTTGCAATTCCTGAACCTCTGTCTATAGAGTTCTGGGGTAAAACCATATCTTGTCCTCAGGGCTTCCTTCATGTGGGCATAAGACATCTTATTCTCACTGGACAGGTCTAACAAGGTATACCACCTTTCACTCAGAAAGCGGCCCCACAACCCCAATCCCTAATCCTTCTCAGGGACCCGGTGGGCCACCATTGCTACTTCATAGGCTGCAAACCACTGCCCAATATCTTCATTTTTGTGGAAATCTTTGATGACATCCATGGGAATATATACCCTGCCTTCTGCAGGCACAGATGGTGCGCTGCCACCAGAGGGGGGAATTTCTACGTTTTTAGCTTTGATCTCCAACTCCATCAACATTCTCTCATGCTTTAATTTCATTCTCTCTCTCTCCAAGGCTAGCCTGTTATTCTCAAACTCCAGTTTCTTACTCTCTAGGTCCTTCTGACCCTCCATTTTGAGCCTGGCCATCTCCATTTTGTGCCTTATAATTCTCTACCTATCCTCCAGCCCTCCTGGGGACAGGTCTTTGGAAGAAACACTTCTGCCTGGCGGGAAAGGTACTTTCTCCCCTGCTGGACCCAATGGCCCATCTAGTTGCTCCTCTGCCTCCACCACAGGGTGTTCCACATTCCCAGAGGAATTTCTAGCTTCCAACCAGGCCCTCAGTGCCTTTTGGAACTCATCCTACTTGGTGAGGCTTTGAGTAGCAACTTTAAAGTTTCTGCAGAAGTGTTTCAGCATTTTCACAGTGTTGGCATCCACCCTATCTTACTCAAAATCTAGATCCAAAGATGTTTTGGAAGCTGTTTGTCTCATGGCAATAAGACTTGGTAGTCTTGAGCAAAAACTAACAGTTCCAAGGAAAAAAAGAATTCTACTAAAAATGTATGTGGTTGCGTTTGGTCGGCACTCACTAGTAGTGTACACCAATTACTGTATATGAGTCACAAATGCAAGTCCAGAATCCCACCGCTGCCACCAATGTTAGAACTGGGGGTATCTAGTTGGCAGAGGTAGGTACCTTTGACCAAGTAGGGACCCTTGCTTCTAGTCCGGGTAAGGGGGCTACACTCCTAAATAACCCCTGCTCACCCCCTTGGTAGCTTGGCACGAGCAGGCAGGCTTATCTCAGAGGCAGTGTGTAAAGCATCTGTGAACACATACAGCAATACAGTGAAAACACTACATATGGACACCACACAGGTTTTATAAAAATAAGCATTCTTTATATACACTTAACACAAGACCCAAATGGCAAAAATCCACAATAATGTAATCAAAAATAGACTTAAAGATGGTAGAAATAGCTTAGTTCAAGTTGATGGTAAATGCGACATGTTTCCCACAAAAGTACCTTAAATGCGTCACGCAAAACACACAAAAGGTTCACAGGGAGGGTTATGCGTTGGTACCTTGCTTCAGGGTATGCGAGGTGTCTGTTCCTCAATGCTTGTGCAAAGTAGGCAATGCGTCTGTTCCTTACCGGAGAGGAGGTGATGGGTCGAGCTCTTACTGCGTTCCGGTTATGATGCAACAAGATGGCTCTTCGATGTGTTACGACGATCCGATGCGATGCGAGAAGATGGCGCCCTTGATGCGATGCGACGACATGAAGACGATGTGTGCACACCTGGCGGCCGTACCGTGAACTCTGTAACTTCTGAGATGCGACAGGCCCTGCGACACGCTTCTACGGTGATCCAACGGCGACGCTTGCGGTGGCGACACGCTTCCCCAGGGATGCGACGATCAGCAGATGCGGTGGAGACATGCTTCTCCGGTGATGCGACGGTGACCCTTGCGGTGGTGACCAACTTCTTCGATGATGCGACGACCAGCAGCTGTGACGGAGACATGCTTCTTCAGTGATGCGACTGCGGCCTCTGCGGTGGCGGCACACTTCTCCGGTGATGTGACGGCAACAGCTGCGGCACGCTTCTTTTTATTGAGTCACGCATCCAGCTCCCAGTGACACGGAGGCTTCTGCAGACAGAATCCCCAGTAAGGGAATTCAGGGGGGAGCTGGTGGTGAAGTCTTTTATCCCTGAGACTTCAGCAGGAGGCAAGCACAGTTCAAGGCCTTGGAGATTCTTCTTCAAGATGATGAAAGTTTCAATAAAAGTCTTTCCCCTTTCCTTGGTAATCAAGAAACCACTGCAGGCCAACCCCAGACAATAGCACACTGGCACAGGGGCAGTCAACTCCTTCAGCTTCTCTGGTTCTTCTCCTTGGCAAAGGTCCGTCTTGTTCCCAGAAGTGATCTAAAGTCTTGGGGTCTGGGCTTCAATATTTATACCAGTAAATCCTTTGTCCTCCGAAGGCAGAGGGTGCCTGTACCTAGCCAAAACCAGCTCTCTGCAGCTTCCTGGCAGGAGGTGGAGACATCATTGTGGAAGGCAGACCTAGCCCAGGTAGCTGAAAGGAAATCTCCTCCCCCTACTCTCTATTCTATGAATGCTGGGGGCACTGAAAGGAAATCTCTGCCCCCAAGTCTCTATTCAGCCAAAGTCCTATTCAGCCCAGCCCTGACCCATCAGACTGCTGGATCCCAAGCCCTCCTGTCACACACAAACCAGACATGCAATACACAACCTATCAGAGGCAGGCTGGATGGTTAGGCAAGAAAATACCTACATTCTAAAAGTGGTATTTTCAAACGCAGAATGTTAAAAACAACTTCACTAAAAGATGTATTTTATCATTCTGAGTTCAGGCATACTAAATTCGTTTTTCTACCATGTTCCCTGGGATAGTTAGGATTATAAGATGTTATAATCCAACTGCCCATTCTGGCCTATGGGGACAGGTAGCCTTGCAATAGTGAAAAACAAAATTAGCGGCTGAAAACAATCTATAATGGCACAACGAGAAGTTTCACAAGCGAAATTCAAGCAGAGGCCTACTTAAAAGAAATAACTAAGACAGGAAAATGATATAAGGACAAATTGTTTAAAAACTTTTATCAACAACGAAAACTACAATCAAAATCTGTAAACTTGACTATAGAGCTCATACCAATCTTACCAGGCCGGTACACAGAGGGTGCTGAAACGTGCTGATCTAGCTGACGCACACACCTGGGTACTTGCTGACCCAGGACGCCTCATTGGGTGGTAAGGGGGGGAGGAGGGTGGGGACCATGGGGGACGAGGGGTTTTGGGGAGGGGGGATTGTGAACCAAGGTTGGAACAAGAGTAGAATGTAATGGACCACAATCAGGGGGAAAAATAAAGACCAAGCTATTTAGCAAACAAGAGGGCATATTTTCAGAAATACGGAAATATATATTTAATGAATAGGATAAGAATTATTTCATTGAATATATGCAGCCTAAATGATCTAAAAAAAAGACAAAAAGTTGCTATTGGCTTACAAACCATGGAACCAAATATTATATGCTTACAAGAAACCCACATTGAAGGTGGACAACTATATATCTTAAAAACGCTAGGGTATAAACTGATAATTGCTTCTACACAAGCTACTAGAACTAAAGGGGTTGCAATCTTAGCTAAAGGGGGAGATCTTCAATTTACAAAGACAATCTCCGACAAATTTGGTAGGTGGGCCATCTCGGAATGTCTATATAATAATGGGGAAAATAGGATGACTATCTGTACTGTATATGGCAATGTAGGTGATGATACAAAACACAAGACCTGGTAATGTTAGGGCACTTCTTTTGATTACATGGGATTAATAGAAGGGTAATGTGAACAACTATTACACCATCAGCAGTAGTTCTTATCATGAACTATCATTAAATCCCTCGTGCCATGAAACATAATATTTATAGATTTCCAAAAGTGAAAAACAACCAACCATGTGAAAAATTATTCCACCAACTTCTGTGGAAAACAGAAACAGAAAAAAGGTGTGAAAAAAGAGAAAGCATCTCACGTGCGCAACACCAGAGGAGCTGCTGGCAGGTTCTCACCAGTTTGCTCACGATTTTCTCATCATCGATATCTTTCTCATATAAATAATTATGTGTCCCAATCAAAGAAAGAGAAAACAGGGAGGTTTTTTTAGGCAGCCCAAAACCAAAAAAAGGGGGAGAAAAAAGGAAAGACCCGTGAAAATTACAAATAAAATTAGGTCTGGCTCACGTATATGATTCCAATTGCTTTATTTCTTTCCGTGAGTCATCCCAAGGTTAAAAACACGGTCATGTTATGTAACCACATTCAGGAATGGCCAACATGTTTCATTGCCTTCTCATCTTTGCGGCAAATTCATCAGGGCATCAAGGGTCTGCAATCACTTCCCTGGATTTTTTCTATTTGAAAAAAAGAATAACTGCACATATGCAGAAAACATAATAACACAAGGTTGGTAAGTGCATGAAAGAGACCAACTACTCCCCACTTTAAACTTCAGAGACATGTATTCTGATAAAAAATGACAACCACAAGGTCATCAATGCATGTTACCTAATGAGAGCCACGGGCCCGCATACCAGCTCTCAATTGGTTAGGGAGATCAGTGCTAATCGCACTCCTTGTCCCAGTTAAAAACACAACTGTTGCTTACACCTTCATCTGGAGAAACAAATATTTTGAGTGAGTGAATACAGGTTTGTATACTAAGAAATTTCCCCCTACATTAGCCTTTATCCACACAGACTCTTAACACTCACTATCAACAGCAAGGCGACAGTGTCCACTATTCATTGCCAAACCCTTGGCGATAACACCATCTCATTATCATTAATAAATGGCAGTATCCACCAGTACTGATGTAATTCGTTAAGTCCCTAGACAGCATGCATTCGTCAGTATCTTAATGGCGACGAAATTCACCATGGTCTACACTAACTAATTGGTACCCCTTCACAAAATTTCTTCACAGAATTTCTCTCTCGCTGGTTCCAATATCAAATAGTACCCGGGATCTGCACTAACTCATTGTTACCCCTTCACAACATTTCTCTCTCGCTGGTTCCAATATCAGATAGTACCCGGGAATTTTAGCGTTTTTCCAAAGGGTCCTTTTCCATACGATATTAGAGACCCTGTTCAAAGCTATCTGTTCTCACCGTAAGGTTTCCTAGACAACGCCGTCACTCGTTCCGGGATCAACGTGAATAAAAACGCGGCCGGAATTTAAACCGGCAGCGAGTATCAAGATCTTCCGGTCACGACTCGAAACCGAGGCTCTACACCCGGGTCAACCAAGCACCACAGTCAAACGGACCACCAGGGCTGCCATCTTAGAGTGGCAAAACCTGTATGGATCATTGATAGAAAGCTCAGCATATAGAATCCTCAACACACTGACACTGCCGACATTTTTAGAAGTAACGCTCTATGAACAAAATCTTAGTTCACTTGGAGGCCGTCTATTCAATTTAGGAAACAAATTGTGAATACGTAAAAAACGTGAATTTAGCACATAGCTTAATTATTTCATACAAAGCTGAAGGTAATTACTCAAAGATGTCATGCCTATAAAATAGCATAGATCAGCATACAGGGAAAACGGCCTGAAATCGCTCGGCTATCTTAATATAAATAACAAGGCATAAAGAACAGCTTCATCAGACACTCTCACTGCCTGGAGATCTTATTCCATTCAATCTGATCATTTAAGCCAATCTGATCAACTTTTTCTGAATAAATCCAGCGTGCCTCTTTTAATGCGAGTATATTCTCAATCTGACTCGCATCACCCAGTACTTTTTCTAGCACCACCCATTTCACTGCCTTGCAGTTATGTTGGCTATCTTTATAGTGTTGGACCAACCTCGTAGTCAATTTACCATTCTTAATGGTACTGAGATGCTCTTGTATCCTCACTTTAATTTTTCTTGTAGTAAGGCCAATATAATGAAGCCCACATGGGCAGGTTAATCTGTAAATAATGTTGGTCGAGTTACAATTACTGAACTTGTTCAAATACCAAGTTCGTCCACTCTGCAACTGTACACTTGTTGTCTTCTCAGTCAATTCACACACTGAGCACCCACCACATGGGTAGTGCCCAGGGGGAATGGACGTGTTTGTTACTTGTAATGGAGGCCTCGTATGAACAAGTCAGTCTTTGAGGTTCTGAGCTCTTTTAAAAGCAAAGCGGGGTTCAGGCATTTTATACTCACTAGTAGAGAGCAGCGACCAATGCTTCCTAATGGCCTGACGAATTTTCGTAGCTAGAGGATCAAAGGTCAGTACTATAGGTAAACACTCAGCTCCCTCTTTCGAGCTCCTTTCCAAAAGGGCCTCCCGAGGGGTATTGTGAGCCCTCTTACGAGCTCTGTTGACAATTTTTCTCGGATAAGCCCGTTGTACCAATTTCTCCGTGAGACCCTCAGACTGTTGCAGAAAGTCAGCAGTCGATGCAATGCACTGAGATTGCGTTAACCCGCAATTATTTTTCCTACAAAAATGATCTATTCTTACAAATATCCGGTACTTCAATGGGTGCTACCTTCGCACCTAGTCTGGCCTGCATTTACGTGGGCCAGTTTGAAGAACATCACCTATACCATCCGTCTAATCCCTTCCAGAGGCATATTAGCCTCCTCAAGCGGTATATTGACGATGTACTTTGTATATGGACAGGTACCCGGAGCCATCTTTGTGAGTTCTTGGATTGGCTGAATAATCGTGATGCATGTTTGAAATTCACGTGGAGTATGAGCACCGAAAAGGTGACTTATTTGGATTTGGACATCAGTGTGACTGGTAACAAGTTAACCTCGAGTGTCCATCAGAAACCTACAAATAAAAACTCTCTCTTACATTATCAATCATTTCACCCCAGAGCATTGAGGGATAATCTCCCAGTAGGACAGTTTCTGCGTTACCGCAGAAACTGTTCTTCGACTGCTGACTTTCTGCAACAGTCTGAGGGTCTCACGGCGAAATTGGTACAACTGGCTGATCCGAGAAAAATTTCAACAGAGCTCGTAAGAGGGCTCACAATACCCCTCGGGAGGCCCTTTTGGAAAGGAGCTCGAAAGAGGGAGCTGAGTGTTTACCTATAGTACTGACCTTTGGTCCTCTAGCTACGAAAATTCGTCAGGCCATTAGGAAGCATTGGTCGCTGCTCTCTACTAGTGAGTATAAAATGCCTGAACCCCGCTTTGCTTTTAAAAGAGCTCAGAACCTCAAAGACAGACTTGTTCATACGAGGCCTCCATTACAAGTAACAAACACGTCCATTCCCCCTGGGCACTACCCATGTGGTGGGTGCTCAGTGTGTGAATTGACTGAGAAGACAACAAGTGTACAGTTGCAGAGTGGACGAACTTGGTATTTGAACAAGTTCAGTAATTGTAACTCGACCAACATTATTTACAGATTAACCTGCCCATGTGGGCTTCATTATATTGGCCTTACTACAAGAAAAATTAAAGTGAGGATACAAGAGCATCTCAGTACCATTAAGAATGGTAAATTGACTACGAGGTTGGTCCAACACTATAAAGATAGCCAACATAACTGCAAGGCAGTGAAATAGGTGGTGCTAGAAAAAGTACTGGGTGATGCGAGTCAGATTGAGAATATACTCGCATTAAAAAAAGCACAATGGATTTATTCAGAAAAAGTTGATCAGATTGGCTTAAATGATCAGATTGAATGGAATAAGATCTCCAGGCAGTGAGAGTGTCTGATGAAGCTGTTCTTTATGCCTTGTTATTTATATTAAGATAGCCGGGCGATTTCAGGCCGTTTTCCCTGTATGCTGATCTATGCTATTTTATAGGCATGACACCTTTGAGTAATTACCTTCAGCTTTGTATGAAATAATTAAGCTATGTGCTAAATTCACGTTTTTTACGTATTCACAATTTGTTTCCTAAATTGAATAGACGGCCTCCAAGTGAACTAAGATTTTGTTCATAGAGCGTTACTTCTAAAAATGTCGGCAGTGTGAGTGTGTTGAGGATTCTATATGCTGAGCTTTCTATCAATGATCCATACAGGTTTTGCCACTCTGAGATGGCCGCCCTGGTGGTCCGTTTGACTGTGGTGCTTGTTTGACACGGGTGTAGAGCCTCGGTTTCGAGTCGTGACCAGAAGATCTTGATACTCGCTGCCGGTTTAAATTCCGGCCGCGTTTTTATTCACGTTGATCCCGGAACGAGTGACGGCGTTGTCTAGGAAACCTTACGGTGAGAACAGATAGCTTTGAACAGGGTCTCTAATATCGTATGGAAAAGGACCCTTTGGAAAAACGCTGAAATTCCCGGCTACTATCTGATATTGGAACCAGCGAGAGAGAAATGTTGTGAAGGGGTAACAATGAGTTAGTGCAGATCCCGGGTACTATTTGATATTGGAACCAGCGAGAGAGAAATTCTGTGAAGAAATTTTGTGAAGGGGTACCAATTAGTTAGTGTAGACCATGGTGAATTTCGTCGCCATTAAGATACTGACGAATGCATGCTGTCTAGGGACTTAACGAATTACATCAGTACTGGTGGATACTGCCATTTATTAATGATAATGAGATGGTGTTATCGCCAAGGGTTTGGCAATGAATAGTGGACACTGTCGCCTTGCTGTTGATAGTGAGTGTTAAGAGTCTGTGTGGATAAAGGCTAATGTAGGGGGACATTTCTTAGTATACAAACCTGTATTCACTCACTCGACATATTTGTTTCTCCAGATGAAGGTGTAAGCAACAGATGTGTTTTTAACTGGGACAAGGAGTGCGATTAGCACTGATCTCCCTAACCAATTGAGAGCTGGTATGCGGGCCCGTGGCTCTCATTAGGTAATGTGCATTGATGACCTTGTGGTTGTCATTTTTTATCTGAATACATGTCTCTGAAGTTTAAAGTGGGGAGTAGTTGGTCTCTTTCATGCACTTACCAACCTTGTGTTATTATGTTTTCTGCATATGTGAAGTTATTCTTTTTTTCAAATAGAAAAAATCCAGGGAAGTGATTGCAGACCCTTGATGCCCTGATGAATTTGCCGCAAAGATGAGAAGGCAATGAAACATGTTGGCCATTCCTGAATGTGGTTACATAACATGACCGTGTTTTTAACCTTGGGATGACTCACGGAAAGGAATAAAGCAATTGGAATCATATACGTGAGCCAGACCTAATTTTATTTGTAAGACTTCACGGGTCTTTCCTTTTTTCTCCCCCTTTTTTTGGTTTTGGGCTGCCTAAAAAAACCTCCCTGTTTTCTCTTTCTTTGATTGGGACACATAATTATTTATATGAGAAAGATATCGATGATGAGAAAATCGCGAGCAAACTGGTGAGAACCTGCCGGCAGCTCCTCTGGTGTTGCGCACGTGAGATGCTTTCTCTTTTTTCACACCTTTTTTCTGTTTCTGTTTTCCACAGAAGTTGGTGGAATAATTTTTCACATGGTTGGTTGTTTTTCACTTTTGGAAATCTATAAATATTATGTTTCATGGCACGAGGGATTTAATGATAGTTCATGATAAGAACTACTGCTGATGGTGTAATAGTTGTTCACATTTCCCTTCTATTAATCCCATGTAATCAAAAGAAGTGCCCTAACATTACCAGGTCTTGTGTTTTGTATTATTGACTGAGTGGAGGGTGGCCTGGTATATTTTCCCTCTTAAACTCCTTTTTTTTTTGTTGAAATATTTTTATTGAGTTTTGCAAACAAAAAGCAACATACATTGGTATCAAGTTCAGCAGGAAATCAGCCCATTGGTAGTGCAACGAATCTGTACGGGCACATTTAAAATACTTAGATGCCCCATCAGTATCATACAATAGTATCCACCTCATTCCGTGAGCAAACGATAGGTTGGCTATTCTTGGTCGCTGAGTTCAGAGTCTGAAGCATCGCGTGGGGGCTCATATATATTTCCTCTATACACATTCCACCCACCCCACACCTGGGTCCACTTTCTGGGGCAGCCTCTATGCACATATACAGTTTTTTCAACAATCATTGCAGAGTCCATGTCCCGGATCCACTGAGCAAGGGTCGGTGGCTGCCCCAATCCCCATCGCTGGGCTACATTGCGCTTCGCCAGCATGAGCCCCAGTGTCACCCAGAGTTGTGCCACTCTCTTAAGGTCTGTCTGTTCCCAGATGTTGAGGAGACACCTCCGCGGCTCCGGGAGCGTCGGGACTTTGGTCACATGGGAGAGTGTGTGCAGCACCCCCTTCCAATACGGTGTTATGACCGGGCATTCCCAGAGGGTGTGAAAAAGAGTTCCCTCCAGCCCACACTGCCTGAAATATTGGGGGGAGTCCGCCCGCCTCAGTTTAAATAAGAGTGTACGGGTGTAATACGTGCGGTGCAGAATTTTAAGTTGGACCAGCCGTAGTTTGGACGATATGCCCACCTCCTTAGGGGAGGAAAGCGCCGCCTGCCAATCCGCTTCATCCAAGTCCCCCAGTTCTGCCTCCCATCTACTCTTAAGGGTCGCAAATGGGTCAGGTCGATTGTTTATCATTTTCCGGTAAGTTAGGGACGTCGCTCTTTGTGTTAGATGTTCCGTGAGGAGCCGGTCTTCCAGTGGCGACGACTCCAGGAGCCGGGTCCCGGGCGGGATTGCCGCCTGAAGTGCGTGACGGATTTGCAAGTACCTGAAATGTTCAGTGTCAGCCAAGTCGTAATCTGCTTGCAGTTGGGTAAACGTGACCACCTTTCCCTTCTTCCATAGGTCACCGACCCTGGAGATGCCAATTAGATCCCACTGGTGGAACCCTTTGGTGGTGCGTAGCACCCCCAGCTGTTTCGTCTCCCATAGAGGCGTAGCCTGGGTAATCCTTCCTGCCCATCCCAGAGTCCGCTGTGCCGCAAACCATATCCGGAGGGTATGTGCCGTGGGACCTGCCGGAAAGCGACCACTCTTGGGGTTGTAGAGCGCACCCATGACCCCCTCGACCCCCAGCAGTTGCCGATCCATTCGATATGCCGGGTCGTCTCCAGGCACATGAAGCCACTGATTTACAACCATAAGTTGCGATGCCCAGTAATACGTTCTCATGTCCGGGAGGGCTATACCTCCATCGTACCACCCACTGGTGAGCTTATGGAGTGCTATCCGCGGCGCCTTATACTCCCACAATAGGTCGGTGACCTCCGCGTTGACGGCAGCAAAATACGTAGGCGCAACCGGGAAAGGAGTGTTTTGGAGTACGTATAAGAATCTAGGGAGGGCCAACATTTTGAAGAGAGCGGCCCTCCCCAGCAGTGTCAGGGGCAAGGAACGCCAGTGCTTGACGTCGCTGCGAAGCCTATGCAGGGGCTTCGTTAGATTTTCAGCCACAAACCTGTCGTTATCAGCAGTTACATAGATGCCAAAGTATTTGAATCCGTCCTCCACCACCCGAATCTCACATCCCTTCGGGAGCCGAGGCGGGGATCCTCGGAGCATGTAGACAATAGATTTCTCCCAGTTTATCTCATATCCGGACCTCCTCCCGTACGACGCACAGATGTCCAGGAGGCAAGCGATTGAGCGCGCCGGCGAGGCCAGTTACAGCAGAACGTCGTCCGCATATAGGGAAATGCGATCCTCCCATCCCATCGTCCATTTTAGGCCCCGGATCACCGGGTCCTGCCGCACCCACGCCGCCAGCGGCTCCAGAGCCAGAGCAAAAAGGAGCGGGGAAAGAGGGCAGCCTTGTCGCGTCCCTCGTCCCAACGG
Organism: Triturus cristatus; assembly: GCF_964204655.1. Lineage (NCBI taxonomy): Eukaryota > Metazoa > Chordata > Amphibia > Caudata > Salamandridae > Triturus > Triturus cristatus. Next base: position 1,136,246,643 of record NC_140594.1, on the reverse strand, counting down.
GAAGGTGTCCGAGACATGCCCGTTTACTACCACCTGTGCCAGTGGCTCGGTGTAAAGAAGCTGAATCCAGGCGCAAATCTTGGGACCCAGTCCCATGTGGCGAAGAACGGCAAAGAGGAATGGCCACTCCACCCGGTCGAACGCCATCCGGGCGTCCAATGACAGGATGGCCGCATCCTCCTCTATCGAGGAGCGGCACGCGAGAATCCCGTGGAGACGCTGTATATTCAGAGCTGTATTTCGGTGAGGCATAAATCCCGACTGGTCCGGGTGTATCAGGGTCGAGAGGTACGGCTGTAATCTCGTCGCCAGCACCTTTGCTAGGATCTTCGCCTCTGCGTTCAACAAAGAAATTGGGCGATAAGAAGCGCACTCGTGCGCGGGTTTGTTAGGTTTCGGGATTGCCACTATGGTAGCCACTCTCTGATCTCGGGGCAGGATCCCGGTCGATAGGCTGTCTCTATACATGGCCAGTAAGTGCGGGACCACCAGAGTGGCGTTCTGCTTATAGAATTCAACCGGAATTCCGTTTGGCCCCATCGCCTTCCCAGCGCGAAGGGCCAGTATTGCGAATGTGAGCTCCTCAGCCGTCAAGTCCGCCTCCAGGGCCTCAGCCCCAGATGGGGTCAGCTGCGGCATTGCGACGTCCCGAAGGAAGGCCTCATTATCCGCAACAGTAGATGAGGCCTCAGGCGTATATATCGTTCTGTAGTGGGCCGCCCAGGCCCCCGCTATTATCCATGGCTCCGACGTATAGTCTCCCGAGTGATAGCCTAATCCGCGCCACCCATCGCGCCGCGCGCTCCCCCTTTTCAAGCCAGGCCAGCAGTTTACCTGCTTTGTCCCCCAGCTCATAAATCGTATGCTGAGTTGCCACCTGTTTAGCTCGGGCGTCCTCCCAAAGATGGGACTTATATTCCTGCTGCGCCATGCGGACTCTATGTGCCGAGTCTTCATCCGCTTGTGCTGCATGGTCTGCCTCCGCCTCACTCACCCCCCGCTCCAGCTCCAGCACCGCCAGCTGTTGGGTTCTCTTGTGATCGGCAATCATGGAGCTAGCCTGTCCGCGAAGGACTGTTTTATAAGCCTCCCAGAGCGTCGTTGGGCTCCCCACGGAATCTTTATTTTCAGCGAAGTATTGTTTGGTCGCCGCCTGAAGGGCTTTGCCAATTTTAGGGATTTTGAGATAACCCGGGTGAACTAGGAATACCCTGCGTTTACGTGGGTCGAAGGTTACAAACGTAATGACCACCGGAGAGTGGTCTGAAATACCCCTGGGTAGGTGCGACACTTCAGTCATTCCCTTTAGCCCCGAGGGTGATGTGAAAATGTAATCTATGCGGGAAAGAGTGTTGTGGGCCCCCGAATGAAATGTGTATTGCCTCTACCCCGGCCTACAGGTTCTCCAGGTGTCTATGAGGCCGAGTGCCTCCGTGAAATCTCGCAGAATGGGGGTGGCGCTGCCATGGTCCCTGAATGAAGACCTATCCAGTGGCGGGTCCATGGTTGCATTAAAGTCCCCGCCCATGATGAGCTCCCCTTGTGGTAGCGCCAGCAGGAACTCACCCAATGCCCTGAAAGTAGCCTGGTGGAGTGTCGGGGGGATGTATACTGTCACAAGATTATACAACTTCCCTTCCCATTGGCAGGTCAGCGCCGCGAAGCGGCCATGCTCCTCCCTACGAGAGTCAACCATGATCAGGGGATAGCGTTTGTTGACTAATATGCCCACCCCTCGGGACCCAGTCGTGAACTCAGAATGTATCGCCATCTTGAATCCCCATCTGTCTAGCGCTTTCGTGGTTGTGCCCACTAGATGCGTTTCTTGCAGGAGTGCCACCGCCGGCCCTCTGCGCTTGAGATACTGTAATACCAGCCCTCGTTTGATCTTGTCTCCTAATCCGTTCACGTTCCAGGAAAGAACACTGAAAGAGGGGCTGTGCTGCTGTGCCTGTCCCTCTCCTGAGCTAGCGGTGGCCCCCTGGGTCTCGCTTTGTGTTTCCCTTATCATGTATGAATATGGAAAGTGTTCGCTGCCGTGCACCCTTCCTTTGGTCCCTAACAGGCCTAGCTTGCCAAATACGCCAATGAGTAGTTGCTAAACCTAAAACAAAACACAAACCAACGTTACCAAACTGCCCCCGTCCCCCCACCCCCCTCCCTGCCTCCCTGCCCAGCGGATTTAGAACTACCTGCCATCCCAACTTAGCAGAGTGCTTAGTTCCCATAACTTGCTACTTGCGTATGGGGGGGAAGCCGCTCACAGTCCCGCTGCCGATCCCCGCACCATGTGTTCGTCCATTCAAGATACCGACTGTCAGGAGATAATAAAGTTCAAAGACAGCAGTGCCCCTGCCACTTCCGAGTTTCATGTGATCGCCTGGTTCATTCTGGCATTGGGCACCTCTCTGTCGCCAAATTCGGTTGCTCCATCGCAGCCTCAGCTCCGCGGCGCGCCGCCTTCCGCTCTTGACTCATCGACCTGCAGGTTCTCGGGGGAGGCAGAATAGCTGCGAGGGGCGCGCTCCGCTCGGCCCTTCGTTCTCGCCGGACGCCACCCCTCCAGTCACTCCGTGGCCTCCGTCGGCGTTGCAAAGAACCAAGTGCGCCCCTCAGCCTCCACCCGAAGCTTCGCCGGATAAAGCATCACATACTTAAGTTCTCGAGTGCGGAGTTCCGCCTTGACCGCAAGGAAGTCTCTTCGTTGCCGCATTACTGTCGCGGTGTAGTCCGGATAGAGGGTAACCGTGCAGTTGTCCACCCTTAGCGGGGGTGCCGGTACGTGCTGCCTGGAGGATCGCGTCTCTGTAGCGGAAGTTGAAAATGCGGGCCAAGATCGTGCGCGGGGGGGCCCCAGGTCGAGGCCTCCCACTGGGCACCCGGTGTGCCCTCTCTACCGAGAAAAATTTTGAGAGCCCACGTGGCTGCAACTGTTCCGTGATGAGTTTTTCCACGAAGAGATCCAATGCCGGGCCGCGCTCACTCTCCGGCACCCCCACGACACGCACGTTGTTCCTCCTGGACCTGCCCTCCTGGTCATCCAGCTTGACCAGCAGCTGCTTTTGCACCAGTTCCAGAGATTGTATTCGCTTCTTACTCTCGGCCGCTTCGTGGGTGAGGGTCGCCGTAGTCGCCTCGACCTCGGACAGTCTCGAATTAATTTTGGCGACGTCAGCTCTGAGCAGCGTAACGTCAGTGGAGATCGTGCCGATGGAAGCCTGCATCTGGGTCAGCGTGGCCATGACATCCGCCAGAGTAATCTCTTTAGTCTTGTCAGGGGGGGGGGATGCAGTCCGGTCTTTTAGAAATGCAAACTTTTCCAGCTTCGCCTGTGCTACCCCGCGGTGGCCCTTTCCCCCCATGGTGTCCGGCGCAGGCTGTGTCCGCACCCCTCCTGCTACGTCCAGGGGGGAGTTGGGGATGGTCCGAATAGTCAGCGGAGGGTCGGCAGACGTCGCCGCCCGTCCCGGGGACACAGATTCACCACCTATCCGCCGCTCCCGGGATCCAGTCGTCACCACTCTTTAGTCCCCACACCACGCAGGACTCCAGCCGTGCACCGGCGCCTTACTGGGTCAGTCGCTGCCCATGCTCCGCCGGCTCCCTCAGCGCCTCTCCCTCAGCCTCCTCACGTCGCCCCCGTGTGGCCACACGAGGCCGCGGGGGATGTCGAGGATCTTCCCACAGGGGGGGTTGCACCACCGGGGTGGCGCCCCTGTCTCTCCGCCGGTGGGTCTCTGCGTCTCAGGCGGCCCCCATGCAAGCCGGTTGCCGATGCCTAGGCCACACTTCGTTTACATCGGAAGTGGCGCCGACGTGCCGGTGACCCCACAGCCAGATGCCTCGAGCGTGTAGAGCAGCAGGGGACGTCCCACTCCCTGGCCAGATGCCCTACTGAATCCACCGCATCGGGGGCCCCTTTCTCGGCGCTCGACTGCCGACGCCTCGGGTCCTAGGCCACACCCCCTCAGGCTGTACCTGATCAGTGCGGCCACCACTCGAGGCCCCGGCTCCGCCGCCGTTCTCAGGCCGCGTGTCCGCTGCGAGGCAGCCCCAAGGTCAGTCGCGCCTTGCCGGGCACCCTCCCCGCCCGTCCGAAGCCCCGGGTGTGCAGGGGATGCGCCGCTAGCTTATTTGCCGGTATTTGGCCAGGATTAATGCAGGATCGGTGCGGGATCAGGCGCCGGGCTCCGGAGCCGCGCTAGATTGCGGCCATCTTCCTCGGCTGCAGGCCATGCCCCCTTAAACTCCTTTTTTGAATATAAATGTAGGTGATGACCCTGAAGCCTTGAACTACATTACTAAAGAGTTGGTACATTGGCCATTACCCTTAATTATTTGTGGGGATTTTAATTTAAACCTTCCGGGAGAATGGTCAACAAATCCGACATTTATATATCAAGGGAGAAAACCCAGGGTCTTCAGGGCTTTTAAGGAGTTGTGTTCACTGCATGAGCTGATTGATACCTGGCATATGAATCACCCAGGTGATCATGGATTTACCTTTTATTCTTTTCCTCACTCATGCCATGCACGCCTTGATTATTTTCTTATCTCCAACTCCCTGAAGACTAGGTGCACAATCAATAAACTGCCTAGGATACTCTCGGATCACAACCCGTTAGCACTTAATTTGGTATGCAATAGAAGCAGCTCCACACGGAGGAGTTGGACGTTTGAAAGGGCCTTTCTAAATAACGAGGGCTATAATAACCATATGAGGGATTGGATCTTGGCTTTCATGGAAGTAAATATCGGTAGTGCTCCGATAGAGATAGTTTGGGACGCATTGAAGGCTGGAATTAGAGGAGAAACTCTCCAGTTTTCTGTTAGGTCCAACCGAGAAGGAAAGGCTCATCTTGATAGACTACAACAGAACCTGAATATGACAGAGGCGGAATTAGCCAAAGCAACACTAAATGGCCAGGTAACTGATGAATTAGAACGGGTGGCTGTGGCAAGAAACCGGATATAGGAAGTGTTTATTGAGAAAGCCTTTAGTAAAGCTACGATCTATAAAAAAAAACTTACGAACTTAGCGAACAAGTTGGACACCACCTAGCTGTTCGTACAAAAGAAGAACAGATATTTAATACAATAAAGAGCATTATAGACTTAGATGGAAGGGTGAGAACGGAAGCCTCTGAGATTAAAAGGGCGTTTGAGAGATCCTACGAAGATCTTGATAAAGAGCCTAATAGGGAACCAGAGAACATGGATGAATATTTGGAGCAATATGAGGGATTCTGCCTTAACGAGGAGGAACAGGCTAATCTAAATAGCTCCCCTACGTGGGATGAAATTCAGATGGTACTGAAATCATTAGCTAATGGAAAAGCTGCTGGGTTAGATGGAATCCCTTCAGAATTTTATGCGAAATTTGCAATACAACTTAGAATAATTATGCTTGAATTGTTTAGTTCCATTTTTAGTGGCGGGAAGTCACCTCCCTCTTGGTCTACAGCGAAAATCATGGTTTTTCCGAAAAAAAATAAAGACCCCATGGAAATGGGTTCTTACAGACCGATCACACTAATAAACGGGGACTCGAAAATTTATTCAAAAGTACTGGCCGCCCGATTTAGTCCTATCATCGATAAAATAGTGTCTCCTAGTCAACACGGGTTTATCCCAGGGACATCAACATCGGATCATGTACAACGGGTGATATCGCTTTTTGATTTCGTAGAAAAAACAGGAGACCCTATGGCTCTAATACTATTGGATACAGAAAAAGCCTTCGATAGTGTCTCCTGCAGGTTCCTTTGGGAAACTATGGCTAGGTGTGGAATTACATCACAATTTATCAAAGCCATGCAAGGACTATATGTTGACCCAGGAGCCAGCGTTATGATCAATGGGACACTCTCAGAGAGATTTAAGATCACTAGGGGAACAAGACAGGGATGCCCATGCTCTCCCCTGTTATTTGCAGTCTATATAGATGCGTTCATACGGAAATTGGAAAATCATCCATTAGTGACCCCGATAAAGGCATTTAATACTGATACAAAACTCCTTGCGTATGCCGATGATATAGCCATAGTCACCTGTAATCCTATCCAAGCAATGGCAGCGATAGAAGAGGAAGCGAATAGTTTTGGTAAGTTCTCCGGATGTAAGTTGAACTCAACTAAAACACAGATAGTCATTAATAACAAGCTTAAGATGGATGACTATAGAGTAACGGAACATGCTGTCTACCTAGGAGTAGATATAACCGCAAATATAGATAGGATAGTGAGTTTAGACTTAGACCCACTGGTTAAACACACCGAGAAAGAGCTAATCCGACTTGACAACCTACATCTTACTATTGGCGGTAGATGCAATGTTATCAAAATGCTATTCTTACCTAGATTTCTGTATCTCTTTCACACAATATGCCTGGAATTCACTCCCTAACAGTTTAAAAACATAGAGAATATCTTTTCTAGATTTATTTGGGGTTATAAGAGACCTCGCCGAGCACTCAAATGGCTTATGCTGCCCAAAGAAAGAGGTGGACTCGGAATGCCAAATTTTAAATTATACTATTGGGCTACGGTAATTAGATATAGTATCGTGCTTTTATCATTAGAAAAGGGCCACAACTCCGATGGGACCACTCCACAAGAATTGATCCTAGGGACAGGCTGTGAGGGTTGTCTTTGGCTACACATGAACGACAACTATTTTAAGAAAGTAAAACTCAAGACCATCTCCAATATATATAAAGTTTGGATTAATGTAAGAAAACTGCTAGGACTGAGCCGTTTTTCATGCTACACCCCAATTAAGCTTAATCATGAGCTACCCGCACTATTCCACGATACTTTTATGTCGAGATGGATCGAGAATGGCATTCTGCAATTAGGCTGTTTTTATAACTCTAGCGGCCTAAAAACTTTCTCCGACCTCCAGTCTGAATATTCCATCATATACAAAAAAGGACCTGCCTCATACTAATCCTTGTTTTAAGCACAGTGTACACACTCAACACTTTATACTCAACGTACTGACTTCTGCACAAACTGTTGCTCTTTAGCCGTCTTTGCGGCCCTGATTGCCATTCGCTAAGGAATTCTAGTGTCACTGGCTATGTAAATGCCTGAAACTAGGTATATTTAGAAAAGTGTTTCCCCTAAAAAGCTATTATATCCCCACCACTATGTGTGAGAAGAAAAGAGGAAGAAAAAGCAAGTTCAAATTCAAATTCAACAGAACCATCGAGTATAGTCTCTGTTCCAATACCTCAAAAGAAAGAAGTGCAAAAAAGTGAGGCGGACGGCAGTACCTCACGGACGTAACCCCAACGAGGTTTATGCAGACAGGTACTCGCCCGCTACCTCACGTTCTCATCATAGGCGACTGCCGTCCCAAATGAAGATAAAGAATAAATCAAAAGTAGTTGTGTCTATTCTAATACCTAATGTGAAGTGGAACTAAAAATCTAAACTGTGTCTATGTTCCAACAACAAAAAAGTGGGTGTCGTCCCTAAGAAAGAGGAGAGTGAGTCTGATCAGGACCCAAGACACTCCCAATTAAAACCGGGCAAGACCACACTAGCTAAATCAGACTTTTATTTAGTGCTGTGTGGCTGTCCACTAAAACCAACATGTTTCGTTGCCTGTATGGATTGGCGGCAACTTCTTCAGGGCTAGGGTCGACTAGCCTCTCTGCTTTAATAGCTCTGACCAGTATAGTATCTGTCAGGACCTGTGGGAAACATAAAATACAAACACACACATTCAATACAGCACCCCAGTTACCTTTAAAGGGTAACACACATATAATCAGGCACTTTAGCAGTTTGCATTGATTAACTGCAATGGACACAGTGCCTGTATCATCTGTATCAATCATATTTACCGTTGGGGTTGCTCATTTACAGCATACCTCAACCCTCAGAGTAGGAGCGTCTGTGCTACCTCGGGTGCTTCTGAGCTGCTTGCCCGCAAACCGCGGATTCGTATATCTAAAATGCATAGGAACAGAGAGTTATCTTATTGCATACCAGTATTGAACACCTTACACACATATGTTAGTAACTATGTGTAGGACCGCTATCATGTAATAACCAGGATCCTGTGATTTCCCCATATAGCTAACACACATGTATCATTTAATGCCTAACACGTCCCATCACATTAGGATGGCCACATAAATTAATACGCTTCGCTTCCTCGTTGTATTCATGGTCCTATCCAAGTTGTGCTAGCTGTATATGGTTAAGTTGTGATGGCGGGGTGCACACCATGTGGGCTCTCCGATGACACTGCCCCGCCCTCCGAAACCGGGGAGATTGGATGTATTAGACGGCCACTAACAGGAACTAAGAGTATGCATTTGCTCTATTCTGTGTACAGTCTACCACACCCAGCCCGCTATCAGTCTCACCTCGTCAGTCTTGCGCTCCGGGTTCTATCCAGGAAGCGAAGTGTATTAATCACCCGGGAGGAAATCGTGTTAGGAGTATCTAATAATCAAAGACCTAATCATATGCAGGGCCTTATTTTTGTAGCCATGGCTGTCCTACGACTCTGTATAGCCTCAGCGTGGCTGGATGATACTTCACCGGCCTTTGCACAATGGAGGACTAGATTATTAGAAATTTGTACCCTGGAAGTATCCATATATAAAACTAAAGGGAGGAGAAAAAAGAGAAGAGGGATACAGATCTGGGGTCCGCTCTTGCATTGGCAACTAGATCACACCTAAAATGCTTGGTCTATAATTTAATTTGGTCTCACTTGGGAGAATATTCATTGTAACTATATAGATTTTGACAACACATGCTGTATTATCGTACAGATTTACCGAAGTGTTTTTTTTTCTCTCTTGTGGTTGGGTAAGATTTGAAGTAATACCTTGGTCCAAGAGGGGTGTGGGGGGCTTATGTAAATATTATAATTTTTCTGAAAATTGCTAATAAAAATCATTTAAATAAAAAAAATAAAAAAAAGAAAAACAAAATTAGCTGTAATTCACTATCAGGACATGCTACACACATCAGGGCATGTCCTACCTCTTACTTACAATGCACCCTGCCCGTAGGCCTACCATAGGGGTGTCTGATATGTAGAAAAGGGAAGGTTTAGGGACTGGTAAGCGGGTACACTTACCAAGTCAGCATGGCAGTACTAGACTGCACACAGGCTCTGCAATGGCAGGCATGAGACACACTTTACAAGTTGCTTCTGGGAGTGGCACAACCAGTGCTGCAAACCCACCAGCAGAATTTGATTTACAGGCCCTGGGCACACATGGTGCACTGTACTAGGGTCTGACAAGTAAATCAAATAAGCCAACCATTGATTCACTAATCCTTTACCTCAATTTAACATAGGGAGCACCTGCACTGTGGCACTGAATGGCAGTGGCACAGTGCCCAAAGCATCTAAAACCAGCAAAATATATCAAAAACAGAGGAGACAACAGAAAGAAAATGGAAGGGAGACTCACGCCAATGGTATCAGGTCTAACAACTTACTTGTTTATTTGTCCACTTACATTTTAAGAAACATTGTTCCAATTCTTTAAAACAAGTGCTCAAGTATATCGTTGGTGCATGTTGTTGGAAGATATATACAATAGTTTTGAGAAATATGTACTTTTACATAGTTGTTTCTATATATTGTGGATAGATTTTTTCATCTGGATTAGGTTGTATCAAAATGTATTTTAAGACCAGAAGTTAAGATAATAGATTTTTGATAGGTTATTGAAATTGTTTATTCCAAAATACATTATAGATTCCTCTTGGTATGCAGGATTACCTTTAAAGTGAATTGCTAGGAAATCCATCTTATTCTGGCTGAATGTATGTATTGAGATGTTTCTGAATTTGCCATAATATTCAAAAACTCTTTCAATGCAGACCGTGAAAGTGATGTAACAATAGCTAGATCATCTGCATAGTTTCACTTGTGGACCTCTTGATCCATTTAGAATATTTAAATATAGCCTAATAAATAATCTAGTAGCTCAATTTTTAAAAAGCACATAGTCTGGGCGAGAGTGGGCAGTCTTGTTGTGTTAAATGGAAAGCCGCTATTTGTTTTGTTGTTAGATAAAATAACTACTCTAATCGATATAAATCATCTTCTAACTATAGAATTCTCCGCTGATGTAATAACAAACTTTGAATCCATTATCGAGAACTTAAAGCAATTTTTTCGAAACAAATTGCAACAAGTCGTACCAGTAACGAATAAAAACAAAAATAAAACCTCAAATTCTGCAACTGCAAAAAGACTAAACAAACTTATCAGAGCACAATATGTGGACCGCTCAATCACAAGACAGGTAGAAATTAACAAACTGAAAAATCAACTCAAGCGAGAAAAGTGTCGCTTAAAAAGAATAACACAGGACAAAAACTGGGTCGATCTACAAATCGCGGCAAAACAGCGCAACCAACGATCATACTGGTCATTAATCGCAAAGGAAACCGGAACAAAAAAGGCCCTGCACCCCATTCCAGTTCCACCTCAAGAATGGGAAATGTACCTGACAGCTTTGTACAGAGCAAACACGAGTAATGAAGAGGCTGTAAATACCGGGAATAACAGCGAAGGAAACAACGTTCTGATCGGAACAACCTCCCCATTCTCAATAGAAATGCACATCCGAAAGGCGAGATCCACAGGAGCCTCCGGCCCAGACCAAATTCCAATCAAGGTCCTACAGGCAGATCCTAAGGGTTGGAGTAAGATGCTCTCTCCTCTTTTTAACTTCATCTTTAAAACAGGATCAGTGCCAAAATCCTGGAAGGGGAGTATCATAATACCGATCTTCAAAAAAGGGTCAAGACATCAGGCTGGCAACTATCGCCAAATAGCATTACTAGATGCTACGGGGAAAATCTTCGCCGCCGAAGTGCTGGACCAACTTAAAAATTGGGCATTTTCTCAGGATCTAATCCCCTTATATCAGGCCGGCTTCAGGCCTAACCATTCGGTTATCGATAATATCGCGATACTACAAACAATCCTCGACAAATACGTTGTAGGAAAATCCCAACCGGTATACGCAGCATTCATCAATTTTTCTACCACATTTGATCGAGTAGATAGACCATCACTCTGGAAAAAACTGAGGAAGTTAAGAATCCCTGAACAATTATTACAAATTATAATTACACTGCACTCGCACACGTGGTGTCAAGTGCAAATGGGGAGTGAAAAGGGCCTGACCAACATAATTCCAACAGCAAATGGTCTTAAGCAGGGGTGTCTCCTAGCCCCCTTGTTATTCTCACTATATCTTAGTGATTTGCCTCAGTACCTGCAACAAACGCCAAGTCTGCCTCCTAAGATCGCAGCCCAGAATATTCATGCCCTCTTATATGCAGACGATATCGTAATGTTAGATCTTACGCCCTTTGGCCTGCAAAGACTTCTAGTCACTCTGAACAAATATAGTCAGGAAAACTTCTTAATTCCGAATCTCACCAAGACAAAAATAGTCTCCTTCTCAGGAAGAAAAAGAAGCACCAAATTCTGTTGGAGACTCGGCGTTGGAACAATAGAAGAGACAGAGGAATACACATACCTGGGCAGGATTTTCACTAAGACATTAAAAAACAATTTACAGGTTAATAACCTGACTAGGAAATCCGAGGTGCATGCCGGAGCCCTTCAAAGACTATACGCGGCTTCAGGCAACAGACATTTTTCATCCCTTCTCAAAGTATATAGTACAAAGATACCTCCAGTTTTATCATTTGATTTGGAATATATTCCAATAAAACAGTGGTCATTCCTGGACCAAAAAGAAGGGAAGATACTGAGGAAAATGCTGAAGGTATCACACTCCACCCCGGTGCAAGCTCTTCGCCTCGAATTCTCTATCACGAGCTCCTACTCAAGAGCTATCGCAAACGTCATCAGGTGGGTATATAATCTGCTGCACGCAAAGGCTGGAACTCTCCGTTCACTACTCAAAATCGAGACCTTTGACTGTGACGCTCCGAAACAAGTATTCTTCAGCAACATGTCCACTGCATTTAAACTAGCTGAGATCAATGCTAACCTGTTGCTCACATGGACTCCGTCACAACTGAAACTTTTTAAAAAATGTTTCACCCCCAGACTCAGTTATGACCTCGATTTTTCACACTGATGGAAATTGACTCTGTATAAAAGTTTCACGGAAATAATCGCACCTAAGCAAGTGCAACAATACATATACTTCAATCTCTCGCACGGAGCAAGGAGATCAATTATCCTGTTAAGGCTCGGCATCTTACCAGTGCTAACCACAACATCAAGATGGCACCCAAATGGATCTTCATTATGTAACTTCTGCCACGGAGGGGAGCAGGATGTAGAACATCTTTTATTCATATGCCCTAACCCAAAAGTAGTGGCAGCTAGGACAAAACATCTGTATCCTATATACATTAACTGCCGTATCACCACCGTAAAGGATTTGATCACAGTATGCAAATTTCCTCCGAATGAATTAGTTTGTTATAACTTTTATAAATTTTTAAAACCTTTTTTAGCTATGTATTAATATGAAATTCTAAAAGTATATGTAACTGAATTTTATCGTATAAAATTTGTGGTCCTCAGTAGAGTACCAAAACAAATAAAATAAATAAACTTGAACTTGAACTTGTTTTGTTGTAGTTTATTTCAATATATACTCCTCATATCATACTCCAAAATGATATCTTCATAGTGCATCATATAAATATTTTCATCTCATCCTAACAGCTTTTTTGGGGGGTTGACTGTAATGAATGACATTTGTTTATTTCATATGACAAACTTTATTTGTTTCAGTTAAAAAAAACTGTACAAATAGAGCATATACTAAAAATATTTACATTAGAAATATGTATAGATAGTCAAAATTCTTAAAACCAGCCATAAAAAACTGGATCTCTTTTGGTCGATTAACCAGCTAGTAGTATATAGTACAAACAGAATTATAAGAAATTAATGCTTAAGGTCTAAAAGAAAACCAAATCATGTAAGCTTCCAGGTGAGGGAAATATGTAAGGCTACTGGCATAAAAAAGTCATCTGAGTCTTTTGGGTAGCATAACCTCTCTGTGAAGCCTTATGTTATGTTTCTTTAAGAGTGGGCAACAAAGCTGACTCCTTGCCTGCAAGGAGTTAACACGTAAAAGCATAAACTACAACAGGAACATTATTCACAGGAGTTTTTGTGACATTTGTATTGCTACCTGAAAGCTGGACGCAAAAGGAACTCTGCAGCAGGTGCCTTTAAATCGTAGGGTATTGCTAAACAAAGTGCCACGCCCCAGGTCAGCGCCCAGTGTGTCCGCACCCATAGAACTGCCCTAAACTGGCCCTGCTGGACACATCTTGGACCATGCCAGTATGTATATCTTTTGTCATTATATTATTAGAGATTTCCACTTGCCTATGTAACTGACAATTATTCAGCTTCTGGAGAGCCCTTTTCTGGGGTTCGTAGGCAACTTAGGTTTTGCTAACTTGATTTGATAACCTTACAACATGTCTTCAACAAGTAGTCCAAGTACTAATGGTTTTTAATGGGGATTCTTATCTCATTCATACCTGCAACTCTGATCGCTCCAACAGCTGCCGGTTTCCTACCAGGAGGTAGTGTTGCTGCCAGTTCCCAGCATGCCAAGCGGCGCGCTTCCCAACAACTTCATCGCACACGCCGGGAGGCGCTTAAGTACCGGCAAGGGCTCCCGCAGCGCGGGAGTCTTATCTCATTCATACCTGCAACTCTGATTGTTCCAACAGCTGCCGGTTTCCTGCCAGGAGGTAGTGTTGCTGCCATAGTCCCTGAGTCCTCCTGCTGCCCGTGAAGCACACTGACGGCGAGGACCGGAGTGGGACTCCAGTTCCCAGCGTGCCAAGCGGTACGCTTCCCAACAACGTCATCGCACGCGCCGGGAGGCGCTTAAGTACCGGCAAGGGATCCCGCAGCGCGGGACGTGCCCGGGCCAAGGACGGGCCTGTCTGCACCCGTCAGCGACAGGAGGAGACTGGGCTGGGCCACCCCCTTTGGGTGTGACAAAGGATCTCCTGTAATATACTGGTAAGGAGTATTATAAATTGCATCATTATATACACCTGATTTCTTCATATAAATAGGATGGGCAAGAGGAAACAACCACAATTCAAGTGAAAAACCCAATTTACTAATACACCTATAACTAAATATTTAAAGACAGCAGTGGGAATGATTGACAGCAAGATTGTCGTGGTGAAAGAACAGCTGGCAGCAACGAAAACTGCACTAGATGCTGCCTTAATGGTACCGGACCCTGAAGATAAGCAAGAAACACTGATTCCTGAAGTAACTGAGGTTGTATCGGAATCGGCGATAGCATTATCAGGTAGCAATATAAGTAAGGGGCACCCTATGTTATTGTACTTAAAAACGTCCCTAGGTTATAAAATAAGTTCTTCGAACCATATGGGAAGCTAAAGGACCAAGTGATCCACTGGTTAAATGTAAACACGAATATTGACACTACTGTTCTACAACAGAATATCACAATGCTGAGGAGAGTGAGTTGGGTGGGCAGTTCTAAGAAACACACCCCAGAAGATTGTGTGGTGGTGAATTTTCGTAATAGAAAATTGGTAGAAGACTTGTTAGAGATACTCATGAATAACAACATGGAAAGTAATTTTGTGAGGACTGAATATATTACTGCTGTTCTGTTATTTTTACAGGTCAAACCAGGTTCACCCGAAGTTTAATGGTGTTTTCTCGCGTAAATCATTTTGAAATATCCCCATACACAATAAGTATGAACCGCTCAGATTATGTAGTGAGATTGATTGACATAATAGAAACAGTGAGCGTGTTGTGGAGAGAATTATTGATGAAATTCCACCTATATGTAGGAGAGTAGGTAATGAAAGAGTAAATGGACTGATTGAATACATGAGCTTGCAATCATCATTTAAGGATTGCAGTAATATGGTAGAGCATGATATATATATATAAAGGGCTACATTCCTCTGCTAAAAAGATTGCTGGTAGTCAATGCCCTCAAACTATTTGCAGGCATTACCATGAAAATTTAGACAATACCAGTGACATTGTGGATTGTGAAAGAGAAGTAATGGCCGCACAATGCTTAACTGTTAAAGACTATAGCTCCCTGACTATCACATCCTGGAATATAGCAGGATCTAAGAATAAGATAAATAATGATGCATGGCTTAAATCCCTAGAAAAGTTTAGTATGATCATGATTCAGGAAACATGGAATGTGGAGCCTTTTTTTTGTAAATGGTTTTAAAGTAATTTGCACTAACTCTAAACCATCAAGAAGAGGGAGAGCTAAAGGTGGTTTAGCAACATCAGTAGCCCTTACTGCTCCGCTGTCGGTACAAGTCGTTAACACTAATTCATAATTTTATCAGTTGATACAGCTATATTCAGAAAGTAAACAATTAATTATTTTGATTAATTTTTATAGTAATGTTTTTGGCGGTACCAAATCAAGGGTGATCAATGATTTAGAGGTTGATCTAGAGAATTTTGTGAGAGAACTGGATGGATCATATATAATTCTGTGGGGGGGGGGATTTTAATTCTGAAATTTGTGGTACCCCAATAGGAGAACAATGTGGATTTATTGATAGTTTTGGGGATCGGATTCCCCATTTTCCTCATGAGTCATATGGTGAAGCTATAAATATTATTATTTCTAAATATAACTTAATTGTCCTGGAACCAGAAAATGCAGAGGGTGATATTGCTATTCCAACCTATGTAGGCGAGATAGGTTTGTCAAATATAGATCACTTTATTATAACAGAAAATTGTAAAGGCTTGGTTGACAATATTATAATTAGCGAAAATCTGTTTAGTGATCACCACCCTCTTAATTTGAAACTTAGAATTGGCTTGGGTCATCAACAAAGGGGTAAGCCCATACAAACGAGCATAACATTACAAGGAAGTAATGGAGTATCTATTAAATGGGCTGGTGTAGATCCAACACTATTTTTAGAAAATCTAAAAGGGAAAAATCAAAAGGATATTGATATCTGCCTAAATAACTCGACCTCAGATTTGCTTATTGTAAAAGCTTTCCACAGTATTACATCGGAAATAGCAAAAGATCTAACTAGTAAAAAGAAGGAAAAACTCTGCGTTAATAACCCTAGATGGTTTAATGAAAAATTTTCAAAGTTAAATAAGGCTTTAAAAAGCTAAACCTAGGAATTGCAGGAAAATAGGAATACTGAGGAAAGAATATAAAATAACTTTAAGTCATAGGAAAAGCGAAATCCGAGAGGATGCCTGAGTGAGACTTATCCAGGCAGCAGAGAGTAGAAACGCAAGTTTATTCTGGCATACTATTGACCATTCTTATTTTAAAGACAATAGAACACTGAAAATTGTAATCGCGATCCCTCCGCACGACTGTATTACACCATTTGAGTCAATTTTTAATCCAGGTGCGTGTAAAGCTTCATTAACGCAAAATAGTACCCTCATATTAGTAGAACCCATAAACTCGATATCCAACACTTTGGCAGAAATTAAATTAGCCCTTTCGAAGAGTGCCAGCGGGAAAGCCGCTGGACCGGATGGTGTACCGATTGATGTTTTTAAAAGTAATATGGAATTTTGGTCCCCAATCTTAGTGAATGTTCTAAATGCTGCTATGGGAGGAGTCATACCCGCATCATGGTCCCAAAGCATTATTGTACCCATTTTTAAAAAGGGAGATAGAGGTAAGGCCAACTGTTATTGTCCAATATCTCTTCTGGACTCTACCCTAAAATTAATGGGAAGGGTTCTCCTGGGAGACTAGAAGACTTGGTGGACGAGAATAACATTCTTTCAGAAGCCCAGTTTGGGTTCAGAAGAGATATTGGGACTGTGGAACAGTGCCTAAATTTGTAACTCCTTATTGGAAAGTATACATTGGCGAAGGAGGGGGTCCTTCACCTCTGCTTTGTCAACCTCACAAGCCCCTTCGACTTTGTCAACCACGCGAAGTTGTGGCAAACTCTAAAAGACTTAGGAGCACCAAATGAAATTATCACATTCCTATCCCAAATTTATAAATTTTGAACCTCAAGAGTTTGTTTTGGGCATAAAGGAGAATGTACACAGGATTTTATGGTTACAAGAGGCATACGCCAAGGATGTGTATTGGCTCCATTGTTGTTCTCCCTATATATTAATAATGTGGACTCTTTTTTGCAAAAGCAAAAAGCTGATTGCCCGTAAGTAGGAAGTCGTACTACTCCAGTACTACTCTACACGGATGACGCTGTCCTCTTGTCAAGGACAGTGAATGGATTACAATGTTTAACCAAGAAGTTCGCTCAGCACATGACAGAAAAGGACTTGCAATTAAACCTCACTAAAACCTTTGTCATGACATGTGGTAAGACCAGATTGAAAAGTAGACAACACAGTGTGGGGGGAGTAGTTATAGGTAGAGTGCCAAACTTTGTCTACCTGGGCCTCCGTTTTAATAGACTGTGCAGCTGGAGACCACATATCGATACTAGTAACTTGAATTTTTTAAGAGTAGTTGAGGGAATTTTTAGATTTTCATCCAAAATGGGAAACAAGACCATCAGGGAGATACTTACTTTCTATAGAACAAAGTGTGTGACTGGGGCCTGCTATGGAGCTGAAATACGGGGAAGAGCAAGTACTGACTCTCTACAAATACAAAAAAATACATTTTTGAAAAGAGTGCTGGCAGTACCTAGCTCCACAGCCAACTATATTGTACATAGGGAATTGGCCGTACCATACATAAGTGACACTATTAGAATAGCAGGTATTACTTTCTGGCGAAGGCTGTGGGCAAAGGATGAGGGAAAATTTACGACTGATATAATAAAAGATTGTATGGCCCTTGACAATTGGAAAGAAAATCCCATGGCTTGAGTACATCCAAAATGTATTGAGGGATTGCAAGATAGATTTTAACAAAGGGCATTTAATATCCATACGAGATACTAGTAAAAATGATTTGAAGCTGAGATATATCTCGATTATGGATCGTGCTAGAACTGATGAAGTTAAACACAAAAATAGCGTTACTGCCCATTACCAAATTTCCTCTGTCCCAGGTATACAAAGATACCTTATAATGATAGCAAATGCCCAGCACAGATTTTATTTGACTAGGTTAAGAAGTGGTACTGTACATTATCTTGTAGCTTTTCGTGACAGGGAAAAAGGTTTCCATAAGCTACCAAATTGCCCCTGTAATGGGAAAACCCCTCAGTCTACGCTACACTTTATATTATTTTGCACTTTGTATATTGATATAAGGAAATTAATGATAAAACCCCTCTTTCTTGCTAATAGATTGTATAATTATAAAAATGTTTTTAATTATTTATGTAGCTTGGATAACATGAAGACTATGTGCACCGTTGTACATTTTATTGTATGTGCAATTAGGAAACGAAAGGAATTGGTGCATTTAGACACATTATCATATGAATGCACTGTTGAGGACAAATAGAGCTGTTATAACGTTTGTGTGTAAATTGTATTTTACAGTGATTTTATTTATATGCGATTTTTGCACATTATGTATTTGAGTTGCATAAGACTTTCCATACTACATAATTATTACATTCTTGTGAAAACTTATAATATGCAATCAGACTGAGTGTAAATATGAAATATAGACTTTCACAACTCCCTAGATTAATATATTGTATATAGAATTGTTTTAATACACAACAATATTGCTTGTATCTAAAAAGGTTTTTAGAAAAGTAGTAAATTAATTTTTTGTAACTTGTCCCCCGCTTATCTTGATTACTGATCATGTGGTTGCTTTGTAAATACTAAGGGAAATTGTCTGAATTTTTTTAAATTTACATATTGTACTTTGGATCAACTCAATCTTGGTTTATTTTAGAATGCTTTTATGGATGTATATTTTATTCCGAATAAAGCTGCTTTGAACTTGAACTAATGGTTTCATATTAGCATTGGGAGGTTCTACCACTGCTTTTGAAGGTAATATGTTAGAGGTAGTCATACTATTAGTTTTTGAGGATTGACAATGGTGCAGGGTGGCTCCCAGTTATGGAAGTTGATGTAACAATACAGTCAGAGCTGACTTTGACAATCCCACAGGTGCTTTCTTCCTCTACTTGCACCTTTACCTGGCCTTGAATGGGCTCCAATGTGGGGGGATTAGTATGATTAGTATGGGCAACAATATAGACTGGATTTGGAGGTAGAGCAGCTGGTACTATGATCCTGTATCTCTTTGGGCAGTGTAAATTCTCAGGATGCCAGTAGGCTTTGTACATGACTTGCCATATAAGAATCACAGGGTTCATGTTCAGAAAGCAAAGAGTTTATTACCTGGCTCAACATTCAAGCATTCTTCTAAGTACTCCCCTCTTGCACAGCTACAGGCTGAGATTTAATGGCCCTGCCTGTTTTTTTGGGGAGAGCTCCCACATGTTGATATTTCCAATTATTTTTTAAATCTTATATATGGCTGTGTTTCTTTAATTTACCTTTCATTTGTGGGGGCTGCTTTGTTTGTTGCTATAGCTCGAGTGATTGTCTTTGTATTGGCACTGTGAACATCCTTCTCACAGACTACCTCCAGTTGACCTGGGTCTCAATTCAGAATAAATTCTGGAATGAGAGAGATTTTCCATTTAAATTTACCAATCTAAGATTGTGAGTGATTTACCTGACATGTCCCTCTAGCTGTAATATTCCTCTTATAATCAATTAATATTGATTGTATCACCACCTAGGACTTCTCCTAGCTCAGTTAGGATTGCTGAATAGTTGCATGGTTGGATGGTTTTTCAATTATTCTACCACTACCTCCTCCATCTTTCCATTCTTTTACGGGTGGCAGCAATATGAGATGCAGTTGCCTGCATAACCACAGTGTGGGCATTTAACTTTGAGGTCTGTGTGGTCAAGGCCCACCCTATTATATCCAAAGTCCTGCATATTGTTTTCATTATAGGGAGAATGGGTTGAGCAGGTGGAGTTTCAGATGTTGCCTGATTTAGTTTGCTAGTATCTAATCCATCTTGTGACATGCGACATAGTGAGAGTTAAATGAAAAAGAACCACACAGTATTTATATAAAAATACTTCTATTTATTACCCAACACTCACTAGCACATTGGTACATCTCCCACCTGGAGATATCAAAACAATACGCAAGAATACTTCAAATGTAAACAGGTAAGTAGCAAAAATACAGTGGTCTCCAGGGGGAGACCAACCCATATACTAAGAAAGTGGAATGAGAACTGTAAAGGAGAATGGGATTTGGACCAGAAGACGCAGAGGAGGCAGGGATTCAAGGAACCATCCAAGGTAAATACCCAGGGACCTCAAAGAGGCTGTGTGCAGAGTGGGAACACAGTTGCGTGACCAATGGAGTCAGTGGAGAAGTCGCGGTTGCAGTTTTGCAGAAGAAGGACCCTTCCCAGAGAACCCTGAAGAATTCCTTTAGAGGACAGACGGTTGGAGAGTCACCCCACCCCTTGGATGCCCAGGGGTTATCTACACCAGGGAAGGCAGGTGCAATGGGGGAAGGAGATGTTGGAAACCTCCGTAGACAATAATTGAAGAAAATGCCTCTGGAGAAGACGGTGAAGAAGTCCAGTGGAATCCAAGGGTGGAATCCAAGGGTGGATTCTGGAAGTGAAGAACCGGCAAGCAGAGGGAACAGAGTCTATGCCACTCAGAACTGACCAGGGGGCACGAAGCCACAATGCGGTTCTAAAGAGTCGATGGTGACCTTATCACTGCAGCTGGGTATAACAGGAGCCGTGAATGAGCTGTTCCATGATGGATATTTGTGACCAGGTGGTCGGAGTCTGGAGGGAGCATCAACAAGCCTTGGTAGCCGCAAATGGCATGGAAGACGAAGAAGGAGCAATGTTGGGACCAGCAAGGTCCAAGCGACTTACCAACAGCAGGGGAGTCAGAGCAGGCTTTGAGCAAGCAGGGGAGGCCGCTGAAGCAATAGAAGACCCTCAGGAGGACCCACAGGCCGAAGGCATATGATTCGCAAGAGGACCTTGAGCAGCTCACCAAAGATGAAGGCCCATGGTGCAGAAGATGCAATAAGGTTGGTAATCTTGGAGGGAAGAGATGCTGGAGGTTAGAGCTTCTTGTAGCTCGAAGATTGCTGGAGTGCAGAGCCAACAAGCCTTGTCAACGACAAATGGATGCGGTGGACAGGGGTTAGGTGCCAGCAGATCCGACAAGGGATACTGGCCTCGAAATTACAGAGAGGACACATCAGGCCTCGAAAGAGTTACAGAACCACCACCTGTGTTGCTGAGCCTCAGGAAGTCTATAGTCTGGATCAGCAGACCGGTCAGCTTCCTTGCGATGCAGGAGAGTGACTCCTTCACTCCAAGGGAGATTTCTTTGGGTTTCCTTTATGTCCACAGATCTGTTGAAGAACCTGGAAGAAGCACAGGCACAGTCAACGAAGAAGACTTGAAGAACAGTAAGCCCAGTAGCAGCAGGAGTCTTCCTTGATGCAGTCTCAACTCCAGTTGAAGTCCACTGAAGTCCAAGTGCCCATACGGTCGAAGAGTGAAATAGTTTCAGGCTTGAGTCTTGTCTCACGAGAAATCTAAGGGCCCACCCATAGGTAAGCCCTTAAGTACCCTAAGGAAAGAGTTGGATCAATTTAGGGGTTCCCCCCAGAGGAGGGGCTGGACAGAGGGGAAGATACTCCCATTTCCCTTGTCAAGTTAGGTGCCAGAGCGGGAGAGCAGGGCTCCCTGGACTGGTTCAAACTGGAGTATGCAAGGAAAGCACCAAATGTGCCCTTCTAAGCAGTCTGGTGGTGCTAGCAAGCACCCCCACCCCAGCCCAATACACTAAGTCCTGTCTGGGAGGTGGTCACACCTCCCTGTGACAGGAAACCTATTGTTCTACCTTCCCCTGCTCGAGCTTGGCTCAGCAGCAGGAGGGCAGAACTGCGTCTGTGGTCGGCAGCAGCACTAGCTTGCTGGAAGACCCTGAAAAGCTGTTACCGGGAGTACAGGGAGGTACCCAAGAGAGCCTCCCCAACACTGGAATCTGTGTTGGGGTATGATTCCAACATGATTAATACCAAACATGACGAGGTTCAGTACAGCCACTATATATTTAGACATCTTGTAATAGCTGATGTCCACTATATGTATTAAAATGGCTGACCGCACTTACAAAGCCTGGAGAATTGACTCTGGGGTTTGTAGGGGTGTGCTGCTCATGCACGGGTACCCTTACACTTATAACCAAGCACGCTGCCATCAGGACTGAAGAGCCTGCCATAGGGGTGACATATAGGTTTAAAGTGCAATCACCTCAGATATAAGGAAACTTATATCTGTCGTGAAAGGTGCAAGCACCAACTCACAGAGGCTGGAACGGCAATCCTGTAGTCCACGTTTAAGTGGACTCTCATGGGTGGCAAAATACATACTGCAGTCCATGGGAGACCCCTGGTGTACCTATGCTGTGGGTACCTTAGTGACATACACTAGGGACTTAGAAGGATACACCAGTAGCGTGTTGTGGATGTACAAAAGTATTTACCATGGTAACTGTAGGGGATAAAGCACAGTGACTGGGGTCCTGATTAGCAGGATCCTAGTCATACTGACACCAAGCAAAAAGTGGAGGTAACGATGCTAGAAGGATCCTACCTTCCTACACAATCCCTCCTGTGTTCATCCTCTTTCTTTTTCAATTGAAAAATAAGTTTTCGCTTAGGCTGTCATTTAGATAAAAAAGGTCTTGCATTTAAACGTGATATTGCTGCTGGTCATTTTTCATGGTTTCTGAGCCTGGTGGGAATAAATACATCGCAAGTTTTAAATGTAACTGAGTGGAGACACACATTATTCTCTTACTGAAGAAGAAATATATTTTTAAATCAGCAGTTGCCACAAACTCAGGTATAGAGATTAAATGGACAATTCTCTTTCCTAATGGATAGCAAATGTAAACAAAACACAAGTCTTTAGCAGGACAAAGTCCAGTTTATTGATCCAAGTGGTTTAGGTAGACCAAAGTGCAACACAATGAAAGTGCAGCCAACATGTGTTTCGCCCTCTGTGGCGCGTAGGCTTGGGACTTTCTCAAGGCTGGAGGTAGTCTATAAACTTAAACACCAAAACACAATCACCAATTGTGCGTACAGTTTAAAAGTCAATATACAGAGAAAGGAGGCACATTGTATAAAGCATACATATACAGATGGACTGCACCCAAAAGAGAATGCCATAATCAGAAAAAAAAAATATTATAATAGATTGCCCCATAGTTCGCCTGAATGAGACCAGGTAACAAGGCGAAGATGTAAGAAATAAAGTTAATGACCATGAAGCAGCAATGTTAATAAAGGCAAACTAATCAAGATCATCAACATTAGAAACAACCGAAAAAATTCAAATTGCACATACAGATTGATGGGCCATGGTTGATCCAGTCTAGGATCATGTGGGCGTTGGCGAACCACGAATAGTAAATGCCACATGGTCAAAAAGTACACAGGAAGGAACAGTAGACGAGTAAAAAGATACAAATGGCCGATTATAGTCCAAGCACTTAAAAAATAATATATAATATTAGTCATGATGTGCTGAGGTCCCCATGCATTATGCACATAAGGTAGGGAATGGGGTGGTCAAGACACTATCCATGACTAGATGAGGGGGCATATTGTGAGTTAGAAGGTGGAACGTTATATTGTGCAAAATACCATATCATTACATATGTACATAAGTGCTAGTATAGTCTCGTTACAAATGACCATAAGCAAGAGGAACATTAGGTCTAACCGCACTACTGATGTGGATCAATTGGTGGGAATTGAGCCTTGTCCATTTAATCTCTGCACCACCTCTGTCGATCAATTTTACTTCCAGTTTCCTTCGTAATGGGTTGCAGCCTTCCCACTTCTGGACCTTTGGCTCACAGCAAAAAAGACCTCATTGGATGAGGATGGACACCTCCGGGATGCTGAACCCCTTTCTATACACTACAGATGAACTCTTGTATGTCAGCTCCATAACTCCTGTCCCCATGTTACCCTTCCTTCTCAGCTTTGGTTCTCAAACTCTGACTTGACTGCTAAAAGCTAGGCTTGCATGGGGTCTGGCAGACTCCACTTAGACAATGCAACTTTATAACTTAGAGTAATGAATTTGTTGTCTGCAACACAAAGACAGATGTAGTATCATAGAAATGCATTGAAAATCCACATGTCTAATGAAGACCTTTGGAAAACAATATTTTAAACTTATATTTCTCCACTTTGACTGCATTGTATAATTCTGTACACATAACCTTTTGCTTAAAACAAGGTACGTCTTAAAATATATCAGAACACTTAGAAACATATTTTCTAATGTCACATTTTGCAAAGTAAATGCATTGCTATAATGATTTCTGAACCCCACATATGGCCAATGTAGTACATCCACATAGGTATGTCTTAAATGTACCACTTCTTTTCTGACATGGATTAAGGGTTTCTGCATATGCTCAAAATCTGCCATGTTTTTAAACATCAAAAATATTGATTCATAATCATGACCACAGAGCATCTCTCAGTGAACCCTCTGAATTGTGAAAAATTGATGGAGACTGTACAGAAGGGATGCACATGCATAAACAGAACGACCATAAAATTACAATTCGTGTCTTTTGAATGTGTTTGATTCATTTTGGAAAGCAAAATATGTGATTTCCAATAGAGACTGTGGGGTATTTGGATACTTGTTCAGTACTGCATTAAATGTGTTTGTTATTTCTAGTATAGTAGTTATTGTATTTTTCTTCAGCTGTACGAGACCTTCCCACAGCTGATACGCCTCCTTCCAGGCCCTCACCAGAAGGTCTTTGACCTCTTGGAGTTTGCCCGTAATTATGTGAAGAAGGAGGTAAGGGATCACCAGGAGAGCCCTAAGGATGAACACCAAGATTTTATTGACCTCTACATCGACCAGATCGAAAAGGTGAGTAGATGGGTGTGGACTAAGTGGCCCTAAGTATAGGATATTTTCATTGTGACCTTCTTGGGACATTCTTACTAATAAGATTTTGGATGAAGTATGCAATTGCTTCATATTTCCCAGGCGTTTTCACAGATTTTTAAAAAGAATACCAAATCGAAAAATCTTACCTTGATTTGATTAAACCTGAAATATGATCTTCTTTATACTAAATTCAGGCTTGGAACCCTGCCTATTGGGGCTTTCACTGCTAAGTAGTCAACTAAAGCAAACATTGGCCAAAACACCTGCTCTTTGGGAGGGCTAGAGATGTTTTGCCTCTTCTTGCTTTTATGCCTTATGAAAGCAAATACTCTTCCCATTGTTTAAACAATGTGGGGCTAATACCACTAGTGATGCAATTGAACTGTACAATCAGATTTAAATGCCATATATTGTTCTCCCAGTTGGAGCCTACACCGGGTCAGCATGGCTACTCACAAGGGGGAGACATGAAAGGACCTACTATTGGCTTCCTAACAATAATCATAATACTTGTGTTTTCTATGTACTTTGAAGTAGTTATGTTTTTAAGCTGACCTATTTTGTTTCTGCTTAGAAACTATGTTAGAATAATTTGTGTTTTTTTGTGTGACATTTAGCTGAATTAATACATAGATTTTTATCCCTTGTGACTATCCTGCAAATGTGGCATGGATCCTGACATTGAGAATTAATTTCCCTAGCTACCTTAAGTAAAGCTATTGCTACAGGCGGAAAATGCTTATATTAAAGATGATCATTTGGATACTCAGCAGTTATGTATGGATGGAGGTAATTGACAATTTCAGCCAGTTTCAGATAGAAATGCAAATGATATCCCATAGAAAATTTGGTTTCACCACCCCCAACCAGTAACCCAATTTCTTTCAAAATGCACACTAACACAGACCCCACATAAACCCTGACCAGGTCCCAAAATGAAACACCGAGGTTTACAGAGTTTGCAGTAGTCTAGTTTTTGACCAGCTAGTCTTCAGTGCTATTTTTCCTGCCTGGGACTGCTATGTTCAATATGTATGGTCCTGTTCTTTGTCAGTGTGCCATGTTTTGTTGATGTTGTAATATTGTTTTATGTAATGATGAATGTTAATTTTTTTAATCTTCAGTTGTTTATAAAGTGATTTCTGCCCAGTGCATTAGCTATTATTTGTGCCAGTGGACTGCAAATCAAATTTCCATTTTATAACTTTTATTAGTGTGGGTGGCTACTGTCGGTATGTCTAGGCCACACGATACCACTAATGTTTGGTGTTCTACATGGCTCTCCATGCATTATTACTGACTGATGTGTAATGTAGAGCTATGGCTTTTACAGCGCAATGCCATCTCAGTTGGCTCCCTGCTGATTGGTGAGTTGCATGCCTTTGTGGCTATTACTGCTGATTGTGCCTCACGTAGCTCCATGCTAATTAATGCTAACTGCTGTTTAGCATTGTTCTGTATCTTCTACCTATAATTAATGTCTCACGTGGGTCTGGGTTCCTTATAACTGATTGCTGCCTCACACCACTGTGCAACCATAACCCATGTTTTTTGTCTGGTATTTGCCTTGTATGCTTCTGTTCCTGTTATGAATCATGCTTCTGCATAGCTAGGCACCAGTCATTGCTGCTTGCTGGATTTACGCCTCTTACTGCTGTCTCATGACTCTGGGCCTAATCACGAGTGCCCAGGTACTTGGACCGCTGGATCCATGGATGGCGGTCTTACCGCCCCATCGCGTCGGGCCTCCAGATTACAGTGGTGGTGGTGGGACCGCCACAAGACCACCGCCACTGCCAGGACCCAGGATCCAGCAGCGGCAGCAGTACAGAAATCAGGTGGGAATCATGGAGGTGCCATTGCTAGCCCCACCAAGCAGATTATGACCTGCCTTTCCACCAAGCATTTCATGGCAGGGACCTTGCCATGAAATGCTTGGCAGAAGGGCATGTAAAGGTCCCCCAAAAAGGGCGCCCTGGCAAATCTGCACATGGGGTGTGTGCGGAGGCACATGATGTGCCCCCTCAAAGGTGTACAGTCCTGCGTGCACTGTGTGGCATGCACAGCATGGTGTATGCCACACTGCGCACGGACATGCTGGAGGCGTTGTCACATCACAGCGGCTGTATGCTTTGTAGGCTCTCCTCTTAGCCAAACTTGGTCATCTTCCTGGGACTGCCTCGGCGCCAGTCCTATAGGAAGACCGCCAAACTCATAATAAGGCCCTAGGGCCTTGCAACAGACTACTGTTGCTAATATTGACAGATGATATCAGATATGATGAAAATAAATCGATAGTGGGACTATATTGTTAGAGATTCCTCCACAAATGTATCACAAACGTAGTACATTTAAGATTTTAGTGTTTTTAATGCGGCTGGAATTCCCCCGCTGTGCAGGAGAATTTCACGCATGCGCGGAACGGACGGCCCCCAGCCGTCCTCCGCACACGCCCACCGTGACGCATGGAAGAGGTTATTTATACTGTGTTGTCTTTTCACTGTAGGAAATGCATTGTCATATGCCTTTCGTATGAATTTTTTAAGTGTTTTCACACTCTTTTATAGTTATACATCTTTTATTAATTTGTTTATAAATTCTGAATAAAGACTTACTTGGCTTTACGGACAGCTGAGACTTGCATGGTTGTATGTCATTAATTGACTGATGTCTTTTGAGGCTTTTGCCTGTTGGTGTGATTGCAGTCTTGCATTCCTCTGTGCATATTATTGCTAACTGATGTCCCTTGTGACTTGTGACTATGTGGTGTTTATTGGTGCTTGCAAACTCAGATTGCTGTATTCAGATTATTGTTCTTTGCTTTCTCCTTATTATTCATTGCTTTTTCACAGTGCCCTGTGATTGCTGATTACTATCTGATATGCCTTTGTGTCTGTATTACTGTCTCTCATGGCATTGTGTCAAGTATTCCTGATTGTTCTGTCTCATGACGCCGTAGCTATTGCAGCAGACCGCTGTTTTACGTGGCTGATACATATTCTGGATTTCTCCACAAAACATGGTCCAGAAATGGGTTTTCTACAGCCTCTGGTGCTATGCACTTAGTCAGTTTGCCAACCTGAGACACATCCCACTAAGCATTACTTGAGGGATGTAGGTTTTATCTAACAGTCAGTCCTCTGAGTTTTCACTGGGATTGTAATTAGAGCCTAAATCCCTTTTCAGCATAAATTGGTACACTAAAGAACACTAGGGAGCTATGAATATATTTTCAAGATTTATTAAGATTAAAATTATATCTTAATGCACACAATATGAATATTAACTATTATACAAAACAAACAAGATGGTGGCAATGATGCCTGTCAGAAGGCAGAGAAATAGAAAATATAATAACATTATGACAGTTATATGAGGCTTCTGTACATCAATGTACCCAAGCCCTACTTTCCTAGGCTAACTAAGCCAACCTTAGCACCAACAAGGGACCTACTCGAATTTTAAAAATGGTTTGCACCCAAATACCTTTTCTGAACAATAGAAGCAATGTTCAGTGAAGAAAAAGCAGCTGCTGTTTCTGCCTGCTTCTCAGTTGCTATGTCCTCGAGTCGGCAGATAATCCGAGTGGAGAACTTGATGTCCCTTCCTTATTGCCTTCAGCAGTGAAAGGTGTTTACGACTACTCAGTGACCCTCAATCTTGTATCCGTGGAGCTAAGTTTCTCACTATCTAATTATGCTTTGTTCCAATTTATATACTCTGTTGGAGCATTAGTGAACATTTTCAGAATATGCAGTTAGGGGTAAAGCCCATCTAACCTTTCACTAACTTAAATCCAATGAAATGTTGCCTATTGCTTAGAAAAAATATCTGGGAAATCATTATATCAATTTCTATAAAGCATTGCTCATTATTTAAAAACAATAACTGGAAAAACAATTCAAAAGGTGCAGAAATAAACATGAACGGAAGCTAAATTATTCCCTTTCAATGAATGCCAACATTACTATTCGTGCACTCATATTTGAAATGTATATATAAATAAACAAACATATAGCATTTAAAAGCGGGATACCTAGAATAGAATATGTTTGAGGATTATAGCATCCTGCAATGATAATGTCACCTATTCAATGAATATATATGCTTATATTTACACATAATACATGAAAAAACTAGGCTATTATATCTTATTTCTTTTTCAATTATTGTGACTGGATACAAACACATCTAAAAAATAAAGAAAGGAAAATAGTGTAAAATTGTTTAAAATATTTATATATATAAGGAAAAAGTTAGCAGCTTCTGACTGCTTCATATAGGTTCAATTTGGTATCAGAGCATATGGATATTTTCAAACATGGATCCCTGGAAAGAGAACAGTACTTGGATGAGACCAGTGATGGTTCATCAGTAATGAAGTGGAAGTGACCAAACATTTTCAGACTTCAATGCAAATTCAGGAATTTTCTCCAGATCTAGATGATAGTGATGTAGTTATAAGTCTCTTGAAAAATGGGGATGGCGAAACCACAGGTAAAAATTGTGTTATTGAATACGACGCTGAAGCGTTCTGCAAGTCAACGGCAATTGAATCTGAAAATGAAGACACTGTTGGTGGTCTAGTATTTACCATGGTCTACCAGGTGATAGCATTGTGATGCAATACACTTCATGCACTCTGATCGGTCAAATATTTCCTAAATTTCTAAGGACATTATTGATAGTTGTTACATCAGAATGTGCAGATTAAGTGTTTCAAAACAGATAATGCACCAGGAAGCAGGTCTCACTTGGGTAGTTTGAAATCTGTAAAATACCAATGTCCAGTTCTCACTTAACATGTTCGACATGTCCCCTCCAAAGTAGAATGCCATTGCTTCGCAATATTGTTGTGCAGTCGGATAGAATTCATTCTCATCCACATTTGTATCCATGTTTTAAAGCCAGCTAATTGTCCAGAGCAGATTGCTTTAAAAATATTGACTGTGCCTGTTGTGTTTGATGCATGGAATATGTTGAGCAATAAATCAACAAACTATGTCATGAACTGAGTCGGAAGAAGCTGTTGAATTTCAGATATGGATCGGATTGTTTAAAGGGCAAATTTTTCTACTGTAGAGGTTAAAAGCACCTCTTTCTCTGTCAGAACTTGAACAAACGTGTTTAATTTATCAAAGTGCATAATTTATTATGTCTACTTTTGGCAAAGGAATACTCTGAAATAATTTCTTCAACAACATTTCACTGTTGTCTGAACAGTAAATATATATAGGAAATCCACGCTCAACCCACTGCAAGATGCGTTTGTTATAATTAGATAGGAACAATTTCTTAGGCATGTATGATAAGAAGGAATAAAGTAGACAGGTGCTCCTAGGAGTATAAAAACAAGTCCAGACTTCAAAGTGTTACAAGCGCCATGCAAAGTGATAGAATCACACAGGCGTGAATGTCCAAGTTGTTTGGTGCATTCAGTTGAACTGTCAACATTTTCTTTTTTTCAACAGCTGAACTTGTAAGGAAATTTCCAGATATGTGGAAGAAAAGCATTGTGTGTTTTCTCATACTAAACCAAAGTGTGTTTTGAACAATCATAAACATGGAAAGCAGTGATTGTCAAGGAGATTATTCCATGCATGAGCCACATAAGATGTGGATCTTCTGTTAAAGGAAACAGAGTGCTTTCTATCTTTTCTATTAACAAACAATTATACAATGCCTTCTTCTTGGAAATCGTTTTTATTTTTAGGTGAAATTATAGGGGGAAAAACCCAGCTGATTTGTTTAAGCACTTCCATGGCACTTGATTAATTTTCAGAGTTTGTTATGTATAATTCAGTTGTGTTACTGCCTGCACCTGGCCCTGTTGTTGTTGCAAAAGATTCACATTTTCTTTTTAAAGGCTGAGAGCGAACTAAATAATGGTTAAGATTGTGTTTATACATTTTGAAAGTGTTTAAAAACCACCATTGATAATTTTAAATGTGCTCTGCATTGTTTCCTTGTCAGTTTCCCTAAAATCTTCTGTGGTATTAAGCAAATATATTAAAGAGAAAATATTGTGATAAAAGAATATCTTTTCCCAGAATGTAGACAGCAGGACGAATTATTTTTAACTCTATCATATATCTTTTTCTTCGATATAGTGGCATTAAATATCATTTTGTAAATATTCTAATTTATATTAGGTATTAAGATATTATTAGGTATTAGTACTATGGTAATATTTGGGTTTTTAAAATTATTTTAGTACAGTTTGCAATTTTTAAGGTATAGTTAAAATTTTTCTAAATTGAATTAGGGATTTTAAATTTAGGGGCCTATTACGATGGTGGACGGACAAAGTCCGCCCACCACCGTAACGGTGAACGGGACTGTCCGCCAGAGGTGCAGCGGTCCCGCGATGGCCAAAACGGGCCCCCAAAAGCAGAAACCGCATGCCTTTCATTGCCGCCATGAAAAGGCACATCTCCGCCAACATCATGATATGGATGGCGGTGTCTTGCAGACACCGCCACCAAATCATGCCCCTTTTCCGCCCGGTCGACGAGTCGACCGGGCGGAAAAGCGGCGGACGGTCTTTCCGTCTGCTGCGGACCCCTCAGCCATCCTAATGTGGCGGGGGTCAATCATGGTAGGATGTCGGGCCCGTGAACAAGGAGTGATTTGAAACTCCGAAATGCATAGGGACTTTTGTTGTATCAATAAACACGTCTTTTTTATCGAGGCCACGGCACCAGTGTGTTTTCTCAAAAAGAAGGATCTTGTACTGGATTGTATGGTGATATATCTATATATATATAGCGGCACCCACAAGGGTTTCATTTTAAAGCGGACTACGAGGACCATGATGCACTCGCACACACATCCACTGGGGCGGTATACTTAATTGTGTGCAGGTGGTCCGCTTGCTGTTGAGTGTGCCTGGGCCAGTGAACAAGGGCGGGAAATGCCCGAAACGCGTCTGGCTGGACATTTGTGCTCTGCATGTGCTTGGCAGAGGGTTTGTGCAACCATCAGAATAAATGGGTTTACTCACCGGGAGTGGTCTCTTCAAGTTTGTGGCAATCGTGTTTTCATGTTGAGCGGCCCGTCCAGGTCGCGAAGAGCCCCACTGCAGATTATGCGGGACAGCAGCGGCAGAAACAAAGAGACGCTGCATGTGCGGTGAGTCAGTTCTGAGGGCATGTATTGGCACGGACTGGATACCTTGTACACTGTGAGCGTGCCCACATGGGAAGAAGTGTTTTATTTTGGACATTCAGCGGCACCCACAAGGGTTTTATTTTAACCCCTTCCATGCGGCGCAAATTCCGCCGCGGTGCTGACCGTTTCTTGCGCGGGCGGGCTCATGACGGAACGGTTCCGTCATGAGCACAGCTCAACCGACGCTCATGACGGAACCGTTCCATCATGAGCACCGAAGGGGTTAAAACGGACTACGAGGACCATGATGCATTCGCACACACGCCCACTGGGGCGGGATATTTAATTGTGTGCAGGGGGTCCGCTTGCTGTTGAGTGTGCCTGGGCCAGTGAACAAGGGCGGGAAATGCCCGAAACGCGTCTGTCTGGACATTTGTGCTCTGCATGTGCTTGGCAGAGGGTTTGTGCAACCATCAGAATAAATGGGTTTACTCACCGGGAGTGGTCTCTTCAAGTTTGTGGCAATCGTGTTTTCATGTTGAGCGGCCCGTCCAGGTCGCGAAGAGCCCCACTGCAGATTATGCGGGACAGTAGCGGCAGAAACAAAGAGACACTGCATGTGCGGTGAGTCCGTTCTGAGGGCATGTATTGGCACGGACTTGATGCCTTGTACACTGTGAGCGTGCCCACATGGGAAGAAGTGTTTTATTTTGGACATTCAGCGGCACCCACAAGGGTTTTATTTTAAAGCGGACCACGAGGACCATGATGCACTTGCACACACGCCCACTGGGGCGGGATATTTAATTGTGTGCAGGTGGTCCGCTTGCTGTTGAGTGTGCCTGGGCCAGTGAACAAGGGCGGGAAATGCCCGAAACGCGTCTGACTGGACATTTGTGCTCTGCATGTGCTTCGCAGAGGGTTTGTGCAACCGTCAGAATAAATGGGTTTACTCACCGGGAGTGGTCTCTTCAAGTTCGTGGCGACCGCCAATAGGTGATATATATATATATATATATATATACATATATATATATATATATATATATATCACCTACTGGCGGTCGCCGGTAGGTAGTTATAGTTAGGACCAAGTGTCCATAGGAAGAGCATTTTGTGTTTTGCTTATAACTTTGGCGTCGTTTGATGAATCTTCATGAAATTTTCCAAACTAATTCTTTGTTCATATCAGCTCTTATGTGGAAAGTTTGGGGGTGATTCATCAAGGGGGGGCCGAGAAAAAAGGGGGGTCCCAAAACATGTTTTCTCCATGTTAATTTTCATAGGAAACTTTAGACAAGGCTACAGGTCGAACGGGTGAACGGAATTACCCCAAATTTGGCAGGGAGAAGGGTCTTGGTCTAGAAAGCATGCTTTTGGTGTAAATCCGTTCAGTAGTTTTTGAGAAATAGCGAAATTTACAGATATTGATATTTGGGAATTCTGCCATCTGATTGGCTGAGGCATTACGAGCACGAGCTTGCTGCTTATTGATAGGGAGCGCTGCGAGCGGTTGCAACTAGGAAGTGTTGGCCGCCATTTTGTGATTCTGTCTAAGTGAGTAAGGGTAAAAAAGGGCAAAAAAAGTAGGAAAGAGGACGGTAGGAGCACTGTAACCTTTGTGGGGGTGTTTAGGGTGTGCTATAGAGGGGGTGCGATGCAAACTACTCATAGCTACTGGTCTGAAAGTGCTGGGTACGGAAATTAGGTGAGGTATTGCATAGAGTCTGATGCTGCTAAGGTGAGCTGGTGCGGGAGTCGGGGATGAAAGTGTGAGCCTAAACTGTGTGTCTTATGGTGTGAAGTCATGTGTCCTGGCCGCTGTGCCACACCTGTCTAAGTAGTGTCAGTAATATTTTATACATAGTAGGAGGAAGTTTTGTTTGGAACACAGTAATTTGTATATGGTGCTTAGGTGGTGTTATACAGGGAGTGCGAAGGTAAATCAATACGGTATTTGTAAAGTGCAAACTACACAGAAACCGATAATTGATTGGAAGATAAGAAGCATTGGGTACTAAAAACTAGGGTGCATATTAGTTGCGTAAAAAAGCATGTTTGTCATTGGTTAATAAAGAGCAGTCTAAACGTGGAGTACATACGATAGGATGAAATTTGCAAAGCTCAACCAGATGTGCTACTTGCATTTGGAAGGTACATTTGTAACTTAAAACAATGGTGAAATTTTAACCCACAGGTGGTGTTAAATGTTCGAGAATATGCTGAAAAAGAAAAGGTTACGTTTAAAAAAATCATGAACTTTTAACCTGCAGGTGTCGTAGAATGTTCCAGAAAGAGTGGTGGTAAAATAGGTTGAACTTCTGACCTGTGTGTGGCGCTGAATATTAAGTAGCTTTTCAGATGCAAAATTAAAAAATAACCAATGGAGATAAGTTTTGGAATGTCGATGAAGGAATGAAGTATTCTGATTTGTTGTTTACATGTATTTATATGTGGAGCGACAAAGAAATTGTGCCATTACTGGTTTCATTCTTGATGAAAGCGGTGCATTACATGTACTGTGTGAGAAAGAAAGAATTGAATGCGTGTGTGACATTTGAAATCTGCATACCAACTATAAAGGTGAGGTAGAAATGAACAAGGTGTGTTATGTGTTCTGTAGTAGTGATTAAGTATTTGAGGTGATATTTTTAAGTTTGAAAGTATTTTTTATTTCAAAATAATATCCTGTTAGTAAAGTGTGGTGTTTCATATTGGTTATAAAATATGCATGAAGTTTGACCTGTTGTTATATAAGTACTTTATATATGTTTAGGAATTTTTCACAAAGAAGAAATGTCGTTTGTCATCTTTAAAGGACTGTTTGGGTTTCTTAATGTATTCAGGCAAGATAAACAAAATGTCCCACATTTGCAAATTATACTTTTTGTGGAAGTAGTGGGGAAGGGGGGGGGGGGGGTAGGAGATGTATGTGTTATTAAGTTAAAAGCGATAAAACCAAACCCAGAAATGTTATGTGGACAGTTTGTGGTCTCATTTTTGACAGTGAGAGGTAGATTTGAATATAAGTCTAGGTAGGTTGTAGTACTGTGAGGCCATCTACAGTGTTTGGAGATTACATGGAGAGGAGATGGAGATATTAAAAGTGATACGTTCCTTTTATATGTACGCATAGTTTGAATCATTTGAATATAGGTTGAGATATTAAATGAACATGGTTTCTGGTTTGCATTTGGGTATAGTTAATAGTTTTAGTAGTTTGTGACTAGTGAATAATAAAAAGGCAGATATACTAAAACATATGGTAGTAAACGTATTACTTATTGTCTGTTCTTATGAAATAGAAGTGGTTGGGGAGTGTTTCTTTAGAAGAGATGTTTTATAAATGTGTGAGAGATAAAAAAAGAAATTAAAATGTTCGGTATATTTTCTGTAAGACTTTCTTGACATTAGTAAAGTACATGTCATTACAAGTGATAGTAATTGTCAGGCTGTGTTCCTGTGCTGAATATACATAGGTGTTTAAGTGGTCCGGGTTTTACCGGTGCTCAGTTTCACTATCTCTTTTGAGACACTCGCCAATTTTTTCATTCAATTTAATGTCCTTAATATACATACAGTAAAGGGACGGTATATCAAAAGTTTGGGAATTACAACTTTGTTTACTCTCCCCATCCTCTGCTATACACTCTACAGTGTTTAAACGACTTTATTAACATACAGATGTATAGCTAGTAAAGGTGGTGTAGTGCCACTGGGACCATTTATAAACCATGCTATGGGATGGTTTATGTTTTACCCGCCAATTAGCATGTTTGAATACTTTTGGATGATAAGCGTTATGGAAGACACCTTTAGAAATTAAGCCCGAGTATGGGTATAGTGGCGCTACTAGGAATGGTGGCGGTTTCTCTTTGATTTCGTACGGTTAAGCAATGGCGGGAGTGGGGGAGGTGGTTCTGTTGGTGATTAAAACACAGAATTTAGTAACGTGCAGATGTCTAGCTACTAAAGATGATGTAGTACCACTGGGACCATTTATAAAGCACCCTATGGCATGGTATATGTTTTACCCGCAAGTTTGCATGTTTTAATACGTTTTGCTGATGAGTGTTTCGGGAGATATCTGTTGAAATTAAGCCTCTGTATGGCTATAGTGGCGCTTCCAGGTTTGCTGGGGCTCTTTGTTTTATTGCGTAAAGTTAAGCAAGGGCGGGTGTTGAGGTGGTGTAGTGGTACTGGGACTATTTATAAACCGCCTTATGGTATGGTGTATGTTTTACTTGGAAAATTGCAGGTTTCAATACCTTTTGCTGATGAGCGTTCCGGCACACACCTATTGACATTAAGGCTATGTATGGCTATAGTGATGCGAACGGGAGTGCTGGGGCTTGTTGTTTTGATTTCGTAAGGGTAAGCAAGGGAAGGGGTAGGAGAGGTGGGTATGTTGCTGATTATAACACAGACATTAGTAACGTGCATATGTGTAGCTAGTAAAGGTGATGTAGTGCCACTGGGTCAATTTATAAAGAGCTCTATGGCATGGTACATGTTTTATCCGGAAATTTGCATGTTTTAATACCTTTTGTTGCTAGGCGTTCCGGCAGAGACTTGTTCAAATTAATTCCCTGTATTGCTATTGTGGCTCTACCAGGTTTGCTGGGGTCTTTCTTTGATTTTGTAAGGTTAAGCAAGAATGGGGATGAGGGTGGTGTAGTGGCACTGGGCCCATGTATGAAGCGGTTTATGGTATGGTATACGTTTTTCTTGCAAATTTGCATGTTTTAATACCCTTTGGTGATGAGTTTTCCAGCAGACAGCTACGCAAATCACATAACATTTCTGTGGATAACAAATCTTCATGCTGATAGACACTCGTGCACTGTGGTAGAAGGCTGTCAGCATTGATGGCAAATTATGAAACTTGGTGGCATTGTTCATTTAAATGGAAGCTTGGACCATTTGTTTGTTACTATGGTGCAGTGAGGGCTTTAAGTGGGAAAAAAACTGGGGGTGCTCTAAAAGGGGCGGGGCAAACCTGTTAAAGGGGTGTGGGCTATCGAAGTAGGGGCGTGGTCTACATAAAGATAACTAGCATTGTATGCTTAAGAAAATCCCCTCGAATTATCCTACGTTCGGGAAACACGCTCTTTAAAGGATTGCCCTTCCTCCTACAACGTGGCTCACGTAGCATGATGTCTCCACTTCTCAGTAGTGAGCAAAATGAGCAT
This sequence comes from Triturus cristatus, assembly GCF_964204655.1. NCBI lineage: Eukaryota > Metazoa > Chordata > Amphibia > Caudata > Salamandridae > Triturus > Triturus cristatus. Next base: position 1,136,209,358 of record NC_140594.1, on the reverse strand, counting down.
GCGCACATTGATGTGTATGCTCTGACTGCAGTCCAATTAAAAAAAAAGAAACCTTGACTACCTTTGAGAGGGCCAAAAATAGAGCCCGATAGAGACCAGTTTCGAGTTTTTCTGACAATAACTGCCGGTGCTCAGAGCCGGCCCACTTAAAGCCCTGTATGCATTCATCCTAAGCCCTGCGCCATCCAACCGTCTTTCAATTCATTCAGATATTCCTACCTACATACGTTACATACATCTGTCCCTGCAGTTATTCTAAGTATCTATCAGCCCACTCGCCTATGGTAAGCACTGTGCCATCCATCCAGTTATATGCCCATATATTCATACATACATCTGTCCCAGAACCAATCCTACGCATCTATCAGCCAACCCGTGTATCCTAAGTACTGGTCCATGCATCCATTTATCCTTCCATTCATCCATATATCCATCCATCCATCCATCTAGCTATCCACTCATCCATCTGGCCATCCATCCAGTCGCCCTTTATTCAGCCATCCGTCCTTATTTTCGTGCACTATCCGCCACCGATCCTAAATACTGCATATTATACTCATCCAACCGGCCTATTAAGGGGCCGAAAAGGCTGCCGATACTCATTGAGAGGCAGATGAAGTTTCTGATAAAGAACAAGAAAGCTTTGAGTTGCTCTTTGTGAACCAGAGTTCACCACCCTTCTCTGGTGGTGTTTTAAACAAAAGTTGATGTAGGGAAAGAAATGTAAAGCAGCTTTTCAGTGTAAGACGTTAATTTAGAAAAATAGCAGGGCATATTATCAAGAACGGCGTTAAAATTAAAGCGGCAATAATGGGCTTGATAATATGCCCTTGTCAATTCCCATAGCCGGCCAGGTTGTGGTGTGAAGCTGGGATTCTATGGAAATTCACAAGGGAATATTATCAAGCTCATTATCGCCGCTTTAGCGGCAGTTTCCTGCCGCTAAAGTGGCGATAATTTTAACGCTGTTCTTGATAATATGCCCCTAAGTGAGCCAGGCAAAGTGTGTGTTTTCGTAGCACATCTACAACACCCTGGGAAAGGTGAGAGCAGGGTTGTGTTGAAGTTGGCTGTGTGTGGTCGTCTCCAAAGGAGCAGCCAGAGCGAAATTTCGGGGGAGGCTAGTTCTTTCAGCAATAGGCAGAGTGGCGATGTAGGGGCTCTAAAAAAGGGATGGAAAAAAACAGAGCATCATTTACAAGCAAATGGTCTTTTGAAGACCTGTGAAGTACTCAGGTGCGGCTCTGTGTGTGCTATTGGGAAGCTGTCTCAGAGAGTCCGGGGCAATGGGCGTTGTGCGCCTGGTCGTCTCTCTGCTAATCACGCCGTGATGATGTTGCTCCTGCGCTGCAAAAAGAGAAGGGAAATCGTGAGAGAAAATGGGTCTCTTTAAAGGAATTATTTTCTCCTACAACGCGACTCACCTGGCATGATGTCTCCACTTTTTAGTAGTGAGCAATGTGCATGGTCTCACTGTCTCACTATAGTCCAATAAAAAAAAACACAATGGACTACCTTTGCGAGGCCCGAAAATATAGCCCCATAGAGATCCGTTTCGAGGCCCCCAAAAATAAACTGCTTGTGCTCAGACTCCCTCCCCTCCAATTAAAGCTTTGGATGCAGTGTTATGTTTGCGAAGTTGTATATAAAATTGTTAGGTTAATAATGGTAATTTTTCTGCGTGCCGTTTGGTTGATAATATAATCCTAAGTATAAGGATTACAATTTAAAAAAAATATTACCTATAATGTTGTCTGCGGTGGGTTGCAGAGGGAGTGTGTGGGGTGGTGGGGTACAGTGGAGAGGTGAAAAGTACGAGGTAGTGCAGTTACATGTAAATTGTAAAGGTGTATGTAAATAATTAAATAAATACTTGCTGTATGTTCTATGGCACTACCCGCCATTCTACTGCTCCCCTGCCGTGCTCCATCACGTTGCAGCACTGCCTCTGGAAGCCGTCAAGTAGAATTGATGTAATTGTATGTTATTATTGTAATATATTGAATCTATTTTTTTTTTCAGAAAATGATTTCGTTTTGATAAAAATTTGAAAGCGCCTAGAAGAACTGAGAAAAAAAGACAAGAAAAGAAGCATTTATATTTGCAGATAAAAAAAGATTTTCAATTATAAAAAAATGAGAGCACTACACAAACAGTTTCTTCTGGTAAAAACACTAGACAATTTAATGAGAACATGCTGCAAATATAAAAAGAAAGTGATGCAATTCAAACAGAAGCAGCGTATCGAAAGTATAGTGGATACTGCTTTTACTTTAAAACAGAAGTTATTCATTGTGATTTTGAAGAGGATCAAAGTATTAGATAAAGTAATCAAAATGTTGAAAGAGAAAAGTATAAGAAAAAGACTTGTGAACAGAACCAACTTTTACAAAATCTTTAGTGGACATTGGAAACATACTTCTAGTAGTGAGACTTTTTTTAATGAGGAAAGTTACTTCCAGGAAAATAGTTTACCATTTGCAGTTGATACTGGAGGTCGTTGCTACGAAGTTCAGGATGGTTGTCCCCTTCTAAAAGAGGAATTGGTTGGAAAAAGTGCAGAAGAGTTAATAGTTGAAGAAGTGCAAGAGAAACGTACACAAGCTCCTGTATATAAGTGGGGTTGTAGCAGTATTTGTAGTATTCAACAGGAATCTATTGATTTAATGCGAAATTTGCTACGAGAATATACACAGAAAAGTATTAAACAGAAGATTACATTGTTGCAAGGACTAGATCCATGTAATGTAAGAAAATATTCTGAGAAACATGGGCATTCTCTGGCTTGTCTTTCAAGAAAAGTGTGTAAAAGTGTTTTTCATCACTTGAGGATGTTAGCAATACACCATTCAGAAATGCGGAAGTTAGTAAGGAAACTGTACTATGTAAAAAGACCTGCATTTTGTTTAAGTGAACTGAATACAGCTCTTTTATATGGTTCTTTATTAGATGTTCAAAAAAAGTGTGATGATGTTGAAATGCAATATTTTGGTGCAGAAGAGCAGTCAATAGAAAGTGAAAGTTTGACAATTACAGATGTTGAAGGAGATGGGAAAGTGATTAGCACTGATCAGTTTAAGGAAGAAATTGGAAGGTTTAATGTAGTGAGCTCTGAAAAACCAAACTATGTTTGTGTTTGTTGTCGACATACTCATTCTAAAAGTCAAACTAGGAATGTTGATTTGTATTTGAAAAGTGAAAAGGAGAACAATAGTAAGTGGGAAGAATGTGCAACTTACTTGTTGGTGGAAGGTCGATTTGAGTTAGGTAGTGATCAACGTATATGTAAATATTGTTACAACAAATTAGAAGAGAACAAAAGGCCTGCTAGAGCAGTACATAATAACTTATAATTAGTAGCTATTCCGGAGAAACTAGCAGAATTGAATACATATGAGTCGGTTCTAATTCAATCTGTTCATCCTTTTCAAACTGTAATTTGGATGGAGCCTAAAACAGGTAAACTGCCACCAACAGACTTGCAAAGAGGGCTGAAAGAAAGAGTTGTGTATTTACCTTTGGATTTTAAGAAAAATATTGAAACTATTGCTGGACAGAAAGAGGAAAATGAGGCTGTAGTCATTCTAGTAAATGCTGTACCAACAAAGAGTCGGAAAATATGGCAAGAATTTGTGGGTGTTAATAAAGTTGAAATTGCTACCTTATATCTTATAGAGAACAATATTTATTACAAAACTGTAAATGTGGATGAACAGGTAATAAGTTTAGAAGATAAATGTGAAATTTCAAGTGGTCAAATAGAGAAAGTGGACAAGTCAAGGACTGAAGAGATTTATGAACATTACACAATATGTCCTTTGCATTCAAAAGAAGTAATAGGAAACAGCATTGAGTTATTTCAAATGAAAAAAGCACAGGGAACTCCAATGAGTATATGGGAGAAGAGCTTGGAAGCTCGTTGTTTTCCACAGCTGTTTCCTACTGGAGAAGGTGGACGATATGATGACCAACCTGTACGTATTCCAGCTTCAGAATATCGGTCAACAAGATTATATTCTGAAGATCCTAGATTTCGACAGTGCATTCCATACATATTTCACCTTTTGCTTGAAAGTGATTTATCTTCTCTGTCGTATGCAGTGAACCACATACATAAAACTGGAGTTCATCAATCACTTCTTTCTGCAAAAGAATTTGTGGAGAAAGTTGAAAAAACAGATGAAAATTTAGAAGCACAGTTAATCGATTTGATGGCATGTCAACGTGGAACAAATGAGTATTGGTATCGTCGTCAAGGAGAACACATGTGTATGTTACAAAACTTAGGTACATCAACATGGCTTGTCACACTTACCTGTGCAGAGTACGCATGGGAAGATTTGCTTGAGTTTCTAAGAGAAGTGAATTCCAATATTAAAAATGTTGAAATAAAGACTCCTGGTGACTGTGTTCATTGAATCCTGTAAATGTATGCAGATATTTTAATCATAGGTTTCAAGCTATGATGTCTTTTATCTGCAATAAAACGAATCCACCTCTTGGAGAAGTTACCGATTTCTTTTGGAGCAAGGAGTACCAAGCAAGAGGTGCACCTCATATACATATGCTACTATGGGTCAAGGATGCACCTAAATTTGGAACTGATTCTGATGAAACAGTATTGTCTTTCATCGAACAGTATGTGACATGTGAGATTCCGAGAGAAGAAGGAGATAGAAGCTTGAGACAGCAAGTTTTACGTTTCCAAAGTCACTGTTGTGGAAAGTACTGCAGAAGAAAATACAAGTCTAAAGGAAAATTTTACACCAAATGTCGGTTTGGTTTTCCACGTCCAGTCATTTGTAAATGAAGAGTAAATTCTTTTTTTTCTTCTGTGAGGCACACAATAACTCGGAAATCTCCAAAGAATACCTACAACTTAAAAAGAACAGAAGTGTCAAAGTATATCAATCAATACAATCCAGTCATTTTAAAAATGTGGAATGCAAACATGGACATCCAGTATGTTGCAGATAACTCAATTGCTGTTGCCCGTTATTTTACATCGTACATAACAAAATCAGAAAAAACAGAGATGAAACAAATGTGGGAAGAAATTGCCCAAGAGAAAAGCGTCAGCAAAAAAATTTACAGCGTTACTTTGAAAATGCTTTCCCACCGAGAAATTGGATCCTATGAATGTTCAGACAGCTTGTGCTCTTCAAGTTTATATTCAAAGTCTCGAGGAATCATTTGGGTAAGTTTAGGTCTTGCCTGCTCACGGAATAGAGTGTTGAAATCATTAGAAGAAATTAAGTACTTAGCAGCAATTGAACCAGACAGTACAGACATTCTTAAAACTAATATGTTGGACACATACTATCCGAAAAGGAGTGGACATCTGGAACAGCTATGTCTGTATGAAGTACTTAAACATTACAGCTTCTTTTAATGCATGTAAAGATAGCATTGCATGTACAATTTTCCCTGCATATTTAAAAATGTTGAATGATGAAGTTGAACAGGAAAAGACTATTACAGCTGAAATATCTAATACAAGTTCTCAAGATAGTCAAAGTAGTGGTCAATGTAGTCAAGATCCTCTTGGACAACCAATACTGGAAAATGAAGTAGCGATTGCTATGCATGAAGTCGAAATTGCAATGCAACAAGCACACGAGGAGAATATTACATTCGAAAAGTTAGAAGAACAACTAAATGTTAAACAGAAAGAAATATATGTACAAGTGAGAGAACAGATAGAACATGGTTTGTTGCATGAAAAAAAAGAATGAGTGTGTGTTAGACCTGTCAGCCCTTTGGCAGTTCCCTCCTCATTTTAAATTTTTGTTCCCTCTCCCTCCTCATTTTTTTTCTGTCCACTAACATCTTTTTGGGTGCTGATGTAGAGGCTCTGGGCGCCTCATCCTCAAACCTGAGGGAGAGGCGCAAGGTGCTTCACTGAAGAGACAGATAGAGGAAGGGTAGAGTTACAAAATGGTGGTTCCAACTGTCACCTCAGCACCTGGGCCATGACTGCCATGAGAGGTTCCGGAACCTTCTGGGCCCCTCTGGCCAGTCAGGCCCCAGGTCATAAATAGACGTGACAGGCGGGCGGCCATTTTAGGATAGAGTGCACTGCGTGGTAATCAGGAGTAAGGCACCTGTGTGAGGAGGTGGTTGTGCTTGTAAGGAAACGGACAGGTCTAAGGGTCTGCACAGATTTCCAAACCTGATGACATCACCCCTAACCTTGTGACCGGTCCCTGAACGCCGTCAGAGATCTGGTGGAACAGCGTTATCCTGGGGTTTCACCGGTTTCCAGAATCCTTGAAGGAGGTCCAGGATCACTGTCTGTGACCAGCCCCCCTCCCTCATCCCTTCTTGGCCGGAGGTGTGGAATTCAACTGGCTGCGGCGATTACCCCTCGTCCCTAGCTGAAGAGGCGATGTCCACCCCCAGGAAATAAGAGAGCTCTGGAATCCAAACAAGCTGCACCGGAGAATTCCTGGCACCCTTAATTTGCCCCCCCCCCCCTATCTCTCTCCACGAGTCCCTACCTGAAACGATCACCGTCGCCACCCAGAGATTGGAGGATTCCTGTTGTCCTCTGGAGGTGGCTCGCTGCTGGCGAGAGCTTTGTGGAGAGGCTTCATAAAGGGGGCTAGTGAGCAAGCGACGCCGCTGTCCGGGTGAGGAGAATCGTCTGAAGGAAGAGAGGGACGTGACAGGCTTGGAGGCCGTCGTCCTCGTATCACGTGAGAGGGGCCGAAGCGCCGCCCCTCTCTGTGGCCGGTAGCCGAGGAAGGCCGCGCCCCCGCAAGACACGCTGTTTCCTGAGGCGGCGGCCGTATCCTGCAACAGAAACCGGGTCAATCCGAGTCTGCCCGGCTGGCCAAGTCCGCGGGGGAGTGAGGCCCGCGGCTGTGGGGAGCATCAGAGTAAGGCGGACAACAACGGAGGGGACCCTCCCGAAGGGTAATCTTTGGGGGAAGCGCTTCGGTGGGGGTGTCTAGCTTTTCGCCCTCCTACCCGGTGTCAAGATTTCCTTTCTGGCGCTGTGAGTCCAGGCACACCCGATGACAGAGTCATTCAGCTCCGGTTCATGCTGAACCGCTCGTCAGAAGACCACCGTGATAACACAGTAAGCGGGGCATAAGAAGGAGGGGGAGAGAGCCCCCAGAGGGCACCAGAGAGTACGCAGTTGCGGGCAGGTGTTGTCTTGTTGTACCCTAGTGACAGTCTCTGAGGAACACAAGTTCTAGACGAATAGTGCGGGTAAATTGACTTAATTATACACAAGACTGACATCCGGGGGATACAGATCACCAGCATAGTGTTGAGAAGAGCAGTCTCCACACCAGTAACCGCCTAAGTTCAAGTACAATGTTAAAATGTAATGGCTTATTTGCTAGGTAGTAAGTAGACTACATGTAGACTGTTTAGAGGTAACCAATTAATTGCCAGCAGCAGTGAATATCCAACTTAGCACCTAAAAGGAAGAGATTGATTAGTGTTGACAGTATAAGAGTCAGGAAGTATAGCCGGGAGGGAAACCCTCTGACCGAATGATTCCGGTGGGACTAAATGCTCTTCTGAAATTGTAGAAATTATAAATGTGGTTCGGAGCACTCCCTGTAGGAATTTAACCTAGGTCTTCTGCCTCGAGGCGGGAGGAGACGCTCAGAGGGTGTTTAACCCCTTCAGTGCCCATGACGAGATAGTCTTGTCATGGAGCGCGGTTGCGCTGTGCCCATGACGAGACTATCTCGTCATGAACCCCGCCCGCTAATGAAACGCCCGGCACAGGGCGTGGAAAGGGCGGGGCACAGAAGGGGTTAAGTAACTGCTGAACAAAAAGTAACGTTGGAATGGTGTTGTCAATTTAAATGCAAATGTAATGTTTTCCTCTGTTATGTGAAACTGAGTAACCCCGTTAAAGAAGGAAAGTTGAAGACTTCTAGTAAACTTTAAAATTTAATCGGTGTAGTGTCCTTTTTAAGTGGTGTTGCGCTAGGTTGTGAGCTGGATGTGATGCAAGCACGAAATGCCATGTTGAGATGAAAGCCTATTGACCGGAGCCAAGCTACCTATAGGACGTTAGGTCCAACAAGTTGGTGCTCAGCGGTGGGATCCTGAATCTGTGCTTGCATCCACTCAGTAGCAGTTTGGCGCGCGCCACAACCTACACCTGATTGTTTTTTTACTGGAGTTTTCTCCAGGTTGCCTCCCTAATTGGAAATTTTTGTTTTTAAAATTGTCCTATCTGGTGGAGTACTTCCCTTTTAGAGGAAAGTTCCCCTGTTGTAAACTGTTCTGCAGGGTCGGGCCCCCCCTGGTAGGATAGAGTTTGAGTTGGGTACGCTGGAAGAATATACGGTAACTCAACTAAAAGAATTCTGCCAGGAGAGGGAAGTGTTTTTCAAGCAGGGAGCAAGGAATATAGAACTCCAAACTAGCTTGAGAGCCTGGGTCATGGCCCACCCAAGCGGGAAACGGGAGGAGGGACCAGAACTGGACACCACAGAGGAACCAGAATTACTTTTCCCCCCTGAGAGTGGACACATGGATGCAGGACCTAGTGCCCCTTCAAGAGCAGGTAGTAGCGCCTCGGGGGGAAGCCTGTCATCAGCTGACTTAGTTGACAGGAGGGAGGAGAGGCAGTTTAAAATGGAACTGGCCCATTTGGAGAAAGAGAGGGAGGAGAGGAGGTTCCTCCATGAGCTCCATTTAAAGGAATTGGAACTCTAAGCCCTACAGTTGGGAACCCCCAGCGGTCCCATTGGTGGCAGCGTACCTAGAGAGATCCCCAGGGAGCCCAGGCCCTACCTGCCAGAAGATGTAGTCGCCAGCTATGGTGTCGGGGATGACATCGTTAAATGTCTGGCTGCCTATGAGGTCTCCTTAAGAGCCCATGGGGTCCCCGAAGCTCAGTGGTGGGGTGGTCTATATAGGTACATGCCTCCGGTGGGGAGGGATGCCTTGTTAGCTTTGGAACAGCAAGATCAGACCAAGTACCCCGTCATGAAGGTCGCCCTAGTCAGGAAATTTGGGTTGACCCCTGAAAAATTCAGGCAGAGGTTTCGGGGCAGTCAAAAGTTGGCCACCCAGAATTGGGTAGACTTCTTGGACTATGCCAAAAAGGCCTTAGAGGGCTGGGTACAGGGCAGTGAGGTAAAGGACTACGAGGGGTTGTATAACCTGATTTTAAAGGAGCACCTCCTCGAGAAAATTTTACCGGAGCTGCGTCAGCACCTGGTGGACAGCAAGCTTACTAATCCTAGGAAGCTTGCAGAGGTGGCGGATATCTGGGCAAGTACCCGGATATCCTCAAAAGGGACTGGAGGGAATTTCCAGGGGGCTGGACAGGGCGCCCCCCAGAAGAAAGAGGGGGGAGACAAAAAGAAGGAGTTCTCCAAAGGCCCCCAAAAGAGTTCACAAGGGAAGGGAGTAGGATTCCCTCCTAAGGTTGGCCCCCACAAACCCACATATCCTGACCGTGGTCAGCAGCCTAGGGTTGTCCGATGTTATGAGTGTGGTGAGATTGGGCACTATAAGGGGGATGCCAAGTGTCCCAAGAGACCACACCCTCCCATAGGAGGAAAGACCCCTGGGTTGGTGAGTGTAGTGCTTGGGGAGGAGTTGCCCCTAGATAGGGGAGGTGAGTGGGCAGGGCTAACCTTAGTGTCCTTAGGGGATTGTGAGATGGTTCCTAAGACCCAGGTGCCCTCGAATACTACTAAGTACAGGCAATGGGTCACCATCAATGCCCAGAGGGTGGAGGCTCTGAGGGACACAGGAGCCAGCATGACTATGGTAAAGAGTCAGCTGGTGTCCCCAGAGCAGGTGATTCCCAATGTAGTCCACCCGGTTGTGATGGCTGACAACCGAGAGGGTCACTATCCGGTGGCCCAGGTTCCCTTTGAGTGGGGAGGGGTTGCGGGTCCTCTACGAGTTGCGATAAGCCCTGCCAAGCCGGTCGACTGCCTGTTGGGAAATGACCTTGAACACTCGACGTGGAAGGAGGTCGAGTTCAGGGCCTACATGGAGATGTTGGGGACCCCTGAGTGGACGTGTGCCAACACCCGGTCCGTGACTGCCCAAAGAGGGAGTTCACAGAGGTTGGAGCCTGGGACAAAGGCCCAACCAGCTGCCGGAATGGGTAAACGGGGACGGGGGAAGCCTGCCCCGGCATCGGAACCTCCGAAGGTGGATGGGGCGACTGGTGTGGTCCCGGAGTCTACGGAGGGGGATGTAACTTCGCTGGAGGGCTTACCTATTTTATTTATTTTTATTTATTTTATAACACTTGTAAGGCGCACAGCTACCCACAAAGGGTTTCCCGGCGCCGGACCAGCGAATCGCACAAACCAACTGGATGGAAAACAATTAAAGCACTTATTTGTCGAACAACCAGGTTTTTACACTTTTTCTAAAAGTCATGAAGTTTTCCTCCTTGCGTATATGAATGGGTAAAGTGTTCCACAGAGTTGGGCCCAAATAGGAAAATGATCTTCCGCCTATTCTAGCCCGTTTGAACCTTGGTACCACAAAATTCGCAGCAGTACCAGAACGGAGGCTGCGATTGGGGAGGTAGGGTTTAACAAGGTCCTGTAGATATTTAGGGGCAGTTCCAGCTTTGATTTTAAATAGGTAGGTCAGGGTTTTGAAACGGATCCGGTTTTCGACCCTCAGCCAATGCAGGTCCCTAAGATGTTTGGTGATCCTAACGGATCTAGGGATTCTGCAAAGCAGTCTGGCAGCAGCGTTTTGCACCAATTGCAGACGTCTTATTACCGCTTTGTTTGAGCCCAGATACAAGATGTTTCCGTAATCAAGCCGAGATGTCACTAAGGCATTGACTACGGTCTTCTGGGTGGTAGGAGGTAACATCCAGGCAATTTTGCGAAGCCATTTAAGAATGGCAAAACATGTGCCTGCCACTCTGTTGGCTTGCTGAGTCATAGATAAACTATCATCTATGATGACCCCAAGGTTTCTAACCTGAGAGGCTGGAGGTGGAAGTTTACCAAATGATGATGGCCAATGGGGATCACTCCAGAGATCTTTACTGTTTCCTAAAAGGAGGACCTCTGTTTTCTCCCCATTTAATTTAAGTTGGTTAGCTGACATCCAGTTAAATATTTCCTGAAGGCCTATTTTCAATGCAGATGGAGCAGATGAGTCAGATTTAGAAAGTGAGAACAGAATTTGAGAGTCATCTGCATAAGTCATTAAAGTAAGACCAAAATTTTCTGCAAGGTTGGCTAATGGACGTAGGTACAAATTAAAAAACAAAGGGCTCAGGATCGATCCCTGTGGCACACCATGAGGAGAGTGGAATATCTCAGAGCATGCCTCCGAGGAGGAGATCTGGAAAGTGCGGAGGGATAAGTATGATCTAATCCACTCCAGTGCCTTGCCTTCGACACCATTCTCCCCCAACCTGTCAAGCAGTATGGAGTGAGAAATGGTGTCGAAGGCCGCACTTAAGTCCAACAAGACCAATGCTACCGTTTGGCCGTCATCCATGAGCTCCCTGATTTTTTCTGTGACCCCAAGTAGGGCCGTCTCGGTGGAATAACCACTCCTAAATCCAGATTGGGACGAGTGAAGAAGCTCGTTATTTTCCACATAGAATGAGAGTGCTTTGTGGATGTGCCTCTCAAAAATTTTTGAGAAGGCAGGCAGTAATGAAATAGGGCGGTAATTGGCCAATATCATAGGGTCTGCGGCCGGCTTTTTAAGTAGAGGACTGACCATAGCATGTTTCCATAGAGCAGGAACTCTGGCCTGCTCAATGGAGGCGTTCAATATCTCAGCTATGGAGATCATAGAGATCAGAGAGGGGCCGAAGCGCCGCCCCTCTCTGTTGCCGGTAGCCGAGGAAGGCCGCGCCCCCGCAAGACACGCTGTTTCCTGAGGTGGCGGCCGTATCCTGCAACAGAAACCGGGTCAATCCGAGTCTGCGCGGCTGGCCAAGTCCGCGGGGGAGTGAGGCCCGCGGCTGTGGGGAGCATCAGAGTAAGGCGGACAACAACGGAGGGGACCCTCCCGAAGGGTAATCTTTGGGGGAAGCGCTTCGGTGGGGGTGTCTAGCTTTTCGCTCTCCTACCCGGTGACAAGATTTCCTTTCTGGCGCTGTGAGTCCAGGCACACCCGATGACAGAGTCATTCAGCTCCGGTTCATGCTGAACCGCTCGTCAGAAGACCACCGTGATTACACAGTAAGCGGGGCATAAGAAGGAGGGGGAGAGAGCTCCCGGAGGGCACCGGAGAGTACGCAGTTGCGGGCAGGCGTTGTCTTGTTGTACCCTAGTGACAGTCTCTGAGGAACCCAAGTTCTAGACGAATAGTGCGGGTAAATTGACTTAATTATACACGAGACTGACATCCGGGGGATACAGATCACCAGCATAGTGTTGAGAAGAGCAGTCTCCACACCAGTAACCGCCTAAGTTCAAGTACAATGTTAAAATGTAATGGCTTATTTGCTAGGTAGTAAGTAGACTACATGTAGACTGTTTAGAGGTAACCAATTAATTGCCAGCAGCAGTGAATATCCAACTTAGCACCTAAAAGGAAGAGATTGATTAGTGTTGACAGTATAAGAGTCAGGAAGTATAGCCGGGAGGGAAACCCTCTGACCGAATGATTCCGGTGGGACTAAATGCTCTTCTGAAATTGTAGAAATTTTAAATGTGGTTCGGAGCACTCCCTGTGGGAATTTAACCTAGGTCTTCTGCCTCGAGGCGGGAGGAGAAGCTCAGAGGGTGTTTAAGTAACTGCTGAACAAAAAGTAACGTTGGAATGGTATTGTCAATTTAAATGCAAATGTAATGTTTTCCTCTGTTAGGTTAAACTGAGTAACCCCGTTAAAAAAGGAAAGTTGAAGACTTCTAGTAAACTTTAAAATGTAATCGGTGTAGTGTCCTTTTTAAGTGGTGTTGCGCTAGGTTGTGAGCTGGATGTGATGCAAGCACGAAATGCCATGTTGAGATGAAAGCCTATTGAGCGGAGCCAAGCTACCTATAGGACGTTAGGTCCAACAGTGTGTTCATCTTTTAAACCTCTTCTGATGTACATTAGTGGTCCAGCTGCGACAGGTAAAAGTTTTTAAATTAAAGTTTTGACCAATTATCTTCAAAAAACTACTGGTTCACATTTATGTTCTGTGGTAACAGCTCCAACTGGATTAGCTGCACACAATGTTAAAGGAGTTACTTTGCATAGATTACTGATGTTACCAGTTGAGCATGATAGTAAATTACAATATCAGAAGGTGTCAGTAGAAGCTTCTCATGAAGTGTCAAGAGTGCTGAAGAAAATGAAACTATTAATTATTGATGAGGTGAGCAAGGTCTCAAACTTAATGGTTGCTTTTGTACACTTAAGATTGCAACAGGTATTAAAAACAGATTATGACGTTCTCTTTGGAGGAAAACATTTAATTGTATTTGGAGATCTGCTATAACTAACATCTGTAAAAGGAGAACCAGTGTTTCAAACTCTTCTACATGAAGACACAAAGAAATCTCTGGGAAGTATTGGAAATGTGAATCTGTGGTTAAATTTTGAATATAAAGAACTCGCTCAGAATATGCGACAAGCAAGAGATGAAGATTATGGAAATATTCTAAAAGATGTAAGAATTGGTGTTCTAAGCAAACATGGTACAGAAGTTTTTCAAAGTCGTCTACAAAAGAACTTGTTTACAAATGAAAACACACCAGCAGAAGTAATGAACAAGAAAATGAAAGGAAAAAAGTCTATAGTTTGCTTAATGCCTCCAGTGGAAGAGTGTTATACATTTAATAGAGAGCTTATGAAATTGGAAAATGAAGAAATAGTTCACATTGAAGCTATTGATACAATCAAGCATCAAGGAATAACAATTCTTCTTTCAGAAAAACTACAGACTAAATTGGATTCTTTGGAAAAGTCTGTATCAAAAACTGCTGGCTTAGAAAAAAATGTAGATGTATGTTTAAACTGTCGGGTAATTTTGAGGCGTAATCTGAATGTAGAAGAAGGTTTAGTGAATGGACCAATGGGGAAAATTGTTGATTTTGTGAAATACTAAAATAGAAATGGAATTGAATTCTTGAAAGTTAAATTTGATCTGATTACAGAGGTAAGACAGATTGCGCGTTGTGCTGTACGTTTTTTGCTTGTAAAAGACTTGTATGTTCGAAGAAAACAGTTTCCCTTCTGTCTAGCATATGCAATAACTATTCATAAATCTCAAGGCTTAAGTGTAGATAATGCTTTGATAAATGTAGGAAGAACTGTGTTTAAATAGGGAATGGTATATGTTGCATTATCTCGAGTTAGAACGTTGTCTGGTTTGTATTTAATTGATTTTAGTGAGAACAAGGTTAGTGCTGATGTTAATTGTGTAAGAGAATATAATCATTTGAGAAGGATTTATGATACAAGTTTAGGTGAATATCCTATTTATGAGAAACGTGTTGTGTGTTCAAAACACAAACATGGTGAAGAATCAACTATGGTTGGAAAGCAGAAACAAAATCAAGAGAAAAGATACGATGTAAAGAAGCAGAAAATACAAGCAAGTGTTGATGTTGTCGGATTCCAATAAGAAAATGCTTCGCTGTCAACTGCTATGGTAACGTTATTCTAAACATTATATTTTATCTTGAAGATGTTTATGGTGAAATTATGGAAAGTCAGGAAAAAAGATTATGTTCAGCACTTTATACTTTATTTCAAGAATTGAGAACTGATAGAAGTAAGATCCATTCTGCTTCTGGTATTCACCAACTGTTGGATACATGTACTGGATCTTTAACGTCCAGTGCTAATATACAACAAGATGCACAAGCATTTTTGGTAGTTATGTTTGAAGTACTAGAAGATGAAGGAATTCAGATTGAGAGTTTATTTGGACTCAGTTACAAATGGGAACATAAATGTGAACAATGTTCGTTAACTTCAAGCACTATAGTTGACAGAGAACAATTTCTATATTTGACAATACCTGACTGCAAATCTGTACCATTTTCCAAATTACTAAAAGAAGCAGATCACAAGATGATCTGTCCTCGTTGTAAATCAACAATGCTATCTACATTATGCCTACAAAGATATGGAAAATATTTGATTATAATGCTACAATGCTGTATACCAAATGTAAGAAAAGTGGAAACCAAAATTAAAAATGTTGCTGCTAGTCAAGTATCTATTTCTGGAAGAACTTTTGTAACAGTTGCTATTGTTTTCCATGCTGGAAATAAAACCGAGATTGCCTTATGAATTACCCAACTCATACTTGATATTTCTGAAACAAAGATTTTAGATACACCATTCGGCATCATGGGAAGGTGTAAAAATACTTTAAGCAATTCATACTGGATGCTTTCAAAGCAAAATATTTTATACATTATTTGATGTATTGGGAAAATGTTCACAGAAACTACGAAGTAAAGGTAAGATTTGAAGATTGGAAATAGTATTGGATGTCTTATTTGTGTTGATTTTGTATTATATTTGTGAGAATTAGGGATTTGTTTTTTTTTACCAATCTAGTTGATTGTTTTTTTTCCCTGCTTTTTATGATGAAACTACTCTGACATCACTGTGAATAGTGAAGTTAAGTAGTAGCTGATGACAGTAAAAAAAGGGAGAAAAATTGTTTTCTGAATCTTAAATTATTTTGTATTATTTAAAAACTCCCTGTAATTTGTGAAATATATTACATTACATAGTAGTTTTGCAGTTTGTTTTATGTAGTTGAAAAGTTAGAAAAAACAGTAGTAATGACAAATAGCACAATAGTAGTTCGATATTTTAAAAACCTTTGAAATTCACTGAAAAAACCATAGGTTTTATGACGTAATAGTTAGAAATTTGAATTTAAGAAACCTTAGAAATTCACTGAAAAAACCATAGGTTTCAGGGACGTTATAGTTAGAAATTAGCATTTAAAAAACCTTAGAAATTCACTGAAAAAAACATAGGTTTCAGAGACGTTATAGTTAGTTGGACATTTGACTCATATAAAACCAGAGAAATTCGCCTGTTATAGTTAGTTGAGCTAACTATAACTTGCGCGCTCGCAATGCACTGCTGATGACATCACATATTACATCCCTCATAACATGGTCAGTGACATCACTCGTGACATTACTGATGACATCTCAAATGACTTCGCTGATGACATCACTGGTAACATCATCCACGTAATAGTCTGACACACCTCTTCACACTCTAAAATACAGACTACCATTTTCGAAACCATAGCCACACCAATACCAGGTACTAGATACCCATCCACTGATACCTATCTATATATTGTGAGCCGGACATACACTGATACAGTCACTCATACATGCTGTCACTCATCATTACATCAGTATAATATCCACTCATACACCTATACATACATTCACACAGTGCTACTGATCCATAGAGGTACTCAAACATCTACTCAGTCATACCAAAAATCAATTACACACCCATGTACTCACCTATGCAGATATATACACACCACATGACTTATTTATACACACACCACTTCCCTTATTTATATAGATACTATCGCATACTTACTCTCTTATACAATCACTAATACAAGTACACATTTGTGTATGTATACACTCTTGCAATCACTCTCTCTCACGGATAGTCAATTATACACCCCAAAACATATACTGTCTAAAAACATATGCAGTTACTCACATATATACAACTGAGACATCAATTAACAAATCAACACACCTGTACACACAGTTAGCTACCCATACAGCCCTTCCGAGATGCAGTTTTGAATATATAAAACCAGTGAAACAGCTATTCAGACATGTATGCACAGTCAGACACCTCCCACCCACCCAGATAGACACTCAGACACCCATACAGATACTCATACAAACAATCAATAATCCATATAGACACTGATGTAGCTCCTCACCAACCCATGCACCTGCTTACACACCAACTGACAGACTACTAGAGACATTCACACAGTTAGTCACTAATCCATGCATTCAGTAACATACGTTCAATCAGTGACTTATAGAGTCAGTCATGCATCTATTAAATAATCCATTCAGGCACTTATAAATCGACTCATTCTTCAATAGATCTTGGCATAGATATATAAGAAATATATTTACAGTTTACAGAAAAACACATTCACTGGATGGTGTCATCAGTGATGTCATTTGAGATGTCATCAGTGATGTCATGAGTGATGTCACTGACCATGTCATGAGTGATGTAATATGTGACATCATCAGCAGTGCATTGCGAGCGCGCGAGTTATAGTTAGCTCAACTAACTATAACAGGCGAATTTCTCTGGTTTTATATGAGTCAAATGTCCAACTAACTATAACGTCTCTGAAACCTATGTTTTTTTCAGTAAATTTCGAAGGTTTGTTAAATGCTAATTTCTAACTATAACGTCCCTGAAACCTATGTTTTTTCAGTGAATATATATATATATATATATATGTATATATATATTCACTTAAAAAACCATGGGTTTCACACATGTTATAGTTAGCTGGACATTTCACTCGTAAAAAACCAATGAAATTCCCCCGTTATAGTTAGTTCAGATAACTATAACTCGCGCGCCCGCAATCCACTGCTCATGACGTCACATATTACATCACTCATGACATGGTCAGTGGCATCACTCATGACATCACTGATGACATCATCCTTGTGATAGAGTGGCGGTCGCGCGAGTTATAGTTATCTGAACTAACTATAACGGGGGAATTTCATTGGTTTTTTACGAGTGAAATTTAAGTGAATTTGCAAGGTTTTTTAAATGCTAATTCCTAACTATAACGTGTGTGAAACCTATTGTTTTTTTAAGTGACTTTGTAAGGTTTTTTAAATGCTAAGTTATGTATGTTTTATTATATATATATATATATATATATTTTTTTTTAAGGGTTTTCACCGTGCGCGCACTGTGCGCGCACCCCGCGATTTTTTGAAAAAAAAACTAAAATGTTTTTTTCACCCTTCGGGGTCCTTCAGGGACCCCCTGACAAAGACTAGGGGGTCAGGAACTCTCTACCCTGCCCCCTTTTCACGTTCTCCACCTTTCTTTTTCACTGTCAGACACAAAACACACAAAATGGCGGCCGACACTTCCTGATTCCGACCGATTCGAACGTTGACTGACATGTAACCACCAATCAGAATTACGCTCGTGCACGTTAAGGTGCGCGCACCGTCCACGCTCGGTGCATGCACGGTGCGCGCCTATAGATATTTATGTACTTTTAACTGCAATTTTCTCAGGAACTACTGAACAGATTGACTCCATATATGCAAAAGGCACATCCCTGACCTGAGGACTACCTCTTTGCCAAATTTCAAGTAATTCTGTTCAGCCGTTCGGGCTGTACCTTCGACTAAAGGTCCTATGGGAAAATGCATGGGGAAAATGCATTTTGGAACCCCCCTTTTTTATCAGCCCCCGCTTGACGAATCACCCTGAGACTTTCAGGGTAAGAGCTGAGCGGAGCGCCCCATTCGTTTTGAAAATTTCGCGAGGATTCGTCGACCTGCGCCAAAGTTATTCAAAATAGAATTTTCAGATTTCCTATGGAAACACGGTCCTAACTATAACTATCTACTGGCGACCGCCAGTAGATAATATATCTATATATATATATATATATTAGAACCCATGTCAAAATATGTGGATTTTTTTCTACATGAATTTGTAGAAACTCTACCATCGTACATACGCGACACTGGTAATTTTTTATCAAAAATTCAAGGAATCAAATGGAAACAGGAGTATGTTCTGATTGTTATGGATATATGTTCCCTATATACTAGCATACATCATTCGGATGGAATAACAGCAGTTGAATATTTTCTATCCAAACGTAACATGGAATTTTATCACCACAATGTAATGTTGTTGAAAATGATCGAAATATGCTTGCATAACAACTACTTTTTATTCAACAAAGAAGTGTATCAGCAGTTAAGTGGGGTGGCGATGGGGGGCGTGCTTCTCTCCCAGCTAAGCTTGTCTCCACGTTGGTTGGTGGGAGGAGCACGTCCTCAGAACCACCCACGGGATACTGTATGATGCACATGTTAAACATTGGTGCCGTTTCATTGATGATGTTTGTGTTATATGGGAAGGGTAAATGGAATCAGCATATCAGTTTATCAATGAGATCAACATCAATGACTTGAACTTGCATTTTTCTGCTACAGTCAGTAATGAATCTGTGCAATTTCTGGATGTAGAAATTTATATCAAACAAGACACAATCCACACTAAATTGCACAGAAAAAGTGCTGCAGGTAATGCAGTACTTCATGCTAGCAGTTTGCACCCTAACCATTTAATAAAAAGCATCCCCTATGGGGAGTTTTTAAGAATAAAGCGTATCTGTAGTTCTGAAAATGATCGTACACTCTGTCAAAATGAAGCATTCCAAAGATTTATGAGACGAGGGTATAAGGCTAAAGATTTAACATTAGCTATGGGCAAAGCCAATGGTCAAACACAAGAAGATGGATCTCTAGACAGTTTGAATGCCAATACCCTTAATATGTACAATTCCGAACAAACTAGAGGTGACAATATGGTTAGACTCATTACCACATTTAGCTGCCAGGATAAACAATTCAGGAAAATAATATACAAAAATTGGCCCATTATCAAAACTGATTTGACTATGTCGCTAATGGTGCCTGATCCACCTGTTCTCACATTTAGACGTGCACCCTCTATGAGAGATGCACTAGTGAGAACTAGTCCTGAAGTTACTATTTCTTCTAACTGGCTTAGTAAAAGAACAGGCTTTTTCAAATGTAGCTCGTGCCGAGCTTGTAAGTTTGGGAAAAATACTCACGAAATTATTACAGCATTTGAGTCTAAACCTTTGAAAATCAAAACTCTGCTAACCTGCCGGACAGAGTATGCTGTCTACGTGTTGGAATGTTCCTGCAAATTAAAATACGTAGGCAGTACCTAACTTCAAGTTTATAATCGCATATTACAACATTTACGAGCCATTGTGAATTCTGACCCTAGCTACCCAGTGGCCAGACATTTTAAATATGTACATAAAAATGATCTTAAAGATCTGAGTTACTATGTAATTGATTCGTGGAGAGGTGTGGCTCACTGGTTAGAGGCGGCAGACCCGTAAGCAGAGAATTGGCCAGGGACCAGGGTTCAATTCCCGACGCGGCAGGGTCGTGGACCAGGGTCAAAACGGACTTGATAATTCTCGCCTCGGTACCTACTCTAACCAGGAACACACTCGGCAACTCTGGGCATTAAGCTTGCCTCATCTCTACAACGGCCCCCCACAGACGCCGGGGATGCCTGGTTTCACCTTGAAGATACCCAGAAAGGGACCATCTCACAGGGATAGCCAGGACGGGTTCCCCAGCGGTCTACAGCGCCGGGACGCCCCGTTGCTGGGGCAGCTGTGCGCTTTACAAGTCTACAACATTTACATTTTTTACATTCTGTGCCAAGATCACTAAGAGGGGGCAATAAGGAGAAAAAGCTTAGGCAGTTGGAGTCTCATTATATACTCACACTTGATACGAAAATGCCCAACGGTCTAAACACAGGGGAGGACCTACACAATTTTTTATACGTTTTTATAAATTATGATATATAATTGTGTATTTTGACATTTCCCCTGCAGCCTAAATATCTATTGTGTATTGACCTGAATTTGGTTTGTCCAGTAATTCGACTCTGATATGTTGCTTCATGTTCTTATTCCCAATTTTTGTCGTGTTTTAGCTAGGTTTTACTACTGGTTTTATCTGGATTTTCTGGCTTTTACCTGTGGTTTTACTTGGCTTTTACTGGGCATGGTTGGGGGTAGCTTTGTGAGCAATTTTAGAGTTTCTTCCTTTTTTTATACAACTAGTCTTATCCTATTTTTTGGATTTTATTTTCCACACCATTTTGCTATGTATTTCATTATTTCAATGTCATATTGATGCACTTGCACTTTATCTTGACATTTTCTGTGATCATCATATAACTCTGACAACAATAATGAGTGATACATATGTGATGATTGGCAGTGATATTCATTCTAGCGTAGTCCTTGCACTATAAGCTTGATATCCACTCATCTTGATGCACTTGCACTTTATTTTTTATATTATCTATATTCATTATTTAAACTCTGATATTTATTATGAGTTTTAAATTGTGATGATTGGCTATGATATGTACTTTAGCGTACTCTCTGCACTTTATGCTTGATATATAAAGTAAGTTAATTATTTGCACTTACATAATTTTTATGATTCAATGTGAAAGCATCTTCACGGCATTCTTTTTTCAAAATTGATTCATCAGCTATTATTATTATAAAAAACTGTTTGTTTATGTGACAATGAAACCATGATTTTATGTGTTGACAATTTTCACAAAATATTCGCATTTATTGCGTTGTCCTATTTTACAAACTTTGACTATGATTGTATTTTATATAACCGCAGTATTTTTTCTATTTCTCTGAAATGTAGAAAAAAATGTCTTACCAGTTTTTTTCACCAACAAGAGTATTTAATGTGGATTGGCCCTTTGGGCGTCATGTGATCAAGACAGCGTCCTGCTGTCGAAACGCGTCATGCTGGGCACTTGCTGTATGAGAATGTAGCTGATTAAGGATGCAATAAATCTGCACTGAAAACGCACGCTGTGGTCCGTACCTGTTTGTAGCTGAAAAGAAGCGAGTCAAGAACGCTAATCTTCATATATATATATATATATACACACACATATACATACATACATATATATATATATACACACACACGGAACTTTCTATTTTTCTATTATGCTATTGTGTGCCTGCTTAAATATATGTTTTTATATATTTAAAGTATATATGTATACACACACACACATTTTTAATAATGATTACAACTATTTATTTGTATTTTACATAAATTATATATAATACTATAAATATGTATATTTCAATTTATCTTACCTTTCATTTCCGATATTGTGTTCCACAATCCTGTTTTTATATTTTGGTAGTTTCAATACTAAGTTTTATATTATATTTTTCAGTAACGCTCTTTCTTATAGGGACTCTATCTAACTGCAGATTCCTCACCTTTTGAATATTCCTCAGGGGTCTCACTAGATCCAGAATCTTTTGAGGAGTGCCTGTGTGAGTCAGTGGGTGGCACAATGAGGCTCCTCATTGATGCAATTCCGCTGAATAATTGACTGGCGGGGCTCACGCCAGTTGCTTTCAAGGCTGTCCACGCCCCCGGATTTAGAGCAAATTATCTTCGAGTATTGTGCAGAGTTCTAAACTTGTGATCTTATTAATAGATAAAGCCCAGTTCACAGAACTGGGAGGATAGAAGCGTCAGGAAGGAATCTATAGTTAGTCTCTAGACCTTTTAAAATATGCATCGCTACCAGGGATTTAAACTATGAGGACTGGTCCAGTAACCACAAGAATGCCCTAGGAGTTGAAAGGTACCCTTAACCTGAGCCTAAAGCAAAGACTTGCAGCGTGAGAGACAAAACAAACAACTGAACGGCAGATAACCTGGTCCTGAGGGGGGTCAATCTGGTGTGTGCAGCAGCAAACCACAAATTTGAACCATTAACCGGTGTATACAGTTTTTTGTTACGGACACCTGCCTGCCAAGATGAAATCCACCACACAATTTTAGAGGCCCGAGTGAGGAACCCTGACCTGTTGCTGTGACAGCAGGTTTGCCTGGAGGGTTGCCTGATTGGAGGACAGATGATCCAGCCGGGGAAATCTCCATATTATACTCTCTGTGCCCAATCTGGGGCCCTTAAAATTAATTGGGCCCGGTCAGTCCTGATTGTCTTCAGAACTAAAAGCATAAGAGGTATCGGTAGAAATGCGTACAGGAGTCCCGAGTTCTAGTCGGACCCTGTCTCCAAGGAGAGACGCTTTGGTAACTCGAGTGCACAGAACTGCTGACATTGTGGGTTGCCTGAGGTGGCAAATAGATCAAGCCAAGGTGCTCCTCATTCATGGAAGAGACCTTGCACTGCTTGCCATTCGAGATCCACTAGGCGTCTCCAGTTGAGTTTGCCAGCCCTGGCATCTAAAGATCCTGCCACTATAGTTCACCACCAGGAAGTGGTTGTTGGTCCAGCCATTGCCAGAGGTGCAGTGCCTCCTAGCAGAAGGTCCGGGACCTCACTCTGCCCAATTTGTTGCAATACCACATTAAGGTGGTGTCCTTTAGCACCTGAACCAGACTTACAGAAATAACTGATTTCTAGAGTAGTGGTTATCGTGCATGTTCAGAGTTAAAAAGAAAGTGTCTCACTATTGAGCAAGTCAACTCGTACTGTTAATAGCGGAAGAACTGAGTAATTGGTTTTTGAGATAAAACATCTTGTCAAAAGACAAAGCAGGAAAAGACAATTCGCCTTGTCTACCGGACGCGTACAGCATTTGGCAGACCTTCTTTTCTTTTAGGTCAAAAGGTCTTGTGTGACTCCGGTTCAGCCTGACGCATGTGAAATGTGAAGAGAGCAGGTTATTTTTTGTTTTGAATAAGCAAGCAAATTCAGCAAAGAATAAATCGTAAAGATTTCATCATTAAAGAACTAAGAATAGTTATCTTTCTAAATGGAATAGAAAGACCTACACATTAAAGAGAAGAGAAGAAACTTACCTGACAACGGTACGGAGGCAAATCGAAGGAACAGCTGATCCAGTCTCTAATTCCACCTTCAGTCATTCAAGTACTTCCTCTGGAAGTAAAAGACATAGAATTGTTAATAATGATGCTTACATAAAGTGAAGATCAATTAAGAAGAAGTGTTACATTAAAGACAACAACAAAATATAGAAGAGGAGTTTTAGCCAAGAATATTTTGGGTATGAATGAGTAGCAGTTCTAATAAATCAAATTATTATGACATATTTTTGTGTTAAGAAAATATTTTTACATATAAGCTTAGACTTGTTATTGTTTACAGTTTTCAGACACTACTCAAAAAAGGCCCAGGACATTATCCAACTGTCAGAAGGTGGTAATGCATATGCAAGGCCCCTAGGAGTGAAAACCACAGTTTTTGGCTGTCTCTTCTTTTTCCCCATGCCTTTACCCCCACTGGAACATATCTGCAGGAAGTAGTTGTAGAACCTGTGCTGAGTTGTTCTGAGAGGGGTATCGGGAAATTAGCAT
The DNA here is from genome assembly GCF_964204655.1 of Triturus cristatus. NCBI lineage: Eukaryota > Metazoa > Chordata > Amphibia > Caudata > Salamandridae > Triturus > Triturus cristatus. The sequence continues at coordinate 1,136,185,227 of NC_140594.1, read as the reverse complement.
TGGTCTGCTCCTGTGTAATTCAGAACAATCGAAGTATCCTGAAATTTTCCCTTGATGTTGAGCTCACTTAGACTTCAGGTCCCATTACAGAGCCTGCATGAGCCAAGTGGTGTGTTTGTCCACCAGAATGACGTGTGCAGTCAGTCCCAACAGTCACAGGGATGACCTCAATGAAAGTCAGGACAGAGGATGAAAGATCGGGATCATAGCCTGAAATGTCCCGAACTCTCCTCACTGGGTGAAAGGCACAAACCCAAACTGTGTCCAGGATGGCTCTGATGAAGAGGAGTCAGGTGTGACTTCAGCATGTTAATAATGAACTCCAGGGGGGAGGAGCCTAGCGCGTAACCAAGATGGCCGCGTAGGCTCAAGGCTCCCGAGGGCCTCCGCAACCTCCCACGTCTATCCTGAATTAATCCTGGTTTTGTTGACGGGCTTTTGTTGATGAGCTTGAGCTGAGGTGCCATCCGTTCTCCAAATTCAAATCGGGCTCGGGGAACCGGAATGGTTGCGATCTGAAGTTTACGGCCTGCTCCTGCCTTGGTCCCGAACTCGAGTTGGTGAGGTGCCCGGGTACGAAGTGAACAACAGCGGCATGCAGGGCCTGGCCTGTCACGTACCCCGCACTTTCACTTTCGTTTTCGAACCTGTTTGCTGACATCGGCTGAGGGACCTTGATGTTCCAGAGGAGCGTGGATGGCGGAGTGTTTGGCCTGGATCTCGGACTATACACAGGCTACAGTCCGTGACGGCTGTGGTCCCTTGAATTAGCTGGCTGGTCCCTACTCCTGTGCTGGCAGGTGCCGATCTCAGTGGTCACCGGACGATGGCGGCGAGACTGGACGGAGACAAGCAGAAACCCAAGAATACCTGGCGGGGAGTTTACACCCAGGCTAATAACATGGACCGCTATGCGCAGACAAAGGGATCCCCTGGTGGGTCGCATAAATCGCCGGAAAGGTCCAAGGCTGTCTCGGGCCGATCTACTGACTTGACTTTGATAGACGTCATGGGCGCCATTGAGGAGATGAAGGCTGCAGTGGGTCAGCAGTTTGATACCCTGGCTCGTAAATTGGATGCGGTCCTGATCGATGTAAATCTGGTCAGGGCGGAAATGTCTAAAACGAATGAGCGGGTCACTGCTTTGAACCAAACTGCGTCGAGCCTAACTGTGAACGTGGCCGCCCTGCAAACGGAGGTTCGTAGGTTACGGCTGGCCAGTGACCTAACTGACCGTCGACTTGAGGATTCCGAAAGCAGGGCCAGGCGGAACAATGTTCGTATAATTGGGGTACCGGAACGATCGGAGAACCCTGCTGCTGACCTTTTTGTGGAGGATCTGGTGGTCAACCATCTCGCACCCAAGGGGCTGAGTAAATTCTTTGCGGTGGAGCGGGCTCACAGAATTCCGGGTGGTGCGCCGAAAGTGGGTGCTCCCCCGCGGCCTATAATTGCCCGACTTTTTAACTTTCGGGACAGAGATGCTATCCTTCAGGCGTCGAGGGTGAATGGGCCGCTGAAGTTTGACAACTCTAACGTCAGCTTCTATCCAGACTTTACGCAAGCGGTCCAAAAACAACGAATGGGATTCTTGGGCGTCAAACGGCGCTTGAGGGACATGGAGCTGAAGTACGCGATGCTATTTCCGGCCAGGTTGCAGGTTGAGTTCGAGGATCGCTCGCACTTCTTCGACCGGCCAGAGGCGGTTGGAGACTGGTTGGATACCCTGCCTCGGAGTCGAGGTCGGGATGGTCAGACGGCGGAGAGTGGCGAGGGTTCGGCGGAACAGGAATAGAACTTTGGTTCCCGGTGATGGACTAGGCTGGGGACGTTTTGTACCTTAGCTCTATGGGACTCAAGTTTGGTGCAATATGCCCTTCAAATGCTCGGAGGTTGTGGGGAGCATATTGGGGCCCTTTCCTCCTTCAGGGGTTCTTTTGGTGGTTCAGTATATGTTAGGGCGACAGGCACACTGCAAGTTGGGGGGGCTGTTTGGGCTCAAGCAGGGGTGCAGGGAGGGGGGAGTTGTGGTTGGGATATTGTGGGGGAGGGGGGGTGTTGGGGACTGTTTGTTTGTTTCACAAGGCAATGTGAGGTTAGCTGCTGATTTGTCCTGGTTGTGTTCTCCGGAATGTGGGCATCATGTACGGGAGCGGGGTGGGGGGTAGGGGATTGAGAATACTTTCGTGGAATGTGAACGGACTGGGGGATAGGATCAAGCGCGGGGTGGTGTTGCAGTTTTTGTAACGGATCTCGCCCGACATTGTTTTCCTGCAGGAGACGCATTTGATTGGGAACTCCTTCCATGCCCTGAATAGGCGGGGCTATCGCCTTGCTGTTCACTCTGGTTTCACTTCTGGCTCTAGGGGAGTGGGTATCTTGGTCAGGGCCTCTCTCCCGTTGGAGGTGGACGAGGTGCTCCACGATGATAGAGGGCGATATGCAGCATTGGTGGGGAGATGGGAGGGTAGAACTGTTTCGCTCATTGCTGTTTATGTGCCACCGGGATTGCAGACTGCTACATTTGCTGATTTGGGGCGTTTGGTCCTGGGACTCCCTGGGGGGGTTCTGGTGTTAGGGGGTGATTTTAACGCTGTTGTATCCGGTATAGAGGACCGTCACCCCCCCAGGGATCTCCCTAGAGCCCAGGCCTGGCTGGGTGGCTTTCTAGATACTTTAGGACTTATAGATTGCTGGAGACTGATGCACCCGGGGCAGGCACAATACACCTTCCACTCGGGGGCCCACGGGAGTCTCTCGAGACTTGATTATATACTTATGCCGGCGTTCCAGGCTGGAATGATCGGGGAGGTGCGTCATTTGGCCCGAGGTATTTCTGACCATTCCCCTCTATTGTTGCAGATGGAGGTTGTTCCTAGGGCAGAGGGAAGAGTAGCGCCAATTAACCCCTGGTATTTACGTAACCCTAATATTCGCGCGGAACTGGTTAAGTCCATTGATCACTACTTCAACGATAATGTAGGGTCAGTGTCGTCTGCTGTCTCCCTATGGGAAGGTTATAAAACGGTGATCCGGGGGCATGCCTTGTCTCTTATTTCCCATGCTAGGAGGTGCGGTAGGGAAGAGGTGGTTCGCCTGGAAACTGACATAGCTGAGATGGAGAGGGATTTGGAGCGGGGTGTTACGGATGAGAAATTGCACGTTCTCAGCCTTAAACAGTCAGATTATAGAGCGCTGGTCACGGATGCTGCTAAAATGATGAGTAGAGAGCAACAAGGACGACTGTATGATGTGGGAGATAAGGCCGGAAAGTTGATTGCTTGGTTGGACAAGAAGGAGAGAGCGAGTAGAGTGGTGCCGGTTGTGGAGAGAGTGGATGGCGTGTGTGTGACTGACCCGGTAGAAATTGTTGACTGCTTCGCGGATTACTTCCGTGGGGTATACTCTCCGGTCTCTGGGCGCTCGGAGGAGGACTCCCATCTGTTGCTTAGAGACATTGCATTGCCGTCCCTCTCGGAGGCTGATAGCATATTGATGGAGGCGAAGTTGTCGCCGGATGAGATTGCTCTGGCCATTCGCTCGATCGCTTCTGGTAAGGCCATGGGTCCCAATGGTCTCCCCATTGAACTATATAAGTTGCGTCCAGATAAGATAGCACTGTATCTCCGTGACATGTTCCTCGCTGCACGGGCGGCGGGCTCCCTCCCCCTTGACCAACGTCTTGCCACCATAGTTGTGATACATAAAGAGGGGAAGCCGCGAGACCGCTGTGCCTCCTACAGGCCTATCTCGTTGTTGAACGCGGAACCCAAAATTCTGGCTAAGGTATTGGCCAATCGTCTGGTTCGGGTCGTGGGCGACTTGATTCATCAGGACCAGTCCGGTTTTATACCTCATCGTAATACCGCCCTGAACCTGAGGCGGTTGCATGGCGTTCTTGCTAGAGCGGAGTTTATGCGTGAGCCGGCCATCTTGGCTTCTTTGGATGCTACCATGGCGTTCGATACTTTAGAGTGGCCGTATATTTGGGCTGCGTTAGCGAAATTCGGGTTTGGCCCTGAATTCATTGGGTGGGTAAAATTACTATACGCTGACCCATTGGCGCAGGTTGTGGTGAATGGTAGGGTGTCGGCTCCCTTCGCGCTGGGGGAGAGGTACGCGACAGGGCTGTCCGTTGTCGCCCCTCCTCTTTGCACTTTCTTTAGAACCTCTTGCTGCCTGGTTGCGTTGGGAGCCGTCATTGCGGGGCATTAGATGGACGCCGGAATTTGAGGACCGTGTCTCCCTTTATGCGGATGACATCCTTCTGTATCTCACCTCTCCTCGACAGTCGCTAATTGTATTGGTGGACGTATTGAATTCCTTCGGTCGTAATTCTGGCCTGGTTATCAACTGGGCCAAGTCATGTGTTTACGTCCTCTCGGGCGAAGCCCCCCTCCTGCCGCGGGGGTGCCCTATTCAGATTGCTACATTGGGGTTCAAATATTTGGGAATCTTCATATCACTGGACCCCGCGGTCCGCTATGAGCGAAACCTTCTCCCTCCACTCCAGCGATTGAAGGCCGAAGTCGCGAGGTGGCAACGGCTTCTGCTCTCGCCGCTCGGACGGGCGGCATTGTTTAGAATGATGTCGTTGCCTCGCTTCTTGTATGCTTTACAAAATACGCTAGATGTCGTGCCGGCCCGTTACTTCCGTGAGGTGGAGGGTCTTCAGCGCCAACTGTTTTGGGACGGGCGACCGAGGGTCGCTCTCGCCAAGTTGACACTCCCTTGGTATGATGGGGGTGTTGCCCTCCCCGATGTTAAAAGATACTATTGGGCGTCTCAGTTGGCGGCTGTTAACCACGGGATATACGGTCCTGCTTTGAATCCGGCCTTCAAGATGGATAAGTTATTACTTCCGGGCGGGGATTACAATAGGGCACTGTATTCGGCGACTCCGGATGCACGGTTGACAGGACCAACGCAAGTTGCGGTATGCGTGTGGCATGCGGCGAATGCTGCGATGGGGTGGAGGGATCGCTTGACTCGAGCGACACCGTTGTATGCCTCCCAGCGCTTGGGTTGTCTGTGGAAAACGAAAGGCTTTGAGAAATGGGATATGATTGGTATAAGTAAGGTGGGTGACCTCTGGGCGAAAGGGTCCTTTAAAACGTTTGAAATGCTCAAAACTGAATACAAATTAAATGATAGGGAGTACTTCCGATATGCACAGGTCTACCATGCGCTGTGTTTGGTCTTTTCGGATGTTGCTGCTATCCCAGAATATTCCCCGTTGGAAGATAGAGTGTTAGATGGCTATGTGCCCGACAGCACTATTTCTCTGATCTATAAAAAACTTATTAATGATCGTACGGACTTGCTGACCCATCTG